>NC_091435.1:102478943-103104289 GCF_964237555.1 Oryctolagus cuniculus | reverse complement strand
CCACTGTCCTTTTAAAAACTGAAAACTTTTAGAAAATTTAGCTGTCTTCTCTTCTGGTGGGAACCGTTACAGTCTTGCTCTGTACAAGTCCTTGATCAAAGAACTAGTTTAAGAGAGTTTCAAATCAACAGCAGTGAAGAGGAAAGACCCAGCCAGGCTTCAGACAAGCTTAGTGGACATTGATAATTGACTCGTAACCACAAGTATTAAGGTTCAAACACTTCTCTATAGTCTACTCTAGCATATATCAGCTTAAATTTTAACAAAACAAAATTAAGAGCTTACAAACTTTGTGAGTCTGTAAAGTCCAAGAGAACTCTCCATATTTATGATTCATGTTACTTTTCATAATCATAGAATTATAGATCTTAACAGTGAAGGGAACATTTCAATGAACCAGCTTCTTTCTTTATGTTTACCAGCTGGACATTCTGGCTACCTGTGTCTTCCCCAAGCTTCCAGACTTCAGAGAATTTGAGTGCCAAGTCAATTACACTCCACCCGGGAGGCTAAAGCAGCTATCAAAAATATTGTTGTCAACTGTGCCAGATCAAGTGGAGAGGAGTAGAAATATGACTGGGGAGTCTCAAAAGGTATTAGACAGCAGGTTGGTCAGAAATTAAATTCTATTTGCTGAGATTCCATATAACACCCTAAGAGAGCAAAAATTTTCAATTCTCTTTATTAGTGTTGGATTTACAGTCAAAAATGAAGATCAAATTAAGAAAAACATATCAAATTTGATTCTCTAAATATCTCTTTAAATTAAAGATTCTTCGTAATGTGTTTCAGCATCTATCTGTTTTCCACAGCTACAGAGGCCGTGGAGCTAATCTGTTGAGCTCATCACTGTTGAACCAATTTTGAAAGCTTGTTACGTCATGCCATCCCTGTGCTCAGAAAACCAGCCCATCCCATGAAACAAGTCTGAATTCCTCTCCCTAGCTCTCAAACTCTACACCACAACTGATAGTCCAGGTCCTCCCCAGGTGTTCCAAGGCGCCTTCCTCACCCCACTGAGGGTGGGGCTTCACTGTCAAACAGTCCCACTCTGTCTTATCTCAGCATCTGGGCTTTCCTCATGCTAGTCCCCTCCAAGTCAGGCCCTAAGTGATCACTGGACCTTCCTTATTTCTCCTATCCTCCCGAGTCTCACTGTTTTCTGAATTACTGAGATACTACTCATTCTGAGGGTAACTAGCATTCAGTAAGAATTCACTACAGGCTAAGCTCTGCATGTGTTATTTTGCTGACACTATTTTATTTTATCCTCAGGAGAATCCTGAGATAATCACTATTACCGCATTCATCATCAAGGAAGAAAATGAAATGTTAACACAATTTCATTCCAAAAGCACAGGTTCTATGGGACCAATAATATGTCATTTTCCTTCTTGGCTCCCTAGTGACTGGTGCTCAATAAATATTTTGTTGTATTTCCATGATGTCATAGGGTTCCTAAGTATAACAGCTTAAGTTCAGAGCTGAATCTTTCTCAAAACACTATGGCACCCTGTGCACGCACAGACATGGGTAGGGAGTGATATATCATGTGGGCAGGAGTTCACTAAATACAAGTCAATCATTTGCTCTGGCTGAGGGCAAAGCACTCTAACACCATACCTTCGCTGAACAGGCAGTAGCAATGTGAGTGATAGGAGAAGCTTTATAACACAGTCCCCAGCAGCAATCTCTGTAAGCAGCCAACAGAAGAAAGAGCACATGCTCACCATGCAAAAGCAGCATCAGGAAGAGCTACCCAGCTACTACCACCCCTGCCAATCAAACTGATCCCCAAGCCCCTCTTGTATAGAAATGTTATTGTTACCACTTTAAAATTAATGTAATTGCCAACTCACATAAATAAGCCATATATATATATATACTATAATATTTATGAATATTCTATATATGTGTGTATATATATAGACTTGTGTGATGAATATAATATGCCTAGATCTAAAATCTCCATCATGTCACAGATATGACTATACCTGCCCCTGACATACAAAAGCCACAGAAAATTGATATTAAGAGATATTGACAGGTCAGCATTGTGGCATGCCAGTTAAGATGTTACCTATGATGCCACCATCCCATATGGATGCAAGTTCAAGTCCTGGCTGCTCCATATTTGATGAAGCTGGCTGCTAATATGCCTGGGAAGGAAGCAAAAGGTGGGGTAGATCCCTGGGCCCCTGCACCCATGTGGGAGGCCTGGAAGAAGTTCCTGGCTCCTGGCTTCAGCCTGGCTCTGCCCTGACTGTTGTGGCCATTTGAGGAGTGAACCAATGAATGGAAGATCTCTCTCTTTGTCTCTCCCTCTGTAACTCTGACTTCCAAATAATAAATAAATCCTAAAAGAGAGAGAGATCTACTTGATTTTAATGGCCACAGTGAAAACTGTGCAATGTCATATCACTACATAGATGTTCAAGGTTCTGTGTCCCTAAGTGTCCAATGAAGGGCATGGAAACTCACATAGCTTTTGATTCATAACATCCTAACAGCAGGTGAAGTTAAACTTAGGAAAAGTAATGTAACATATACTTTTTTTAAAGATTTATTTATTTATCTGAAAGGCAGAGTAATAGAGGGAGAGCAAAAGAAAGAGAAAGAGAGAAAGAGATCTTGCATCCACTGGTTCATTCCCCAAGGGTCCACTATGGTTGGGGCTGAGCCAGGGCAAAGTCATAAACCAGGAACCAGAAACCAGGAACTCCATATCGGTTCGCACATGGGTGGCAGGGAATCAAGTACTTGGGCCATCTTCCACTGCTTTCTCAAGCACATTAGCAGGGAGCCGGATCAAAAGTGGAAAAGCTGGGACTTGAGCCAGTGCTTGTATGGTATGTTGGCATCTCAGGCAGCAACTTAACCCATTGTGCCACTATACCAGCACCATATAATTTCTTTAATCAATGGACAAATCAGAATGACTGAATAAGGAGAAGTAGAACTGACTTCAGCCACAGATACTAGAAAAAACATAGTAGGGCCACATTCCTGGGGAATGATTGAGAGAAATTTTTAGTGAAGAATGGACAGAACAGAACAGATACTCAATGGAGCCACCCTCCACTGAGTGGCTGTGCATCACTAGCAACTTATAAATATTCACAGCCCATATACAAATGGGAAAGACCATCTTCCCAAGCAAAGTGAGACAAGATTGCCACTGGCAACTTTGACCCATGATCCTCAATGGCTTTGAGTCTGGCCGAAGGGAACTGACAGGGGACTGAGTAACTTCTTTACTCTGTGAAGGAAAACTATACTGTTTCCCCACCACAACTTAAGTATCAGTCTCAATTTGCTAAGGTGTGGCTGTAGCCATCTCTGTCCTGAGTCAGGGAATGGTGAGCAGCTCGCAAAGCAAAAGAGTGAATCCCCTGCTCCCTGAGACTGTGAGAGTTCTGAGCACAAGACACAGATTCTGGTTTGGTTCCTGCATGTGATCTGCCTGCAGAAACTCAGCCAGCTTTCAACAGCAAGGTAAGAGCAGACTGCAGCAGCCCATGCTTCTGGTGCTAAGCCAGAGGGAGAGCTTGGAATGAGCCTGGCACAGAGCTCTCAGGGGAGACAGTGTAAATCCCTAACCTGGCAAATAAAAGGTCATGTTTCTCTCATCCATCCCCAACAACAGTGCCCAGCACCAGGCAGGAAAAAGACACCATTGTGAAATCATTAATGGTTCCAACAGCACTTGTGGGCACCTGGCAACCTGTAGGGAGAAGCCTCTATTTTGCAACAAGTAGTGGAAGCAGCTTCTCTGGTGCACACATGTGATCCAGAGATTTTACAAGAGGGAAAAATCTGTATTCCCCACTGACTTTGAGTCTGCCTCAGAGGATTGACAGAGGGCTAAGCACCCACATAAGGCTCTGATGCACCCCAATTTCTCAACATATCACAGGTTCCAGAACTCAAACCACCAAGGCAGAGCACCAACAGGGGCTGGCTCTGGGAACATCTATCTCTTTGTGGACAGGATAGGCTAGTTGGGTAGAGTGGATCCTCTGTACCCCGTGACTATGGGAGATTTGTGTGCTGAGACTGTGGGAACTTTGTGATAGCACAATAGGGCACAGGATATAGCTGGGTCTCTGGGAAATCACCAAGTGTAATGCCAAAGGCTCAAAGCCCCCTGACTGCCTGGGGTGGTTCATTGTAGTAGGATCTATGTTCACATGAGGACCACACAGATCCTTTGTGTGGTCATGAGGCTGCATTAGTGAGTGTTGCATCCACTGTAGGTTAACCACAGGCATTGGTAACTTTGGAAGAGAGGAGGTGAGGGTGTGATTACAGCAAAATAGGTGATCACACCCGCCTTCCTATGGACAGGAGGAGATCTACGATGCCCTACTTGGGTGTTACCTTGAATACTTGTCCCACCCTAGAGCACTTATCAGAGTCCCCTAGCCACACCCAGCACATGCTTCTGGGTATTCACTGAAAGAGTGGACACATCACTAAGTCACAGAGGCATAGTTCAAAAATAAAAAATCCAATAGTGGAGAAAAACAACAATTAATTCTATAAATGCCTAAAAATAAAAACAGTAACTCAAGAAACAAGAATAAGGAAGACAATATGAATCTCAAAAAAAACCAAAACACTTCAATATTAGAAATGAAGATGAAGACAATGATAAAATACCTGAAAATGAATTCAAAAGATTAATCATAGGATTATTCAGAAGCAATGGTAAACAAAATCATGAGTTAAAGAAATCCATATATGACATGGAAGAAAAATTCTCCCATGATATTGAGATTTTTGAGGAAAAAATAAATTGAAATGCTAGAAATGAAGATTCAATAAATTAAATAAAAAACACAGAAAAAGCCTTAACAACAGACTTGGCAAGGCAGAAGGAAAAATATCAAAGCTAGAAAAAAAAATCTTTGGAAATTTCTCAGTCAGACCAAGAAAAAAAAAAAAAAAGGAGAAGAAGAAATTAGAAAAAAAAATAAAAGTAGTGTTGGAGATTAAGGCAATACTATCAAACCATTCAACATATGGGTTATAAAGTCCTAGTCAGTGAATAACTACAGAAAACATAACCTAATTTGGAGAAAGAAAGGGATGGCCAAGTGCACAAGGCACAAAGAACTCCTAACAGACATGATCAAAAAAGATCTTCATCATGACATATTATAGCTACAATTTCAAGAGTAAAATATTGTAAAATATGCACTACAAAATTCTCAATTACCTTCAGAGAACCCTCAATCAGATTCACAACTCACTTCTTATCAGAAACCCTTCAGGCTAGAAAACAATGGATGGAAAAGAATGGAGAGACACAGTCTTAAGAGAAAAAAGTGTCAATCCAGAATACTGTATGTGGCAAAGCTCTCATTTATGAATGAAGGTGAAATAAAGACTATCCATAACAAAAGGAAATTGAAAGAATTTGTTGCCAGTCGTCCAGCCTTACAAATAATGAGTAAGGAAGTACTACACACAGAAACACAGAAAGACAGCCATCATTATGAAATATCTTCATGCCAGAAAATCTCCCAGTAAAATTTCAAAGGAAATCCAAAGCAAACAACAGGAATATTAATGGAAAAATAGCATAGCCAAGTCATCATCCTTCTGTAGTAGCCTTGAATATAAATGGTCTAAGTTCTCCAATTAAAAGATACAGACAAGCTAAAGAGATTAAAAAATAAGATCCATCTATTTTCTACCTACAAGAAACACACATCACAACAAAGACACATGCAGACTGAAAGTGAAAGGGTGGAAAAAAGATATTCTAATGGGAAGAAAAAAGAGTGGTTGAGCCATCCCATCCTACTGTGAGAAAAAGATAGATTTAACACAAGAACTTAAAAGGGACAAAGAAGAGCACTGTATAATGATTAAGGGATCAATGCAAAAGGGAGATGTGACTTTACTAAATGTATATGCAAAGAAGGGATTAAGATGGCAGAGTAGGGAGGAAGATTACTGCTCTAGTCTAGGAGAAGACAGTTTAAAAATAGTGGAAAAAGGCCAGCACAGTGGCATGGCAGGTAAAACTGCTGCCTTCAGTGCAGGCATCCCATATGGGTGCCAGTTCAAGTCCCAGAAGCTCCACTTCAGATCCAGCTCTCTGCTATGGCCTAGGAAAGCAGAAGATGGCTTAAGTCCATGGGTCCTTGCACCTGTGAGAGAGACCTGGAAGAAGCTCCTGGATTCAGATCAGTGCAGCTCTGGCCATTGTGGACAATTGGGGAGTGAAGAAGAATTTGAAGACCTCTCTCTCTCTCTGCTCCTTCTCTCTCTGTGTAACTCTGATTTTAAAATAAATAAATAAATAAATATTTTTAAAAAGTGGAGAGGGTGCAGTCTCAGGGAAGAGTTAGGGAGAAAATGGCAGAAGAAACTTGATGTAAATTATAGGGATACAGTGGATCTATGTGGAGGGCATGGGAACCCACAATTCAAGACCCTAGCAGTTCAGAGCCTCTGCACCAGCACTGTAGAGGGAGATGAGACCAGACCACAGCAGCCAAAGCCACTAGTGATAGAGCTGCAGGAAGAGCCTAGAGGGAATTCAGCTTGGAGACCTGTGGGGGATAGTGTACCTGCCAAACTAGAGGAGAAAAAAAAGAAGGGACACATTTCTCTCTCCCAGATCACCCTGCAACAGTGTCCTATAACAATCCAATAGAGAGTGGGTGCCATTTTGGAGATGTGTAACAGCTGTGCCAGCTCATGTCCACACCAAGTAAATAGCTGAGTGGAGACTCATGAGTCTGGTGGGGAGAACTGACAGAGGCTTGGTGCTTGTGACTATGAGAGGCTTGTGTGCCAGGACTATGAAAAAACTGAGCTGTGTGGGAGGGCTCATAGTGTGGCTGGGACTTGGGGAAGTCACTGTGGAGGAGTCCAGAGTCACAGCGCTAACTGGTTACCTGGTGAGGGACATTGCTGTGGAACCTGAGCTTTCACAGAGGACTGCATGGATCCATTGTGTGATCCTTGGGACAGAGCAGACAAATATTATACCAACTGGTGATAGTGCTCAGGCACTGATCTCCATTGAGGAGAGGAGCTCACCTGAGCAGAATAAACTTCTCTTCTGATAAAATATATATATATATATATATATATATATATATATATATATACACACACCAAGCCAAAACTATGTGTGTCACTTTAGGCACACCCTTCACCATAAAGAACTGAACAGAGCTCGCTGGCCACACCCACCACAAACCTCTAGTTATTCACTGAAAGCAGATACCTCACTAATCTGCAGAGGCATAGTACAAAGATAAAATCTGCCACAGCGAAAAACAAATGCAACAATTCAAGAAACAAGAATAAAGAAGACAATATGATGCCCCTAAAACAACACAACTCTTTAATGTTAGATAGTGAAGCTGATGAGATTGAAGAAATGCCAGAAATGGAATTCAAAAAAATTGATACTATTACATAGAAATAATTAGAAGCAAATGCATGAACTAATGAAATCCATTCATGACAAAAAAGAAAATTTCTCCCATGAAATTGAGATCTTAAAGAGAAATTAAAATGAAATAATTGAAATGAAGAATTCAATAGAACAAATAAAAAATGCAGCAAAAATCCTTACCATGTATGAAGCAGAAGTAAGAATATCCGATTTAGAAGACAAGTCACAGTGTACTTGCTCCCCATGTAGGACCTCTGAAACTGGAGGTATCACAATACCAGATTTTAAGATATGCTGCAGGCTAGTTATAATCAAAACAGCCTGGTATGGGCACACAAAAAAAAAATGGAAAGACCAATGAAACAGAATAGAAAAGCCAAAAATCCATCCAAGCATCTAAAACCAACTTATATTTGAACAAGGAGCTAAATCCAATCCCTGGAGCAAGGACAATCTCTTCAACAAATGGTCCTGAGAAAACTGGATTTCTTCATGCAGAAGTATGAAGCAAGACCCCTACCTTAAACATTACACAAAAATACACTCAAAATAGCTTAAAGACCCAAATCTATCACCTGAAAATATCAAAGCAGTAGAGAAAACTAGGGAAACCCTGTAAGACTTTGGCACAGAAAAAGAGCTCTTAAAAAAACACAGGAGGCACAGATAGTCAAAGCCAAAATTGACAACTGGAATTAAATCAAATTGAGTAGTTTCTGTACTTCAAAATAAAGACTCAGGAAAGTGAAAAGGCAACAAACACAATGGGAGAAATTATTTGCAAACTATGCAACTGAAAAAGGATTAATATCTGGTATATAAAAAGAGCTCAAGAAACTCCCCAACATCAAGACAAACAATCCAGTTTAGAAATAGACTGAATACCAATACCAGATTTCGAGACAAACTAAAGGACAGTCATAATCAAAACAGCCTGATACTGGTACAAAAACAGAAGGATAGACCAATGGAACAGAACAGAAACACCAGAAATCAATCCAAACATCTACAACCAACTTATATTTGATCAAGGAGCAAAAACCAATTCCTGGAGCAAGGGCAGTCTGCTCAACAAATGACTGGGAAACTGGATTTCCACATGCAGAAGCATGAAGCAGAACTCCTAACTTACACCTTACACAAAAATCCACTCAACATGTATTAAAGATCTAAATCTATGACCTGACACCATCAAATTATTAGAGAACATCAGAGAAATCCTGCAAGATATTTGCACAGGCAAAGACTTCTTGAAAAGACCCCAGAGACACAGCCAGTCAAAGCCAAAATTAACAATCAGGATAACAACAACTAGAGTAGTTTCTGTACTGCAAAAGAAACAGTTAGGAAAGTGAAGAGGCAACTGACAGAATGGAAGAAAATATTTGCAAATTATGCAACTGATAAAGGATTAATAACCAAAATTTACAAAGAGATCAAGAAACTCCAAAACAACAAAACAAACAACCCACTTAAGAGATAGGCCAAGGACCTAAGCAGACATTTTTCAAAAGAGAAAATCCAAATGGCCAACAGACACATGAAAAATGTTCAGGATCACAAGCAATCAGGGAAATGCAAATCAGAACCACAGTGAGGTTTCACCTCACCCCAGTTAGAATGGCTTTCATATAGAAATCAACAAACAACAGCTGCTGGCAAGAATGTGGGGGAAAACACACACTGATCCACTATTGGTGGGAATACAAACTGGTAAAGACACTATGGAAGACAGTTTGCAGATTCCTCAGAAACCTAAATATAGCCCTACCACATAACCCAGCCTTTCCACTCTTCGGAATTTACCCAAGGGAAATTAAATTGGCAAATAAAAGAGCTGTCTGCACCTCAATGTCTACTGCAGCTCAATTCACAATACCCAAGACATGGAATCAACCTAAATGCCCGAAAACAGAAGACTAGATTTAAAAATTATGAGATATGTACTCTATGGAATACTATACAGCAGTAAAAAAAAAAGAAATCCGGTCATTTGCAATGAAATGGAGGAATCTGGAAAAAATCATTCTGAGTGGAACAAGACAGTCCCAAAGGGAAAAATATCATATGTTCTCCCTGATTTGTGATTACTAACTGAGCACCTAAAAGGAAACCTGTAGAAGTGAAATTGACACTATGAGAAGCAAGGGCTTGGTCAGCCCTTGTCCTGACTGCCAAGGAACAGCTTACTATTTTATTCTTTTTTAGTAGTTTCTTTTTTATTTAATACCATTGGTTGAACTATTTAATTAACACACAATTATTCTTAGGTGTTTAAATTCAACTGAAAATTGATCCTGTTAAAAATAAGAGTCAGAATAAGAGAGGGAGGAGATGTACAGTTTGGCACACAATCTTGGACTTACCCCTAAGGGAACACTTAAAAACTTGCCATGGGACTCCAAATCCCATTAAGTTGGCAGGTACCAATGCCATTTTACTGGTTAAACTGATCAGTTTGAGTTCAAAACTGATCATAAAGATAGGATTAAGTGTCAAAGGGATCACATAAATAAGACCGATTGTCTGCTAATAATAATTGATAGAATTAAAAAGGAGAGAATGATCCAACATGGGAAGCAGGCCACACAGTAGACTCATAGAATGGCAGATGTCCTAAACAGCACTCTGGCCTCAGAATCAGCCCTTAAGGCATGAGAATCTGGCTAAAAAGCCCATGAAAGCAATTCAGACATGGAAAGCCAAGATACTGTGTCAAAAAATGACCTACCTAGAAGATCTCTGTGAGTGAGATCCCAGTGGAAAGAAGGGGCCATCAAAGAAAGAGGTACCTATCTCTTAAGGGAGGAGAGAACTTCCACTTTGATTATGGCTTTGTCTAAATAATGTCAGTTTTTTGACTCAAGAGGTTTCTATAGCCTTGGCAGCTCATGACAGGAGCCTCAGGTGATCAGTGACATCATAAATAAGAGTGTCAGTTGTTAAATCAACAACAGGAGTCACTGTGCACTTACTCCCCATGTAGAACCTCTGTCCTTAATGTGTTGTAGTATGAGAATTAATGCTAAAACTAGTCATCACTACTTTATACTTTTTGTGTCTGTGTGGGTGCAAACTGGAGAAATCTTTACTTAGTATAGAGTTGATCTTCTGCATGTAAAGGAGGTGAGGTGGTTTGGGTGTAGGAGGATGGGTATTGGAGGTAGAACCACTATAATCCAAAAGTTGTACTCATGCAATTTATAGTTATTAAATAAAACTTTCTATATAAAAAGAGAGATGGGCCAAAGACTTAAACAAACATTTTTCTAAAGAGAAATCTAAATGGCCAACAGACACATGAAAAATTGTTCAGCAATACAATCCCATCAAGGTTGCATGTACCAATGGCATATCACTAGTCCAAGTGATCAATTTCTGTTCACAATTGATCACACTGATAGGTCTAAGAGTCAAAGGGATCACACAAACAAGATTAGTATCTGCTAATACTAACTGATAGAATCAAAAAGGGAGAGAATGATCCAACATGGGAAGCGGGATACACAGTAGACTCATAGAATGGCAGATGTCCTAAGTAGCACTCTGGCCTCAGAATCAGCCCTTAAGGCATTTGGATATGGCTGAAGAGCCCATGAGAGTATTTTAGGCATGGAAAGCCAAGACACTCTGGGAAAAAAAAAAAAAAAACTAAATGAAAGATCTCTGCGAGTGAGATCCCAGTGGAAAGAACAGGGCCATCAAAGAAGGAGGTAGCTTTCTCTGAAGGGAGGAGAGAACTTCCACTTTGACTATGACCCTGTCTGAATAAGATCGAAGTCAGCAAACTCAAAAGGCTTCCATAGCCTTTGGAACTCATGACTAGAGCCTAGGGAGATTATTGAGGCCATAAACAAGAGTGTCAAACTGTTAAGTCAACAACAGGAGTCACTGTGTACTTACTCCTCATGTGGGATCTGTCCTTAATGTGTTGTCCAATAGAAGTAATGCTATAACTAGTAATGAAACAGTATTTTACACTTTGTGTTTCTATGTGGGTGCAAACTGGTGAAATCTTTACTTAATATATACTAAATCGATCTTTTGTGTATAAAGATAATTGAAAATGAATCTTGATGTGAATGGAATGGGAGAGGTAGCAGGAGATGGGAGGGGTGTGAGTGGGAGGGAAGTTATGGGGGGGGAGCCATTGTAATCCATAAACTGTACTTTGGAAATTTATATTTACTAAATAAAAGTTTAAAAAAAAAAGAAAAGAAAAATTGTTCAGGGTCACTAGCCGTCAAAGAAACACAAGTCAATACCACAATGAAGTTTCACCTCACCCCTGTTAGAATGGCTTTCACACAGAAATCAACAAACAAAAGAATGTTGAGGATTGAGGAAAAGGATACCCTAATCCATTGTTGCTGGGAATATAAACTGATAAAGCCACTATAAAACACAGTACAGAGATATCTCAGATATCTCAATATAAACCTACCATAAGATCCAGCCATACCACTCCTGGGAATTTACCCTAGGGACATGAAATCATCATACAAAGAGTTGTCTGTACCCCCATATTTATTGGAGCTCAATTAACAATAGCTAATACATGGAATCAATCCAAATGCCAATCAAACAAAGACTGGATAAAGAAATTATGGGATATGCTTACCATAGAATACTACACAGCATTAAAAAATGACATCTGGTCATTTACAACAAACTGGATGAATCTGGGAAACATGATTCTTAGTGAAATAAGCCATTCCCAAAGAGACACATATTATAAGTTTTCTGACCTATGATAACTAATAGAAACCTAAAAGGCAATCTGTTGAAGTGAAATTATCACTTTGAGATGCTATACCTTGAACAACCCTTTTATCTATTGTTGAGGAACAGTGTTTTTTTTTTCCATACTATTTGCTGAACTCTTAATATAGAGTTAAATATATGTGTATAAAGTCAGTTGAAAATAGGTCTAAGTAAAAAATTAGAGTGGGAATAAGAGTGTAAGGAGGAAGTGGTGTGGGACTATAGTTGGGAGGGTGGGCATGGTAGAAAGAATCACCATGTTCCTAAAGTTGTAATTATGAAGTGTATGAAGTTTGTAACTGTAAAGCTGTATAGCTCTGCGTACATTCCTATGGACTTACTTCTAAGGGTACAGTTTAAAAACTTACCATGGTTTCCCAGATCCCCTTAATCCAGGTGGTAAAATACCATTTTAAGTGTTAAAGTGATAATATAGATAGGATTAAGTGTCAGGTAAAAAATAATAAAAAGAATTAAAAAGAAGAGGATTTCTAAAATGAGAAGCAGTCCACACAGCAGAATAATAGAATGATAATCGCTAAGTAGCACTCTGACCTCAGAATCAGTCCTTAAGGTTTTCTGGTCTAGCTAAAGGTGCAGGGTGTAGTTGAATACTGAGATCTACTATGCTCAACTTGGGTGTTACCCTGGAAAACTCATCCCACCAGAGCTCTCCGGCAAACACAGGCATCACACACCTCTTGGTATTCACTGAAAGTGCTGACATCCCACTAAGCCACAGAGGGATAATTCAAAGATAAAAGCTATCAGAAGAAAAAAAAATGAAAATCAACTCTACAAATGTCTGAAAATGAATGCAAAAATTCAAGAAACAAGAGTAAGGAAGACACTACATTTCCCACAAAGGAACAAAATAATATTTCAGTATTAGAATGTGAAGATGAAGAGATTGAGGAAATGCCAGAAATGGAATTCAAAAAAAATAATCATAGGGTTCCTCAAAAGCAATCAGAAGAAAATTCATGACTAAAGAAAACCACACATGACATGAATGAAAATTTTTCCCATGAAATTTAGATTTAAAAGAGAAATCCAAAGGAAATATTAGAAGTGAAGGATGCAAGATCAGAAGATCTCCAATTAGACTCACAGCTGACTTCTCATCAGAAACCCTACAGGCTAGAAGGGAATGGTATGATATAGTCCAAGTCTTAAAAGAAAAAAAAAACTGTCAACCCAGAATACTAAACTCTGCAAAGCTTTCATTTATGAATGAAGGTGAAATAAAGACCTTCCATAACAAACAGAAATTGAAAGAATTTGTTGTTACTCATCCATCCTTTAAAAAGATGATTAAGGATATGCTACATACAAAAACACAGAAAGATAGTCATCACTATGTAAGAATAAGAAGGCATAAAATTCTCCAGTAGATTTTCAAAATAAATCCAAAGTAAACAATAGGAATATTCATGGTAAAATGGCAGGGCCAAGTCATTACTCGTCAATAGTCATCTTGAATGTACACGGCCTCAATTTATCAGTTAAAAGATACAGACTAGCTGAAGCGATTAAAAAACAAAACCCATATATTTGCTGCCTACAAGAAACACATCTTACCAACAAAAATACATGCAGACTGAAAGTGAAAGGATGGAAAAAGATATTCCATGCTAACAGAAACTAAAAAAGAGCTGGTGTAGCCATTCTAGGATCAAAAAAATAGACTTTAACACAAAAACTGTTAAAAGAGACAAAGAAGGACACTATGTAATGATTAAGGGACCAATTCAACAGAAGATGTGTCTAGAATAAATGTATATGCACCCAAATAAAGGGTGCTTGGCTATTTAAAAGAAATGTTAATAGACCTAAATGGAGACATAGACTCAAATACAATAGCAATAGGGGACTTCAATACCCAACTTTCAGTAACAGATCAACCAGACAAAAAAACAGCAAGAAAACGACAGAGTTCATTGACACTATAGTCCAAATGGACCTAGCAGATATCTACAGAACCTTTCACCCCACAGTGGCAGAAACACATTCTTCTCATCAGTGCCTGGAACTTTCTCTAGAATAGACCATCTGATAGGCTATAAACCCAGTCTCAGCAAATTCAAAAAAAAAAAATTTGAGATCATACCATGCATCTTCTCTGACCACAATGGAATGAAGCTGAAAATCAACATCTCAAGAATCTCTAAATCATATGTAAACAAATGGAGACTAAACAACATGCTCCTGAATAAACAGTGGGTCATTGAAGAAATCAAAAGCAAAATCAAAAAATTTCTAGAAATAAATGAAGATGACAATATATCATGACAAAACATTGGATACAGCAAAAGCAGTATTAGGAAGGAAGTTTATAGCAGTCAGTGCCTATATGAAGAAATTGGAAAGGTACCAAATAAATGAGCTATCAATACATCTCAAGAACTTAGAACAATAACAAACCAAACCCAAAATTAATATAAGGAAAGAAGCAATTAAAATTAGAGAAGAAATAAAGTTGAAATCAAAAAAAAGATGAAACATCAGTGAAATGAAAAGCTGTTTTTTTTAAAAGAAACAAACAAAATTGATACATCAGTGGCCCAACTAACAAAAAAAGAGAAGCAAAACAAAAATCAACAAAATCAGAAGTGAAAAAGGAAATGTAATAGCAGATACCACAGAAATAAAAAGAATCATCGGAAAAGAGCTGTGTGCCAACAAAATGGGAAATCTAGAAGAAATGGATAAACTCCTGGACACATACAATCTACTGAAATTGAGTCATGAAGATACATAAAACCTAAACAGACCAATAACCAAGCTGGAAATTGAATCAGTAATAAAGACCTTGTGGGCAAGATACCTCAGAAATCTGTGGCAGATACCTCAGAAATCTGAATATATGACCCAACCATCCCAGTCCTGGGAATTTACCCAAACCAAAAGAAATCAGTATATGAAAGAGTTATCTGTACCCCCATGTTCATTGCAGCTCAATTCACAATAGCTAAGATATGGAATCAACCCAGATGTCCAGCAACTGTTGATTGGATAAAAAAATTATGGTATATTTTTTTTAAAAAATTATAGCATATTATACACTATGGATTACTACTTAACTGTTAAAAAAATGAAATTAAGTCTTTTGCAAAAAAATGGTCACAACTGGAAACCATTATACTTAGAGCACCTGAAATGGAATGTATTAGAATGAAATAGAGAATTGAGAATTAATGATTGCTTATAGCCTTTGTCTCTTTCATTGAGGAACAGTGTTGTATTTTGTTTTCTTTTCTTTCTCTTCCTAATACTTGTTGAATTCTTAATTAGAGTAGGGTTAACTATATGATCATTAAGTGTACTGAAAAGAGGTCATTGTAAAAATTAAGAGTGGGAATCCAAGAGGGAGGGGGAGGAAGGGTTAGAGCATGGGCAGGAGGGATAGTGGGGAGGAGGGCCACTATGTTACTAAATCTGTATATATTAAACTTGTATAACTTAAATAAAATTTTTAAAAAAGAAAACAAGAACAAAAAACATGTAAATTTAGTAGAAGGGAAGAAATAATAAAAATTAGGAAAGTGGCCAGCATTGTGACATACAGGGTTAAGCTGCCACCTGCAATGCCAACATCCCCTGTGGGTGCCAGTTCAAGTCCTAGCTGCCCCAATTACAATCCAGCTCACTGATAATGCACCTAGGAAAGCAGCAAAAGATGACCCAAGTGCTTGGACCTCTGTACCCACATGGGAAACTCAGATGAAGCTCCTGGTTCCTGTCTCCTTTGTTTTAGTCTGGCCCAGCCCTGGCCTTTGCAGCCATCTGTGAATGAACCAGCAGAAGAAAGATCTCCCTCTCTCTTTCTGTAAATCTGCCTTTCAAATAAATTAATAAACCTTTTTTAAAGAATTAGAAAAGAAATAACAAGACAGAAATAAAAAATAGACCCAAAAAATCAGTGAAATGAAGAGCTGGTTTTTTGAAAAATTAAGCAAAACTGATAAACCACTGGCATAATGAACCAAAAAAAAGGGGGGAGAGATGACTCAAATTAACAGTGCCAGAGATGAAAAAGGAGATGTTACAACTGATACCACAGAAACACAAAGAATAAGTAGAAATTATTAGAAATAGCTGCATGACAACAAATTGGAAAAATCTAGAAGAAATGGATAGAGCCCTAGACACATAGAATTTACCAACATTGAAGCACAAAGATATAGAAAACCAAATAGACCAACAACACTGAGATTCAATCAGTAATAAAGAGCATACAACAAAGAAAATCCAGGACTGTTGAATTCCACCAATTTTTTTTTTTTTTTTTGACAGGCAGAGTGGACAGCGAGAGAGAGAGAGAGAAAGAAAGGTCTTCCTTTTGCCATTGGTTCACCCTCCAATGGCCGCCACAGCTGGCGCGCTGTGGCCGACGCACCACGCTGATCCAAAGGCAGGAGCCAGGTGTTTATCCTGGTCTCCCACGGGGTGCAGGGCCCAAGCACTTGGGCCATCCTCCACTGCACTCCTGGGCCACAGCAGAGAGCTGGCCTGGAACAGGAGCAACCGGGACAGAATCCGGCGCCCTGACCGGGACTAGAACCCAGTGTGCCGGTGCCGCTAGGTGAAGGATTAGCCTATTGAGCCACGGCGCCGGCCCGAATTCCACCAAACTTTTAAGGAAGAACTAATCCAAATTCTTCTCAAATTATCCAAAACAATTGAAAGGGAGTTACCACTTCCAAACTCATTCCATGAGATCAGCTTTACCTTATTTCCAAAACCAGAGAATGATACACACACAAAAAGAAGGAACTCTATTCCAATATCACTGATGAATATACATGAAAAAATCCTCAACAAAATACTAGCAAGTTGAATCCAACAACACATCAAAAAGATCATCCATCTGGGCCATGTGGGATTTACCCCATGGATGCAGGGATGGTTCAATATATGCAAATCAATAAACATGATATATCACATCAAAAAAATGAAGGATAAAAAATGTGATTATCTCAATAGATGCAGATAAAGCACTTGATAAAACATCCTTTCATGATAAAAAAATTGATAAAATACAAGCTTTCATGATTGAAAAAAAAAGTTATAGAAGAAACATACTTCAATGCAATCAAGGCAACATATCCATACCCAGAATCATATTGAACAGGAAAAGGCAGCAACCAGACAATAATGCCCACTCCTACCACTATTATTCAATATAGTTCTAGGGGTTTTAGCCAGAGCCATTAGTCAAGAAAAAGAAATCAAAGGAGTGCAAACTAGAAGAGAGAAAGTCAAATTGTCTCTGTTTGCAGATGACATGATCCTTTACCCAGAGGAATCAAAGACTCCACTAGGAGATAACTGGTTCTAACAGTAATTACATGTCCCTTACAGAAAGAGGGGGAGTCTTCCAAGAGGAAACAACTGAATTTCAGTTAATGGTTAAGGTCTTGTTCATTATGATTAAAATAAAGAGAGAAACAATTAGGTTCAGGTCACCCTTAAACCTACTCTCACTCTGAGACTACTGCTCACAATAAATGTTTATCAACTTACAAAAAGCAAAGGAACCAATGGGAAGGCATTGTTGCCAAAAAGAAACATCTTCCTAAGAAGCATTGTGCCAAGGCTTTTATAGCATTTGTTAGGGCAGTGTCCAGGATGTAGGAAAGGAGGAACAGGAGAGCTCATATCCCTTCACGCACTGTGTAACTCAGACTCAGTGGTACCAGTATCCCCTTTTCACTAAAGCCTAATATTTTTGTTATACTATCATGAAAAATCACAAATTAGCCACTAAAACAAGACAGGATTATTATCTTATGATTTTTCAGATTGGACACTCAGGTGCACTACAGCTCAGCTGGTCCCTTGGCTTAGCATCTCACAAGGGGCCAGTCAGGCTGCATTTCTTTCTGGAGGCTCTGGGGACAAATATTCGAAGCTCATTTGGGTTGTTGGTTAAATTTAGTCCATTGTGGTCATGGGACGAGGTAACTGTTTACTTGTAAACTGTCGTTACAAACTTGAGTCTGCTTGTCTGGTATGCAAGCAAGCCAAACGCTGACTCTGGGTAGCAGTGAAAGGAAGTGGGTGATTACTGCAAAGCACCAGGCAATGAGGCCAACAGATAACAAATTCTAGGGGTCCTGGACTCCCCATCAGCTTACAAGCAAGGGTTCTTAAGGTGTACGTCTCTTCTAGTCAAGGTTCTCCACCTTTAAGGGATAATGTGAGTTTATCATCCAGATAAGCCAGGATAACCTTTATTCTAATTGCTAAAATCTTAACTACATCTGCCAAGTGCCTTTTGCCAGACAACATAAAATGTATTTTTCAGGTTCCAGGCATTGCGGTGTGGGCATCTTTGGGAAACCAATATTCAGTCATTTTAAATAATGACTGCCTTTCAGGCCTCTCTCCATCTGAGATAAGAGCTTACAGAGGAAGGCTATGTCCCCAGTTTGGATACTATCAGTGACCTTCTTCAGAGTAAGAATCTGGTAGTAGAGATCAGATTCCTCCAGAAAGGAGAACAGGGTATAGGAGGGTACAGTTCTGGTCAATGCTTTGTGTTGAGCAATTCTAGGAATGTCTGAGGATTTCATGATCATAAATTATCTTCTGCCTGCAGGGTTTCACTTTTGACACGTTTGTGCCTGCCTGTTCACCTAAAATCTGGTGTCTGATTCAGGATTTTCTATGTCTACCTACCTATTTATGAGGCTGCTTGCAAGCCTTTGTCGGTGCTCAGTGTCTCATGGGACCTTGTAGATATGCAGCTGCCAATCTGCTTGAGGCAGGAATTCTCAAATTTGGCAAAGTTGTAGGATACAAAATCAACACAAAAAATCGGTAGCACTCTTATACCGCGACACTCTGGCTGCAAAGGAACTTGCAAGATCAGTCCTGTTCACAGCAGCTACAAAAAAAATTATTAAATAACTCAGGGTAAATTTAACTAGGATTTAAAAGATGCCCATAATAAAAACTATAAATCATTAACAAAGTAAATAAAAGACACAAGAAAATTTTCCACGGTCATGGATTGAAAGATAATATCAGCAAATATCCATACTACTCAAAGAAACTTATAGATTTATCATTAATAATTTATAGCAAATCACAAATCTAGGGAAAAAAACAATCATAGAATTCATCTGAGCAAAAGATCCTGAATAGGCAAGGTAATCTTAATAAAAACAAAGCTTGAGGCATCACAACACCATATTTCAAGGTATACTGCAGGGCTGCTGTAATCAAAACAGCTCAATATTGACACACAAAAGTATACATGTAGTCCAACAGAATGGAATAGAATACCTAGAAATTAACAACTATGTATGTACAATCAGGTAATCTTTGACAAAACAAGCTAAAATCATTCCCTGGAAAAAGGACAGTCTACCAGCAAAGGAGTAGACTATGTGCTGAGAGCTGAGATGAGGTTTTATTATCTTCTAATTCCCAGCACTGTGTTAGCACCAGACCATGTGCCTCTTGGAAAACAATTGGGAAAGTGAATTTCTAGAAAGAAAAATATGATAAGAATTTCATTTGGTTAAGTAATTAGGGTCTTTATTGAGGCCTAATCTGTACTGAACATTGTACTAAATATTTACATGTATCAATCTTAGTCTTCGTAACAACCCTACAAGTTAGAGTTTTGAATGAATGAAGAAAATGGTTCGCAGGTGTCAAAAAACTGACTCATGTCACCTAGTTGTCAGTTGTAAAAGACTCTGAGCTCAGCCATCTGTCCACACCAGGTTGCCTGATGGAATACACAAAGCAAAGACTGGTAGCGCCTCTGTGCTGATGGTAAGTGTCAGCACAAGACCTCCTTCTCCAGGTCTTCCCAGTCAGGCCTGTGGTCCCCTACAGCCCTGGTAAAAAAAGAGCCTTGTTCTGCTGCTGCCTACTGTTTCCCTCCCCGGGGTGGCAGGCAGAGGTCAGCTGCTGTGACTTCAGCTGCCTGAACTTTCTAAAAGGAAATGAAATTGGAATGGAAATACAGGAATTCCCACACAATGTGGCCTCCATCTGTCAAAACTTGGTCAGAGCTGGTTGCGCAGACCTCAGATGCTGTCATTCATTCAACAGCTTAGCATTACTCCTCCTGAGAACACCCATTGCCAAACCCAAGGCAATACCAATTGCATCTTCTCCTTGTCCTCAGCTTTCCGTCCAAAGTCTGTCAAACTCCCTGCACAGGGGCTGGCATCATAGCATAGTGGGTAAAACCACCACCTGCAATGCCAGCATCTCATATAGGCACCAATTTTTTGTGGCTGCCCCACTTCCAAACCACCTCCATGCTAACGTATATGGGAAAGGCAGCAGAAGACGGCTCAAGTGTTCGGGCCAGCCCCTGTCACTTATGTGGGAGACCCAGATGAAGCTCCTGGCTCCTGGCTTCAGCCGGATTAACTGCTGACTGCTGTGGCCATCAGGAGCATGAACCAGTGGATGGAAGATCTCTCTCTCTCTCTTTCTCCTTCTCTTCCCCTCTCTCTCTTATGCTGCCTTTAAAAATAAATAAATAGAAACCCTCCCTCAGAAGCATAATTAAAAATTCCTTTCCTGGTCTATCTTTATTTACAACCTACACACCATCCTTTCAAAATGAAATACTGCTTCCTTTTATTCCTCTAAATTTTTTTGTTTGTTGTTTGTTTTTTTTTTTAAGTTAGGGTATCATAGCCAGTCCCAAGAGATGCTGAGGTGTGAAAAGGCAACTGCATTTTCCAAGTTTTTCACAGAGACTTCAGTGTGGACTTTAAATCAGAGTCAACCTCATACTAATGATCATATATTGCATTCTCTGAGCCCCAGTAGAGCTCTCATGAATTTTTCTAACTTGATAATAGAAACCAGCAAAATTTTTTAGAAAGCCATTTGCCTCTAATGGAACAATTAAATTGTTACCAAGGCTACAAAGCCACCCAAACAGGCTATGAGTACAATACTGAAAACAAGTGGGGGAAGGCGTTACTATAAAGCATATCTCTCAACTTTTGAAGGGCCCTAATGATTGTCTGTATCTGTGCTTCGACCAAATATAGAATGGCTCTAGGCCATATGTTTTAAAATTATAGCTGGTTTCTTGATTACTTTTTCTCCCTTCTCCTTGAATACAGACATCAAAAAACTCACAGAAGACAGTCATTGCTTAGTTCTCTACCATATGAAACAAAAGACATTGCAAGTGTTTTTGTATGATTACATAGTCTGGATTCATTGTTTAATGTGGTGACCATATTTATTATTATTTGGATGACTCACAATTTCCCAGTGTTTTTCATTTTCTTTCCCATAG
This sequence comes from Oryctolagus cuniculus, assembly GCF_964237555.1. Classification (NCBI taxonomy): domain Eukaryota; kingdom Metazoa; phylum Chordata; class Mammalia; order Lagomorpha; family Leporidae; genus Oryctolagus; species Oryctolagus cuniculus. Next base: position 103,082,813 of record NC_091435.1, on the reverse strand, counting down.
GTACAATCTTTAAAAAACACAAGTTTTATGTTCTAACTGGCCTGGATAAGTCCATACCTTTTGACTCTCTAAAGGTACTAAACTTCCTACAATACCAATTTCTTCATCCATACAATGAGGACAGTTCAACTTGGCTGCAAGTGATACTGAAAAAGTAAATTGAGATAACATGAATAAAACAATCTCAACCAAATTATCCCAACCTAAAACTATAGTTGCTGCATTTCTGCCTCATTTATACATGGCAGGATTTTAAAATAAAGCAAAACACAGTAAAGATAGACGACTCTGGTTTTCTCCTTGAAATCTTCATTTCATGAAAAAGATCCTGTGATACATACCTGTCATATTCCTTTTCCTGTAATAACTTAGATTTTTCTTAATAATATTTTTTTTCAAAATATGAATAAAAAGCTGCCTTGATTCTGTTTGTTGACAGATTCAAATAAAATGTCCTAAGAATATCTTGTGAATACGCTACAATGAGGATAAGCTTTCAAATAATACATGGGGAAAATGAATACAAAATTCCTTACTTTCAATTTCTTCCTTCTTCTAACAAGAGAAAGGCATTAACCAAAATATAAAACAAGAAAAAATAGAAGTCTGTTCTTGAGTAATAAAAGGGGGTAATACAGTAAACTAGGAATTAGTCCACTATTATCTTCAAAAAGGCATTACGCTTGCTGATTCTCAAGATAGAGATTCTGTCAAGCTAGCACAGGTGCCATACTATTAGGACCATGTGCCAAACCCTGCATAAATTGGACATTTTATTATTTAAAATTATTCCATAAATAAATATACAAAAAAGTATCCCTCCTCACCTTTTATTTCTCATTTAGAGTTTTTATTTGATATAATATTTTCAACAGCAACTTTCTTATAATAAGAATTTACATGGCATTTTGTCCAGTGTTTTACTTTTAATCTCTTTGTGTATTTGTATTTTAGGTTGGATCATTCTAGGATGCATTCAGTTGGATCTTTTGTAATGCAACCTGTCAATTGCAACATTTTAATTCAAGTATTTTATTATTTAAATATAATATAATTACTAACATAGTATAGTTTAAATTTATCTATTACAATTTATTTCTAGTTGTCCTTTTATTTTCCCATGACTTCTGGATTAGTTGAAAATTTTTAAAATGCTATTTTATTTTCATTATTGCCTTATGAACTATAATTCTTTCATATATATTCTTTCATACACACCCATATAAATATATATATAAACATATATATATATTAGTGCTGGGTCTTGGATTTGCAATACTTCATGATCTGACATCAACCACACTTCGTTTTATTTCCCAGAATTTCTACTTCACTGAAATTAATCAAGTCACTGTTCATTGGCATTCTGTTTACTTTCCTACTCATAAACCATAAATTCCTATATATGTCTATGCTTTAGCCATACAAACTAGTATACTTTTGCCATTTCTCCAGTTGTTTTTAGTGAAAAGGAAATCATATAGCAGTAATTCCTTCATGGTTAAAAATGAAAATTATTGTTCTTTGTTAGCAATAGTCTTCTGACCCAATCTACACGATTGCAATGTAACAGTGGACTAGCCTAGGACTGAGAACAACTGAACTGCTTTGTCTCTGAGGTTTCTTTCTTGCATTTCCAATTTTCTGTGCTGCTGTAGTTCTTCAATATCTTTCATATGAGCAAAACCTTTTCAATTCCAGAGTATGCACATCCATCATAACATTGATTTCACATTAATCCATGATCAACTAATTTGTGATCAAGTATATCCAGATATATAAATTGTGTGTATTTTCATCGTCACTAATATAACTTAATACCAATACAATCCACCATTATTGTATTCTTATATATTGTAAAAATATATTTAAATATAACTTAAATTCAAAAGAATTACAGGCAGTAATTTCTCTTCATTCATAAAAATGATACTGGCTATTTCAAAGACAAAAGAATCTGTGAAAAAAATAGATCAGGTACTACAATACTCATTTTCAGATAAAAAAATTATTGTTCAAAGAGTTAAGTGGGGGCAAGTGTTGTATAGCAGATTAAGTCCCTGCTTGAGATGCCTGCATCCCTGATTGGTGTGATAATTCGAGTCTTGCTACTCTGCTTACAATATAGCACATAGTACCTTTCTCTGAAGGGAGGAGAGAACTTCCACTTTGACTATGGCCTTGTCTAAGTAAGGCCAGAGTTTGTGAACTCAAGAGGCTTCCGTAACCTTGGCAGCTCATGACAAGAGCCTCGGGTGATTACTGACGTTATAAATAAGAATGCCAATTTTTAAATCAACAACAGGAGTTACTGTGCACTTACTCCCCATGTAGAATCTATGTCCTTAATGTGTTGTACTATGTGAATTAATGGTAAAACTACTACTAAAACAGTACTCTATACTTTGTGTGTCTGTGTGGGTGCAAACTGTTGAAATCTTTACTTGGTAAATACTAAGTAGATCTTCTGTATATAAAGATAATTGAAAATGAATCTTGATGAAGAATGTGATGGGAAAGGGAGTAGGAGATGGGAGGGTTGCAGGTGGGAAGGAAGTTATGGGGGAAAAGCCTCTATAATTCAAAAGTTGTACTTTGTAAAGTTATATTTATTAAATAAAAGTTTAAAAAAATTGTTAAATCAACAATGGGAGTCACTGTGCACTTACTCCCCATGTAGGATCTCTGTCTTTGATGTGTTGTACTATGTGAATTAACGGAATAACTAGTATTCAAACAGTACTTTATACTTTGTGTATCTGTGTGGGTGTAAACTGTTGAAATCTTTACTTAGTATATACTAATATGATCTTCTGTATATAAAGATAATTAAAAATAAATCTTAATGAAGAATGGGATGGGAGAGGGAGTAGGAGATGGGATGGTTGCGGGTAGGAGGGAGATTATGAGGGGAAAAAGTGCTATAATCCAAAAATTTTACTTTTGAAATTTATATTTATTAAATAAAAGATTTTTAAAAAATATATAGCTCCTTGAGAATGTGTTGGGGAAGTAGCAGATAATAATAGTTCAAGTATTTGAGTCCCTGACACCAAAGTGGGAGACATGGAGTTCTGGGCTCCTATCTTTGGCCTGGCCCCGGTCCTGGCTTTTACAACCATTTGAGGAGTGACCCAGCCGATGGAAGATAGGCTCTATTTTTACCTCTTCCTGTCACCTTGCCTTTCAAATATATTAATAAATCTATTTTAAAAAGTTAAGTGAACTTTATCAAAATCATGCAGTTTAGTGTCAAAATTAGCATTAGATATAAATATTCAAATTATTCTGCTATTTCTACACATTAGCAATTATGCTACTTTCTTTTTAATTATTTGCTTCCCTGACTATGTTTTGATTAAATAAACCATATAAATGCATTTTCTAAAACTAATCAATGTTCATGAAGGAACTAGTAAGGACAGAAATATATATAAAGAGAAAATGATAAAACAGTCACTGTAAATGCAAGCAGTGCGTATAAATAAACATTCACTGACACATTGCTAACACATTTTCTGATAGATAGTAACATATATCACATTCTCTACAAGTTTGTAAAGTCATTTAAAGCAAACTCAGCAACAAAAAAAGCCAAAGTCTGTTTTTAAACTATCATTCGCTGCCCTAGAAGATCAATGCCAATGAGTTCCTATAGGAATAACTTGATACCAGCACAATCTACAGGAATTTCAAGTATAGAAGACTGGCCATGCCCATGGAATATAGAATCTCTGAGCAGCCCACAGATAATAATTAGGTGTTATAGAATCAATCATCTAAATCATTACACTTAGTGTGCACACTATCATCATAGGTAATAGATCTTTCATTGAGCATACAGAGCCCTACAGCTTAGACACTATTTCATCATCAGATCAGGAAAACAGTCACAATTCCCACAATGAAATGATTCACATGAATTTAGTTGATAGTATTAGAAAATTCTTTGTTTCTTATGCTGTTCATGATTATACAATACATAGATCATTCATTATGTGAGATGTGAATAGCAGATTAGTCATTGCCATTTCATTGTTATCTTTCTCTTTTCTGCCTATGATAAGGTTACCTTCAAAAATTGTAAAGATGGGTCATTCTATTTTAATCATAAATGTTAAGGTTGCTGGTTATTCAGACTTACATCAAGCCTGAAGCCATTAAGGCCTGAGTAACATTAAAGATAGAAAATCCATTACAGCTTCCTCAATTAGGAAAGGCAATGAGGCTCAGAGAAAATTCTGTAACCTGCCCAAGGTCCTACAGCTACAAAGTAGCAGAGCCAGAAATTCAATTCAGAACTCTAAATTCTGAGAAGGGTGCTCCTGTCTGCAAATACCAAGACATTCAGATTTAGGATTTTCAAGTTTATTTATATATTTATTTATTTGAAAGAATTACAGAGATGGAGAGAGAGAGGAAGAGAGATCTTCTACCCTCTGGTTCATTCTAAAAATGCCTGCAAGAGCTGGGGCTAGTCCAGGCTGAAGCCAGAAGCCAGGAATTCCACTGGGGTCTTCCACATGAGCAGCAAAGGAATACAATTACTTTGACCTTCATCATCTGTCTCCCAGGTGCATTGGCAGGAAGCTATACTGGAAGTAGAGGCAGGACTTGATCTTAGCATGCAGGCATTCCAAGCTGCTGAACTCACTGTGCCACAGTGTCCACCCTTGATTTACTTTGACCTCATAGCTTCAAAGCCACAAATGCATGATATTTAGGACAATGCCTTGGTATTGCAGTATTCTGAAATATCAGTATCTCTAGATATCTTACAAAGTGTGTGCTAAATAGTTTCTCATACAAATTAACATAAGGATTCTAAGAGTCTTACAGTTTTTATTTAGATGGAAACATAAAGACATTATCCTAATTTTACAGATAACCCTAGATAACTTTTTTGGATGTCTTTATTCTTGGCTCATGAGCCTCTTCTACATAAAAACTCAAACTTCTGGGCTAGCTTTTTGTTTTGTTTTATTTTGTTTTTTTGCTGTGGTTATTGTTATTTTCTTTCTCTTTTATTTCTTTGGCTGATAGCAAATGGTGTATAATTTGGTTTAGTATATTTAGATGATATAGCTTACAGGTTTTATTTTCCTGGCCACTGAAATACCACACAATGATACACCACTGGATTCTTAGATATCAGAAAAATATATGTAAAGGAAGTGTAACTTTAAGAGAGCCATCAGTTAGTTATCAGACTCTAGGTTGATGCATTTTGTACTTAGCCAAACTATGTGATTTTTTCATTACTTTAGGACACCAGCATGTTACTTGTAATAAAATATGTGATGAGATTGAAGTTTAGAAAGGAAGATCTGCTATACAGCTAATAAATTATAACAGATGAACAAGTGAAAAACAAAAGTCAAAAGAGAAAATCCAAGGTGATAATTTCTCCCCAATAATAAAAAAGGCTTTGGGTATTGTCATGGGCTGCATTCTCTAAAAATTGTTGGACCTCATGGTCAAGAAATAAGGCGTTAAGATTTCATTCAAAAAGCACAAGCCCAAAACGGTGAGAGTAAAACAAAGAACTAGGGAAGATAAGGTGATAAGGGACAAAATTCATTATCATGATGGCTCCATTTCATAATTGTAATCGTAAGAGACATATGGGAATATTCACACTGCACACAGGACTTTCTGAAAAGATTGCAAGGAGGATCTGAGCAGGATTAAGTATCATTTATTGGATGGTTATTAAGAAGTCAGTATCCAGGGCCGGCGCCGCGGCTCACTAGGCTAATCCTCCGCCTAGCGGCGCCGGCACACCGGGTTCTAGTCCCGGTCGGGGCGCCGGATTCTGTCCCGGTTGCCCCTCTTCCAGGCCAGCCCTCTGCTGTGGCCAGGGAGTGCAGTGGAGGATGGCCCAGGTGCTTGGGCCCTGCACCCCATGGGAGACCAGGAAAAGCACCTGGCTCCTGGCTCCTGCCATCGGATCAGCGCGGTGCGCCGGCCGCATCGCGCTGGCCGCGGCGGCCATTGGAGGGTGAACCAACGGCAAAGGAAGACCTTTCTCTCTGTCTCTCTCTCTCACTGTCCACTCTGCCTGTCAAAAAAAAAAAAAAAAAGAAGTCAGTATCCATATTGTCCCCAAGGAAATACAGTTCAGGAACTTAAGAAGTTCATTACTCTTTCTAAAATATTTCTCAATGAGTGAATGATGATGACATAATGGAAACCAAACAAATAAAAACTTCAAAGAAATCCATTTTAATTTTACAAAAGAAAGATTATGGGATTGATTTGACAGTCAAAAAAAATCAAGGAAATTAATATTTTCTTAACTTTGGTTCAGAAAACTTCAGACATGAAATATGTAAGGAAAAATACCAGCAAGGAATTTCTATTTTAAACCTGTCTTTTTGATCTAAAAATGCCTCTTGATTCCAGAAGTAAATATTCACAAACATTGGAAAAACCTAATATATACTGGGATAAGTCTTTTTTTCCCATAAGCAAACACTTCGGGAGAGGTTTCCATGGCCCAGGATTTCCTTCTGTTAAACTACCCCACCACTCCTATATGCCCTCAACCAAATGGACCTCTCAAGCATATTTCCAGCACGTGAGCCTTGCCATCACAAATCACAACTGATCAGGTAAAGAAAACACGACAAACTCAAAAGGAACTGGTCTGCAGACCGCTCTGAGCCAATCCCACTCTCTACCCTAGGGAATTAGAATGTGTTCACTGAGAAAATGGATCAACCAGATTCAAACACTGACCTTCCCAAATGTATGTGTAAGTGGAGCAGGGTAGTCTTGCCAAGGGGGTCTGGCAAATCAACCAGAGAAAAGTCTGCCTGCAAGGAGAGAAAAGGAAGAGATACAGAAGAAACTTGGCAGCCTACAATGAGTAAGAGATAGAAACAGTGCTGCATTGAGTAATACAGCTTGGCTGGTTCTGGAACTAGTTCTTTGGGTTTTTTTTTGTTTTTTGTTTTTTAACTTTTATTTAATGAATATAAATTTCCAAAGTACAGCTTATGGATTACAATGGCTTCCCCCCCATAACGTCCCTCCCACCCGCAACCCTCCCCTCTCCCACTCCTTCTCCCCTTCCATTCACATCAAGATTCATTTTCGATTCTCTTTATATACAGAAGCTCAGTTTAGCATACATTAAGTAAAGATTTCAACAGTTTGCTCCCACACAGAAACATAAAGTGAAAAATAATAGATGATTTTTTAAATGATGATGAAATCAGATCAGACCTATTGTCATGTTTAATCCCAGTGAGAGTCAAGTTGGGAATTGATAATTTCTTTTTTTTTTTTTTTTTACAGAAGATCAGTTTAGTATACATTGTCGCTCCCCCTCTTCGTGGAGGAACGACACAGGACCCTGCGCTGTTCTTTCGTCTGCTGTCGCTCCCCCTCTTCGTGGAGGAACGACACAGGACCCTGCGCTGTTCTTTCGTCTGCTCGGCCTTCCCCGGGTTTGCTGCTGGTTCTTCCCGGGTTGGCTACTATCCCTTCCACCTCCGTGGAAGGGCAGTTCCCCCTGGCCGCATTCCCCACTTCCGCAGGGGAGCGGCACACCGCCGGCCGGTTCTCTCGGGGGCTGCACGGGTTCCCTTAGATGTTCCCCATAGATGTTCCCGGTGCATGTTGTCTCTCTCCTCCTTTATAGTCCTCCTCCGCCAATCCTAACTCGGCTGCCCACACGCCGAGTACGCTGCTCTCCTCCAATCAGGAGCAAGTCCTACAGTTTATTGGTTGAACTGGAGGCAGCTGTGCGGAAGCTGTTTACTTCTCTCCCAGCGCCATATTGTGGGAGAGCAGATGCATAGAATAAGTCCTAATTCGAGTAACTTAGTCTAGTCCGGATTGCTCCCCACAGATCCCCCTTTCTTTTTATTTTTTAGCGTTGATACGCGCCTGTCTTCGGTGTCCCGCGGCACACACTCTGCTCTACTTGCTAGAGTTGCCACAGGCTCTTACAAGTCCTATCAGGCAAACCGAATCCGGGTCCTCTCTTCGCCATGTTGTGAGGAGGTTTTTAGGCGCTGATGCGTGCCTGTGTTCGGTGCCCTGCAGCGCATGCTTTGCTCTGCTAGAACTGCCTGCAGGTGTTTACAAAACCTATCAGGCAAACCGAATCCAAGCCTTCTCATTGCCGTATTGTGGGGGAGACTTATTAGTGTTGGTTTGTGCCTATCTTCGGTGACCTGCAGCTCATACTCTGGTCGAGCTGCTTGCTGGCGCTTACCGCCTTAATTAGGCAGACCGAATCCAAGCCTCCTAATGGTTGTATTGTGGGGAAGCCTTACTGATGTTAATTCGTGCCTGTCTTCGGTGACCTGCGGCGCATAAGCTGCTAGCTGCCCGCAGGTGCTCATCGCCTCACTTGATTAGGCAGACCGAATCCAAGCTCTCACATTGCAGTGTTGTAGGGAGGCCTTTTTATTTCTCTATTTCTCTATCTCCGGGCATTCCTATTTCTCCCATTTTACTTCTATCTTCCAGCATTCCTATTTTTCTCACTTTACTTCTAAACTTCTGTTTCTCTTATCCCTGCGGCTTTCCGGCACCTCGCCCCGCCGGCGGGTTCCCGGCTCTGCGCCGCTTCAGCCCGCGCGCCTCTCTCATCTGCGCAGCTTCCCGGCTTTGCGCGGCTTGGCTTCGCGCGCTCCGCGGTCTCCACGCTTAACCCTTTCGCGTCTGAACCACAGCCTCGCGCCAGCCCCGTTCCCTATCTATTCACGCCCCGTGCTCTCTCTGCACGCGGCAGCTTCCGCGAGTAACACAGCGTAGCTTACGTGTCCGCCACTAGCATTCAATCTAAGTTCCCCGGGCTAGCCTGGCGAATTCAACCCAGCGTACGTCTCCGCCCCACGGTTTGGCTTCCCGTCCTTTGCTCCCCGGGCTAATCAGACGGATCCCAACCAGGCTCACGTTTCAGCTTCTGGTTTCAACTTTTCACCCCCTATTCCCGGGCTAACTTGAGAATCCCAAAGTGGCTTTCGTATCCGCCTCGGCCTGCCCCCCACGGCTTCAATTTCCCTAACACTTTTCTCTACCCGGTATGTTTCCCCAAGCTTTCCTCCAACAATATTCCTCCCTCATTTCTCCTGGCCTCTCCCCACAGTCCGCGTCCGAGTCTGTTTGTTCTAGCTTTCACTTTCGCTTTCGACCTTAGAGATTTCTCCCAGCTTCCCCCCGTAGTCCGTATCCGAGTCTATGCCTAGGCTTTCAATAGCTTCTTCTGGCTCCTTTTTCGTCCGGCTTTTCCCTAGGCTGTTTGCTAGTCTCTCTCTCTGATATTTTCCCAGCTCTTCCCGTTTCTTCCCGTTTCTTCCCTCCTAAGTTTTCTATCCGAGTCACGGCACCATTATGTCGCTCCCCCTCTTCGTGGAGGAACGACACAGGACCCTGCGCTGTTCTTTCGTCTGCTGTCGCTCCCCCTCTTCGTGGAGGAACGACACAGGACCCTGCGCTGTTCTTTCGTCTGCTCGGCCTTCCCCGGGTTTGCTGCTGGTTCTTCCCGGGTTGGCTACTATCCCTTCCACCTCCGTGGAAGGGCAGTTCCCCCTGGCCGCATTCCCCACTTCCGCAGGGGAGCGGCACACCGCCGGCCGGTTCTCTCGGGGGCTGCACGGGTTCCCTTAGATGTTCCCCATAGATGTTCCCGGTGCATGTTGTCTCTCTCCTCCTTTATAGTCCTCCTCCGCCAATCCTAACTCGGCTGCCCACACGCCGAGTACGCTGCTCTCCTCCAATCAGGAGCAAGTCCTACAGTTTATTGGTTGAACTGGAGGCAGCTGTGCGGAAGCTGTTTACTTCTCTCCCAGCGCCATATTGTGGGAGAGCAGATGCATAGAATAAGTCCTAATTCGAGTAACTTAGTCTAGTCCGGATTGCTCCCCACATACATTAAGTAAAGATTTCAATAGTTTGCACCCCCATAGAAACACAAAGTGAAATATACTATTTGAGTACTCGTTATAGCATTAAGCCTCAATGTACAGCACATTAAGGACAGAGATCCTACATGAGGAGTAAGTGCACAGTGACTCCTGTTGTTGACTTTACAAATTGACACTCCTGTTTATGGCATCAGTAATCTCCCTATGCTCCAGTCATGAGTTTCCAAGGCTATGGAAGCCCCTTGAGTTCTCCGACTCTTATCTTGTTTGGACAAGGTCATAGTCAAAGTGGAGGTTCTCTCCTCCCTTCAGAGAAAGGTACCTCCTTCTTTGAAGACCTGTGGAACTAGTTCTTTGTAAGAAGAGTAATCATGCAATTTGTCTTCTAAGCTTGATAGGTAAATTTCCTTGGAATGCCACAACAAATCACAAGAAACTTGGCTGTTTAGAATGTTATTAACAGAAATTCCTTCTCCCACAGTTCTGGAAGTCAGAAGACTGCAATCAGTATCGCTGAGCCAGAGTCTCTGTAGCAGCCACCTCTATCTGCTGGCTGGAGGGAAGAATTCGTTTCTTGCCTCTTCCAGTTTTCGATAGCTGCCATCATTTTTATCCATGGTCATATGATGCTAACTTTGTTTGCCGAGTCTCCCTCTGCTCCTCTCTTAAAAGGAGATTTATTAATGCATTTAGATTAACTGAGATAATCTAAGATAACTTTTCTACCACAAGACCCTTAATAATCACTTCTAGAAAAGTCCTTTTTCTGGGGCCGGCTCCATGGCTCACTTGGTTAATCCTCCACCTGCAGCACCAGCATCCCATATGGGCGCTGGGTTCTAGTCTTGCTTGCTCCTCTTCCAGTCCAGCTCTCTGCTGTGGACCAAGAAGGCAGTGGAGGATGGCCCCTGCACCTGCGTGGGAGACCAGAAGGAAGCACCTGGCACCTGGCTCCTGGCTTCGGATCAACGCAGTGTGCTGGCTGTGGCGGCCATTTGGGGGGTGAACCAACGGAAGGAAGACCTTTCTCTCTGTCTCTCTCTCTTGCTGTCTAACTCTGTCAAATTAATTAATTAATTAATTACAGAAAGTCCTTTTTCCATATAAGGTACATTTACAGGTCCCAAGGGTTAGAACCTGGTAAGTATGGAGGGACCATATTCCTCCCCTCACACCAGGATATAAAAGGAAAGGCCAATTTGTAACACACTAAGGATGAAAGGCAAAAATCTGAGTCTGTCACAGGCAAACTGAACTGGTGGCTTACCTCCAGTCCCAGAGGAATTTCTAGCCCCTGGACCAGGCAACCCCTATTATCTCACCTCTGCACTAATAGAAAATGTTTTCTCTGAAACTGCCATAGCAAACAGATTTTAGAAATTTACTCTCCACCCCAGCACTGTTAGAGATCTTCATATCTTTCTGATACGTTTTCATTTATTTTTATGAAACTAGTTAGAGAAAATTCTGTGCTTTTCAATGGAATGACCCCTAATGAAGATCTAAGCCAAGATTCCCAATAGTCAAATTCCATGGTCTCTCCTACCCTTTCCCTTGTGGTACCCTCCATGGATGTACTACATTTTAAGACTTCCCTATATAATTGTTTAACAAATAAATATATCCTCCAGGTGTCAGCAAACAGGTGAGGCGACAACATGCAGTAACTGAAAGACTTCCTGATATTCTTTGAAATGATACCATTCAGACCCCTCTCCTCTCGTCATGCAAGCTAGACACCTTTGTTGGACTCCATGCAAACCCAGTTGCTTTCTGTTCTGTGACTGTCACATGATAAGAGGGAAAACATTCTTCTGTGCCACATCCTTTACTTTTGCAATAGGTCAATTGCCAAGTACCAAAGATCATCATCAATAAGCAAATTCCAGTACACACAAATGAGGCACAAATGAACAAAGCTCACTCTCTAGAATAATTTCAAAAAATTTGCACCATGAAAGATGGTAAAAAAATCTCAGAATATACATAAATCCAAAGAAGGCTTTTATCTACCACATCTTTCTTTAAAGATTTATTTATTTATTCATTTGAAAGTCAAAGTTATTCAGAGAGAGAAGTCAAGGCAGAGAGAGAGAGAGGTCTTCCATCTGCTGATTCATTCCCCCAATAAACTGCAATGGCTGCAGCTGTGCCAATCTGAAGCCAGGCACTTCTTCCAGGTCCCCCACATGGGTGCAGGGGCCCAAGGACTTGAGCCATCTTCCACTGCTTTCCCAGGCCACAGCAGAGAGCTGGACTGGAACCTGAGCAGCTGGGACTATATGGGATGCTGTCAATGCAGGTGGCGCCTTTACTCTCTATGCCACAGCTCTGGCCCCTCTACCACATCTTTTAAAATTAATGCTACTTTTCAGGCATGGAAAGCCAAGACACTGTGGGAAAAAAATGTTCTACATGAAGGATCTCTGTGAGTGAGATGCCAGTGGCAAGAAGGGGCCATCAAAGAAGGATGTACTTTTCTCTAAAGGGAGGAGAGAACTTTCACTTTGCATATGGCCTTGTCCAAATACTGATGGAGTTTGTGGACTCAAAAGGCTTCCATAGCCTAGACAGTTCATGTCAAGAGCCTCCAGTGATCACTGACATCATACACAAGAGTGTTAATTGTTAAATTAACAACAGGAGTCACTGTGCACTAACTCCCCATGCAGGACCTCTATACTCAATGAGTTGTATTAAGAGTTAACTGTATGGCCGGCGCCGCGGCTCCCTAGGCTAATCCTCCGCCTTGCGGCGCCGGCACACCGGATTCTAGTCCCGGTTGGGGCGCCGGATTCTGTCCCGGTTGCCCCTCTTCCAGGCCAGCTCTCTGCTGTGGCCCAGGAAGGCAGTGGAGGATGGCTCTAATCCTTGGGCCCTGCACCCGCATGGGAGACCAGGAGAAGCACCTGGCTCCTGCCATCGGATCAGCGCGGTGCGCCGGCCGCAGCGCACCGGCCGCGGCGGCCATTGGAGGATGAACCAATGGCAAAAAGGAAGACCTTTCTCTCTGTCTCTCTCTCTCACTGTCCACTCTGCCTGTCCAAAAAATAAAAAAAAAAGAGAGTTAACTGTAAAACTAGTTCTCAAAGAGTTCTGTGTGTGTTTGTGTGCATGTGTGTAAATTGTTGAAATCTTTACTTAGTATAGAGTTAGTCTTCTGTGTACAAAGTTAATTGAAAATGAATCTTAATGGAGAATGGGAGTGGGAATGGGAGAGGGAGGAGGAGGAGGAATGGGAGTGTGAGTGAGAGGGCTGGTATGGTGGAAAGAATAACTATATTCCTAAAGTTGTACTTATGACATTTGTATTCCTTTAAAAATAAATTTAAAAAACTGATGCTATTAATGCTACATTAGCAACACAATTGTCTATAGCACTGAGCATGTTATTCAAGTGGTCATTAGAATTATTCACTGTAATGCCAAGAACCATTCTAACAAACCCTTCTTGCTAAGATGTTCTAACAGATTTTTTTTTCATTTTAGGGTCACTGTATAGCAAGGAGATACCACTTTCCTCTTCCCACTCTCAGACTTTTCATTTCTTTGATATAAAGCGCCATTATAGCTCGTTCTTTTATGTTTTACCTTACTTTTTCCTAGCAATCATAAAGGTAGAGATTGTTGGGTAATTCAAAGTAGCTCAAGGTACTAAATCAGTGCTGCACGCAAAAGTTTTCATTCAGAGAAACACCCAAAAGTTTTCATTCAGAGAAAGCCACATTAATCTCACAAAGTCAGAAAATCTTCAAGGAAAAATAGAGCAGGTGCTGACTGAAAAAAAAAAAAAAAAAAACCTGCTTCTCTACTTGAGACTGTAATTTGATACCTATTTCTTGAGCCTCTCAACATCAAACGTTATTCTGGAATGGAGGTAACATCTCTCCCTATGAGGCATTTACACATAATTTAGAGGAAACAGGATAATTACAGGAAAAGAAGATATTTATTAAGTTGTCAAATCCACAACAGGACACCATGTGTTTCTTCTATATCAATGAATCCTCAGTCCTTAAAATATAATGAGAATTCCATATGTAATTCACAAATTCATGAAAATTAAGTGATATAAAATGCATAATGTCACACAGTTGTTTAGAATGGCATAGGCATGTCTATAAGTGTTCAAAAGTAAGAGACATTATACTGCTTGGGGAATATCAAGCAGGCTACACCAGGTGAGGGGTTCAGCGCTGGATCCTTAAAAACCAGACAGAATTCAGATAGTGACACCTGGGATGAAAATTGCATTCAAAAGATAAAGAAAAGGCTAGCAGAGACAGGGCCAGGTACTGAGTGGAAAGTTAATGGATGGGAAGACTAGAAGTGCCAGTTGGAAAGAGATAATGTCTTTCCAACTACACAGAAGAGGTAAGACTTTCTTCTGTTCTCCGGCAGTGAAACCCATTGGCAAAACTAGTGTTAAAGAGACTTGGGTTCAAATAGCAGCTCATTTACTTACTAGATATAGAATACACACACACACACACACACACACACACACACCATTCAACAGCTAATAAACATACCTTCTGTCCTAGCTTAACTTGTTGGGGAAGGGAAGGGGAGGGACAGGATGGTGAATGAACCAAATGGCATAACTGTAACACACAATCATTTACAGATAACTGGAGATTGATTTTACTGTATCATATTTGAAACTCATGTTGTGAGAACACATTTGTTATCCACTTAATAGAAAGAGAAAAACAAATGCCAGATTACTCAGCTACATCTCAGCTAGCTACACAAGAGGCTGTCCCAATGACTGAACCAGAGTGAAGTGTACCTCCCATGGAGACGGGAAAAGTTTTTGTTTACTTACTTCCTCATACAGGTAATGAGCTCAATGCTTGGTGAGAAAATTTTTAAAAATAACTGACATCTCAAAAATAATCTTATTTTAAAGATATAATAGTTTCCCAAGGGTATCTACAAACCAAGTTGGTAAAGATACAAACATGTGTGAAGTTCTTTTGACAATGTCATTTACACAGAAACAGATGTAGGATGTTATCTTTAAATATGAGAGTATTTGCAAAAGTACACAGAAAATACAATAAAAATAGAAGTTTATTTTGGTGCAAAAAATCTAAAATGTGTGCCTAGGATCTTCAAAATATGCCTTTTCCATGAATTTTCTGAAAACCCCCTCATATACATTAATTTCAAATTTTTTTAAATCGAAGCATCATTTAATTTTCTTTCCCACAAGGTTCTAAAATGCCCTCATTAAATATTGATTAAGGTTCTGGTTTATTACTTCTCATGTCATACTCTTTCAGTCCTTCAGGTAGGAAATTTTTTTAAATAATCTGCCTGTCCATTCGTTTCTGTGCCATGTTTTTTTCTAATGTTTATACAATAGATGGAATCATCCTTGAACACATAATTCTACTTGAATAATCAAGCTCATCTGGGAAGTGAGCTCCAAAGTCTGCAGCTGGGTTGTAAAGGCATTACTGGGCTCGCAGCTAGGAGAGCGTAAATGTCAGCGGGAAAGCGCTCTTGGAAAATGGGTAGCATCTTCACAGCGGCGCTCTTGGTTAAATGCAGTGTTGTTCTCTAAAGTAAATTACTTCAAGTCTATTTGGGAAACGCAGTTGGATACATGTTTCTTATATAAACAATGGCTGGAGATCAATCTGCCAAAACTGGCATGCTGATTGGTATTTTCAGTTACGTAAAACTTTGAGACCCAGAAATGCAACCCAAGAAAAACATGTTATTTAAGCCCCTAAATTTTCCTGGTTATTTTATTGAATACATTGTAATGCTTAGTACATATATTTACTATTGGTCTCTGGGTAGTACAGAAATTATACTCATTTCTCTGAAGTGTCCCCCAGTGACCAACTTACTTCCAGGACATTTCTGCTGCTACAGAGCAGAAATTGGTGGATAGGGAATTTAAATAAGCTGCCGAAACTCCTCAATATTAAAGACAACAAATAAGGCACAGAAGGCCTTTCCTCAAGGGATTAAGACTTAACCACACTTAGAAATAGGAAATTCCTTTGTGGTGTGTTCATGCATTTTTTTTTTTTTGACAGGCAGAGTGGACAGTGAGAGAGAGAGACAGAGAGAAAGGTCTTCCTTTGCCGTTGGATCACCCTCCAATGGCCGCCGCAGCCGGTGCGCTGCGGCCGGCGCACAGCGCTAATCCGAAGGCAGGAGCCAGGTGCTTCTCCTGGTCTCCCATGGGGTGCAGGGCCCAAGCACTTGGGCCATCCTCCACTGCACTTCCGGGCCACAGCAGAGAGCTGGCCTGGAAGAGGGGCAACCGGGACAGAATCTGGCACCCCGACCGGGACTAGAACCCATTGTGCCAGCGCCGCAAGGCGGAGGATTAGCCTAGTGAGCCGCGACGCCGGCCGTGTTCATGCATTTAAGGGAAGAGCACAATTCAGGAGCCAGCAAGCAATAAACTCAGCAGAGTCTCAGTGGCTTCACATAGGAAGAGGAAGAGATACAAGGATAAAAATCTGAATCATTTATTCATTTCTACTTAAAGGGTAAAGGAAAGTATGCAAAATTGTGGTGGGGAGAACTGCAGTCTTCAGAATTCCCAAGGCCTGTGGTGCAAGATCAATTATTCCATTCTTCTTTGATAAACCTCATTCTACAGCCTCCAATGTGCTGCTGAAGTCTCAACCCGACCCCAGCACACTTTTAAGACAACTGCCTCCATGATAATCCCAGAAATCTTCAACTGTTGTCTAGAGAGAAAAGAAAATCCCACACAAGTGTAAGTGAAACTGAAAGTAAAGAGGGCATCCCATTCAGGAAACTAGTCCACCCATTCCCAGCTGAGGAGAGAGCTGATTTGTTATCCAGTGTAACATGCTGTACTGGGCATAGGTAATCCTTTCAACATAGCACCTGATTCAAAGACAAGAAAACAAAGAGAGGAAAGCCCATTGGCTCATCCTCACGTATCTCCCTCCTCTGAGGTGGGTTTTCTGGTACAGTGCCTGTTCCCACCCCCACTGACCATGCCACACCACATGTGCTGGATAATTCTATTTCCCAAATCCTCTTATAGTATTCTGCATGTCATGCAACTCCCACCAACCAAGGATTCTTATTCAAGACCTTGATTCACAGCTGAGGCAGTTGGAGAGAAAAGCACTCATTGTAGTCTTTGACCTAGGAAGGATTTACATAAGGCAAATGAGGACATCTCTTTTCCTGACATTGAGCTTAGCACAATTCGTGGGTTCTGGTGTCAGAAGCTATATGGATGATATCTTGAATGGCGACTTTATCCTCTGGTAGACAGTAGCTCACTGGTTGCCATGATTCTGGCAGTAGCTCAACCTACTAGAGCATGTCTCTTCCATTCTCTCAATAAACCCGAGAGTCTCTTTTTACTGCTATCAATAAATACTTTTCTGGTTAAATGAACCATAGTAGATTCTGCCATGTGTACATAAGAACTACTAATATACTTTTTATTTCTACAATATAATCTAGAATTAAACAGAAAAGAATCTTTGAATGAAATAATTAAGCCTTGAGGCTGGTTTTGTGGCACAGCAGGTAAAGTCATCGCCTGCAACACAGGCATCCATCCCGTAGGTGTGCCTGTTCAAGTCCTAGATGTTTCACTTCTCATCTGGCTTCCTGCTAATGGCAAAGGAAAAGCAGTGGAAGATGGCCCAATGTGGGAGACCTGGATGAAGCTCATGGATCCTGGCTTCAAACTGGCCCAAACCCAGCCATTGCAGCCATCTAGGGAGTGAACCAGCAGATGGAAGATCCCTCTATCTTTGTCTCTCCTTTCTGTAACTCTTTCAAATAAATAAGTAAATCTGAAAAAAAAATCAAGACTTGGCTTTTACAAATAGTTTTCATAGCTATGTAAAAAATCCATAAATTGGACAAAAGAGAAAGACTTTATCTTCAACATCAAGAAAATACAAGGCATTTAAAAGTACAAACTGCATTCCAAAAGTTAATTTGCAATAGTGTGATTTTCATTATATGAAACAATTTGTAGAAAATGGAATTAAATGACAAGTTGATTTTTGAAGCAAAAAATTTTGAAATCCATGCACAGTTTTTTCATAATACACATTTTCTATAAAACTTTTGAAGACGTCACATATTTGTATAGAACACCAATATTCTTTGAGGACTAAGTTCTCAGCCATTTCAAGAACATTACATAAGCCTTAGTGCAGCACATATACCTCTGTGAAAAAAAAAGAAATGAAACTATCACATTTTGAAAGTGTTGATTTTATAAAACAAAAACAAATTAAGTAAGAAAAGTTTAGTTTACTATAAATGTGGGTTCTTCAAGGGACAAATGAGTTTAATTAGAGAAAGAAATCTTAGAAATCATTGATGAGTTTTTCAATAGAATATTAGAAGCCATGTACATACCAGAAAAAGGAGATTCAAAACAAGCAGTAGGAATGCTTACGGAAATATTGCATGTAGGACCAGGTCATTACTTATCCAAGACAACCTTGAATGTAAATGGAATAAATTCTCTAATGAAACAATGCATAGAGGCTGAATGAATCTTAAAAAAAATTTTCAATATACATGCTACCTACAAGGAATATATACCAATAAAAATACACACAGACTGAAAGTGAAAGGATAGAAAAGGATATTACATGCAAACAGAAATCAAAAGCAAGCAAAAAGGGGTACCTGCAATGCCATATGGGCATTGTTTTATGTCCTGGCTGCTCCATTTCTGATCCAGCTTCCTGCTGATGTGCCTGGGAATGCAGTGGAGAATAGCCAAATTTGTTGGTCCCCTGCATCCATGTGGGAGATCTGGATGGAGCTCCTGGCTCCTGGCTTCTGCCTGACTCAGCCCTGGCCATTGTGACCATTTGGGAAGTGAACCAGTAGATGGAAGAGCTCTCTCTGTCTCTCCCTCTATCTCTCTCTTTAACTCTACCTTTCAAAGAAGTAAAATAAATCTTAAAAAAAAAGCAAGCAAGAGTAGTTGTATGAATATAATAAAAAATAGAGTTTTTTTAAAGACTTATTTTATTTATTTGAAAGACAGAGTTACAGAGAGAGGTAGAAACAAAGAGAGAGGTCACTCCCCAGATGGCCTCAATGACCAGAGCTGTGCCGATCTGAAGCCAGGAGCCAGGAGTTTCCTCCTGGTCTCCCACGTGGGTGCAGGGGTCAGAGGACTTGGATCATTTTCTACTCCTTTCTCAGGCCATAGCAGAGAGCTGGATTGGAAGAGGAGCAGCTGAGACTCGAACTGGCGTCCATATGGGAAGCCAGTGCTTCAGGCCAGGGCTTTAACCCACTGCACCACAACACTGGCCCCAAGAAAAAATAGACTTTAAGACAAAAACTTTGAGACAGAAATATGGTCACTATGTAATGATTGAGTGACCAATTCAACAAAAAGATATGACTATACTAAACATATGCACGTAATGCCACAGCACTCATTTCTATAAAACAAATGTTAATGGATTTAAAGGGAGACATAAGTTCCAGTGAAGTAATAGTGGGGGACTACAACACCCCACTTGCATCATTGGACAGATCAACTAGACATAAAAACAATGTGAAAACAACAGAACTAATCTACACTATTGACCAAATGGAGCTAATAGGTATCTTCAGAATGACATTCTCTATGATAGATCATGTCCTGCATCTTAAATAAGTCTTAGCAAATTCATAAAAAAATGAAATTATATTATGAATCTTCTCTGACCACAATGGAAGGAAGCTGGGAATTACCAACTAAAGAAATTCTGGAAAATATACAAATATATGGAGACTGAACAACATGTTCCTGAATGAACAGTGGATCATAGAAGAAATCAAAAGGGAAATCATGAATCCGTACAGTTGTGATCTAAAGAATCAATAAATTTTGGATTTCCTTTCCTGCTTTTTTTTAAAAATTTATTCATTTATTTGAAAGGCAGTGTTACAGAGAGGCAGAGGCAGAGAAAGAGAGAGATCTTCCATTCGATGATTCACTCCACAGAGGGTTGCAACAGCCGGAGCTGCACCAATCCAAAGCCAAGAGCCAAGAATCTACCCCAGGCCTCCCACGTGGGTGCAGGAGCCCAAGCATTAGGCCATCCTCTACTGCTTTCCCAGGCCATACCAGAGAGCTGGATCGGAAGTGGAGCTGCCAGGATGTGAACCGGTGCCCACATGGAATGCTGGCACCGCAGGTGGTGGCTTCATCTGCTATACCACAGCGCCGGCCCCTGCTTTCCTTCTGCCCCCTCTTTGGCAAGGGATTGCTTAACTCAGGGATGTGATGTTAGAACAGCCTCTGAGGGGCACCACGATATGCTTGCTGGCTGAGGAGAAACCCCGGTCTCCCACATGACTGATGGGGATGCTCATCGCTATACAAATGAGGAGGAACTCCACCCAGGTCTTCCACGTTAAGTGTCTACCCTCTTGAAGTCTGTGGCATACGTCCAACCATGCCAGGCTTGCCCTCACAGTCATCACAAACTCTAAGCATCCCTCAAAGCTCCTTTTCCTATCACTTTACCAGCAAATTCCCTCTAGATGCTAGAGTTAGACCAACAGGAACTGTTCACCTAATGACAAATTCCTTGAAACAAATGAAAATGAGAACACAGTATGTCAAACTTATGGGACATGGCACAAGCAGTCTTAAGAAAGTTTACAGCAATAAGTGCCTACATCAAAAACTTGAAATGGTTTCAAATAAATGATCTAAAAATGCATCTTGAGGACCTAGAAAAACAAAAACAAAACAAAACCCAAAATTAGTAGATGGAAATAATAGAAATTAGAGAAGAAATGAACAAAATAGAAATTTTAATAAACTATACAAAAGATCATTGAAATGAAAAGCTGGCTTTATGGGAAAATATGCAAAATTGGTAAACCATTAGCCAGGTTAATTGAAAAAGGGAGAAGACAAAAAGTAATAAAATGAGAGATGAAAAAGCAGATAACAAAAATACAAAGAATAATTAGGAAATAATACAAACAGCCAAATGAGAGCAAATTAGAAAATCTAGAAGAAATACTGAGACTGAATCAGAAATAGTGAGCCTCCCAACAATGAAAATCCAGGACCAGACAGCTTCACTGCTGAATTCCACCACGCATTTAAGGAAGAACTATTGTCAATTCTTCAAAATAATTGAAAAGGAGAACATTTCCAAGCTCACTATATGATGCCAGTGTTACCTTACTTCAAAAACCAGAGAGCAGGGGGAGGAGGCAAGATGGCGGAATAGGAAGGGAGCACACTGATAGTCCGGGGAGAGACAGTTTAATAAAAGTGGAGATACTGCAGGTTCAAGGAAGAGTAGGGGAGGAAACAGCAGAAAAACTCTTCCGGAATGAGTGATTCACAGTGGACCTGTGTGGAGAGCGTGGGAGTTCACGGTTTGGGACACCAGCAGCAGACTCAACACACCAGCGCTGGAACGCGAGGTGAGCCGAACCTCAATAGCCCGAGACACCGGCAGGCAAGCGGAGAGAGGAGACAAGAGGGAACGACCCCCGAGGGGGAAAAGTTCACGAGGCTAAATGGAAGAGAGAGAGGGAGAAAAGAAAAAAGTGACTGGTACGGACATGGGTTTCTCTCTCTCTGCTCACCACTCAAAGGCGAGCAAGACAAAGAGCAGGCGCCATCTTGGACATACATCATAAGCAGAGCGACCTCAGGTCTGCACCGGCCCTGAGCCTAGCAGAAAAACCTGACTCTGGGCGGGGCGACTTAACAGGAGATTAGGACCTAGTAAATTTGTGGTGCTACTTAACTGAGACTATGAAAAAAGAGACGGTGGGGGGGAGAACTCACAGAATTCGCGTGAGTACTCTCCAGAGACGCTACAATTCCGTAACTTTGGCAACCCAGTGGGAGACTGAAGGAGAATTTGAGCCCACTCTGAGGGCAGAACAGATTCCCTGTGTGGTCCTTGGGAAAGAGCTTCCAATCTCTGGCTCCTGTGGGTATATCATTTGCCTGCTAACTGCCTCCAACTTTGTTCAGCTGTGTGGAATTACTTCCCTTTTGAATCAAAAAAAGAAAGAAAGAGAGAGAGAGAGATCTACCACGCCTAACCTGGGAGTGTCACCTTTGGCACACCAGAGCTCTCAGGCCACACCCATCTCAAGCCTCTGAGGCTCCATCAAAAACAGACAGTCCACTTAATCTAGAGTCATAGTATAACAAGAAAAAGCACCACAGTGAAGAAACCAAATATCTCCAATATGCCAAATAACAAATGCAAAAACTGAGGTAATAAAAACAAGGAAGTCACCATGATGCCCCCAAATGAAAAAGACACCCCAATTCAAGATTATGAAGATGATGAGATAGAAGAAATGCAAGAAGCAGATCTCAAAAAATTGATAAGAACATTAAGAAGTTCTCAAAAACAAATTCTTGAACTACAGAAATCCTTAATGGACAAGATAGAACATCTCTCTCGTGAAAATGAAATATTAAGGAAGACTCAAAATGAAACGAAACAACTAGTACAACAGGAAACTGTGATAGTGACGAGAAATCATAATGAAGTGAAGAATTCAATAGATCAAATGAAAAACACAATAGAGAGCCTTACAAACAGAATGGGTGAAGCAGAAGAGAGAATATTGGACTTAGAAGACAGAGAACAGGAAAGGATACAGTCAGACCAAAGAAAAGAAGAGGAAATTAGAAATCTAAAACATATTGTCAGGAATCTTCAGGATACTATTAAAAAACCCAACATTCGGGTTCTAGGAGTTCCTGAAGGCATGGAGAGGGAGAAAGGATTAGAAGGCCTTTTTAGTGAGATACTAGCAGAAAATTTCCTAGGTTTGGAGAAGGACAGAGAAATCCTAGTACAGGAAGCTCACAGAACCCCTAATAAACATGACCAAAAGAGATCCTCACAACAACACGTTGTGATTAAACTCTCCACAGTGAAACATAAAGAAAAGATCCTAAAATGTGCAAGAGAGAAACGTCAGATTACTCTCAGAGGATCTCCAATAAGACTCACAGCTGACTTCTCATCAGAAACCCTACAAGCTAGGAGGGAATGGCGAGATATAGCCCAGGTACTAAGAGAGAACAACTGCCAGCCCAGAATATTATATCCTGCAAAACTATCATTTGTGAATGAAGGTGAAATAAAGACTTTTCATAGCAAACAGAAATTGAAAGAATTTGTCGCCACTCGTCCAGCCCTGCAAAAGATGCTTAAAGATGTGTTACACACAGAAACACGGTCATCAATATGAAAGAAGGTAAAGGAAGGAAACCTCACAGCAAAAGATCACAGGGAATTCAAAGCATATATTAGAACTTATCTTTGGGAAATGGCAGGGCAAAGTTACCACTTATCATTAGTTACATTGAACGTGAATGGCCTGAACCGTCCAGTTAAAAGACACCAATTGGCTGATTGGGTTAAGGAACAAAACCCATCTATTTGCTGCTTACAAGAAACACATCTTTCCAACAAAGATCCATACAGACTGAAAGTGAAAGGCTGGAAAAAGATATACCATGCCAACAGAAATGAAAAAAAGAGCGGGCATAGCCATCTTAATATCGGACAACATAAACTTTACCACAAAAACCGTAAAGAGAGACAAAGAGGGACACTATATAATGATTAAGGGATCAATACAACAAGAAGATATAACAATTATCAATGTATATGCACCTAACTACAGGGCACCAATTTATCTAAAAGATTTGTTAAGGGACTTAAAGGGAGACTTAGACCCCAATACAATAGTACTGGGGGACTTCAATACTCCACTCTCAGAAATAGACAGATCAATAGGACAGAAGACCAACAAGGATACAGTAGATTTAAACGACACTATAGCCCAAATGGATCTAACAGATATATACAGAACTTTCAATCCTACAGCTAAAGATTTTACATTCTTCTCAGCAGTACATGGAACCTTCTCTAGGATTGACCACATACTAGGCCATAAAGCAAGTCTCAGCAAATTCAAAAGAATTAGAATCATACCATGCAGCTTCTCAGACCATAAAGGAATGAAGTTGGAAATTAGCAACTCAGGAATCCCTAGAGCATATGCAAACACATGGAGATTGAACAACATGCTCCTGAATGAACAATGGGTCATAGAAGAAATTAAAAGAGAAATCAAAAATCTTCTGGAAGTAAATGAGGATAACAGCACAACATACCAAAACTTATGGGATGCAGCAAAAGCAGTGTTAAGAGGAAAGTTTATATCAACAGGTGCCTACATCAAGAAATTGGAAAGGCACCAAATAGATGAGCTTTCAATTCACCTCAAGGATCTAGAAAACCTACAGCAAACCAGACCCAAATCTAGTAGGAGAAGAGAAATAATTAAAATCAGAGAAGAAATCAACAGGATTGAATCAAGAAAAACATTCCAAAAAATCAGCCAAACGAGGAGCTGGTTTTTTGAAAAAATAAACAAAATTGACACCCCATTGGCCCAACTAACTAAAAAAAGAAGAGAAAAGACCCAAATCAATAAAATCAGAGATGAAAAAGGAAATGTAACAACAGACACCACAGAAATAAAAAGAATCATCAGAAATTACTACAAGGACTTGTATGCCAGCAAACAGGGAAACCTATCAGAAATGGATAGATTCCTGGACACATGCAACCTACCTAAATTGAACCAGGAAGACATTGAAAACCTAAACAGACCCAAAACTGAGACAGAAATTGAAACAGTAATAAAGGCCCTCCCAACAAAGAAAAGCCCAGGACCAGATGGATTCACTGCTAAATTCTACCAGACATTTAAAGAAGAACTGACTCCAATGCTTCTCAAACTATTCAGAACAATCGAAAAAGAAGGAGTCCTCCCAAATTCTTTCTATGAAGCCAGCATCACCTTAATTCCTAAGCCGGAAAAAGATGCAGCATTGAAAGAGAACTACACAACAATATCCCTGATGAACATAGATGCAAAAATCCTCAATAAAATTCTCGCCAAAAGAATGCAACAACACATCAGAAAGATCATCCACCCAGACCAAGTGGGATTTATCCCTGGTATGCAGGGATGGTTTAATGTGCACAAAACAATCAATGTGATTCACCACATTAACAGACTGCAGAAGAAAAACCATATGATTATCTCAATAGACGCTGAGAAAGCACTTGATAAAATACAACAGCCGTTCATGATGAAAACTCTAAGCAAACTGGGTTTGGAAGGAACATTCCTCTATACAATCAAAGCAATCTATGAAAAACCCACAGCCAACATCCTATTGAATGGGGAAAAGTTGGAAGCATTTCCACTGAGATCTGGTACCAGACAGGGATGCCCACTCTCACCACTGCTATTCAATATAGTTCTAGAAGTTCTAGCCAGAGCTATTAGGCAAGAAAAAGAAATTAAAGGGATACAAATTGGGAAGGAAGAACTCAAACTATCCCTCTTTGCAGATGATATGATTCTTTATTTAGGGAATCCAAAGAACTCTACTAAGAGATTATTGGAACTCAGAGAAGATTTTGGCAAAGTAGCAGGGTATAATATCAATCCAAAAAAATCAACAGCCTTTGTATACACAGACAATGCCATGGATGAGGAAGAACTTCTAAGATCAATCCCATTCACAATAGCTACAAAAACAACCAAATACATTGGAATAAACTTAACCAAGGACGTTAAAGATCTCTACGATGAAAATTACAAAACCTTAAAGAAAGAAATAAAAGAGGATACCAAGAAATGGAAAAATCTTCCATGCTCATGGATTGGAAGAATCAATATCATCAAAATGTCCATGCTCCCAAAAGCAATTTATAGATTCAATGCAATACCAATAAAGATACCGAAGACCTTCTTCTCAGATCTGGAAAAAATGATGCTGAAATTTATATGGAGACACAGGAGACCTCGAATAGCTAAAACAATCTTGTACAACAAAAACAAAGCTGGAGGCATGACAATACCAGATTTCAGGACATACTACAGGGCAGTTTTAATCAAAACAGCATGGTACTGGTACAGAAACAGATGGATAGACCAATGAAACAGAATTGAAACACCAGAAATCAATCCAAATATCTACAGCCAACTCATATTTGATCAAGGATCCAAAACCAATCCCTGGAGTAAGGACAGTCTATTCAACAAATGGTGCTGGGAAAATTGGATTTCTACGTGCAGAATCATGAAACAAGACCCCTACCTTTCACTTTACACAAAAATCCACTCAACATGGATTAAAGACTTAAATCTACGACCTGACACCATCAAATTATTAGAGAGCATTGTAAAAACGCTGCAAGATATAGGTACTGGCAATGACTTCTTGGAAAAGACCCCAGAAGCACAGGCAGTCAAAGCCAAAATTAACATTTGGGATTGCATCAAATTGTGAAGTTTCTGTACTGCAAAAGAAACAGTCAGGAAAGTGAAGAGACAACTGACAGAATGGGAAAATATATTTGCAAACTATGCAACTGATAAAGGGTTGATAACCAGAATCTACAAAGAAATCAAGAAACTCCACAAGATCAAAACAAACAACCCACTTAAGAGATGGGCCAAGGACCTCAATAGACATTTTTCAAAAGAGGAAATCCAAATGGCCAACAGACACATGAAAAAAAATGTTCAGGATCACTAGCAATCAGGGAAATGCAAATCAAAACCACAATGAGGTTCCACCTCAACCCAGTTAGAATGGCTCGCATTCAGAAATCTACCAACAATAGATGCTGGAGAGGATGTGGGGGAAAAGGGACACTAACCCACTGTTGGTGGGAATGCAAACTGGTTAAGCCACTATGGAAGTCAGTCTGGAGATTCCTCAGAAACCTGAATATAACCTTACCATTCAACCCAGCCATCCCACTCCTTGGAATTTACCCAAAGGAAATTAAATTGGCAAACAAAAAAGCAGTCTGCACATTAATGTTTATTGCAGCTCAATTCACAATAGCTAAGACCTGGAACCAACCCAAATGCCCATGAACAGTAGACTGGATAAAGAAATTATGGGACATGTTCTCTATAGAATACTATACAGCAGTCAAAAACAACGAAACCCAGTCATTTGCAACAAGATGGAGGAATTTGGAAAACATCATGCTGAGTGAATTAAGCCAGTCCCAAAGGGACAAATAGCATATGTTCTCCCTGATTGGCGACAACTAACTGAGCACCAAAGCAGAAACTTGTTGAAGTGAAATGGACACTATGAGAAACAGTGACTTGATCAGCTCTTGTCCTGCCGGTTGATGTACAATGTAATACTTTATCCATTTTAGTTTTTTTATTTGTTTTTGTTGTAGTACCATTGGTTGAACTCTGTAATTAACACACAATTGTTCTTAGGTGTTTAAATTTTAACTGGAAAGTGATCCCTGTTAGGAATTTGGAAAACATTATGCTGAGTGAAATAAGCCAATCCCAAAGGGACAAATACCACTTGTTCTCCTGGATACGTGACAACTAACTGAGCACCAAAAAGGAAACCTGTTAAAGTGAAATGAACGCTATGAGAAACGGTGACTTGATTAGCCCTCACCCTGACTGTGGATGAGCAGCTTAATATGTTATCCCTCTTAGTATTTTGTTTGTTTGTTCTACTTAATACTTTTGGTTGAATACTGTAATCAATACACAATTCTTCTTAAGTGCTGAAACTTAACTGAAAAGTGATCACTGTTAAATATAAGAGTGGGAATAAGAGAGGGAAGAGATGTGCAATTCGGGACATGCTCAAGCTGACTTGCCTCAAACGGTGGAGTTAGAAACATACCAGGGGATTCCAATTCAATCCCATCAAGGTGGCATGTACCAATGCCATCTCACTAGTCCCAGTGATCAATTTCTGTTCACAATTGATCGTAATGATAGGACTAAGAACCAAAGGGATCACATAAACAAGAATAGTGTCTGAAAATACTAGCTGATAGAATCAAAAAGGGAGAGAATGATCCAACATGGGAAGTGAGATACACAGCAGACCCATAGAATGGCAAATGTCCTAACAGCACTCTGGCCTCATAATGAGCCCTTAAGGCATGCGGATCTGGCTGAAATGCCCATGAGAGTATTTCAGGCATGGAAAGCCAAGACACTCTGGGGGAAAAAAAAAAAAAACCTAAATGAAAGATCTCTGCGAGTGAGATCCCAGTGGAAAGAATGGGTCATCAAAGAAGGAGGTACCTTTCTCTGAAGGGAGGAGAGAACTTCCACTTTGACCATGGCCTTGTCTAAATATGATCAGAGTCAGTGAACTCAGGGGGCTTCCATAGCCTTGGCAGCTCATGACAAGAGCCTAGAGTGATTACTGATGCCATAAACAAGAGTGTCAATTTGTTAAGTCAACAACAGGAGTCACTGTGCACTTATTCCTCATGTAGGATCTTTGTCCTTAGTGTGCTGTACATTGAGATTTAATGCTATAACTAGTACTCAAACAGTATTTTTCACTTTATGTTTCTGTGTGGGAGCAAACTGTTGAAATCTTTACTTAATGTATGCTAAACTGATCTTCTGTATATAAAGAGAATAGAAAATGAATCTTGATGTGAATGGAAGGGGAGAGGGAGTGGATAAGGGGAGGGTTGCGGGTGGGAGGGACGTTATAGGGGGGGAAGCCATTGTAATCCATATTCTGTACTTTGGAAATTTATATTCATTAAATAAAAGTTTAAAAAAATATCAAAAAAAATTAAAAACCAGAGAGCAATACAATGGGAAAAAAAATCCCTAATGAAGATAGATGCAAAAATCTTCAAGAAGACACCAGCAAATCAAATCCATTAACATATCAAAAATATCATCCAACCAGACCAAGTGGGATTTATCCCAGGGAGGCAGGGATGGTTAATATATGCAAATCAATAAACATGATACATCACATCAACAAAATGAAGGATAAAAAGCATTTTTTATGCCAATAGATACAGAAAAAGTATTGATAAATACAACATCCTTTCATGGTTCAAATAATAAATCTTTAAAAATTGGGTATGAAAGG
Source organism: Oryctolagus cuniculus (assembly GCF_964237555.1). Classification (NCBI taxonomy): domain Eukaryota; kingdom Metazoa; phylum Chordata; class Mammalia; order Lagomorpha; family Leporidae; genus Oryctolagus; species Oryctolagus cuniculus. Next base: position 103,053,950 of record NC_091435.1, on the reverse strand, counting down.
AATATTCCTCAACACAATTAAGGCACTATATGAAAACACACAGCCTTCATCATATTGAATGGGGAAAATCTGGAAGCATTTCCTCTAAGACCCAGAACCAGGCAAGATGCTCTGTCTTACTACTATTTTTCAATACACTTCCGGCTCACTATTCTTCAAATACTTCTGGAAGTTTCATCCAGAACCATTAGGCAAGCAAAATAAATCAAAGGCATGCAAACTGGAAAGAAGGAAGTCAAATTATCTCTGTTTGAAGATGACATGTTCCTTTATATAGACAAACCAAAAGACTGCTGATAGAATATTAGTGCTCAGGACTACTAGTAATCAGAGAAATACAAATAAAATAAGCTATTACCTTATTCAAAAAGTCCACAAATTATTATCCAAAAAATACCAAATGCTGATCATCAAAATGCCCGTAAAACTGAAAGCAATTGACAGATTCAATGTGATACCAATCAAAATACCAAAGGCATTCTTCTCAACTACAGACAAAATGATGCTGAAATTCATATGGAAACACAGGAGAATCTGAATAGCTAAAGAAATCTAATACAACAAAAACTAAGCCAGAGGTATCACAACACCAGATTTCAAGTATGGAGATACCTCAGAAATCTTAATATAATCCTCCCTTGTGACCCAGCCATCCCACTCCTGGAAATGCATTCATGGGAAATGAAATCAGCATATGAAAGAATTATCTACACCCCCATATTTATTATGACTCAATTCAAAATAGCTAAGATATGGAATCAACCCAAATGTTTTTTTTGTTTGTTTTTTTTTTTTTGTTTTTTTGTTGTTGTTGTTGTTCAGAACAAATCTCTTAGATGAATGGATTTTGGTGCCTAGAACCAAGAAATCTTCAGAGGGCAAACACATGTCACTCTCATTTTCATAATCCAAGATTCAAAGATGGGAAGTAGACAGAGTCAGTGTTGTGGGTTAAGCTGCTGCCTACAAGGCCGGCATCCCTTATGGGCACCAGTTTAAGTCCCAGCTGCTCCACTTCCAATCCAGCTCTCTGCTATGGCCTGGAAAAGCAGTGGAGGATGGCCCAAGTCCTTGGGCCGCTGCACCCATATGGGAGATGCGGATGCAGTTACAGGCTCCTGGCTGTAACTGGACCAGCGGATGGAAGACCTCTCTGTGTCTCTCCTCTCTGTAACTGCCTTTCAAATAAATAAATAAATCTCAAACACACACAGGAAGTAGAGTGGACGAGGAGGGTAGGAGCCAGGCTCAGGGCGGACACTGGTCCACGGATCAAGCTACAGCTCTTGACAGCAGCAGCCTGTTTAGGTCCTGGCTGCTCTGCTTCTGGTCCAGCTCCCTGCTCATGCATCCTGGGAGGCGGCAGACGACGGCTCGAGTGCTTGGGCCTCTGCTGATCCCTATGGGGACCCAGATGGAGTTCTGGATCCTCACTTTGGACAGGCCCAGCCCTGGCTGTTGTAGGCACTGGGGGAGTGAACCAGCAGAGGGAAGAGCTCCCTCTCTGTTGCTCTGCCTTTCAGTTAGATGAAAGCAAATACAGAACTATTTTTCCAAAAAGGCATGGGCATGGGGTGAGCCTTCGGCCTCGTGGTAGACGCTGGTTAGGATGCCGGCATCCCACACCGGCGTGCGGGGGTCTCGCTGGCTACACTGGCTCCTGCCTCTTGTTTCCTGCTAATGCAGACCCTGGGCGGCAGCAGGGTCGGCTCCCGTAGTTGGGTTCTGCCTCACACCTGAGACCTGGACTGGGCGCTGGGCTCCTGGCTTCCCCCTTGGCTGCTGCAGGCATTTGGGGGAGCGAACCAGTGCAGGGGAGCTGCGTCTACTCTCAAACCCATTTTTTTTAACCACCCTGTGCCCCAGCCTTCTCATCTGGAGATAGGGGTTTAACAACGGCAGTGGCCTCTCCAGGAAGACTGAGGACTACGTAAGGCAGGCAGCCAACAGGCCAGCACACAGCAGACATTCGAGAACACCCGAGCTGCCGTCTCCAAAGACACTTCCGCTGCTTTTCAAAGTTCCTCCGCTTTGAGTTCCTTGTGCCACCCCCTCTTCCCCCAGCCCAGCTCCTCTCGACCCAGTGGGCTGTCAGGATCCTCCGGGTGCTTGGCTAAGGCTGAGCGGCACAGCAGTGGAGCCGGAGCCGGCGCTGCGCCTGCCATCTCCCCCCAACCTGGCCCCTTTGCTGCCTGCCTTCTTGGAATCCCCCTGTTGCATTCTGAGCTCTGGGTTCCAACCAGCGCCGAAGGACACGCACACGGCAGGCGCTCGGTGAGTATCCATTATGTCCACCTGGGTTCCGTCAGCACAGGGAGAGCCGAGCGCTGCAGTTCTGGGTGGCGGCTGCTGATCACAGCTCTGATCTCTGTCTCTGAATTAGGGAGCTGACCAGCGAGACCGGTAACCCCGCCATGAGCGAGTGTTCTAACAAGGATGGCGAGAACAGCTCCCAGGGCACCCGTTTGGGGCTAGTGGCTCTCGGAACGGCACGAGCGGAGTTATAATAAAAGCCTATTTTGGGGCAAAACCAAATCTTGAATGCAGCCATCACATCATACTTTTCCCATAGGAAAAACCTTGTTTTGCACCAATGTAAACTGAACTTTCAATTTTTCCATGAACTTCTTCACGTACCTTCAGATCGGCTCACTTAACCCTCGCAGAACCTACAAGACAGAGACTCACACAACCCCCCTTTACCAAGAAACTGAGGTCCAGGAAGCTGAAGTCCCTTGGCCATGTGCAGGAGCCGTCCAGTGCAGGCTGCTGCACCTGCCATGGCAAGTGTGCCGATACAGCCCCGGGCTCAGTGCCGCTCTTAGGCTTGATTTCAGGGTCTCCTCACAACAGCACTGAGGCAGGCACTGCCACGAACCCATTTCACAGACGGGAAAACTGAAGCCCACACCTACCAAGCCACTGCCCAAAGACACCCACCCAGGGTGTGGCAGAGCCTGCAGGCATGGCCCGTGCCCTCGTCCACGGGTCTCAAACCCACACACCTATAGGGCCAGGCCGCAGGATGAGGGAGTGACAATGTGAAGTCAGGGCAGAGCGGGTCCCATGTGTCCCTTACCACCTCCTATGTGCCAAGAGGAGCTGAAACCCACAGTTGTAGGGACGACCAGCCTGGCTTAAAACCAGTGAGAGTGTCCCTGGCCGGACGGCTGTGGTCCAGAACTCAGGCCCCTCTCCCGCCCCTTCTGGAAACCCCCTGTGAACCATCTCCCTGCCCGGTCTGAACGTTCCAGAACAGCAGGATTTTGTCTCTTGCTCATCAGTTCCCACCCCCAAACTAAAACATCGCCAGCTCCCAGCCTGGGACTGTGCAATTCCATTCCGACGATGGTTTTCAGTATCTTACTTCCAAGGTGTGCAGAATCTGGCTCCCTGCCTCCTGCCGTGTCCCCATGCCTCTAGAATGTTCTGTGACTTCTATCTCCCTGTCTTCCTAAGAGTCTTTCTGAAAGCCAATGGCTCAGAGCCACTGGGTCACCCTGCCCACACGTCTCCAGGTTTCTAGAATATTCTATGACTTCCTTCTGTCTCCCTGTCTTCCTAAGGGTCCTTCCAGAAGCCTGTCACTCAGAGCCACAGGGCATCCCCACAGACACTGTGTCCCTTTCTAGAATGTTCTGTGACTCTTCCATCTGTCTCCCTCCATAAGTGTCTTTCTGGAAGCTCAGATCCACTGGGTCACATTGCAGTCCCTCGAGGCCCCCCTACCACATCCCCGGTTTCTAGAATGTTCTGTGACTCTTCCATCAGCCTCCCTGTCTAAGTGTCTTTCTGGAAGCCCCTGCTATGGAGACCCCCGCATGACCCCGCCCCCCAGCCCACCCCAGCGGGCGCGCGCTCACGCACAAGGCGGGCTGGCCGGGCGCGCGCACAGCCTTGCACACCAGCCGCATGTAGTTGTACTTGAGCATGTCGATGAGCAGGTAGAGCGGCGGCGTGCTGGCCCAGGGGCTGCGCGCCACGTGCGTGGAGCTCTTGACAGAGAACACCACCAGCCGCTGCTGGCACCACGCGTCGAAGAAGCAGCTGAATTCGGCCCAGGAGAAGAAGGCCCGCTCCAGCAGCTCCTGCTCCTCCTGCCCCACCGCCGCCACTGCACGGGGAGGGGGCTCCGGCAGCGGCTCCATCCTGGGGCCCACCCCGGAGCGGTCTTCAGTTGTGCAATATAAATAAACAGTTTCTAGAGGAAAAAAAAATGAAAAGAGTCAATTGTATTGAAGTGGCTGATATTATTGTTCAAATAGTCTATAATATTACTGATTTTTTGCTTTTTGTCTTACTAAATACCATTAAAATCCTAACTATAATTGTGAAAAAATAACAAATGCTGGTGATGTAGAGAAAAAGGAATCATAATACACTTATGGAGGGAATACAAATTTGTGCAACCATTATGGAAAGCAATATGGGAATTCCTTAGAAAATTAAAAATAGATCTACTGGGGCCAGCACCGTGGCTCACTTAGTTAATCCTCTGCCTGTGATGCCGGCATCAGATGAGCGCCGGGTTCTAGTCCGGGTTGCCCCCTTCCAATCTAGCTCTCGGCTCTGGCCTGGGAGGGCAGTGGAGGATGGCCTGGGTGCTTGGGCCCCTGTACCCACATGGGAGACCAAGGGGAAGCACCTGGCTCCTTGCTTCGGATTGGCGCAGCACCCACCATAGCAGCCATTTGAAGAGTGAGTCAACAAAGGGAAGACCTTTCTCTCTGTCTCTCTCTCTCTCTCCTGTCTATAACTCTACCTTTCAAATAAAAAAAAAAAAAAGATCTATTATATGACCCAGTTATCCCACTTCTAGAAATATATACAAAGGAAATTGGAATTAGCATATGAAAGGGATATCTGTACTCCCATATTTATAGTAGCTCAATTACACTAGCTAAGAAATCAAATCAACCTAGATATCCATCAACTAATGATTGGATTTTTTAAAAATCAGAAAATATACAAGATAGTATATTACTCAGCCATGAAAAAAAATTAAATCCTGACAACTGCAACAAAATGGATGCAATTAGAGATCATTATTCTAAGTGAAATGATCCAGACCGAGAAAGACAAATTTCATATTTTCTCTGATTTGTGGAAGTTGCTATAGAGAGAGTCTGGAGATGTACAGCTTAATACTTTATCTCTTTTAGTATTTTTTCTGTTCTACTTAATACCATTGGTTGAACTCTTTAATTAACACACAATTATGCTTAGGTGTTTAAATTTAACTGAAAAGTGATCCCTGTTAAATATAAGAGTGGGAATAAGAGAGGGAGAAGATGTACAATTTGGGACATGCTTAATCGGACTTGCTCCAAATGGTAGAATTAGAAAGGTGCCAGGGGATTCTAATTCAATCCCATCAAGGTGGCATGTACCAATGCCATCTCACTAGTCCAGGTGATCAATTTCTGTTCACAATTGATCATAATGATAGGACTAAGAGTCAAAGGAATCACACAAACAAGACTAGTGTCTGCTAATACTAACTGATAGAATAAAAAAGGGAAGAATGATCTAACATGGGAAGTGGGCTACACAGCAGACTCATAGAATGACAGATGTCCTAAACAGCACTCTGGCCTCAGAATCAGCCCTTAGGGCAGTCGGATCTGGCTGAAGAGCCCATGAGAGAGTATTTCAGGCATGGAAAGTCAAGACACTCTGGCAAAAAAAAAAAAAAAACCTAAATGCCTAAATGAAAGATCTCTGCAAGTGACATCCCAGTGACATCCCAGCGGAATGAACAGGCCATCAAAGAAGGAGGTACCTTTCTCTGAAGGGAGGAGAGAACTTCCACTTTGACTATGACCCTGTTGGAATAAGATCGAAGTCGGCGAACTCATTCCATAGCCTTGGCAACTCATGACAAGAGCCTAGGGAGATTACTGACGCCATAAATAAGAGTGTCAACTTGTTAAGTCAACAACAGGAGTCACTGTGCACTTACTCCTCATGTAGGATCTCTGTCCTTAATGTGTTGTTCAATGTGAATTAATGCTACAACTAGTACTCAAACAGTATTTTACACTCTATTACACTCTATATTCTGTGTGGGTGCAAATTGTTATGGGGGAGAGTGAGCAATTGTAATCCATAAGCTGTACTTTAGAAATTTATATTTATTAAATAAAAGTTTAAAAAATTTTAAAAAAGAGAAAAAAAACTGCCATTCTAGAATATTATATCCTGCAAAGCTCTCATTTGTGAATGAAGGTGAAATAAAGACCTTTCATAACAAACAGAAATTGAAAGAATTTGTCACCACTCATCCAGCCCTGCAAAAGATACTTAAAGATGTGTTACACACAGAAACACAGTAATCAATACAAAAGAAGTTAAAGGAAGAAAATCTCTCAGTAAGAGATCACAGGAAGTTCAAAGTAAAAATTAGGAATATGTTTGGAAAAATGGCAAGGCAAAGTCATTACTTATCAATAGTCATATTGAAAGTAAATGGCCTCAACTCCCCAGTTAAAAGGCACTGAATGGATTAAAAAGCAAAACCAATCTATTTGCTGCTTATAAGAAACACTTCTTTCCAACAAAAGTGCATGCAGACTGAAAGTGAAAGGTTGGAAAAAAATATTCCATGCCAACAGAAACCAAAAAGGAGCTGGCATAACAATCTTAATATCAGATAAAATACACTTCAACACAAAAACAGTTAAAAGAGACAAAGAGGGCACTATATAATGACTAGGGGATCAATTCAACAGGAAGATGTAACTATTTTAAATGTTATGCACCTAATTACAAGCCACTTGGCTATTTAAGATATGTTAAGGGATTTAAGGGAGACTTAGATTCTAATACAATAGTATCAGAGGACTTCAAAGCTCCACTTTCAGCAATGGACAGATCAACCAGACAGAAAATCAACAAGGAAATAGCAGATTTAATCAACACTACAGACAAAATAGACATAACAGATATTCACAGAACTTTTCATCCTACAATTACAAAATAAACATTCTTCTCAGCAGTGCATGGAACGTTCTCTAGAATTGACCACAAACTAGGTAATAAAGCAAGTCAGAGCAAATTCAAAAGAATTAGAATCATGCGATGCAGCTGCTCACACCATAGAGGAATGAAGTTGGAAATTAGCAACTCAGGAATCCCTAGAGCATACAGAAACACATGGAGATTGAACAACATGCTCCTGAATGAAAAATGGGTCATAGAAGAAATCAAAATCAAAAGAGAAATCAAAAACTTTGGAAATTTATATTCATTAAATAAAAGTTAAAAATATATACTAAATTGATCTTCTGTATATAAGCATAATTGAAAATGAATCTTGATGTCAATGGAATGGGAGTGGGAGCGGGAGATGGGAAGGTTGTATGTGGGAGGGAAGTTATGGGCTGGGGGAGCCACTGTCCAAAAGCTGTACTTTAAATTTATTAAATAAAAGTTAAAAAAAACTTCCTGGAAGTAAATGAGGATAACAGCACAACATACATAAACTTATGGGAAACAGCAAAAGCAGTGTTAAGAGGAAAGTTTGTAACAATAGGTGCCTACATCAAGAAATTGGAAAGGCACCAAATAAATGAGCTATCAATGCATTTCAAGGATCTAGAAAAAATACAGCAAACCAAATTCTAAAAGAGTAGAAGAGAAACAATTAAAATTAGAGAAGAAATCAACAGAACTGAATCAAAAAAATTACAAAGGATCAGCAAAACGAAAGTTGGTTTTTTGAAAAAATAAATAAAATTGACACACCATTTACCCAACTAACTAAAAAAAGGAGAGAGAAGACCCAAATCAATAAAATTAGAGATGAAAAATGGAATGTAATAACAGACACCACAGAAATATATAGAATCATCAGAAATTACTACATGGAGCTGTATGCCAACATACTGGGAAACCTAAAATAAATGGATAGATTTCAAGACATATACAACCTACCTAAATTGAACCATGAAGACATAGAAAACCTAATGGATCCATAACCAAGACAGAAATTGAATCAGTAATAAAGGCCCTCCCAACAAAGAAAAGCCCTGAACTGGATGGATTCATTGCTGAATTCTACCAGACATTTAAAGAACTAACTCCAGTTCCAATTCTTCTCAAACTATTCAAAACAAATGAAAGAGAGGGAATCCTCCCAAATTTTTCTATGAAGCTAGCAGCACCTTAATTCCTAAACCTGAAAAAGTTGCAGCAGAGAAAGAATTACAGGCCAATTTCCCAGATGAACATAGACACAAAAATCCTCAATAAAATTCTAGCCAATAGAATCCAACATCAGAAAGATCATCTACCCAGACCAAGTGGGAATTATCCTTGGTATGAAAGGATGGTTCAACACTCAGAGATCAATATATAATACCACATTAACAAACTGCAGAAGAAAAACCATATGATTTACTCAATAGATGCAGAGAATGCACTTGATAAAATACAACACCCTTTCATGATGAAAACTCTAAGCAAATTGGGTGTAGAAGGAACATTCCTCAACAAACCAAGGCAATTTATGACACACCCACAGCCAGCATCCTACTGAATGGGGAAAAGCTGGAAGCATTTCCTCTTAGATCCGGTACCAGACAGGGATGCTAACTTTCACTATTGCTATAAAATATGGTACTGGAATTTTTTGCCAGAGCCATTAGGCAAGAAAAAGAAATTAAAGGGATATAAATTGGGAAGGAAGAACTCAAACAATCCCTCTTTGCAGATGATAGGATTCTTTATTTAGGGGATCCAAAGAACTCCACTAAGAGACTTATTGGAACACTTAGATAAGTTTCGTAAAGTAGCAGGATGTAAAATCAATACACAAAAATCAACAGCCTTGAATACACAGACAACATCATGGCTGAGAAAGAATTGCTAAGATCAATCCCATTCACAATAGCTACAAAAACAATCAAATACCTTGGAATAAACTTAACCAAGGACGTTAAAGATCTCTACGATGAAAATTACAAAACCTTAAAGAAAGAAATAGAAGAGGATACCAAGAAATGGAAAAATCTTCCATGCTCATGGATGGGAAGAATCAATATCATCGAAATGTCCATTTTTCCAAAAGCAATTTACATATTCAATGCTATACCAATCAAAATACTAAAGACATTCTTTTCAGATCTGGAAAAAATGATACTGAAATTCATATGGTGGCACAGGGGACCTCAAATAGCTAAAGCAATCTTGTACAACAAAAACAGAGCCGGGGGCATCACAATACCAAATTTCATGACATACTACAGGGCAGTGATAATCAAAACAGCCTGGTACTGATAAAAACAGAGGGCTGGCACCGTGGCTCACTAGGCTAATCCTCTGCCTGCAGCGCTGGCACACCAGGTTCTAGTCCCGGTCGGGACGTCAGATTCCGTCCCGGCTGCTCCTCTTCCAGGCCAGCTCTCTGCTGTGCCCAGGAGTGCAGTGGAGGATGGCCCAGGTCCTTGGGCCCGGCACCCACCAGGGAGACCAGTAGAAACACCTGGCTCCTGGCTTTGGATCAGCGAGGTGCGATGGCCACAGCACGCTGGCCGCAGCACGCTGGCCACAGCGGCCATTGAGGGGTGAACCAACGGAAAAGGAAGACCTTTCTCTCTGTCTCTCTCTCTCACTGTCCACTCTGTCCAAAAAAATGGATAGACCAATGGAATAGAATAGAAACAGCAGAAATCAAACCAAACATCTACAACAAATTTATATTTGATCAAGGAGGATCTAAAACCAATTCCTGGAGCAAGGACAGTCTATTCAACAAATGGTGCTGGGAAAACTGGATTTCCACATGCAGAAGTATGAAGTGGGACCTCTACCTTACACCTTACACAAAAATCCACTCAACATGGAATAAAGATCTAAATCTACAACCCGACACCATCAAATTATTAGAGAACACTAGAGAAACCCTTTAAGATAAAGACACAGTCAAAGACTTCTTGGAAAAGACCCCAGAGACACAGGCAGTCAAAGCCAAAATTAACAATTGGGATTACATCAAATTGAGAAGTTTCCATACTGCAAAAGAAACAGGAAAGTGAAGAGGCAACTGACAAAATGGGAAAAAAACATTTGCAAATTATGCAACTGATAAAGGATTAATAACCAGAATTTACAAAGAGATCAAGAAACTCTAAAACAACAAAACAAACAATCCACTTAAGAGATGGGCCAAGGACTTAAATACACATTTTTCAAGAGGAAATCCAAATGGCCAACAGACACATGAAAACATGTTCAGGATCACTAGCCATCAAGGAAATGCAAATCAAAACTACAATGAGGTTTCACCTCACCAGGGTTAGAATGGCTCACATACAGAAATCTACCAACAACAGATGCTGGAGAGGATGAGGGGAAAAAGGAAAAAAAAAAAAAAAAAAAAAAAAAGTACTGTTGGTGGGAATGCAAACTGGTAAAGACACTATGGAAGACAGTTTGCAGATTCCTCAGAAACCTGAATATAGCCCTACCACACGACCCAGCCATCCCACTCCTTGGAATTTACCCAAAGGAAATTAAATAGGCAAATAAAAGAGCTATCTGCACCTCAATATTTATTGAAGCTCAATTCACAATAGCCAAGACATGGAATCAACCTAAATGCCCAACAGAAGACTGGATAAAGAAATCATGGGATATATACTCTATATATACTAAGTTGATCTTCTCTATATAAAGATAATTAAAAATGAATCTTAATGAATAATGGGATGGGAGAGGGAATAGGAGATGGGATGGTTTGCAGGTGGGATGGTGGTTATGGGGGGAAAAAGTGCTATTATCCAAAAGTTGTACTCATGAAATTTATATTTATCAAATAAATAAATAAAAATCTTTTTTAAAGAAAAGACAAATTAGGGGCCGGCGTCGTGGCTCACTTGGTTAATCCTCCGCCTGCAGCACCAGCATCCCATTTGGGTGCCAGGTTCTAGTCCCAGCTGCTCCTCTTCCAGTCCAGCTCTCTGCTGTGGCCCAGGAAGACAGTGGAGGATGGCCCAAGTGCTTGGGCACTGCACCCACATGGGAGACCAGGAGAAGCACCTGGCTCCTGGCTTCGGATCAGCACAGCGCGTCGACCTTAGCGGCCATTTTGGGGTGAACCAACGGAAGGAAGACCTTTCTCTCTGTCTCTCTCTATCCCTGTCTATAACTCTACCTGTCAAATAAAATTTAAAAAAAGACAAATTAACAAAAAAAAATGAAATAGAGAGGGTCTATAGTAAGGTCTTTTGGGGTACTAGTAATTTTTTTCTTAAATTGGGTTTGGTTATGAATGTGTTTAGAGGACAAAAACTCATCTATGCCTACATATATGTGCATTTCTTGGTATATACACTGGATTTCAATAAAATGTTTTTTCAAAAAGGAAAAATAAAGAGTTGATTTCCCATCACCCACTTTCCCATCTTCACCTCTCCCTTTTCTCCTCAGTTTCTACTTTTTTTCACTCAAGTAAAAAGAGGTCAGAGTCAATATTCAAATAAGCATCATTTTTTCAAGGACTGTTCTAGAGACTGCAATAGTAGAGAAGACCTAATCCTTTCTTATCAAACATAACTTTGCTTAGAACAAAGCATAAATGTATATTAAGTTTATTTGCTTGAACAGGGAAATACTTTGTTCTTGCTGGTTATAAGAATCATTTTATGTTAATTACTTTGAAAAAATCAAGAAAGTATTAGTTATGATGGGCTTTTTATATTAATGGGGAATATTTCTGTGAGTTTTCTTGAGAAAAATACATTTTACCAGGTTGACTTATCATTTTATGAGTACTTAAATATAGCTTTCTATTTAATAAATGCTCTTAAATTCAAGAATAATAATTTGATTTTTGTAAAAAAGCTATTTTAAAAAAGACATTCTAAGCTGATGAAAAATAAAAGCCGCTAGCCTGAGATATGAAATTTTGGAAGAGTATTTTTGCCAGTACATGAGAGTCAACACTGTGGTGATTGGAAAGGGTATCAAACTTAAGGTCAGTTCTCTTGGTTTAGCCAAGGCTTGGCCATTGACTCACTTAATTTTAGACAAATATGTTTTCTCTGGGTAAATTAAATGCATGTGAAATCTCAAATTTCAACTGTTACATCCCATGTGCATCATTATTTTAAATTCCCAACCTAAATTACATCTACAATTCTACCTTTTCTAACACTGGAAAATTGTTGAGTTGATCCTACAATATAATTATTTGCAATCTATTTGATGGAAATGGATTTTAACTTCAGAATTAAATGCTTTTATTGCCTAACCCTTGACATGGAGTGCAGTAAAATTCTTCATCAGACTGCCAAGGATCTAGGCACATATTGAATTTACCCCCCAAAGATACGTTTATCACTGAATACTAATTTCATCATTCAATGGAAAACACCATGAATTGAAATTGTAAGTAAATGCATTTTGCTCCAATTGTAGAGTAATCCCTGAAATGACTCTTTTACTTATTTGCCCTAGCAGTTTTCCAGGTCATGACATCACTGCTGTATTATAGATTAATTTATCTTCTCTAAAACCAGTGCCTCCCAATGCACCTTCCAAATCACCATGGCACCTTCCCCCTGCTAAAGCCAAATAACAATGTGCCCTGAAAGGAAAGCAAAAGCAGAGAACTCTGTATGCCTTACCTCTCTGAAATGCTATTTCTTGCTTTCTAAATGGGATATTATTAATACCTGCTATTTATATTAAGTCAAACACATGTCAACCATGCTTTCCCCTTTTAATATTTTAGCAAGATAGTTACTCAACACTGTCTAAAAATACTTATATCTTTTTTCAATAATTCCTTCTCATGTTCTAAACAGCAGAATGCCTATCTAATGCAAAATGCCATTTGTTTAGTTTAATTTTACAAAAATGTTACAAACTCCTACCATGTGGTTGAGATCCAAACATTGTGCTAAACTCTAGAGACACAAAACTGAGTAAGATACTGAGACACTGTTCCTCTTTTCACAAGGTTTCTATTTAGTGCGAGGAATATACACATAAATAAAAATATTTGGGGCTGGGGCTGTGGCACAGCGGGTTAATGCCTTAGCCTGCAGTGCGGGCATCCCATATGGGTGCCGGTTCGAGACCCGGCTGTTCCACTTCTAATCCAACTCTCTGCTATGGCTTAGGAAAGCAGTAGAAGATGACCCAAGTCCTTGGACCCCCTGCACCCATGTGGGAGACCCAGAAGAAGCTCCTGGCTCCTGGCTTTGGATTGGCACATCTCCAGCTGTTGTGGTCAATTGGTGAGCGAACCATTGGATAAAAGACATCTCTATTGGATGTCTTCTATCATCGGATAGAAGATTCTCTCTCTCTCTGTCTGTCTTGCTCTCTCTCTCTGACTCTCCTCTCTCTGTGTAACTCTGACTTTCAAATAAATAAAATAAATCTTTAAAAAATTGAAATTAAATATATACACATATAGGGGCCAGCATTGTGGGTCAGCAAGTTAAGCTACCACCTATGACGTTGGCACCACATATGGATATCAATTTGAGTCCCAGAGGCTCCACTTCTAACCCAGATCCCTGAAAACACATGTGGGGAAACAGTGGAAGACGGCCCAAGTGTTTGGGTCACTGCCACACACATGCAAGACCCAGATGAACTCCTGGCTCCTGACTTCAGCCTGACCCAGCCCTGGCCATTTCAGCCATTTTGTGCAGTGAACCAGAGGATTGAGGATCTCTCTCTTCTATCTCTCCTACTCTCTAATTCTGCCTTTCAAAGAAATGAATCAATCTTTAAATATATCTATAAATACATATAAATTACTTGTTTGTTTATTATGATAAGTGCTAGAAAGACATATCAAAATATTGTTGCGACACCAAGGAGGGGGCAGTCACTGCCACTCGCTAGGAAGTTCCAGGGAATTTCACAAGAAATGTGGCATTTAAAGATTGAGGAAATTATCAAGGCAGAAGAAAAAGAAACGGAAACTGATGGTAGAGGTATCAATACAAGCCAAAGTGTGGGGAGAGGGGATGGACCGGCAGAGTCAGCAGTGGAAGAGCAATGTAACAAGAGTTGATGCCAAAGATCATAAACATCATTCTGAAGAAAATGAATAACCAACAATGGTTTAAGCCAAAGTTATTGCATGGTCAAATTTCTGTTTCTTTTGGAATGCCAATTCTAAAGACGATATTGTAGATGATATGTAGATAGACAAACTGGAGATAAGATTTAAAGCAGGGAGACTAGTGAGATATAATCTTGGGGAAAAAGAGGTAGTAGAGACATGTAACAGGTGGACTCCCACAGCACATGGTCAGATGAGTATGAGATGAAACTGGAGAAATTAGAAAGAGGGACAAATCATAACTGATTCTAAGACATCTTGGGCAATGAGCTGAAGGAGCCATGCTAATAGAAGAAAGGTTGAGGGCAACCTTAGAAGGCAAGGTCTCTTCAACACCTCAAAGGGAAAAGTTTAGTCATTTGTTAGAAAATCACAACTGGAATCCATATGAGAGATGGATGTTAAAAAGACATGCTACATATCTGAGACCCACTGGAACCATAGTAGCAATACATGCCAATAGCATATGGGAAGTTTATATGGAAAGGTAAGAATAGGTTTAGTGATTCAGCTCTGGAGAACGCCCGGGTGGAAGGGACAGAGAAAGAATGGGAGCCTACTAAAAAGGAAGAAGCATATACAAAGGAGATGCCACAACGTCGCTGAAGATGTGAGAGTAGACCTAGGAGTCACTGCATGAAATGGGAGACAGCAGAGCTGGCAAAGCACAAGACTAGTGAGGACCTCTTCTCCATAAGCAGTCATGTATTATTAATTATTAATTATTAATCGATTATTCCTTTTTACCAGGCAATTTCCAGAAATAAACGTACAACATGAAGGCAAAATAGTTCTAGAGTCATCTAGCAGGTTGCACATTCTGTATGAACTCCTGGGAAACAGGGCTGTCATGAAGACAAGCAAAGGGTTCTGGAAGGAATCCAGGTTGGTCAGAGAGCATGGCTGGGAAAGAGCCCCTGACACAGAAAAGAAACTGACCATGTTACAACCACAGGGATCACCAGGTGCAAATCCTCTGTGCCAGGAGGGTTCAAAAAATCTGTGAGGCTTGAGCTTGGAGCCTGAGGGGGAAAACAAGCAAATGAACCTGGAGAGGTGACAGTGAACCCACCCACAAAGGAGCCAGCAGGCCATGGTTACAAGAGACAAACAGTTTTAGGGGGAGAGAGATGTGGTCAGAAATGGCATTTTGAGGTGATCCAACCAAATGGTTTAATAGGGAAATATAGGCGGCTCTAAGAATATAAGGAATATGATTTTCAGAAACGATTAACCACTAAGACTGATTTATTGTAAGATGTTGGTTTGAGGCTTACTGTGCCCAGGATTAACTCTTGTCCAAGGAAATACAGTATGAAGGATGATTCTCTCCCTCTCCTCATCCCCAAGGATAAATTCTGGCATACCCAATTGCAAATATCCATCTGAGATATAAAGGTAAATCATTTCCATTAGAAACTATACATTCTGTGCTCTTGCTTCCTTTGGAATAAATGCAGCCTTCAGTAAAGAAAGAAAACTGGGGAGGGCTGCATCAGCAGGCTCTGCCTGCTTCAACTTGGCCACTTACCCCTTCCCCTGTGTCTTATGCAGTCAACCCTAACTAAACAATTTGTAGTTCCTCTCTCACATCAGCCTCTCTCTCCCCCTCTCTCTCAATCTTGAATCTCTGACCCTGCCCTTTGTCTATACCTGGGAAGTGCCTATGCATCCATCCTTCAGATTACAGTTTGGAAAACCCTTCCTCCAGGAAATCTTTTCTGAGTTCTCAACACTGAGATAAACTAATACCCTGAGCTTACTTATGCCCATGTGCACACTGTTTGTCTCCCTCTAGGCATGTCTAGTCCACCTTCCAGATGTTGTTTAACTGGCAGGTGTATGGAAGTCAGAGACTGGCGCACACAGAGGTCCGTAGAGGAGAAGAGAAAATGACCCAAATCCATGAGTATCAGCAAGGAGACAGGGAGTGAAATCCTTTAATCTGCTGTTCGAATAAAGGCTAAAAGATTCTTTCGTGAACACAACCCTTCTCAAAATTTTTTTTAGGTAAGAATGACACAGTGGGAGACCATCCCCAAACCTCTTCCGATATCCAACAAGAGAATTCACCAGAGATGTTTGCCATTCCTTCCAAAAAATTGATTTGCAAACTAGAAGTCCAGTTAGTCATGCAGTTTACAGTGTTAGGAGATTGCAGAGAGGTGAAATAATTTACAAATAAAGGAGGTTTTTGTTTTTCAAAGTTTCATGGAGGATTGTCTCAGGATAGCAAAGACTGTTGGACAGAAAGACTGCTTCTCCTCTGATACAGGAATTTGGGGAACAGCACTATAATGTATTTCAATCTTTTGATCTGGATTGTGGCTTTTTCTGTCACTCATCACTGCATGTTTTTGTCTCTGCTTTAGTTCCATACTGCATCACACAATCACACAAATTGGAAAGCAACACTAATATATTATTATCATATTTGACAAATCCCTAAAGTTACTTAAGGAAATCGGAATAGATAAGCGAAGCAACCTCTACAGCAACTCACAGTAACATGACCAAGCAATCTATCAAGACGGACAGCAGCTGCCAGCAATATTGAAAAATCAGTCCCAGGACTTGGAGGATTTTACTAAACTTACAGAAAAGTTCAAACTACCAAACTCCCGGATGACTGAAATGGGAAGATCAACGGCTGGCCCAAATGGTATCATTTTCACCCTACTCCGGAAATTAAGCAGCTTTGCGCTGATAAAGCCCATAATTTAACATGTAGGGCAAATTGCTAAAGCACTTAACCAGTGAGGTACTAATCTTCCTTTCCTATGTGAACTTGAACTGACTCCTGACAGCAAAATCAATCGAAGAGATTTACCCTAGGGATAGCTTCTAAAAAGCAATGTAATCAGGAGATGAGGGAATTGATGGGCAGTGTGTTATCACATCCCTCCACCAACATGCCACCAGCTGCCCAAGGCTCCCCCAGCCCTGAGCCTGGAGCTGCAGTCCGCTCCTGCAGATTCTACTGAACTCAAGGTACTTGGAGGTCAAGAAACATGTCTTCTATTGATCTGATCTTATCACCTGAAACACTGAGGTCAAGCAAGTTTGCCACATTGTATCCCAGGGGCAGCTATGGAATTAGGAAAAAACAACCTCTGCTGTTTCATGTGCTACAGAATGCTTTGAGCTACCTACTCGATATATTCGATGACCGACAAATTTGCATGTGCCTTATGGCTTCTTAAGATGAACTGTCTGCTTTGAACTCATGAGGGTTCCAGAAACTCAATATTTTAATCTTGCAAATTTTCCATTAAAAGCAAATAACCATTTGTTGCTTAAAATGATGAAAAAAATAGGAATGCCCCCTATTGCCTTATTGCTGTATGTTATGTCTTGAGATTTTCCCATCTCCATCCAAACACCAGAGGAAGCAGTGTCATGAGATAGGAAAGGCAGCATATATAAATATAAATTGCTGCTCCACAGTTTAGGAACTAAGGACTCCTGGGCAAGTAGTTAGTCTCCTAAACCGGTTCCCTGCCTGCATTTTATACCACCTGCCTCCAAGAGTTGCCATGGGGATTGAATACAGTAACATAAAGTGCCTAGCACTGGCCAGGGCACAAACGAATATAAACACTATCTGATCCCTTGGTTGTTTTCTTAGCACTGATGTTTGGTCTGAGTGCTAAATCATTAAGTCTCTTATCTAGTATCTGAGAATATTTGGAGTAATTTCAAAGAATACCCACCCCAGAACTGAAAACCCCATTATTCTCTATGTATACATTCTTTTAACAACCCATCCATTACATAAATTCTCCCAAATCTTTGTCTTCCTGCATTCTTGCTCACCTCATTTATGGCTGCACCATTACCTCAAACCTGCCATAAGCCAAATAGGTTTCAAAATAGATTCATTTATGAGAGAAGGACTTTGTAACTGTAGAGGTTATGATGTCTAGAGTTAAATTATGACTATTACAAAATTACAAATGTATAAAGAGCATGGATTTTCATGGAAAGTCCTATAACTAGTCAGACGTAGTAGCCAAAAAGAAGAATTGGGGCTTATAAAGGATCCTTCATTGAATTCCTGTCAATCAAATGTCAAAGAACCTGTCCATCAGATAGACCTTAGAAAGCCACTGATAATTGGGATATATCTGTGCCATAACAGGCTTGAGTTTTAAAGAAAAAGGAATTTTCCAGAAAGACAGGATAGCAATCAGAAGCCACTTCGATGTGAACCAACCAGCAAGCTAGACAGAAAATAAGCCAAGCAAGTTCCCTATTAAGTTGTCCTAGCCTTTTGGGCTTAAAACATAATTATCTTTGGATTGGATTGCTATGAAATTGGCCTCTTTGAAGTTAGGCGGTTGAAAACAGCTTCATAGAATGCTAAAAATGCAAGCATGAAAAAAAGACTTTGTTTAATCATCCAAAGCTTGGACACCTGCTGTAACACCCCAAGAAATGACACATTGATTCTGGAGCACTTCCAAAGACTTAAATAATAAAATAAAATCACACATATTCAACTTTAGTTGGCTCTGTTCATTAGAAAATTCTTCCATATCTTGAGCCAAAATCCATCTCTCTTGAAGTTCTATTGCTCAATAAAAATGCTAACACTTGAGTCTTCACAAAAAAAGTCCAATTACACATTCACATGACAACCTTCAAATACCAGAGGGTGGTTGTCACATCACCCAAGTTTTCTCATTTTCATGCTATGCATTCCCAGTTCCTTCAACAGACTCTTTTATGTGACACAAATTAACCCCTTTGGTCACTCCCTTCTATATCTTTGGGCCACTCAGTGTATGTACAAATTCTCTTAAAATGCTCCACCAAGGCAGAGAAGGACCAGGTTATAAACTCTATTTCTAGACACCTAATGTGTACTCAGATACCTGCAAATCACATCCCCATTTCTTTGAAAACTTCATCGCACCTTTGGTCAATTGAGTAATCACTGCCAACTGAAACCTCCTTTCTCTTTAGGTGTTGTGGGGTAGCAGGTAAAGCTACCACCTGCAATACCAGCATGCCACATGGGCACTGGTAGGACTCCCAGCTGTTCTACATCTCACCCAGCACCCTGCTAATGGCCTGGGAAAAGCAGCAGAAGATGGCCCAAGTGCTTGGGCCCCTGCCACCCATGTGGGAGACTGGGAAGAAAGCCGAGCTTCTGGCTTCAGCCCGGCCCAGCCTGAGCCATTGCGTCCATTTGGGGAGTAAACCAGCAGATGGAAGATCTCTCTATGTGTCTCTTCCTCTTTCTGTAACTCTTTCAAATAAATAAAGAAATACTTTAAAACTGATAAAGAACCATGCATTCATCCCTGTCAAATTTCAGTATATTGGATTCAGTCCATCCTTCAAATGGTAGAGATTTTTTAGTTAATAATTCATTGATCTATAAATTCATAAGGAGACCTCCTATACTTCCTTCTAATTCATGGGCAAAAATACTGAAAGCTTTAAGGTTAAGTATAGAAACTTCCTTTCAATTAAAAAGGATTTCATTACTTCCATCAAATATTGGAATCCAATTTCTATTTTCTTCCCAAAGAAGCCTTTTATTTAAGGTATACAAACTTAATGCATTCCATAAATACAACTTTAGAAATATGGTGACTCTTCCCACCATACCCACCCTCCCATTCACACTCCTACCCTTCCTCCTCCTCCTCCCCCATTCCCAGTCCCATTCTCCACTAAGATCCATTTTCGATTAACTTTATAGACAGAAGATCAACTCTATACAAGCAAAGAGTTCAACAATTTGCACAGAGAAAAAAAAAAAAAAAAACTGTTCCTCAGCAGTCGAGACAAGGCTGTTCAAAGTCACTGCACCTTGAAGTTAGTTTCACTACTTTGGTTGTTTTTTTTTTTTTTTTTAGAAACTTAATTAACTTTAAAGAAACACCCAAGAATGAGACATCTTTTGTAAGCACATCTTTTGCGAGCACTTAGACATAATTACAATACAACTCTGAGGACAGAGGTCCCACATGCAAAGTTAGTGCACAGTGACTCCTGGAGTCCAACTTCTATGAGTCTACCTTGTCCACCAATTAGGGAGACGTCATCAAATTTCTGAAGTTCAGAAATGCTGCATCATTTTGGCTATATTTCCTTGCTAAATCAAGATGTCTTCCTAAAGAAAGAAATTAAGCAAATCTAGTTTGGCTTTGTGTCCATTTGATTATTTTTCATTTTTAGTAAGCCATTTTTCACTGTTTCATAAGCCATTTTGCTGGTATTGTCATTATGTATATATTCTTTTTATTTTTCAAGTGAATACTGATATATTTAGGGCCGAAAGCCTATATCTGAGATTGTGTTAAAATTACCAGAAGAAAAAAGAGGAGAAATGTTGCAACAGATAAATGGTAAGGATAGGTAAATATTGACGGAAGTAGGTATTATGTTTACAGAGATCACTTTTCTTTAAAATTTTAGGATAACTGGCTGACTTTTACCCCCCACATCTTGTCCAATCTTTACAAAGTCTCTGCAATAACAAATAGTAATTCAATTAATTTGTTTGAATTTTCTGAGTACTCTAAGGTATCATTCATTTGCTTCAGAAGATTAAAAATCTTTGCACAGCTAATGCTCTCTCATCTCCTTAATTGCCTTGAGTTTGCATTCCCATTCCAATATTTGCCTCCTTCATTTTAGTATGAAGATCGATTTTTTAAAAAGATGATACAAGGAAATCTTCTGGGTAATTTATAATACTGTATCTTCTTCTCAAGTGTAGTCATTCTGCCACTTCCTTGATTCTTCTTGCTCTGAATATAATGAGGAAGTTTTATCTTATTGTCAGTGGCACTCCCTGAAAATATAAATATACTTGAGCCTTTTGGACTTTGTTCTTACACATATGGACCATTCTCATGCATTTTTCCAGTGTTGTGTGCATTTTCTTATAATGTTTAACTGATATTACATCTTTCGGAACTCCGGATTCACAGAAGAGTTCTCTATGTATATCTTAATTTCTTTTTAGAATTCCCCCTAATTTTTATGAAATGGACAGTGTATAACATGGAGTATCTGAACTGTATTTCTAAGAGTTTCCAAACCTGTTGTGATCTTCCCCTGGATATAGAATGCCAAAAATTACACCTATTTTCCATTATCTTTTTGGTATCTACCCTTTTTTTAAGATTTATGTATGCATTTGAAAGAGTTACAGAGAGAAAAGAAGTGACAGAGAGGGGAGAGAGAGAGAGAGAGAGAGAGACAGGGAAACAAAGAGACCTTCCATCCACTGTTCACAACTCAAATGACCTTAATGGCTGGGGCTGGGCCACGCAAAATTCAGGAGTCTGGAACCCCACCCAGGACTCCGACATGTCTATCTACCCTCTTGAAGTCTGTGGCAAAAAGCCAACCATGCCAGGCTTGCCCTCTATTGCATACAAACTTTAAGCTTCCCTGAAAACTTCTTTTCCTTTCACTGTACCAGTAAATTCCTTCTAGATGTCAGAGTTAGACCCACAGGAACTGCTCCCCTAATGACTTCTTTTTCAGGCGATTATTGGCAACTTGTCCAAGAATGTCACAAGCTTGCAGGCACTCAGAGTTTTAGCAGGTTGAAATTCTAGTGGATTTGTTTTAATTACAGAAATCCCTCAATCATGGCTTCAATTTGGGTCATCTTTCTGAACTCTATCAAAAGCATATTGCATGTTTCTTCCATGTGGCCAGGAAGTCTGAAGAACATTCTCCAAACAATATAATTTCTAATTCTGTTTATATTTTTCTTAGCCATGACCTAGAATCATAGTTTCTACATTGGTCTTTGTGTCTTTGGTACATAACTACTTCCCTCAGCTCATCACAAAATGCCTGTTACCTTAAAAGAGATACTACCACCATCTCCCATTTTGAGTCAGTCAATCTCAATGACAAAATGATAACATATGCATTATACACACTAATCACAAAAAGTAAACCAACATGATACTTTCTCAATCACTTCTTCCTGCCTCTATTCAATCTGTCTGCTCTGAACATCTCAGAATTGATGGGGATCCTTCCATAGCTTTTGAAAACATTTCAACACCATTGCTGCATTTCAGTTCTTTCAAAACATAACAGTGATACGGAGTGTGCAGCTATTTTATTTACTACTAGATTTGGAGTGAGCTCTGACACTCTTTTACTTCATTATGTGCTCACCTGGGCCCAGAAAGTGAAGATAGGGACCAATAAAAGAAAGATGCCGCCTGGTACATTTTAATTGCAAAGTTGCTTGAAAAATTAGAATACCATGTCAAATACCTGTGCTCTCAAACAGCTCAAACACTGTACAAATTAGCAAATGGGGGGAAAGCAAGATAAAAATCCAATATTTAGATTCTCTCTGGCCCTTTAAACATAACAGTAGAGTGACTCCCCTCTGCTACATTTAGAGAAAAAGTCATAGACATTTTCCAAACTAAGACATTAAGTGAGATAGTTCAAAATCTTAGAGTTCACCCTAGGGAAGTTTTCCATTTAAAATGATAGTAGAATCTCCAATTTCCTGTATAATAATCATTGCAGTGTCTGTTGAGAATACTAGAAAGCTTGCAATTTGCAAAGCTTCCAGGAAAAAAGAAAAGGCAAGTTAATTAAATCAAGTAAAACTGTTGAGAATCTCCAATATTAGTTGCATAACAAAATAAGTTTCCAGATACATATTATGAATTTTCTTCTTCATTTCTGTCACATTGCAGAAATGTCATTAAGGTAATTAACTTTATAAATCACAGACAAAAGTTTGACCTATAGTTTCCAGCAGAATTTTAAAAATGCTACAACAGAGAGAAAAATTACCCACAAAAATTCTTGAACCCTAAAAGCTAAGGATGATTCACGGGAAGGCTAACATTACAAAGCATCCCTGCATAATAAAATGGTAAGGAATTTTAGGTCACACATAAAACCCTAGAAGGAAGACACACAAAGCAGTAAGGCTGGATCTTGCATGGGTGTCAAAACTGCAATGTGAGCTCCTCCTAGTTCCTCACACAGTCTGCAGGATATCTTACCTTGCTCTGTCATGTTAAAAGTAAATTTGAATAGGAAAACCAGGTTAGTGATTTTTATGTGAAATAAGTACATATCAAGTCAGGAATGTGGCTTGCTATGCAGCCTATAAAGAAGGCTGTTACTGGCCTTTCAAAATAAATGTGCACAGAAATTTCACTGCAATTAAGTTTGGAATTCACCACATTGAGAATTAATCTTGTAGTGGATCCTTTCTGAATTTTATGCCCAACACCCAGCGTTTGCTGGTAATTTCTCTTTCCTTTCCCAGCCATTCACATGATAATCACAGGTGATCACTCTCCTATCCAACCAGAAGAGAATCTCTTCCCTAGATCCCAGAACTTCAGCCATGATAATTAGTCTAGAAGTAGATACCTGACCCCCTTTCCTGAGAGTGATTCCAGCTTTAGCCCTTGATGCTCTCTTGAACTTGAGAGTTTGGACAGCCTCTCTTCTCACACAAAGAAAATCAGTTCTACAGCAACAGAAAATATAGTGGAGTTGCGTTGTGGCATAACAGGTTAGGCTGATACCTGCTACTCCAGCATCCCCTGTGGGTACCGGTTTGTGTTCTAGCTTCTCTACTTCCAATCCACTTCCTGTTAATGGCCTGGCAAAACAAACAAAAAAAAAAGGTGGCCTAAGTGATTGGGGTTCTGCCGTCCATGTGAGAGACCCAGAAGAAGCTCCTGGCTTCTGGCTTTGGCCTGGCCCAGCCCTAGCTGTTACAGCCATTTGGGGACTAAAACGGCAAGTGGAAGACATCTCTCTCCCTCTTTTTCTCTCTTTGTCTATTCTGCTCTCTCTCTGTAAATCTGCCTTTTCTTTTTTTTAATTTTTATTAAATAAATATGAATTTATTTGCATTCCCACCAACATGGGTTAGTGTCCTTTTCCCCACATCCTCTCCAGCATCTTTTGTTGGTAGATTTCTGTATGTGAGCCATGCTAACCGGGGTGAGGTGAAATCTCATTGTGGTTTTGATTGGCATTTCCTTGATGGCTAGTGATCCTGAACATGTTTTCATGTGTCTGTTGGCCATTTGGATTTCCTCTTCAGAAAAATGTCTATGGACCTTGGCACATCTATTAATTAGGTTGTTTGTTTTGTTGTTTTGGAGCTTCATGATCTCTTTGTAGATGCTGGTTATTAATCCTTTATCGATAGCATAATTTGCAAATGTTTTTTACCATTCTTTCCTGTTTCTTTTGCAGTATAGAAACTTCTCAATTTGAGTAATCTCAATTGTTAATTTTGGCTTTGACTGCCTGCGCCTCCAGGGTCTTTTCCAAGAAGTCTTTGCCAGTACATGTTTCTTGCAGGGTTTCTCCAATGGTCTCTAATAATTTGATGGTGTCGGGTCATAGATTTAGGTCTTTAATCCATGTTGAGTGGATATTTGTGTAAGGTCAAAGGTAGGGGTCTTGCTTCATGCTTCTGCACGTGGAAATCCAGTTTTCCCAGCACCATTTATTGAATAGATTGTTCTTGCTCCAGGGATTGGTTTTGGATCCTTGATCAAATATAAGTTGGCTGTAGATGTTTGGGTTGATTTCTGGTGTTTATATTCTGTTCCATTGGTCTATCCATCTGTTTCTGTACCAGCACCATTCTGTTTTGATTGTAACTGCCCTGTAGTATGTCCTAAAATCTGGTATTGTGATGCCTCCGGCTTTGTTTTTGTTGTACAAGATTGCTTTAGCTATTCGAGGTCTCCTGTGTCTCCATATAAATTTCAGCATCATTATTTCCAGATCTGAAAAGAATGGTATCTTGATTGGTATTGCATTGAATCTATAAATTGCTTTTGGGAGAATGGACATTTTGATGATATTGATTCTTCCAATCCATGAGCATGGAAGATTTTTCCATTTCTTGGTATCCTCTTCTATTTCTTTCTTTAAGGTTTTGTAATTCTCATCGTAGAGATCTTTGATGTAGTTGGTTAAGTTTATTCCAATGTATTTGGTTGTTTTTGTAGCTATTGTAAATGGGATTCATCTTAGCAATTCTTTCTCAGCCGTGGCATTGCCTGTGTATACAAAGCTGTTTATTTTTGTGCATTGATTTTATACCCTGCTACTTTGCCAAAATCTTCTATGAGTTCCAATAGTCTCTTAGTAGAGTTATTTGGATCCCCTAAATAAGGAGTCATATCATCTGCAAAGAGGGATAGTTTGAGTTCTTCCTTCCCAATTTGTATCCCTTTAATTTCTTTTTCTTGCCTAATAGCTCTGGCTAGAACTTCCAGAACTATATTGAATAGCAGTGGTGAGAGTGGGCATCCCTGTCTGGTACCAGATCTCAGTGGAAATGCTTCCAACTTTTCCCCATTCAATAGGATGTTGGCTGTGGGTTTTTCATAGATTGCTTTGATTGTATTGAGGAATGTTCCTTCCAAACCCAGTTGGCTTAGAGTTTTCATCATGAAAGGGTGTTGTATTTTATCAAATGCTTTCTCTGCATCTGTTGAGATAATCATATTGTTTTTCTACTGCAGTATGTTAATGTGGTGAATCACATTGATTGATTTGCGAATGTTGAACCATCCCTGCATACCAGGGATAAATCCCACTTGGTCTGGGTGGATGATCTTTCTGATGTGTTGTTGCATTCTATTGGCCAGAATTTTATTGAGGATTTTTGCATCTATGTTCATCAGGGATATTGATCTGTAATTCTCTTTCAATGCTGCATCTTTTTCTGGCTTAGGAATTAAGGTGATGCTGGCTTCATAGAAAGAATTTGGGAGGACTCCCTCTTTTTCGATTGTTCTGAATAGTTTGAGAAGAATTGGAGTAAGATCTTCTTTAAATGTCTGGTAGAATTCAGCAGTGAATCCATCTGGTCCTGGGCTTTTCTTTGTTGGGAGGGCCTTTATTACTGTTTCAATTTCTGTCTCAGTTATGGGTCTGTTTAGGGTTTCTATGTCTTCCTGGTTCAATTTAGGTAGGTTGCATGTGTCCAGGAATCTATCCATTTCTGATAGGTTTCCCTGTTTGCTGGCATACAAGTCCTTGTAGTAATTTCTGATGATTCTTTTTATTTCTGTGGTGTCTGTTGTTTCCTGTTTCATCTCTGATTTTATTGATTTGGGTCTTTTCTCTTCTTTTTTTTAGTTAGTTGGGCCAATGGGGTGTCAGTTTTGTTTATTTTTTTCAAAAAACCAGCTCCTCGTTTGGCTGATTTTTTGTAATGTTTTTTTGGATTCAATCCTGTTGATTTCTTCTCTGATTCTAATTATTTCTCTTCTCCTACTAGATTTGGGTCTGGTTTGCTGTAGGTTTTCTAGATCCTTGAGGTGAATTGAAAGCTCATCTATTTGGTGCCTTTCCAATTTCTTGATGTAGGCACCAATTGATATAAACTTTCCTCTTAACACTGCTTTAGCTGCGTCCCATAAGTTTTGGTATGTTGTGCTGTTATCTTCATTTACTTCCAAAAAATTTTTGATTTCTCTTTTAATTTCTTCTATGACCCATTGTTCATTCAGGAGCATGTTGTTCAATCTCCATGTGTTTGCGTATGCTCTAGGGATTCCTGAGTTGCTAATTTCCAACTTCATTCCTTTATGGTCTGAGAAGCTGCATGGTATGATTCTAATTCTTTTGAATTTGGTGAGACTTGCTTTATGGCCTAGTATGTGGTCAATCCTAGAGAAGGTTCCATGTACTGCTGAGAAGAATGTAAAATCTTTAGCTGTAGGATTGAAAGTTCTGTATATATCTGTTAGATCCATTTGGGCTATAGTGTCGTTTAAATCTACTGTATCCTTGTTGATCTTCTGTCCTGTTGATCTGTCTATTTCTGAGAGTGGAGTATTGAAGTCCCCCAGTACTATTGTATTGGGGTCTAAGTCTCCCTTTAAGTCCCTTAACAAATCTTTTAGATAAACCGGTACCCTGTGGTTAGGTGCATATACATTGATAATTGTTATATCTTCCTGTTGAATTGATCCCTTAATCATTATGTAGTGTCCCTCTTTGTCTCTCTTAACGGTTTTTGTGGTAAAGTTTATGTTGTCCGATATTAAGATGGCTACGCCCGCTCTTTTTACATTTCTGTTGGCATGGTATATCTTTTTCCAGCCTTTCACTTTCAGTCTGTATGGATCTTTGTTGGAAAGATGTGTTTCTTGTAAGCAGCAAATAGATGGGTTTTGTTCCTTAACCCAATCAGCCAATCTGTGTCTTTTAACTGGACGGTTCAGGCCATTAACATTCAATGTGACTAATGATAAGTGGTAACTTTGCCCTGCCATTTGCCAAAGATAAGTTCTAATATATGCTTTGAATTCCCTGTGATCTTTTGCAGTGAGGTTTCCTTCCTTTACCTTCTTTCATATTGATGACCGTGTTTCTGTGTTTCTGTGTGCAACACATCTTTAAGCATCTTTCGCAGGGCTGGACGAGTGGCGACAAATTCTTTCAATTTCTGTTTGCTATGAAAAGTCTTTATTTCACCTTCATTCACAAATGATAGTTTTGCAGGATATAATATTCTGGGCTGGCAGTTTTTCTCTCTTAGTACCTGGGCTATATCTCGCCATTCCCTCCTAGCTTGCAGGGTTTCTGATGAGAAGTCAGCTGTGAGTCTGATTGGAGATCCTCTGAGAGTAATCTGACGTTTCTCTCTTGCACATTTTAGGATCTTTTCTTTATGTTTCACTGTGGAGAGTTTAATTACAACGTGTTGTGGTGAGGATCTCTTTTGGTCGTGTTTATTAGGGGTTCTGTGAGCTTCCTGTACTAGGATTTCTCTGTCCTTCTCCAAACCTAGGAAATTTTCTGCTAGTATCTCACTAAAAAGGCCTTCTAATCCTTTCTCCCTCTCCATGCCTTCAGGCACTCCTAGAACCCAAATGTTGGGTTTTTTAATAGTATCCTGAAGATTCCTGACAATATGTTTTAGATTTCTAATTTCCTCTTCTTTTCTTTGGTCTGACTGTATCCTTTCCTGTTCTCTGTCTTCTAAGTCCGATATTCTCTCTTCTGCTTCACCCATTCTGTTTGTAAGGCTCTCTATTGTGTTTTCATTTGATCTATTAAATTCTTCACTTCATTATGATTTCTCATCACTATCACAGTTTCCTGTTGTACCAGTTGTTTCGTTTCATTTTGATTCCTCCTTAATATTTCATTTTCACGAGAGAGATGTTCTATCTTGTCCATTAAGGATTTCTGTAGTTCAAGAATTTGTTTTTGAGAACTTCTTAATGTTCTTATCAATTTTTTGAGATCTGCTTCTTGCATTTCTTCTATGTCATCATCTTCATAATCTTAAATTGGGGTGTCTTTTTCATTTGGGGGCATCATGGTGACTTCCTTGTTTTTATTACCTCGGTTTTTGCATTTGTTATTTGGCATATTGGAGATATTTGGTTTCTTCATTGTGGTGCTTTTTCTTGTTATACTATGACTCTAGATTAAGTGGACTGTCTGTTTTGGATGGAGCCTTAGCAGCTTGAGATGGGTGTGGCCTGAGAGCTCTGTTTGTTGTGCCAAAGGTGACACTCCCAGGTTAGGCGTGGTAGATCTCTCTCTCTCTCTTTCTTTCTTTTTTTGATTCAAAAGGGAAGTAATTCCACACAGCTGAACAAAGTTGGAGGTAGTTAGCAGGCAAATGATATACCCACAGGAGCCAGAGATTGGAAGCTCTTTCCCAAGGACCACACAGGGAATCTGTTCTGCCCTCAGAGTGGGCTCAAATTCTCCTTCAGTCTCCCACTGGGTTGCCAAAGTTACGGAATTGTAGCGTCTCTGGAGAGTGCTCACGTGAATTCCGTGAGTTCTCTCCCCCACCGTCTCTTTTTTCACAGTCTCAGTTCAGTAGCTCCACAAATTTACTAGGTCCTAATCTCCTGTTAATTTGTCCCGCCCAGAGTCAGGTTTTTCTGCTAGGCTCAGGGCCGGTGCAGACCTGAGGTCGCTCTGCTTATGATGTATGTCCAAGATGGCGCCTGTTCTTTGTCTTGCTCGCCTTTGAGAGGTGAGTGGAGAGAGAGAAACCCATGTCCGTACCAGTCACTTTTTTCTTTTCTCCCTCTCTCTCTTCTAGTTAGCCTCGTGAACTTCCCCCCACCCCGGGGGTCGTTCCCTCTCATCTCCTCTCTCCGCTTGCCTGCCGGTGTCTCGGGCTATTGAGGTTCGGCTCACCTCGCGTTCCAGCGCTGGTGTGTTGAGTCTGCCACTGGTGTCCCAAACTGTGGGCTCCCACACTCTCCACGCAGGTCCACTGTGAATCACGCGTTCTGGAAGAGTTTCCTCTGCTGTTTCCTCCCCTACTCTTCCTTGAACCTGCAGTATCTCCACTTTTATTAAACTGTCTCTCCCCGGACTATCAATGTGCTCCCTTCCTATTCCATCTTGCCTCCTCTCCTTGTTTCCTCAGTTTCTGCATTTGTTGCTTGGCATTGTGGAGATATTCTTTGGTTTCTTCTTTTTTTTCTCACTGTGG
The DNA here is from genome assembly GCF_964237555.1 of Oryctolagus cuniculus. Lineage (NCBI taxonomy): Eukaryota > Metazoa > Chordata > Mammalia > Lagomorpha > Leporidae > Oryctolagus > Oryctolagus cuniculus. The sequence continues at coordinate 103,024,389 of NC_091435.1, read as the reverse complement.
TGGCTTTTCTCATTATACTATGACTCTAGATTAAGTGGACTGTCTGCTTTTGGTGAATCTCTAGAGGCTTGTGGTGGGTGTGGCTAGAGAGCTCTGTTCAGTTCTTCAGAGTTAAGGGTGTGCCAAAGGTAACACACCCAGGTTTGGCATGGTAAATCTTCTCTCTCTCTCTCTCTCTCTCTATTTTATTCAGAAGGGAAATACTTCCGCTCAGCTGAGCTCTTCTCCTTGATGGCAATCAGTACCTAAGCGCTATCCCCAGTGGGTTTATAATATTCATCTGCTCTGTCCCAAGGACCACACAAAGGATCTGTGCAGTCCTCAGTGTAAGCTCAGATACCCCTGCAATGTCTCTCACTGGGTTGCCAAGGTTACCAAGTTTGTGTACTCTCCCGAGAGTACTCACGTCTCGGGTACTCCATGCATTCTCTCACAGAACCTCAGTTTGGGTTTTTTTTCACAGTCTCAGTTCATTAACTCCACACATTCCCTAGGTCCTAACCTCCTATTATTTCTCCCCACCAGAGTCAGGTTTTTCTGCTTTGCTGATGGAAGGGCAGCTTTTACGTATGTCCAAAATGGTGCCTGCTCTGTCTTGCTCACCTTTGTAAGGTGAGTGGAGAGAGAGAATCGTGTCCATACCATCCCTTTTGTTCTTTTCTCTCCTCTAGTTAGTCTGGTGTACTTTCCTCCATGGGGCTTCAAGCCTCATTCCCTCGAGGCTCTTCCTGCTGCTTTTCCGCCAGTGTCTTGGGCTACTGAGGTTTCGGCTCACCTCTGTTTCCAGCACTGGTATAAAGGAGAAAATTCTCGGCAGTTGGACTCCCGAGCCCTGGGTGCCCTTGTCCTCCACGCAGATCCACCGTGTCCCTCTAATTCTGGAAGAGTTCCCTCTGCAGTTTTTTCCCTAACTCTTCCCTGAGACTTCACTATCTCCACTTTTATTAAGCTATCTTTTCCTGGACTATCAGTGAGCTCCCTCCCTATTCTGCCATCTTGGAACCACCCCTAACTCTGCCTTCTCAAATGAATAAATCTAGAGAGGGAGGGAGGGAGGAAGGAAGGAAGGAAGGAAAGAAGGGAGGGAGGGAGGAAGGAAGGAAAGGAGGAAGGTAGGGAGGGAGGAATAAAAGGAGAGAAAGAGAAATAAAGAAAGGGACAGTGAGCTACACTGGTAGGAGCAAATGTAATAAATGGAGAGAAGGGCAGGTGTTTTACCCAGCTGTTAAAACAGTAAAGAGGCCATATCCCAAATCAAAGAACTTGAGTTCATTGAGTGGCTCTAGTTTCCTGGTAATACAGACTCTGAGAGGAAGCAGTAATTGCCCAAGTAATTGTGTTCCAACCACCCACCTGGGAGACTGGGATTGATTTCTAATATCAGCCCTAATGGTTGTGGGCATTTGGGAGTTAAGCTAGTGAATTGAGTTCTCTCTCTTTCTCCTCCTCTCCCCAAAGAAATACACAGATTAAAAAAAAGTAAGAAATGGAGAGAGAATCCTAGTTGTGTGCCAATTCTTGCATCTAGATCACCCTAGCACATGTCTGCCTATGGTTGAATTCTGTGAAACAATTGTGACTATATCCTAAAAAGAAATTTGTCTTAAAAATTATTTTCTATTACTTTCAACCAAAAGAATTCTGATATGTATCAATAGATCTGTGTTCAAATTTTTAACTATAGATTGTGTGACCTTATATTATTTATTCTTTCTGGGTTAAAATATCTTCATTCATAAAATCAAGATAATACCATTGACCATACAAGTTTGTTGTATAGATTAGATATTAGTTTTGTGGACCAAATGTAAATGGTATACACATCCTAATGATTGATACCTCTAGCTACCATTCTTCAGATCCACCACAATGTTCAGGCTGAGGCCATATTTTGCTCAGGTGTTCCCAGCCAGTGGATGAGCTTGATGAGGCCTATCAAAGCTGACCCAAAGCAGAACTCTTCTAATGAGCAGCCTTCACTCAAGAACTTCCCATCACCCTGGTCAAAATTGTCTCAATACACTGCAGTCTGAGACTGCTCATACCCAGTCCTTCCTTTTCTCTCTCCTTCCACAAGTCCCAGATTTGTAGCATTGTCTAAAGTCTCTACCTACCAACTCATGTTTTATCCTTTTCCAATTCACTGGCATTCCCCTCCACCACCAAAATAACTCATGCATATTCATTTGTTAACATTTGCCTCACAAAGGGACTGAACTAATACTAATGACAATATACATGCAGTACTTAATCTACCAATAAAATAGTTCTGTTGTAAAAGCACAGCACATCCTGTACCATAGAAGCCATTCCTAAATGTTCTTGGATTTCAATCTCTGGTTGACCCCAGACAAGATCTCAGTCTTCTCCTTTAAATATAAATTAACCATTAAATGACCAGAATTGGGATGTTTACAGGGTAGAATTGACATTAACCCAGTTTCTATGAAAAATATTTGGTCAAGACTAAGGAAAACCACTCTGCTTTAGAGCCTTCCAGAGTCTTCCCAGCTTTCCTTGTCACACAGTTGTCTCCTACTGAACACTCCCTTTGCCCCAGGCTAGTCTACCATTCATCAGTACAATAAAATTATTAAATCTTACAGACTTTTTTTTTTGACAGGCAGAGTGGAGAGTAATAGAGACAGAGAGAAAGGTCTTCCTTTTCCATTGGTTCACCCCCCCAATGGCCACTGCGGCTAGCGCGCTGTGGCAGGCGCACCACACTGATCTGAAGCCAGGAGCCAGGTGCTTCTCCTGGTCTCCCATGCAGGTGCAGGGCCCAAGCACCTGGGCCATCCTCCACTGCCCTCCCGGGCCACAGCAGAGAGCTGGACTGGAAGAGGAGCAACCAGGACTAGTATCCAACACCCCAACTAGGACTAGAACCCGGGGTGCTGGCGCCACAGGTGGAGGATTAGCCTATTGAGCCATGGCACCAGCCATCTTACAGACTTTTCAAACTTTTGTTTTTAAATGGCATTTGTGCTTTAGACCCTGGTGCAACTTCTTTCCCAACTTTCCTCACAAAGCTGCTACCTATGATGCCATATCCTGTATGATATCACCAGTGTGAGTCCTGGCTGTGCTCTTTCCCATCCAGCTCCATGCTAATGAGCCTAGCAAAGCAGCAGAGGATGACCCAAGTACCTGGGCCCTGCCACCCATGTGGGAGATCCAAATGGAATTCCAAGTTCCTGGTTTAGGCCTGGCCCAGCCCTGGCCATTGCAGTCATCTGGGGAGTGAACCAGTGGATGGAAGATCTCTTTCTCACTCTCGATATAGATAGATATAGAAATAGATCACCTGCCTTTAAAATAAATAAAACAAATCTTTAAGCTTAAATAAAATAGAAAAACCTGGTGTACAACAACCAGCCTCCAAAGGTAGAAGAAGCCAAGATACAGAAGAAAGAGGACAAATCCTGGATTACACAAAGTGTAATTTACTGGAGGAAATACAGACAGAAACAGTCTAAGGCCTCAAGACAATGGATGCTGAAACCCCAACCAGTAGTGAGGAATTTACTTGTATGTCAGATAAAGGAGGCCCACAGCCAACCTAAGTACACCTGGACTTTCTCCAGACATACTAACATTCCCAGAATTAAACAAGGACATTCCAGGGACCAGATAAGCAAGAGAAGCCAGATAGGTTATCTGGACAAATTTATTTACCCTATTATAGGGCTTGGGCTGACCATAAGTTTAAGTAAAGGGCAGATGGCAATTACATCCATGTGGCTACGCTCATGTCAGCCTGCATCCCTTGGCAAATAGTGGGCCTGGGGCAAGTCCTTTGAATTTATAAGGAAACAAAAATCCATACAACTATAGCAAAAATACTAAAGATCTATGAAACACCATCCTGAATATGCAAACACCTGCTTCTGAAGATGATACTAGAAGTGAAGACGATCGGCATTCTCGGAAGCATCAAAACAGAGGCAGAGTACAAACAGCAGCTGAAAGACAGGAAGGGTGACTCAGCCGAGAGCAGAGTGCATCTGTAAGAGAGTGATTAGCTCCGTAAATACGGAAAGTGCTAAGTCAAAATTAAATGTGGTTCAAAACAAAGACTTCGTTTATAAAAATGAGATCAGTATCACAAAGAGCAAGCCTGAGAGGTTGTTTCAATGTATACAGGTAAAGATGAACAGAGGAAAAAATGGACAGAAAATGGAGATGCCCAAGAAAAATTTAAGCAAACTATTTTTTCCACAAGAGAATGAATTGAAGGAAAGACAAGATAATGATAAGCAGGAAAGCAATGACTTAAAATTAAAGTCATACTCAGGAATGAGCGTACACAAGCTCCACCATCGCCAGGATTTGGAGCTGTCCTTCATACAGTCTGCAGGCAGAGGGCTGCTGGTTGAGGTGGGGCTCTACTGAATACTCAAACGAGGTGGACTTGGAAGCGAGGCTTGAGGACCACCTACTTCTGAGTCCCTGTGTCATGGCAGCAAGTGCGTAATGAGCATGAGAGCGTCAGCCATGGTAAATTTTATTATAACAACATTATAATGACCTAAAGATCTTCGTGAGGACTCAGCCTGCAGCTATATTGGCTAATTCCAGCTGGAGCTGGTTCTAAGTTACAACATCACAGAACTTGTTGCGGGGAGTTGGATGGGGTGTTGCAAGGGGGTTCTTGACAGTGTGCAGAAAGGAGGTTTAGGCTGTGAACAAAAAAGGGTTCAGGACGCCACAGACCAGGCTTTCACGGGGGCCAGGCCAAGGCTGTCACTGGGGTTAACTGGGGCTGTCACACTGCTGGCCATTCTGCTCTGTCACGGGCATGCAGGGCTGCAGCCAGCCGCAGGGCAGTAGGCAGGTGCTGTCAAACCTCACTCCTCTAGCCCTCCCCACTCTGCCTGCCTCCGTACGTCTGTTGCTGTGCACGAATTTCTTTTTCCCCTGCGACCCAGTTCTATGGTTAGAGAGTAAAAACAGGAGAAAACTTAGAGGAAAATATTCCTTTCAAAGGAAGTCAAAAACAGTCCTGGGAGGGAAAAAAGGAGAATTAACTTTAGTGAAACTAATTCTTTTTTTATCATGTCAAATATTTCCTTAATTTGAGGGATTTATTATTAATTTAAAAAGCGGAGTTTTTCAAGTACAGATTTCTCCCTTTGATCTTTGGGCCTCTGGGCCGTGAGTTCCCAGATGCCTGCAGCTGGTTTTGACTAAAGTGTTTCACCAGCAAAGACAGTCTCTGTGGCACAAAAATGAAACCACGGTTGTGGCACGTTGCATTAACACATCCCCATCGATAAGCTGAGATGTCAGGGCTTGCAAAGCCAGCGTGCTGGAGGTAGCTGACTTATTCATCTATCTGTAGCACACTGAGAAGGCGATTTAGGTCTTCTGATGTGTCTTCAAAGCGTGAGTCTTGTGGGAGAAGAGACGGAGCAGAGGAGCACGTGGGAGATTTGTCCCACAGCGGCAGCGGAGCTCCACCAGTGTTACTCTCTTCCCAGCAGGCTAGCTGGAAATGCGCCTCTTGTGCTAAGTTCAAAGAGTCCCGTGATAGGCCTGTGAGGAGGATACTCCTGGGGGTGTGGTGTAGGCTGTCAAAGAAAATAGCAAATAGCAGCAGGTCTCTCGACAGGAATTGTGGGGAGAGTTCAGAGCACTAGGAAGACTGTGAAAAGGGGTTTTACCCAACGAGTCAACAGACCTTTCTGACTCCCTATCACGCACTACCTACTACCTTAGGTTCCAGCTTCCAGAGATAGAACGTGGACTGTGACACACAGTGTCCCTGCCCTTGCTGAGATTACAGTCTGCTGGGGAAGACAGATAGTGCCCTGGGGTGACAAGTGGTGACGAGGAAATACAGAACGCACGGAAACACAGGGAGCAGCTGACTCACACTGGAAGCTCCGAGAGAGGGGACATCTAAGCGAAGGAGGAAAGGATGTGCCATCATTAACCAAGAGAAGAAGAGAAGTTTTGGTTAAAGATTGCAAAACCCACTAAAATGAAACTATGAGAATTAACAAAACACAGACACAAGCTACAAGGGCGAACACAATGGGCAGAAAGACATGTGGGCACTCTGGGAGGCAGCAGGTGACGACTCAGATACTTGGGTCCCTGACGTTCACGAGGCAGACCCAGAATGAGGTCCAGGCTCCTGGCATCAGCCTGGCCCAGCCTCAGCTGTTGCAGGCATTTGGGGGAGAACCAACCTGGTTGGGAGTATCTCTGTCCATTTCTCTGTCTTTCAAATAAAGAAAAAGATTTCAAATAATAAATTTGGAGGTCATTTGCATACTTGCTAAGAATTATTTTTAACTTGTTAGTTTAATCTATATTTGTCAGTCACTAATTCCTCAATACATGTTCATTGCTTGGCTTTCCTCAGTATGGGACCCTGGGGCTACAGGGATACACATGAACTTCTCTGATCTCAGGGACTTCACAATCAAGCAGAGGAGAACTTTGAGTGAGTGACAAAATATTAGATCAAACTGATTTTATGTGAACACAGCCTTGGCAAATACAAGTAAAGAAGTTCAATTTTCTGGTCTCTTTTTTTTTTAAGATTTTTTATTTATTTATTTGACAGGTAGAGTTACAGACAGAGAGAGACAGAGAGGAAGGTCTTCCTTCCGTTGGTTCACTCCCCTAATGGCCACTGTGGCCGGCGCTGCGCCAATCCGCTGGTTTCGTTATTTTCAAATTAATTCAACAAATGGACGCAGAGCATTTGCTGGGTGTGAGAAAAGAGCAAGGGGAGATAAACAAATCTCCATTCTTCCATCTAGGGGAAGACAGGCTCTACAGAAATGTTCACAATTTTCTTTCTTTTTTTTCAGCATCTGGACTTTATTCATGCAAGTGTTTAAAAACAAGCACCCATACCCCATTAGGGGGTGATGGAAGGGCAAGAGAGCAGAGCGAAAGGAAGAAATGACATTCTATTGGAAATAAAGCTCCAGGTTGATCCTGTAGTGGATTTCATAGTCCCCCAGCAGCGCATGGTCCTTAAAAACTGTATACCACTTCTTTTTAGGATCAATCTTGTTCCAATGGGTGCCAGTTTGGGCTACGATCAGTTTCTTAACAACCCCGATGGTGTCACTGGATTTGCACTTAACACAGACTTTCTTCCCCTGATGGTCATTGCAAACAACCTCTATCATCCTGGCTGAAGCTCAAAGCTCAAACCTGCAAGACACCACAATCTCCTGACTTAAGCAGTAAACCCTGACTAGAGTCGATGCTGGGAACTGTGCACAGTTTTCATCTCAGCGTCAAAATCAATGAACCACTAGTCTGAGTCTCTTCTGAAGGTGGCTGAGCGAAGGAAATGAAAGGAAATTTTGCATAAAATTTTTAAAAAGGACGGCAAGTTGAATGAGTTCATACCCTAGGGTGGACAATATTGAAGACTTTGGAAAACATTATTTGGAAACAACCTTTGAAAGTTTAAGCTAAAATAAAAAAGGTTTAGATAAATATATCCCAGAGAACACAAATAGTTTATGTCTTTAGTAAACTATTTACAATATCCTTTAAATAATAAAAACAGGGAAAGGATCACCAAAATGCCAAGATATTTTTGATAAACCACAAAGCTTTCTAACATACTCAGCTTCATTTTCTCACTAAAATACCAGGCAGGGCATGTGAAGAATTCTAGAAGTACTTTTAAAGCATCTAGAATCTAATGACATCATGACTAATATACACCAGGCTTTTGTGGAGAAAAAAATTCTTATTAGACAAACCTGGGAGATGTTTTTGATAGAACGCCAGAATTAATGAATGGAACACAGTAGGCGTTGATTTTATGTCATTATAAGTTAAGCTTGTTATTTTGCAGTCAAGGAATGAAAAATAAATATCAAACCAGCCTGACCTGCTCTCCTGATTTAATAGCTTAATTTCCAGAAATGCCAGTGAAAAATAGCACAAATGTTTGCTGAGGCCAATTCTTCTTTATTATAGTTCATCCATTTTCCCTTCTCCACAAGGAACACAGCACCTAACAGAGCTTAATTAAGTTTATATTTTACAGCACAAACTACATTGCCTTATAAGACAAAGCTTGTTAGGGGACAGAGAGGGGATATGTCTCAGGGTTCAGTCCACCAAAAAGCATCCCAGGATCCTCGCACCTGGTGGTCAGTGCAACAATGGGGAGTCTATTTTCACACATGCTACAAGCAGGAACATTTTGCACTAAGTCAAGGCAGTGCTGGGAATAACTGACTTCCATGTCAAGAAAGGAAAAATACCTCTGGGACACTCATGTTTAGCCCTCATGACACTTCCTTCCTCCCATAGGTTTGAAGTATCTGTATTCTTTCTTTATTTTCAACACTGAGAAAGGAACTCAGAAGGATTCTCCCTTGCCCCATTGCATGTGTTGAAGGCATCATCCCTCATGAAATTCCCTTCAGATAAAAAGGTGCTTAAATGTCTAGCAGTTTATTCTGTCAGAGGAATTAATGTGTCAGAGCCTCAGGGATCAGCTTGCTGTAACAACTTGCTTGCTAATGTTTTTTGAGAAGATTGGCTTGACCCCAGCAAAGTGACCGATTCCCTGTCAGAGTTAAGTGAAATATAAATGTTTCAAAGAAGATCTACATTGGGTATGTGATTCCAATGGAAATAAAAGCAAGGGGCCTTGCTGTGACTGCTCTGAGAAGGCAAAAATACAAGAATGAGTATTTCTGTTACAATGAGGTCAGGTGCGTATAAAAATAAAAGCAAAATAAGAGGCACTTGAGCAAATTAGAAGTTTCCCGTACTCTCAGGTAAACGAAGCCCAAATGGAAACAGGGCAGGTTGGGTATGAATGCTTCACAGTGACATCAGAGGGGCAGGCTCATCTCCCTGCTCCACCAACTCAGTACAGAGCTCAAGTTTTCAAGGTCAACCCATAATCAAAGATGGATGGCAGGGCTCCAGCCACTGTCAATGCACTCCTCACAGCAGGAAGAAGATTGGAAGGAAAAGCAAAAGGCCTCTTTCCCAGCCAGCTTAGCCTCCTTAAGCAGTCTTCTAAGAAGTCTCATCCATCCCTTCTGCTTATATCTCATTAGCAAGAACATAATTACAAGGCAAGATTCAGCTACAAGAAAGACTGGAAAAAGATCTTCTAAAGATGCCATTCTCTTCCTGGATATACTTCAGGATGTACTTACAAGAAGCCTGGTGTCTTAATCCACTTGGGCAGCTATAATGAAATATCATAATGCATAAACAACAAACAGGTCATTCTCACAGTTTTGGAAGCTGAGAAGTCCAAGAGCAAGGCACAAGCAGGTTGGTGTCTGGTAAGGGCTTGTTTCCTGGTTCCTAGACGGTGCCTTTTCACCATATCCTTACAAGTGAAAGAGGTGAGGGGTCCCTCTTGGGTCTCTTTTATGAGAGAATCAATGCCATTCAGGTGAGCTTTGCCCATGACGTAGTCGCCTCTCAAAGGCCCCACCTCCTGATATCCCACCTTGGCGGGTGGTTTCAACACATGAATTTTGGACACACACAGACATTCATTCTATAGCAGGTGAGAACAGATGTTTGGATAAGCATCTAGCTTCCTTTGAGTCTGGATTTTTTTTTCCTTGTTTATTTACCTTAACTTGTGACTATGTAGTGACAGGAAGAAAACTGGTGGTTGTTGGGGGATGGAGGGGATGGAGGGAGAGGGAGTGGTGAGAAAATCAATAAGGGAGAAGCAGAACCTAATAGGAATGAGGCTTATGTCCACTGTCTTGATTGTGGTGACAGTTTCACACTCTACACATATGCCACATTGTATGCATAAATATGCGCAATGTGCTGTGTGTCAATCACACCTCATTAAAGCTGCTAAAAATTTAAAGTGAGAAACTAAACAAAATGTGAAAATACACACACTCTTTCAGAAAACCATATCCTAGTCCTACTGAAAGAATGGTTATTCCCTCTTAGTTGGGGAACTGATTTTTAAATGCCCCTCTTTGGGGCCAGCACTACGGCGTAGCAGGTAAATCCACCACCTGCAGCGCCAGCATCCCACATGGGTGTCAATTCAGTCTTGGCTGCTCCACTTCCCATCCAGCTCTCTGCTATGGCCTGGGAAAGCAGTGGGAGATGGCTCAAGTCCTTGGGCCCCTGCACCCGTGTGGGAGACTCTGAAGAAGCTCCTGGCTCCTGGCTTCAGATCCGTGCTGCTCCAGCCATTGAGGTCATCTGGGGAATGAACAAGCTGATGGAAGACCTCTCTCTCTCTTTCTCTCTCTCTCTCTGCCTCTGCCTCTGCCTCTCTGTAACTCTGCCTTTCAAATAAATAAATAAATCTCTTTTAAAAGAAAACCCTCCTGAGAGAGTAAAAGATTCTTCTAGTAAAACCTGTGAACAAAGAAGAGATAACAATGCATCAGATAATCTACTGCACTGACTCATATGTAAAGGCTGCCAAATACAACACGCAGTGGACAGCAGAAGATGTCTTTCATTTAAAAATTTTGAAAAAGCCAAACTGCTAAAAAAAAAAGTCAAACTCTCCCTTTGGGATAGAAACTCATTAAGTATATTATCTTTCATTCTCCTCTTTTAAGGAGGCTTAAGTAGGAACAATCATTTATTTCACAGAGTGAGTAGCAGTGAGCAGACAATTATTGGAGGAGTCCAGTATCTGCCTTGGAGGCGGTGCACGAGTACATTCCAGCTAGTCTCCCATCATGGCAGCCACATCCATCCTTCCATTCTCTGTCATGATGAGGCTGGACCTCTGCAAGTCACAGATCCTAGACTCTAGTAGGATTCTGCACTGGCAGAGAATTAGGTGAGAAGGGAAAAGACAGTACATACATCCAGCAAAGGCTATGCACCCCCAACAGTGGACAGAGACGACTCCAGCCTCCAGCTTCTTGCAATGACCACTGTACAGGCCACACTAACATTGTTTGCCCACTGACCCACCCCCCTCCTAAGGAGTCCAGGCTTCTTCTGGGTCACGTCCCTCCTCGGAAATCCAAACTCCAGCTGGAGGTAACTTGGAGATCAGAGCACCAGCTGGAAACACTTCCTTCTTGGAGACCCAAGCACCAGCACCCTGAACGTTCTGAGCAGCAGTGCGTGGGCCCCTGTGCCTACTCCAGGTTCTGGGAATGTCATCAGTTCTGCTTGGTTCACTTGATCACAAGGGTATCCATTTCTTCCTGAAGTCCTTAATCTTAGGTTACTTCAGCATTCTCTTTTGCTCTCTCAAATTCGCTGTATCTATCTATCCAAGTCCCTCCATCTAATCCCCTCTGTTTGAAATACCAAGCACGGCTCTCTTTTTCTGATTAGGCCTTGACAGATAAAGGAGATTTTCTTTTTTTATTAAGAAACTAAAGATCTTTCATATTCAAATAAAAATGGGTTTAAAGAACATGTTTTCAGTCAGTATTAGAGTCAATGAAGAGTTCGCCAACTCAGTCGCCCTGGCTTTCTGGAAGAAAAGGATACACCTGATAACCATGTCCTAGACCAGTAGGCAAGCAGCTAGCTGCAGAGCACCCACACGAGAATCTAAAGACTAAATTCTACTCTGTAGCTGGGTCTCTGGCTCCTGGTTGATCTGGGACAAGTCCCTCAAACTCTCTGAACTTGCGTTTACTTATTTTCAAAAGGACAGAGCTCAGCTAAATTGTCTTTAGGTTTTCTCTCATTTTTGTTTTGTATGCATTATAAATCTTTCTACTTCAATCTTCTCATTTGAAAAATCATTGGCTGGCACCGCAGTTCAATAGACTAATCCTCTTCCTATGGCGCCAGCACACCAGGTTCTAGTCCCGGTCGGAGCGCCGGATTCTGTCCCGGTTGCTCCTCTTCCAGTCCAGCTCTCTGCTGTGGCCAGGGAGTGCAATGGAGGGTGGCCCAAGCGCTTGGGCCCTGCACCCGCATGGGAGACCAGGAGAAGCACCTGGCTCCTGGCTTTGGATCAGTGTGGTGCGCCAGCCGCAGCAGCCATTGTGGGGTGAACCAACAGAAAAGGAAGACCTTTCTCTCTGTCTCTCTCTCTCTCTCACTGTCCACTCTGCCTGTCAAAAAAAGAGAAAAATCATTAAAATAAATGGTAACTCTGGGCCGGCGCCGTGGCTCAATAGGCTAATCCTCCACCTTGCGGAGCCGGCACACCGGGTTCTAGTCCCGGTCGGGGCGCCGGATTCTGTCCCGGTTGCCCCTCTTCCAGGCCAGCTCTCTGCTATGGCCAGGGAGTGCAGTGGAGGATGGCCCAGGTGCTTGGGCCCTGCACCCCATGGGAGACCAGGAAAAGCACCTGGATCCTGGCTCCTGCCATCGGATCAGCGCGGTGCGCCGGCTGCAGCGGCGGCCATTGGAGGGTGAACCAACGGCAAAAGGAAGACCTTTCTCTCTGTCTCTCTCTCTCACTGTCCACTCTGCCTGTCAAAAAAAAAAAAAAATGGTAACTCTACTCCTCTTAGTAGATTATTTTAAAAATATTTCTTAATCAAAGTTTGAGGATAAAAACCTTCAACACAATTCATGAGCATCTTGCTTGGCACCAAGTATTATCTGAGTGCTGTGGAAACAATACATTTCTTGCCTTCAAGAACTTATAATGCTTGGTGCCAGAGCTGTGGTGTAGTGGGTAAAGTCACTATCTGCAGTGCCAGTATCCCATCTGGGCACCAATTCGAGTCCCAGCTGCTCCACTTCCGTTCCAGCTCTCTGCTATAGCCTGGGAAGGCAGTAGAAGATGGCCCAAGTCCTTGGACCCCTGAGCCTACTGGACACCTGGGAGCTCCATGAGAGTGAGCTCAATGCCTGACCCACACTGATGAGGATATGTGCCTGTGCATGTATGGATGTGTATGTGTTTGTGTGCACATGTATGTGTGTGTGCATGTTTGTATAGGCAGAGAAAACTCTCTGTGAAGGAGTCATAGCAGTAAATTGGAGTTATATAATCATTTGAATTTTCTACAATTAAGCATGAATTCTTTCTATAGTTTTTAAAAACCTAAAGAAACATAGAGGGATGTTTTTTAATTCCTATCCTTCCCTTTTATCCAACTGCTACTGACAAACATCATTTCTTCCATGGCCGTTCCATGGCCTCCTAATTTGTTTCTTTGCCTCCAGTCACTTCCTTCCTCAACTCTGCCCCTCAGTGCCCTTCTGGGTTACTGTCATCTCACTCTCTCCTTAGAAGTCTTACAGGATCAAGTCCAGCCCTCAGCTTGCCTCCTAAAGCCCTCCATAACCCGCTCCCAGCCTCCATCCCTCACTTCCTTGTTCTGCATACACACTGCCATTCTACATACACACTGCCATTCCTCATACACACTGCTGTCCCTAGAAAATTGATGCCTTTATCTTACCCTTTCTTCAACTTCAACTGCCTTTCCCCATTTCCCTTCCCCAGAAAATCTCCCCATAATTCTTTGTGCTCCATCTCAATGTTACTCTCCTGACTCAAGCAGAGCTGTCACTGCCATTCACTAGACACACCTCCATGTGAGCAATTCTACAATGAATCATAATGCATCCATGTTCCCAGCTTCACAAGACTCCAAACTGCCTCAAAGCATGCCCTTGTCACTCCACCCGGAGCATTGTCTGGTCTCACAGTGGGTGCTCAATTAATATTTATTAAATGAATAAGAAATCGATGAATAAATGCACTCAGAACATCTGTGACAAGTTATTTTGGTTTCCTTCTATCACTCCTCCCTTTACCCCTATATTTCATTTGCAGGCATCTACTCTATGAACTCCTGGACCAGCAGTGCCATCAGCTACTCTCCAAAACCCCATTTCCTACCTGTGCCCCACGCAGCACGGTGTTCTCTCACCCCTGCTCATGTCTTTGCTGGGACATTTGAAGGTGCTGCCCCCAGAAAACCTGCCAGGCATGTGGCCTGACAACTGCCCAGCAAATAAGCTTCTGTTTTCTTATCCCATGCCTTACAAACAAACAAACAAAAGAGCAGTAGGCAAGATTAGCTTCTGAGCTGTTGCGGGAACTAAATGGGATAGTATATGAAGCAAATAGACCAGAATTTGGGTCCTCACCGGAAACTCAATGTTACTTCCATTTCCCCTTCATTCCTCCCACTCTTGTTCTACTTTTATAGGCATTCATGAATCAAGAAAGACCTAAAAAAAATAGATCATGTCATGAAGGTAATGGCAGGCAATGGGAGAACCAGCAAGAGCAAAGATTTGCAGAGAGAATCCAGTCTGGTCCCTTCAAACCGTCCACTGATACTCACCTACTCTGTATCCTTGAGCACCACTACCCTCTGATCAGCCCTATCACAGCTCCTCAGATACATCCCATCCTCCCACATCTATCATATTCTTTCTGCCCATCCTCCCTTACCTACTCTTTGTGGCCCTAGACAAGACTCACCTCCTCTGTACTGCCTGCTCTAACACCCCAAAGACAAGTTAGGTCATTTCTTTCCAGTAGCTTCCACAGAAGGGCATGCCCAGCTCTCTACTTGCTTGTACCCATAATGCTTGAGATTCCATCGCTGGGCCTACCACCTTAACCCAAAAGAAAGCTTTCCCAAAAGTGTCAATCTAGTCTCTTTCTGTGACGCGGAAGTCATTCTGCTCCAGAGGACGGCCCGCACTTACAGTCAAAGCTACAGAATACGAAGAATTAATTATAACTGACAGAGGATTTAAAATCTGGAAGTCATTAGATGAGTTTGGAACAATAAAGAGGCTCTTATTAAATCATTTCAGGGCACAGAGTTGCAAGAGATACCGTTATCACCGGATGATGTAGCTGGAATTCCTGGCTCTTCTCTCTGTATTGCAATTTAATTTCTACCTTAAATAAATCTCACTCTCAATGGGGGTTTTGACAGTACCAGAGCCATTAATGAGAAAGAAAACCCTGGAAACCTAATTATCAGCTCAAAAGACATCCAGGGACAGCTATGAGAGGAAAAAGTGTGAACTCTAACTGTTGTATCACTCAGGGCTTGTGCTGTGTCTAGGTGTTTGTAACTAATGTAATTATTTTCTCTAACAGACATTTCAAAGAATGGCATTTAAAGTGACCATACAGTAGATTAAAGAAAAGAAAGCAACAAATTTTACACAGCCATCCCCAAAAAGAGAGCCAGGTGTGCAGACAAAGGCGATTGCTCCTTCCAGCAAGGTCGCTGCCCATTCTCCAACAAGCAGCCCTGAAATTTAAAGGTGCAGACAGCCAATAAGCACTTGCCAAGGAAAGAGTAGGAGGATACTACGACAAAATGCTTCAGAGATTCCAGGACACTTTGGTTGCCACTCAAAATAAAGGCTTCAAATAACAAAAGCAAGATTTTCACCAGATGGTAATGACTCCGCTGTGTGTGTTTGGACTGCTCTGCTGTGTTTTATTGTTTCGTTTTGTCTGTCAAGAGGCCTGAATTCAGAATCCCTTAATATGCACAGGATTTTTTTTCTTATTGAGAGGCAGAAAGACAAAGAGGTCTCATCCACTGGTTCACTCCTCAGATGCCTGCAACAGGAGGGGGACAGGCCAGGGCCAAAGCTGGGGGCTGGGACCAATCTGAGTCTCCCTCTTGGGTGGCAGGAACCCAACTACTTAAGCCATCACCTGCTGCCTCTCACAGTCTACAGTAGCAAGAAGCTGTGGTCAGGAGCCAAAACCTGGAATCAACCCCAGGCACTCAGTGTGAGACACAGGCATTTAACCGCTAGGCTAAACGCCCACTTCTGCGCACATAATCATTAGGGACATACCTTATTGCCTGATTATCAAATGACCTCAGAAATATTCGGAGCATTGTAGAAACATCTACCCCCAAAAGATTTGTGACAGTTCACCCTCCTGGAGGATAATTTGATCATACACATCAAAGGCCTTAAAAATGTGCCTGACTTTGACCCAGAAATTCATCTCCTAGGAATTTATTCTAAAGAAAATTACTAAAAATGTACTCAATTATGTGTATATAAGGATAATCATTGTGGTGATGAGTATGAATCATGTAAGTATCTGAAACAACAAATAGCCCAAAAAAAGAGTATGGTCCAGTTACATAATAAAATAATTATGCATCTAAAATCCAAGTATAGAAATATACTTTACTGGGGCCAGCGCTGTGGCAAAGCAGGTTGAGCTGCCGTCTGCAACTCTAGTGTCCCATGCAAGTGCTAGTTCAATCTCAGCTGCTCCACTTCTGATCTGCTCCCTGCTAGTGCACCTGGGAAAGCAGTGGAAGATGGCCCAAGTGGACCCACATAGGAGACCTAGATGAAACCCCTGGCTCCTGGCTTCAGCTTGGCCCAGCCCTGGCCATTGCGGCCATTTGGGGAGTGAACCAGCAGTTGGAAGATTCTAACCCTTCCCTCTCCCCCCTCCCCCTCCCCCTCTCCCCCTCTCTCCCCTCTTCCTCTCCCCCCTCTTCTCCTCCCCCTCTCTTTGTAACTCTTTCAAATAAATACATGCATCTTTTAAAAAATACATTTACTGGCTCAGAGCAATGCTCATGCTATAGCACACTGGCAAAAAAGGTTACTAGCTAATACGAATAATATGACCTTATTTTTGTGAAAAAAAATTATACAATGAAAGTCTTCTTTATTTGACTTAATTGGCTCAGAGGGTTGTCAGTTAAAGAAAAATTAAAGTTATAAAACATAAAAATTATATGTATATATACCTTAAACATTTCGTTTTACCTAAAATATAAATGTATATATACACCTGTCTTCCAGTCATTTGTTAAAGGGTCATGACCATCTTTTGGTGTCAGACCCCTTTTCACTGTTCCATATCATCTGTCTTTTTATACTGCACAAATACTTCCAGTTTCGGCTTCTTCAATTGATGAGAAAACATAAAGACTCTCGTGAATCTACCCAAGTTCAAAATCTTTGCATGGTTTTATAACTTTCCTCCAACTCCGATAATTATCCTACCCATACCTTAATTTGATAGAAAATATTTAGTTAAATTGCCTTTTGGGAATTTTTTTACATAGCATTTCATTAATTTTCATAAAAATAAATCTTCCTACAAAATATTTAATTAGGTTGCATAATTGAAATAACAAAATTGAATAAGTGAATTTAGGATAAAACACAACTGACTCTTGATCAGAGAGACTGCTGAGAGGTAAGTGAACACTGGAGCATACTTACTAGCCTCAGAGCAGAAAACTTCTACGGAGTACATAGAGCACGTTGCTGACTCCACGTGTAGACTGAGTGGACATCACAGAAGGATGGACGTGCTCTTCTCCCAGTTCTGTGTATGGCTGGCCTGCTGGCAATCTCTGGTCTTAGCCTTTCTCTCCAGGAAGCCTTCCATGACCACCCTAATTATTGCACCTATTCATCACGTCTTCCTGTTTCTCCTTCATAAAAATTACTATTGGTAACTCTCCTCATTTATATTTTGATCATATGCTTATTGTAGTTTAAGTGATTTAGTGGTTTCAGGTAGGAAAAATATTATTCTTAAACAGAGATATACCCCTTGAAGCCAGCACTGTGGAGTAGCAGGTAAAGCCACAACCTGCAGTGCCGGCATCCCATATGGGTGCCGGTTCGAGTCATGGCTGCTCCATTTCTGATCCAGCTCTCTGCTACGGCCTAGGAAAGCAGTGAAAGATGGCCCAAGTCCTTGGGCCCCTGCACGCACGTGGGAGACCTGGAAGAGGCTCCTGGCTCCTGGCTTCGGATCAGTACAGCTCTGGCCATTGCAGCCAACTGGGGAGTGAACAAGCAGATGGAAGACCTCTCTCTCTCTCTCTCTGCCTCTCCTTCTCTCTCTGTGTAACTCTTTCAAATAAATAAATAAATCTTTTAAAAAGAAGAAAAGAAATACCCCTGAAACCTATAGTGATATGTCTATGACACCTTAAATCTATGAGTATTCAAGATACAGCCTTAATTTGTTCATTGTTTGCATCCATTTATTTATTTTTTTAAGAAAGATTTGTTTATTTATTTGAAAGTTAGAGTTACAGAGAGAGGGAGAGGAAGACAGAAGGCAAGAGAGGAATCTTCCATCTGCTGGTTCATTCCCCAGATGACTGCACCAGCCAGGGCTGGGCCAGACTGAAGCTAGGGGCTGCATCTGTATCTCCCTTGTGGGTGGCAGTGGCCCAAGTTCTTAAACAATGTTCCAACTGCTTTCCCATGCATATTAGCAGGCAGCTGGATCGGAAGCAGAGCAGACAGGACTTGAACCAGTGCTGATATGTGATGCCAGTGTTGCAGATGGTGGCTCGACCTGTTATGCCACAATGCCAACCCCTGTATCCACTTGTTTAATAATGTCAGTATTCACTGTAAACAAATACTAAAATTAATAACATTCATCACTACACAACTCATAGGCAATTATAACCTCTTTGTCAAGTAAAGTAGGGTCTAAGAAACAATCCCTTAAGGATTCTAATTGATGTTATTCCTGAGAAATCAGTTGGCCCAGTTATTGAGGGTGGTGGCAAAGGTCAGTTGATTTAGAGTGCTAGAGATCAGTCATCTTAAAAGAGAAATGCCAAAAAAATTCATATAAAATCTGTACCAAAGCAACAAGCCATGGTTGAACTTTGAGGATAGCCAATCTGGTGGATTCCAAGAGACTGCTAGAGGAAGAAGTTTCAGTTATATGGCAGGGTTAGCTGTTTTGTTTTGTTTTCTTTTCTTTTCTTTTGAAGCTTTGAGCCAGGGTGCCAGTGCTCTTGGTGATGTTGCCTACAATTTTGGTTACCTCTCACGTAAGGGCACACATGACACTACTACTGCACCAAGCTCCTTTAGTGACCCAGTCCGTAACTTTTTCCAGGGAGAAATCTAATCCACATATGTTCTCCTGGGGCGGTGGCTTCTTCAAGGTTTATATCAAGTCACTGGATTTCAGCTTGACAAGACTTCTTTAGATCATGGGGAAAGAGCTTATGGCTAACCATTGAAAGAAAATGAACAGATTGATAATTTGGTAAAGATTGTCCTATTTGACAAGTCAATAGGATGAAGTACAATTTACAAGTAGGTATTCAAAGGGAAGGGGCAGGGAGGTGGATGTCAATTAAATCCTTCTCAGATAAGAAAACTTTACATATCCATTTGTTAACCACATTTAGGAGGAGATGCAAAATAGCTCAAAAACAACTAAAACATTTCGAGTCAGACAAACCAGGAGGTTATGCCACAGACAATTCAGCTTTCCATTGAAACAGAGCATCTCTCTCTTTAGTCTTCCCCTTTGATCAAAAGTAATCTCTAAGCATAACTCCTGATCACAAACTAAAATTTCTCCCCTTAGATTGGGTCTATCTATTACATAAGTGCAGCAAAAATGATAATTTACTACATAGGCCTTGATAAGTTTGCTGCAAGTATTCATAAGAAATCTCAGACTGTATGTTTAAAAGCTTCTTGAAGCTAGAAAGCCAAACTAAGAACTCACCATAAAATTCATCGGCACTACTTATAAATATGTTTGAATTTGATTTTTTCAGTGTCTCCAAAATACCCTAACTTTTCTGGGCCCACCTGGATGTGACCTCCCTTACCCATTTAGAAGCCTGGGAATCCTGTAGCCCAGGAATCCAGCCAGTTTTCTCAAGAAGGCTTGGTAAGCAAGGACTCTGATAAAGTCAAGCTCAGTTCCTTAGAAATGTCTGATCATGACTGATTAAATGAGCATCATTCTCAAACATGGGGCTCCAGATAAGGCCTTCACTGCATAAGCCACACTTCCAGTTATGTCCACTAACAAAGAAGAAAAAGTCTTCAGGAACCCATGCCAGTAACTGATTCACCTGGAAAATAAAAACTCAATAAAAGTTTGCAAGTTCTGGTGGGGTCAAGCATTGACAATTGGCTATTCTTATTACTGTTTCATTTCTGTTTACATAAGCACAGTCAACTAAATTGTTATGAGTTACAGAAAGCATAAGAGGAAAGAAAAGGATATTCTTTATAGACCCAGAAGTAGGACATTAAACTGTCAACAGTATTCCAAACAAAAACCATAGCCATCCCTTGTCAGTTCACTTTGTAATGAATTCTTGTTCCACTCGCTCTTGGATTGACAGTCTCAGGAGCCCTTCTGCTTCTCAACAAGAATTCTGGACTTCCTACCGCAGTCCACTGTTTCGTCTAACAGTTGTTTAAACAATAGAAGAAGCCCAAAAGTACCAGGCATCTGCCTTCCCGTGGGGCGCCGTTTGTTGAAGAGGGAGCACACTGGCCTGCAGTGGATTGCAAATACTTTCAGGGAATCTCCAAAGTAAAACATAAACTTTCTGGCAATGAAAGACTCAAAATGGCAATGGTTAATTTATTACTGATAATATTCAAAAATGCAAGATCTAATGACAACAAAAATAATTCAGTTGACAAAGGAACTTAGTTGCTTCTATGACATGCAAAAATGATAACAAAGTCAATCCAAAAACACTTTTTCTGACAAAATATCCATAATATTGTAATAGCAATTCTCAAAGAATAGTAGCTATTACATCTAATTTATGAAAATAATAAACATAATATTTACAGAGAAAAATGTCTTCAAATAAATAATTCTGAGCCATGATATAACATGAATATGACAAACAAATAGTGAAATTATACCAAGGATCTATAAAGAGTATAAAGAGATTGAGCAAGTTTAATTTTGATTAAATTCTATGGATAAGATATGTAAATTCCCAATTAAGACTCACTGGCCCTAGAATATATTAGATTCAAGTCAAAAAAGTAAAGTCACAACCAAGCTAGCATTTTAAAAAATAACTGAAGGTGTGAAGGACAACATTATCCTGCTATCTGGTATCAAGCGAAGTAGCTTCAGCACTCTGAGCAAAGAAACGTCATGGACAGTAAGGGCACAAAAATTCTCTAAAATCTTCTCTAACAGCATGCAAATGCTGAAATATTTGGGTTTTTAGCATTTTACCCAAATTTAACCTAGAAAAGACAAAGCATCTCTTCTGATTTGACAACTCTAGCCAAGCAGCTGGTCAGTAGCAACATATCAAACAAACCTAATTTTGTCCTGTCTTTTCTCAAGGTGAAAGAACAAACTCTGGTATCCTTCCAGAGGTCCTATGGAAATCTCAAAGGCAGCCCTTCATACAAAAGATACCACTGAGGATTTAATTCAGCGACAGCAGCGTCCTACTCGCCATTCAGAAACAGAGCACAAAGGGGCTCCCAGAGGCTTTGTGGGCCCCGGGGTGGGGTGGGGGGCTGCAAACAGGGTTCCAACAGTAAGGGTTCCATTCCTGCCGGAGACATGGCACCAAAACTGTGAAACACAAGTTGCACCTGACAACCAAGGCCCTGATTCTCTTCAGGTTGTTGCAATCAAGAGACCGCTCATTAATGAGGACTCTCAAAGGAAATGAAAGGGGTCTGGGACTGAAGTGAGTCTTCAGCCTGGCGGACGGCAGGCAGCAGGTGTGTTTATGCTGTCTTCCTTCGGGAGTGAGTCATGGGATGAGCAGAATGCCACGTTGCCCAGGATAAAATGGACTTGAATGTGCAAAAAGCCCCATTGGCACTTACTAATCGAAGCTGATGATTTATAATGTTTGTTTCTGTCTGCTTGATGTGTCCCAGGAGAGTAGGTGCCAGGCTGGCAGCACACCGGGTGTTCAGAACTAACTGCTTGTTAATAGTTAATTAACCATTAGCAGTTAGCCTGAGAGCTAACCTCAGCATTAACAAGCATAGGATGGCTCTTGAAGGTGGCAGGACTCCCTCCTTGACCAAAGTTAGGCTCCTCTGAACCCTCTTGTCCATTAAGCCCCTTGTGTGGCTTTGCTAAGCCCAGTTCAGCAAAAATTCTGCCAAGCTAGTTTAGTAAGAATTCACCTACCTTGATACCAACCAAACTTCTCTCGGTAATTTTCCATCCACTGACTTTCCCACCCTGCCCGCTGGCTATCAATCCCCGGCTGCCCTTGTCATATTCAGAATTGAGTTCAGTCTCTCTCCACTATTGCAATAGTCTTGACCCCTATTGCAACCGTCTTGAATAAAGTCTTTCTTTCCTGTTTAACTCTGTCCAGTGCAATTTTTCTTTGACAAGGGTTAGCCATTTCCAGGACACAAACGTGGTGGGATTACTTAACTGTCAGTGATTTCTGGAAACACAGGGCTCAGATAAAGTTCAAGACTGTCAGAGGATATAGCAAAATTGATCCCCCACAGTGGTTAGCATCAAATAATTAAGTGCTTTCAGAATTTTGATGAAGTCCAATTTTTTTCTGCCTATGAGTAAAACATCATTTATCAAAATGTGTTCTTTGAATACTACTCTGGGCCAGTCGACATAAAAGAGAATCATCAGGATGATTAAGATAGGATTCGAGAAGAAATCCACCCCTCCATAATGCAGAGAATTTCTTACCTTGTTAAAAAGTCAACTAACCAAAAATAGCTTTTAGATTTTACTCCCTTGTATAATCATGACCCTTTTATAGAATTTCAATGTCATCATCCTCTTTGTTCTCCAGAACAAATTCAGTGCTTCCCTTTGTTTTCAAATATATATCTGACCTCTTTTCAAATGTATATTTGCCATCTTTTCAAATATATATCATCAGCACCCCTTTTAAATGTACCTCTTTCAAATAGATTTTTAGGAAGTCTGGCAACTTCACCTTCCCTCCCCCTGTTAGGTGTACCTTTGTCTCCTTTTCCTAGGTGAGTGTTAGGAGGTCCTTTCCCCTAGCTGACCACAAGGCAAAGCTTGAAGGGCAGATTGAGTATAAAAGAAAGCCTGTCGCTTTGATGTGTTCAAAAAAACTGGATGAAGCAGTTCCTCACCCCTGGCTGGTGCCCCCTCTGCTCACTTTCCACAAGGCAAGTCTAGTAAGTAGCAACACTTCACTTTAAAATTCTGCATCTGTGATCTTTACCCTGCCCTCCCCCAATAAGTCCCTAGACTGTAACTATGATGGGACTTCAAAATAGTTCATGGAAAAATGGAATTAAAAGGTAAGTTTATTTGGGACAAAAAAAGCATTTTCATATTATGCATTTTATGAACTTTTTGAATACTGCCCCCACTTGCATGGATTTCAATATTTTTAAGTTATTTATTTATTTGAAAGGCAGAGATACAGAGAGAGAGAGAGAGAGAGAGAGAGAGAGAGAGAGAGAGTTTGATCTTCCATCCACTGGTTCACTCCTCAAATGGCCGCAACTGCCAGAGGTGGGCCAAGAGCCAGGAGCTTCTTCCAGGTCTCCCACATGGGTGCAGGGGCCCAAGGACTTGGGCCATCCTTAGCTGATTTCCCAGGCACATTAACAGGGAGCTGGATCAGAAGTGGAGCAGCCAGAATTTAAACCAGCGCTCACACCATATCCTGACACTGCAGGTGGAGGCTTAACCTTCTATGCCACAGTGCCAGCCCCTTAATTTTTCTTGGCCCCAAAAGAAACTTATCTTTAAATTCCATTGTCCACAAACTCTTTTAAGTGCCCTCATATAGCCTAGGTGAATTCTCTGGAATCTGGTAACATCAAAGTCTAAGGTAAGAACAAACCCATTTCAAAAGAGCAGTTTAGGAATCTTAAATGTTAAGTTCTCCAGCAAGAAGGCTTAGAGAAGTTGTTGTAGGCAGGCATATGGAATAAAACTGATCAGGTTTGTGAGCTGGAAGACCACGCCTTTACCACGCCTCTGTGTGACCTCATGACCCTATCAGGCCGCACCTGTACACCCACCAGCCAATCAGGTTAATTAACCACTCCCCTTTGAAAGTGGATTAAAAACCTGAGACATGGTGTGCCCAGCCCTTTTTTTTTGTTCTTTGGCTTCTTGCCATTTGGGGCCCGCATGGCCCTGCGCCTCCAGGGTGTGTGGCCTTTGGGCCACCTACCCCAGGCTTCCTGGCCTAGATGCTCCTCCACACGGCTGCTTCCTGGTACTCAATATGAACCAGATTTGCCTCTCTCCTAGATAGGGCCGTCACTCCACATGCATCTTTTTCACTGAATAAAAGCTTAAAAATGCACTATGCTGCCTTGTTTATCTATGCCAGTATTCAGAATTTTTCTCTGAATATTAGGCAAGAACCCACATGGGCTTATTAATATTGGGAATTTGTTAATAAGCTAAGCATACGGTGATATCATATGGCACCCCAAATTCTGATTTCATATGGTGACCCAGATGGAACTTTTGGGGAACTTTAAGGGGGACACATTCCAATTTCATATTTTAGGGGGCCAATTCCGATATCAAAATCACTGTATTTTAATATGAAAGATTTGTACTTGAGACAGTTGAAATATAACACCAACTGATCTCTCTCTCTCTCTTTCTCATACTTTATCATCCTAAATCTGTCAATCCATTATGTATGAAACTAGCTCATCCTCATTGTTGTGCAAAGCCTTCTGCCTTCCCCTATAGCCCAGCAGGCAATGTGTCTGCTGGCAAAAGATGCAGAGAATAGCAAACAGCACCTGAGTTAGCTCATGTCCAGTGAAAGCTGGGGCCAGCACTGTGGCATAGTAGGTTAAGCCTCTGCCTGCAACACTGGCACTGGTTCAAGTCGCAGCAGCTCCACTTCTGATCCAGCTTCCTGCTGAGGCCTGGGAAAGCAGTGGAAGATGGCCCAAGTGCTTGGGCCCCTACACCCACCTGGGAGACCTGGAAGAAGCTCCTGACTTCAGATTGTCCCAGCTCCAGCCATTGCAGCCCTTAGGGGAGTGAACCGGCGGATGGAAGACCTCTCTGTCTCTCTCCCTCTCTGTCTGTAACTCTGTACCTCAAACAAATAAATATCTAAAAAAGAATTTTTAAATGAAAGCTTCCTTTCTCTTCCTGACATATCCTTCTTGAACTCTTGCTCACTCACAAGATGCCCAGAAAACCGCAAACCAGAACTCTCTGGCCTAATGCTCTGCACAGGGGGTCAGTCCTGTGGGTGGGGAAAAAAACATCTCTTGCAAAGAAAAGCATTCCTTGTAAGCTCATGATAATAGCACCCACCCATTAAGTGACATTCTCTTTCTGAAGCTTCTGTTCCACTTAGAGACCATATTTCGGTGGCAAGTTTTGCTATTGAAGTAGCTGCCAGGATGTTATGGACCAGCACGATTGCAACGTGAAGTGTTTCATAAATCACAGCAAGACGGAACATGCTAGCTAGTGACAGGTGAAGCTTTAAATTGACATCCTGTCTTTCTATGGGCATTAAAAAGGTTGATGTCATGACATATTCTATAGCTGCATCCCCTTTTGCTCAGCCAAAAGGTCTCCACCTTGTGCAGCCCTGAGGGAGGGAGAGAGCCAGATTGTAGGGAGCAAACCTGAGCGCCACACACTGTGGTTCACAAGTCAGGGAAATCCGAACAGCAGGCGCGCGGGGCTCAGCACGTGGAAACCCTGGAGAAATCAGCTCCCCTGCCTCCAACCCCTGCCAGAGACACAGCCTGTGCATTTCATGAGCCCCGACCAATCCCCAAACACCACGAAATTTAAAGGAACAGAAAATGAGATCAATTCTCCCTGGAAAAACCAAGAAATTTACCATTTACTTAATGGAGATCACAATGTCAAGGAACGGCTCAGCTGGCATCCTCAGGAGAATGATTAGCCCCCACTTCTACGCTCCCTGGGCCAGAGCTGCTCAGCTTGGGCTGCACATTAAGGTCCCCTGAGGCACTGTTAAAAATACCCTGACTCCATACTAATACAGTGAGATCTCCACGGGCACAGCTGAGGCCGAAAGTCCTGCAGGTGAATCTGGTAGGCAGCTGTCTCGAGACTCACTGGTCCACACACATGCAGGGAGGCAACAGAAAGAGTGAACAGGCAGGGGGTTGCACACCAAGGAGCAGGGGGTTCTGGCAAGCCAGGACACCCCCCTACATACAACACGGGAATGGGTTCTCTGAGTTCTGCTGCCACTTCGTTTCCACCAGCTGTGGCCAGGAGGAATCGAAGCCCAGTGTCAGATTTTCAGATTTGTAAAAATCTAGAACTCTAAATATTTTTTAACGTGAAATGAATTTGTAAGTGCTAAAGAAAAACATTCATAAAGTAATACCATGCAATCTAAACAAATGTATCTGGAAACTGTACGTTTGCAACCTGTGCCCTGGATACACTGCTTTATGCATCAGAATTGCCCATAAATAAAAATACATCCGCAGCATCACCACCACCATCTCAAATGGCCTAGCCGAGTCTCTCAGGGCCACTGGCAAGCTCAGTGGAGAAGCGCTCTAATGGAACCCACACGTAGTACTTGCAGTGACCCAAGACACAAATAGGTCGTCAACAAACGTGGGAGTCGTGATCGTCAGTTTGCTCTCCTCCTTGTTACCTTGAGTTGATTTGCTCAAGTAGAGGAAGGGGAGGGGCAGCCCTGCTCTCCAGGTGAGGGGACTGGCTTCCGCCTGGCTCCCTTGCTGCTCCTGTCGTTGCCTGATGGCACTCGGAAGCTCAGTCACCATTAACCCCAGACCTTCACTTGGCCGTGCCTCTCAGAACCGCTGAGACAACTCTCATTTGCCGTCTCCGTGTTTGCTGACACAAGCGTCCAGGAAGTAAGGAGGAAGGGAAAGGGGACAGCAATCAGTCACGAACATCTGTCTTGCAGCACAAGCAGTGACTACCACAATTACACGTCTCCCGCCTGTCTGAGCAGACCTCTTTCTCTATGAATTCAAGCCCACTGACCTATTTTTCTACATATTACTTATTATTTTTGCTGCTGTTTTATCGATTTGGAGACTGTTTGGCTACACAGAAATTTTTAAAAAGCCTAATGCAATAAAAATCCTCTCACTGAAAATCGTGTAGTCATATCCCAAAATAAGATGTGTTTTCCCTTTACGGAAAGATAACATCTGTGGACTACATTTAGTTTGTGGGATGAGCTGAAGTCTGCTTCAGTGCGTTAATAAAAACAAAAAGAAATATAAATACATTAATGTTGAGGCATAAAACCTAAGATAAAATAATAATAGAGTGTATGTCTAAAGTTTAAAACTTGTTTGCTTATAATATTCTAGAAGTATTTATTTCATCAAGGAACACAATGTTAGTTTTATAAGACCACATATATTTTCTATTTATATTCCCCTTGTCCCATTTTTCATGTGCATTATATCATCTGATTTTATTATGCCTCATATTTTATTTATTCAGTTATGAGGCTGTGGGATTTTATTTCTGAAATCTTAGTGGAATGTTTACTAAAAAACAGATAATTAAAAATAAAACCACACAGCTCACATACACATTTTGTTTTATATGCAATTATAAATGTATTTTCAAGGCAATTTTAATGCCCAGTTTCCACGAAGCGTCTTCTTTTTCCTGTGCAACACATACTCAAAGGAAATCTGGGAAAGCATCCATTTGCATAACTTTGGTAATTGAAGCCGCAGGGACATCTCCTACCCAGGGATGCAAAAGAGTGAGCTGCAATCTGGTGAGAGACTTAATCACATTTTTGGTACGAGTGGGTTTCCCTGAGAGCGTATAATTGCCAGGGGGTATTGGAAGAGGGTAGATTGGAAAATGGCTGGAATCATGGGGTACAGGAAATGGCCTGGGGGAGCCAGTGTGGCAGCCATCTTACTATCTCAAATGCTTTCCCACTGACCTACAGGAACATGCACGTCGGTTAGCAATGTCGTCGTGTAGTTAGTTACAGGCTGATGCACACACCACACACAGATTGTGTGTGTAAAGCAGTGGTGCCACCATTGCCAAGCTGCCCCATCTTGCCCTCGCTCTTGTCCCCTGTGAAATGGACAGCAAAGCTTCCTCAGGCATGGGCATCCAGCAGGACCGCACTGCCTCCCAGAGGAGGCCATTCCCAATGAAAAGCATGGAAGGCATGGCCCTGCTGCGGTGTGTCCCGTGACCTTCCCCTCCTGCTTTGCTCTTCCTGTGTAGTTGAGGAAGAGTAAGGAGAATTCAGGAGCTCCGTGAGAATGGACGATGTTTTAACCCATAAAACTTTCATCTGCAATTATTAGATACAAATTCAGCCCCCAATTGTCTTCTCTTTGCTCCGCCTTTCCTTCCCTACCCCTTGTTTGATAAAGCAAAGTGATTCACACTTGTGCGTCTGTAGTCAATTCAAAGGTCACTGCCTCCACGAAGTTCTCCCAGATGGCCCCCTTCACTCTCATCATACCTGCTGTGTGCAAAACTGGGTGGAGGTATTACTATAGAACCCCTGAAACTGGGTCAGATCACCTGACACACAGCTAGCCAATTACTGACACCACGGTAGGGAAAGAAACTGACATTTACTGCAAAGCACACAGCAAGGAGCCAGGTAGCTATTGCTCTATGCTCAGAATCCTTGATGGGTTAGGAATAGAGGTTCTTACAGACTGAAGCTAGGATTGAGAAGTGTATGTTCAACTTGTGTCCAGGTCCCTGGATTGTCAATGGTGCTGGTGGACTTCCTTTGATTGACTAGTGATACCACATTGGTTAGGGAATTCTGATGGAGGCCAAGTGGGCTTCAACCAGTCTGGCAAATAACACAGGAGGTAGTTGTTTTTTGATCAGGGTCGAGGTTCCTGAAAAAGGAACCCCACAAAACAAGACCAAGTATCAAGATGTTATCCATAGTACAAATAAATGACCTCATGGTTCTGGTGATTAGTGACCCTTGCAGGGCCCGCTACACCACTCCCTTGATTCAGAGTTAGTTTCAGTGAAAGCAGAGCAAGGGAAACTTTAAGCTAAGCCAAAGAGGCTGGGAACCAGTGGAAGACTAGGACTTGATGGTACCTAGCATCTGCATCCAAGGCACTGTGTCGATGCTTGGTCTCACCTCTGTATTGTCCTTATTGTGTGACCCTGTGACCGTGGAAGTGTGGATTTGACTTCCCCATGACTTTCTGGAGGGCAGGGCCTGAAACTTAACATAGCTGTAGCCCCAGTGCTTGACACAGTAGCCCAAACTAGCACACACCTGAGATGCTCTGCCAGAGGTCAAACATTGCTCACGTAGTCAATAGCATAGACAGCAGCTCAACACAGGTGAGGCTGCATTCATTCACTCACCAAGGACTTACTGACCAACTTACGCCAACACTGGGCAAATATCAAACATACATTATTTGACACTCACCACCTTTCTTTAATAGCATATTTTTATTTTATACATAAGTAAACTGACACTCTAGATAAATTAAGAAGTGTAACTGGGACCAGTGTTGTGGTGCCCTGCTAATGTGCCTGGGAAAGCAGTGGGGATAGTCTGAGTGCTTGGGCCCCTACACCAACGTAGGAGACCCAGAAGAAGCTCCTGGCTCCAGATCAGCCCAGCTCTGGCCTTTGTGGCCACTTGGGGAGTGAAACAGAGGATGGAAGATCTCTGTGTATGTGTATGTGTGTGTGTGTGTGTGTGTTTGTCTGTCTCTGTCTCTTCCTTTCTGTGTAACTTTGAATTTCAAACAAATAAATAAATTTTGTAAAAAAAAAATAAGTTTATCTAAACAAGATCATACAACCATTAATGACAGAGCTTGTACTTAATCTCAGTGTGTTTGACTTGAAATCTCTTTTTCCTTTTTTATCTTAATGCTACTAAAAAAAAGAAAAAAACCTCTATGGTATGTTCTCATTAGAAGAAAAACAAACTTAAAAACAAATCTATGAACAAACTAGGAAACGACTCTTCACATCAGCTTGTTCACTTGCTCTCTTTCTCTCACATGCATAGTTAAAACTTCCATATTTTGGAAGATGATTATCTTGAAAAACAAAGTCAACATCATTACCTGAATTTAAAACAATAAGAATCCACCCACTGAGTGGTATTCATATTGCTTCAAGTCAGTTTACCAGGAATACCATACAAATTGTGCCATATATATATATATATATATATATATCTTAAGAAACATAATTATTCTATCTACAAACAACTTTATAAACTCTGCTTGACACCTGTCTTACAATCTGACAAGCCCTCAAAAGCGAAAGTCACTGATCTGAATATGTTACTGGTTACAAACTTACTGAGCTGAAACTCCCATATTCAAATCTACCTCTAGGAAACTCTTTCATAATGAAGTAACAAAGACCACAAATGGAAAATGGAAAATGGAACCAGCACTACTATGAGGACCATGATGCCTTTGCATAACAGGTGTTCAGCCCAAACCTGTTTCTGGTATAAACCACACACTTGAACTCCACAGCAAGGAACCATCAGCCCAGTTTATTAAAGATTTACTTCCTATTTGCAAGCTAAGTGCAAGCAGATGTAAAAATCCATTTGTAAGGCCAGTGAGAGCTGCCAAATATTACCGTAGGACATTTGTCACATTTAGAATGCTGTCACCACCACCAGCAACTGATGGGACCAGACAAAATTTTCAGCATTCAAAAGACATGTCCTTCCCTCCCAGTGACCTGAAATGTACAAGAACAAAGAGTAGAACAGCAGCATCTATAGATGCTGGGCACGGGGCCATCATGTCCTTTCCCACATCTGGAGGAAGCCAGCCGTGCTCAGAAGAGATGCAGGAAAGCTGTGTACTCTAGAACTGAGGGAACATCCAAATGCCTCCTCACAGAAGCACCAACAAAGAGAAGGGCTTTAGTTTAGGATACCACCAACACAAGAGAACCAATGCCGACAAATGATGCTTTTATTCATTGGTTTATGTATTTAGAGACAGAGAGCTCTCATCCAGTGGTTTACAACCAAAATGCCCGCAATGGCAAGGCCTGGGTCAAGGTCTAAGCCAGCAACCAAGAATTCAATCCATGTCTCCATGTCAATCCATTGAGTGTTGGGAAAACCCAACACTCAAGCCATCTCCTACTAACTCCCAGGCAGGCAGCCAGAAACAGGAGGCAGAGCCAGGACTCAAACCCAGAAACTCTAATGTGGGACACCCTAACCAATATCTTAATAGCTAGGCCAAATGCCCATCCCAAATGCATTTTTAAATTGAAATTACCATTATTGCCATACCTTATGGCCAATCACTTTCTCCAGAATTCAGCTTTCCATCCCTTTTATAAAGTCTTTTTCCCATCCATGGGAATGTTTGTTTGGGGGATTTTTGGCTTTCAGTATTTTGATCTTTTGACCTTATGATTTTCAGGATTTTAGACATTAAAGATTTTGACCTTGCCACATTGCAACATCAAGATTGTGTCTTTGGGGTTTCTGATTGGCACCAGGGAATCTAAAAGGGCAGAGAATGTATTCTCAGTAGGCAGAGCTCAAGTATGGGGGAGATGGCAAGTAGAACCCACTGCATCACATATGTGACCCTCATCCAGACAGCCACGCTTATTGAACTGAGCCCCTAAATGTAAATCCACCTCTGGGAAATTCTCTCATAGTAAAGTAAGAAACACCACAAATGTAAAAATTAGAAGGCAACCAGTATCAATGTGGGGACCATGATGCCCTTGCTTGACAATCATCCCACCCAAACCCATCTCTGGCTCAAACCACACACTAGAAAGCAGGAATCCAATGTCTAGAAGGTAGGAAGCATGTACACTTCATGTCCCCAGCAAAGTAAGTGACTCTTAGCAAATAATAAACAAGTCAGAAATGAATGCTTGCCTCCTTCTCTCTTGAATATTCATTTCCTTTTGATGATTCTCTTTTCTGCTTACTGATCTGTGCCTCCTTCCGAAGTAAGTCATTTTATGAGTGAGACAAGGTACCGCAGAGACAACTGCCTGGAGCATTACCTATCACTCATCCTCTTCACCAATTCCCAGAGCAATTAGGGGAGTGTAATTATAAATGTCCAAAAACTCTCTTAGACATTTCGAGTGTCAGGCATTCATTAATATTAGTAACACATTTATTTAATCTCTAGTATCTCTCTGCATTTGATAGATTGTAAAGAGGAATTTATATGGAATGAGACAGGGTGCATCTTCCCCTATTACAATGAACAGAAATAGCTCCAGAGGGATGGTTCACTATAGCAATTTGCATAACAAATACACCTCAGGGGACTGGCACCGTGGCATAATGAGGGTTGAGCCACCACCTGCAATGCCAGCATCCCTTATTCTCACCAATCCTGGCTGCTCCATTTCTGATCCAGCTCCCTGCTAATGCCCCTGGGAAAACAACAAAGGGTAGCCCAAGTCCTTAAGCTTCTGCACCACATGGGAGACCTGGAAGAAGCACCTGGCTCCTGGCTTCAGATCAGCCCAGCCCTGGCCAATGTAACCATTTGGGGAGTGAACCAGTGGATGGAAGATTCTCTCTCTCTCTCTCTTTCTCTCTCTCCCTCTTTCTTTCTGTAACTCTGCCTTTCAAATAGATAAATAAATCTTAAAAAAAAAAAAAAGAAGAAGAAAGAAATAACACCTCACAAGGTACTGTACAACAGGCTGTAAACTCTTGATTAATTTGAGTAGAACACAGAATGTAAATGGAAGGGAGAAATAAATGTTTTAGCTGAAGCGTATCTGTAAACAGAAGATTTGGAATTTTCATTTGGGTTTTGCTGCTATTTCGTTGTTTAGCATGTTGTGTGGAGTGTGTGTGTGTGTGTGTGTGTTTGGCAGGAGTCTGAAAGCAGTTTGTAAAATAAGCTGACAGCCAACAGAACATATTTCAACAAGTTATTCAGTATTCTGGTCCTAAAGGGTTAGAGCTTCAGTGGAATACTCTCATCACATGCATTCATTCCATCTCTGCCATGAAATCTGTCCATGCTTAGCTCACATATTCTTGCAAATTACTGGAAATACCATATTCCCAGGAGACAAAGTGACAGCTATGAAATTAAGCAGCGTAAGCCAAAGACTACAACAACTACATTAAACAAACATACCTCCAGCAATTCTCTCTGCCCCCACTCAAGCAAATGGAATACAATCTTGTCCAAACAGCAACTCACAGCTCTCTGTGTTCAACACTGGCAAATAACCCAACTCCTTGGCTTTGTTTCACGGTATTTTCAAGACCTTCTTTTCTCTCTTCCAGGAAGATAGGGGAGTAGGATCCCACAATCAGAAAAAATTATACCCCGACTAGGCACTGACCCAATAACGAAAGAGTCCTTAGTCAGATATAAGCTAGTCTGATATGATTAGTAATAACTCGCCATGGTTTCTACTCACAACTTAGAGCCCAGAAAGATTTCTTTTTTTAAATCAATTTATGTTTTTCCTTGACACAGAGTAATTGTAGATATTTATGACATACAGTATGACATTTCAATATATGTATACAGCGTGTAATAATAATCAGATCAGGGTAATTGGTTTTTCTATCCCTTCAGACATATCAATTCTTTGTATAAGGAATGTTCAAAATCCTCTCTCTACAAGCTATTTTGAAATGTTCAACCACAGTATCTCACTGTGCTATAGAATATTAGAAGTCATTTCTCCTATCCAATCGCACCCCTGTGTGCACTGGGCATCGTCTCTCTATCCTTCCCTCCCCCATATCCTTCCCAGGCTCTGGCAAATGCTGTCCTATTCTGTCCTTTGTTGAGATCAACGTTTTAGCTTCTAAGTATAAATAAAGACATGCAGTATTCATGTTTCTGAGACTGACTTATTTGGCTTGACATATAGTCTTCTCACTCCATCTTTGTTACTGCAGTTGACAGAATTTCATTCTTTATGGCTGATTAAAATTTTATGTGTACATATACCACATTTTCCTTATCTATTCATCCATCAGTGGACACCTAGGCTGATTCTATATCTTAGCTATTGTGAAGAGTGCTGTAATCACTATGCAAATACAGATATCGCTTCAACATATTGAGTTCATTCCCTTTGAATATATGCCCTGTAGTGGGACTGCTAGGTCACTGGGTAGTTCTATTTCTGAGGAACCTCCATGCTTTTTTTCATAATGGCTGTGCTAATTTACATTTCTTCCAACATTCCCTTTAACTACGTATTAACTGGAATAAGGTGATATCTCATTGTGATTCTATTTGCATTTTCCTGATAATTAGTGATATTGAGACTTTTTTATATCTGTGTTGGCCATTTGTATATCCTCTTTTGAGAAATGTCTATTCAGGTGTTTCACCCATTGTTAATCAGATTATTCTATGTTTTTGCTTTTGAATTGTTTGAGTTCCTCATATATTCTGAAAAGTAACCCCTTGTCAGATAATTAGGATGAAAACATTGTCTCCCATCTGTAGGTTGACTCCTCGCCCCATTGATTGTTTGCTTTGCTATGCAGAAGCATTTTAATTTTATGTAAACCGTTATCTGGTTTTACCTTCATTGCCTGTGCTTTTGAGGTCATGTCCAAACCCAAAATGTTTCCTTAAGAAAAATGTATTGTATGTGATTGCTAAATTTTCAGCTAAATTGATTTTTCTACAGCAGAATCTTTCAGTTAAGTAAAACAATCTGTGATTTTAGTTTTGACCACTAATTTCTTCTCAGCCAGACATTTAAATCCTTTCTAAACAGTGACATGTTGGTCAGTATTACTACTTTGCTTTTAAGTGTTTTGTGTACATCACTGAAAATCTAGGGACTCTCTTTTGAATTTACTCCCTGCCTGGGAGTTGCAAATCTGGTTGCAAATCCTTACTGCCCTACCCCTTCCTCCTTTCCATTCTGCATGCATTGTTCCTTACACTTTCAGCCTTCACTCAGTATCCTTTTCTAAAAAAAAAAAAAAAAAAAGACTAATTTTATTTATTTGAAAGTCAAAGTTACAGGAAGGGGTAGGGGAGAGGTCTTCCATCCGCTGGTTCACCTCCCAAATAGCCACAACAGGCTAGGCCAGTCCAAAGTCAGGACCCAGGAGCTTCTTCAGGGTCTCCCATGCCATCTTCCACTGCTTCCCCAGAAGCATTAGCGGGCAGGTGGATTGGAAGTGGAGCAGCCCAATTCACAATAGCTAAGACATGAAAGCAACCTAAATGTCCATCAACAGATGACTGGCTAAAAAACTATGGGATATGTACTCTATGGAACACTATACAGCAGTAAAAAACAATGAAATCTGGGCATTTACAACAAAATGGAGGAAGCTGGAAAATATCATGCTGAGTGAAATTAGCCAGTCCAAAAGGAACAAATATCGTATGTTCTCCCTGATTGATGGCAACTAAACGAGCATCTAAAATGATACCCACTGAAGTGAAATGGACACTATCAGAGACAATGACATGATCAGCCCTTGTCTAGACTGTTGAGGAACAACTTACTATTTTATTCCTTTTAGTATTTTGTTGTTGTTGTTGTTGTTGCTCGGTTTGTTCTACTTAATACCACTGGTTGAATTCTGTAATCAATACACAATCATTCTTAGGCATTTAAAAATTAACAGAAAAGTGATCTCTGTTAAACATAGGAGTGGGAATAAGAGAGGGAGGAGATACATAGCTCGGCACAGGCTCACTCGGACTTAACTCCAATGGTGGAACTAGAAATGTGCAGGGGATTTCAACTCAGTCTTATCAAGGAGGCATGTACCAATGTCAGCACACTTGGTAAAGTGATAAGTATAAGTACACAACCGATCAAAAAATATAGGGTAAGTGTTGAAGAGATTTTACAAACAAGACCAGTGTAAGCAAATAATGAAGGATAGAATTAAAAGAGAGAGAATGATCCTGCGGGGGAGGCAGGACATACAGCAGACTCATAGAATGGCAAACACCCAAAACAGCACTCTGGCCTCAGAATCAACCCTTGGGACATTCGGCTCTGGCTAAAAGGCCCATGAGAGTCTCAGAGGCATGGAAAGCCACGACATGGTAGCAAAAACAATCTAAATGAAAGATCCTGGTGAACAAGACCCCAGCAGAAGGAACAGGCCATCAAGGAGGGAGGCGCCTTTCTCTGAAGGGAGGAAGGAACCTTCACTGTGATACGGCCTTGACTAAGCAAGTTCAGAGTTGGTGAACTCAAGGGGCTTCCATAGCCTAGACAGCTCATGACAAGAGCCTCGGGTGATTGCTGACATCATAAATAAGAGTGCCAATTGTTAAATCAACAATAGGAGTCACTGGGTACAGGCTCCCCACGTAGGATCTCTGTCCTTAATATGTTTTACTATGAAACTTAAAAACAACACTACTAGTCGAACAATACCCTATACCTTGTGTGGTTGTGTGAGTGCAGCCTGTTGAAATCCTTGCTTAGTACATACTAAGTTGATCTTCTTTATATGAAGGTGATTGAAAATGAAACTCGATGAAGGGCGGGATGGGAGAGGGAGTGAGGGAGGGGAGGGCCGCGGGAGGGAGGGAGGTTGGGGGGGAACCACAACAATACAAAAGTTGCACTTTGTTAATTCACATTTATTAAATAATAAAAATTTAAAAATTTAAAAAAGGAAGAGGAAGCAAATAAAAAAAAAAAAAAAAAAAAAAAAGGAAGTGGAGCAGCCAAGACTAGAGCTGGTGCCCGTATGGGATACCAGCCTTTGCAGGCGGCGGCTTTACCCTCTCTGCCACCACACTAGCCCCTTGCTCAATACCCTTGACGGCAGCTATGCCTTTGGTCCGCTCTGTCATCTGGGGCTCACTGTGCATCAGGCCACACTCATTTGCTCTTCATTCAGCTAAGCAGTACACATCCATCCAAAGGCTGAACACCAGTCCTCGTAAAGAAGCCCAGCAGAGAAAACTCCAGAATCTTCAGATTAAGGGAACTTAAAGGTTGTAGTTACTGATTAACCTCAGGGGGTCTGGAGTTCTCAATAAAGAGGCTTAGATGTATTTATGGCCCAGTAGTGAAGGCAATGGAGAAACAGGAGTAGTTAGCACCTAGGAAGAATGCTAGAAAGCAGGGTCAGATGCAGAGACAGGGTGTTCACTACTGAAGGAATTCTTGCCATAGCTAAGGGAAAGCATTAAATTTTTTTTTTTTTTTTTTGACAGGCAGAGTGGACAGTGAGATAGAGAGACAGAGAGAGAAAGGTCTTCCTTTTGCCGTTGGTTCACCCTCCAATGGCCGCCGCTGCAGCCGGCGCACCGTGCTGATCCGATGGCAGGAGCCAGGATCCAGGTGCTTTTCCTGGTCTCCCATGGGGTGCAGGGCCCAAGCACCTGGGCCATCCTCCACTGCACTCCCTGGCCATAGCAGAGAGCTGGCCTGGAAGAGGGGCAACCAGGACAGAATCCGGCGCCCTGACCGGGACTAGAACCCGGTGTGCCGGCGCCGCAAGGTGGAGGATTAGCCTATTGAGCCACGGCGCCGGCCGGAAAGCATTAAATATTAGCATAGTCTTTAGCTCAGCAAATTATCAAAAATAATGTTTATTTTGTATTGACTCTGTATAGACTCAAATATTTGGAGCCAGGGCCTCAGTACAGTCTTCTGTAAAAGAGCAATTACAAACACACCTACTATGTGGAAAGTACCTAGAACAATTGCTAGCAATAAAAGAACTCAAAAACTTGGGGAATTTTTTTTTATTAACATTGAAACTAGTTATTTCTTTTCTCCCGCATTTATAAAATTTATGCCTTCATTTGATTGCTATTGAAGTTAAATGTATGCCAAGCAAATTAGATGGAAGAGTAAGCAGTGTAGTGGTAAGGATTTTACCCCTTCATCCATCATCTGCTGTTTTGAGAGCCATAACTTATTTTCACCATGTGAAATCATAGTAATTCTTGGATAGAATGTGTTCCTAGGGAGATTGTCATCATAACCCAGAGCTTCTTCAATTCCTGAAGGAAATCAAGTCTCAAATCCCAGCCACGCATGCTGTAACCAGCAGTGGGAAGGAAGACATAGACAGAATAAATAGCACAACAACAACATTTATTTTGAAGAAGTTTAATAGCGAAATAAAATACATCATTGCCTCATTTTACCTGCTTTCTAGTATTAAAGAAAACTGAAGTGGCATCAGCTCTCACATCCCTCTTCTTCTGATTACAGTGTACTACCATCAGATATTAAAAAAAAAAAAAAAGTCACCAACATCCAAGGCTTTCAGAATTTTTAAGAGTAAGGAAGCAGCCGCCTCGCACTCAGCAGATAGGCACCAGAGGTGACATTTGCAGACATCATTGTTTCCCTCCTGGTTCACGGGCATTTGAACAAGAAGAAAATACAAAACTTCACTCACTCCAGAGCAAACATCCTGGAACTAAATGATTTACATGGTAATAGGCAAAGGTTAAGTCCACATAGTTCACAGCCTTCCTATCTCTGAGGTTTAACTGTGGGAACCCTTGCTCTTTCTGTATCTCACATGGGTATATACATAATAACCTCTGAGGTCATGAGGTTGGCTTTTTATACACGAGACCACTTACCCAACAATGTGGGGAGGGAGTGGATAGTAAGACTCATTTTAAGTATAGAAGCTTGGGAAAATGAACAATCAGAAAAATGACACCTTAAACTTTCTTTATATCAGTTATTACTAAATGTCGATTAAAGCAATATTTTCCTTAGCAGTGAAATGTCTTGCCACTGAAAATTGGACTATGGCATTTCAGTTGACAAAAAATAAATAAAGATCGTGAAGTTTAGTGGTTGTGATGCCCACATCGCACATTGCGGGGCCTGGGTTTGATCCCTTGCTCTAGCTCCTGACTCCTACTAACACAGCCCCAAGGAGGCAGCAGTGATAATTCAAGGAATCGGGTTCTTACCACCCACATGGGAGACCTGGATTGTATTTCTGGCTCCTGGCTCTGGCCCCAGCCCAGCCCAGCCCAGCCCAGCCCAGCTGTTGTGTGTTTGGGTGAATCAATAGCTGGGAGCTCTCTCTGTTTCACTCTTTCTGTTTCTGCCACTCCCCTTATCTCTCTCTCTCTCTCTCTCTCTCTTTCTCTCTCTTTCTCTCCATCCCTCCCTCCCTCCCTTGCTCCCTCTCTCTCTCCCTCTCAAAATAAAATTTTTAAAAATTCAAAAAAATGAGGAAGGCTTGTGTTACAGTTTTGAAGCTGCTACCTGGGACCCCACCACCCACACCTAAGCGCTGGGTTGATACCTGTATACTCTGTTTCTGACCCAGCTCCATGCCAATGTGCCTGGGAAGCAGCAGATGATGATTCCTAGTACTTGACTTACTGCCAACCATGTAGGAGACCCAGATGGAGTTCCAAGCTCCTGGCTTCAGCTTGGTCCAGCCTCAGCTGTTATGGCTCTTTGGGGTGTGAATGAGCAGATGGAAGATCTCCTTAACTCTCACTCTGCCTTTCAAATAAATAAGTAAAACTATGAAAAACCCAAATAAAAAAAGTAAAAGTTACACAATTTCCTATTCAAATCCCCTGAAGGTCAAG
This sequence comes from Oryctolagus cuniculus, assembly GCF_964237555.1. NCBI lineage: Eukaryota > Metazoa > Chordata > Mammalia > Lagomorpha > Leporidae > Oryctolagus > Oryctolagus cuniculus. Next base: position 102,985,215 of record NC_091435.1, on the reverse strand, counting down.
AGGAGGAACATACTCAAATTGCACCTTAGGGTGGGGAGATGGAATTGTGAAAATTAAAGATACAACTCTAAGAAAGGTGACTTGTGGGAGACCTTGGGAAAACAAAAAGAAAAAAAGGAGGTTCATTTAAATTAATTTGCTATTACTTTATGAGATCAGAATGTTTACATTTGTTAAGAGAAGCTGTTGATTACTTGAGTTACATTTCTGCTTTTGGGAATATCACTGCTAGTTCAAAAGTCTCAATAGCAATATTGCAACTTCGCAATGCAAGCATGGAATGTATGTCCATTCAACACAAGGAGATGAATTGGACATTAGGTAATTCACCTAAGAGAAGTGGATTTTGAGTTCGCTTTCTAGGCATGACACTGTCAGAATGCTACCTTAGATGAGATCTATTGAATTTTTGAGAGTTGGCATCTGAGATCAACCATGTTCCTTGATATCACACAGGCAAATGACCTCACATCCTCTCAAGACGGGTCTGTGCCTCCAGGAACTCCTCTCTTCCCTTTGTCAGGCCTAAGCCTGAGCAATTTAAAGGGGTTCAGCACAATATTTTATCTACAAAATTCTGATAAAGAGTTGTAATAAGAAAAGTTCTTGCCCCATGCTGCTTCAGTTGGAATACATTTACAAAATTAACTCTGAAAAAAAATTGGAGTTGATTAGTTACACTAGATATTCTGTCAACAAATCCAACTCATCCTAATCAGTTATAATTAACTCTGATGTTTGATGAGAGGTAGAAGTAAGTTGACGTGCAGAACTGCCCCTCTGGGGAATTGGGTAAAGTCTGCTCATTATCTTCAACTTGGAAAAGATATGCATGCCTGTTTTGGCCAAATTGGCAAAAGAAATGTATGCCCAGTCTTTAGTGGACATAAGATTGTCTTGTGCACATTTAGCAAACTTGGCAAGCAGATTTTCATTTTCTCCAGGAACGGGATGTGAATTCTGGAGTCCTGGCACTTTAGCAAAGTCAAACGCCAACCTAACCCATGCCTCTCATTATGGTTCTTCAGCCCAAGAATAAGAGTGAACATTTCTCAGCAAGGACACCAATAATTAAATTAGCATGCTTGGCCTAGCATAATCTACCAGATGAAAGAAACAAGGCAGAGCTGGTCAGTGGATTACACATCGCCCAAATTGGCAAGGAGGGAGCCTCTGGAATGCTTTGCTTCTCCCCAGCACACAACAACTCCATCAAAGCAGACCAGCGTCTCTGTAGCTCATTTTCCATTAAGCATAAGCTCTGCCTTTTGTTTAAGCTCAGATTTGTCATTACTTTATAGAGCAGATTTTTTTCAGTGCTGAATTCCTTGTAGTTCTGCTGAAAATAAAAGAAGGAGACAGGATATGGTGTTGTGATTACTATCTATGATGTCATGGGGGCTTAATCAAGCCTTTCCTCCTAACCCGTCCCGCCACCCTCAGCATGGAGTCCTCTCTCTCACTTGGGGAATCCATCTTTCCTTTTACACTCGTTGGTCCTCATCAGCCTACAAGCATGCACATCTTTTCACTCAGAACTCACCTTCCTCACTTCTTCATCTTTTGTTTTAATTTATTTGAGAGGCAGAAATACAGAGAGAGAAGGAAGGAGAGAGAGAGAGATCTTTCCATCCTCTGGTTCACTCCCCAAATGGCCGCAAAGGCCAGGACTGGACCAGGCCAAAGCCAGGAGCCAGGAGCTTCTTCCAGATCTCTCACGTGGACCAGGAGCCCAAGCACTGGGGCCATCCTTTGATGCTTTGCTAGGTTCATTAGCAGGGAGATGGATCCAAAATGGAGCAGCTGGGACTCAAACGGGTGCCCATGTGGTGTGCCGGCACTGAAGATTGAGGGTTACCTTCTCCACCACACTGCTTCTTCATCAGAACTCTCAATCCTTGGAATCTGATTTCTACCCTCTTTGCCTTTAGAATCCCTCTCCCCACAGCTCGGCCTTCCTGAACTGAGGACTATCTGTGGAGCCTTCTCAGGAACGCTTGACTGTGCTGACTTGTCCACGCCCTGACCCCTTCCCTCAGTACCAACAATACTGATGGCTTGAAGCTTCTCACCAACCTCTCGCCTTTGCCATCTTCTTCCTCCCAAATGCAGTTTGTCTCCAGTGTGTCTCCACATCCCTTTACCTCCTTTCTCAGCTCCCTCCTTTACAACCCCTTCTGTTTCTAAAGGTGACCATGGAAGCATCCTCCTTAGGATCCACGGAAGAGTGTAGGCAGTAATATGCACAAGTGTTGATATTACTGGCCTGCAACTCATATTAAAGCATATTCCCCCTTTCTCTCTGTCTCTCTCTTTCTCACTGTCCAGTCTGCCTGTAAAAACATTTTAAAAATTTTTTTAAAAAAGCATATTCCCATATTAAATATAAATGTCAAGTTGTACATGAGCTTTTTTTTCCTTTAACTGAATGTTTGCCAAGCTCAGGTATAAAACAATGTTAAAAAACACACCTATATATATTGAACAGTAAAATGCAAAATTAAAATGAATTTTTAGATGAAGTAGAAACAGCCCTAGAAAAGCTGGCTCTTATGTTCTGACTTGTATGTTCCAATTCTCCCCTCTCCAAACAGCTCTGCTTCACATTTTCACTATCTTCGTGGAAAATTACATGTGGCTCTCCCACAGGACCTCGCACGATGCAGAAAACTGAATTCTCCTCTCCTCCCAAGCCTGTTTTGGTCCCAGTGGATCCTGTTTCTATCAGTAGTGCCACCAATCTGAGAGTAACTCAGTCTCAAAATCTGGTAGCACTGTGATTCCTCGCTCCCATGGGTTGCTGGGTCCAAGTAGTTGCCAAGTGTGGAAATTCATCATCACCATTTCATCAATTTTCTTATCTCCAGTTCTACCATTATAATCCTTCTCCTCCTTCCTAGGTCTCTTTGCCTGGAGTATTACAGCAGCATCCTAAATGGTATGTGTCCCCTTCACCATCCTTGTTTATAAGCATAATCTATACTTCTCTCATATTTATCATTTCACTCCCAAAATCTTCCTAGGATTCCCAACTTCTGTCAATCATATCAAGATGGACTCCTTGGCCTGGCACACAAAGTCTCCCCCGTCTGATTGCATCTTATCTTTGTCTGCTTTTATCCCTCAAAGGGCTTATCTCCCCACAAAAATGTTTCATTTGAGGTTATGGCAGCACTAGCATTTTTCCTCTGTACACATATAGAAAGGAAAGGGAGTGAGGATCTAAGCGGTTAACTGTGTAAACATCTCAATGGGCAGGATTTAATTCCTGAATCCGTCATGCCCCCCTCTTACCCAGGAGGGTGCTCTCCCACAAAGCGGTCGCCTGTGCGATGCAGGGAGGAGCACCTGCTGCAGAAGCCGGGAGGGATTTCTTTTCATTTCTGTTGTTGCCCTCTTCCCACTTACAGCATCACTGCCAAGTCCCTTGGGCCTCGTGGATTTCCATGTATGTGTATGTCTTTGCTTCTGTGTGATCTCAGCAGGGATAAATGAACCTACGATATTAAAATGTAATTTGTTCAGATCTTTGCCTTCAGGGTGAGCACTAAGATGCTGCCATCAGCCAGAAAATGTGTGATCTAATTTAGAAGCAGTGAGCCATGCTGTCTTCGCTCAGACACTTCGCAAAGCTGCGCTGGGTCTCCACTTTGCTGCGGTTTTGTGAAAGGTTTTCTTTCAAGCTATAAACAATGTCGATTTTTTTTCTCTCCACTCTGCTATTTCAAGAAAGATTCACTTAGGACAGGCAGGGAGTAGAGACTATGCTTTTTAGCTGTCACTCTGCTGAAATGCCATTTGCACAAGTGACTCACCTTTCGTCTGTTGGACTGTGCGCTGTGGAAGACTCTCCCACTCTGACCCACCTTGACCTAGACGTTCAAAAGGGCCTCTGTCCCTGACACTTGCCCGCAGAGTTCCATGATCAGCATTGAACGCGCTAAAGCAAAGAATTTTACATTGACTGCCCTCATGCTCCGGAAGATTTCTTACCCAGGTATACCTTGGCTGAAATCTTCAGCACAGAGGCTGGCGCTATGGCACAGCAGGTTAGGCCACTGCTTGTGGTGCCAGCTTCTCATATGGGCACCCATTCAGGCCCCAGCTGCTTCACTTCCAATCCAGCTCCCTACTTACGCACTTGGGGAGGCAGCAGAAAATGATCCAAGTGCTTGGGCCCCTGCCATCCCCTTGTGAGACCCAGATGAATCTCCAGGCTCCTGGCTTCAGCCTGGCCTGGCCCTGGTCATTGTGGCCATGTGGAGAATGAGCCTGTGGATGGAGGATCTCTCTCTTTCTCTCTCTCTCTCTGTAACTCTGCCTTTCAAATAAATAAAATAAAAATCTTTTTTTAAAAAAAATGAACAAAAACTTCAGTGTAGCCACAAGACCACAAAGAAAAATTACTGACTTCTCTATAGACAATTTTACCAATTTTAGTTCCTCTCTCATTTCAGCTAAAGACAGGCTGTTATTGCCAGGCCCTTGCTTACTTCATTTTTTTCCCTTTGGTTTCTGAGACAAAGAAAACTATATCCTGAGCTCTAAAAAGCATAACAGCCAAAAATTCTGGGCTTTTTTTTAGCCCAGAGGCATGGTTAGGATAAAAGTGGAAGGCACTGGGCATGATTTTTTTTAAATGATACTACATAGCAAACAGGTGCATTAAATCTAGTTTAACAAAGAAGCAGGTGCTACAGATAAAGTTGTTGAAGATCCCAGAAGGCGTCTGAGAGAGACAGAGTCCCTTTGAGCACTAAAGACTTCTTAATGCTCTCCTGCAACCCTCCCGGAAAACAGAAAAAGGACAGGTTTTAATTTCAAAAGTGAAATTTCATTCTGGATGACCACCATTTTTTGTTCTCATAGGTCGCACAAAACAGAGAAAGAAAGGATCAACCCAAAGGGAGAAAGAAAGGATCAACCAGACATGCATCTACATTAACTTCAGACCAATTGAACAGTAAAATATAGGCTAGCAGTTCAAACACGTATGAAGCTGGCTTTTACTTTTTCTGGCAACTTCTTGAAATTCAGCTTTTCCTGAGTTAGATCTAGAACAGAAAGCATGACAAACTTCAGGTCTTCAGCATAAATACAGTCGTGGTTATTTTGTGAATGCTCATTGACCTATAGCGTCTTCACAGTGCAACTAAGAGACTTGAGGGTTTTAGAATAACATAGATGTCGTATGGAAATTCAGAAAAATGCTGCACTTCCAGTCTAACAGAAACCAATAGCATTCCCAGCCAATGCAGTAGGGCCAAGGGCTGGCAAGTAGACCAGTGAGTGAGAAGCAAGTGTGTGAGGGCCTACCACTGCACCTTTAACCAACCTTAGCTGCAAGTCTAGAAGCACCCTTGAAAATTTGGTTCACCGCCAGATTTTGCATTACATTCAACATGGGATTTCAGTCGCTTACTGCAAAAAATCTATGTGACTTAAAGGGACAGAATGATGCCCTGTGCTACAAACTTGCAGATGTTAACCCTTTACTCTAACATTGCAGGATGGTATGTAGGGATGTTGCTCAAAAGTCTTCAATCAGATTTCCTTTTTTCCTAAACCTGACATATTTTAGAGTTCCCTTTCATTTAAAATAATAAAGATTCCATGCAAATTAGCAGAACAACTTTGCAAGCTTGATTAAAAGGTTTCTAGGAATGGGTTTTATTTTTCAATCACATTTTTCTCCATGAAAACCTTTATTAGATTCTCAACCCGAAGTGTGTTCTGGCCGTATAATTTAGCAGAATGCTGCACTTCCAATAAGCCTATTTTCATCATGCAGTCAATTGTTCATCATGAATATAAATATAATCCATAGGCTTCAAGAAAAAGTGGTACACTTTCAGGACTACCTTAAAATAAAAGTTGTATAAATTGTCACTGAAAATTACACGGCCACATTACCTGTATTTCAAATTGTACTGATTAAGTCTTTCATATACCAACCTATTCAACAGAGATAATTAGATAGCACAGGAAGCTCTAACATTATAAAATCAAAGAACTTAAGCCTCATTGTAAGCTGTAAGTGCCAAGCAGGCTTGCGTCTCTAATGTTTATAAGGCATGAATGCCACCTACTGGCAGCATTAAAGATTGCAATGTCTGACCAAGAGCCGCTACTTCAACCTTGCAATCTGACCAAGTTTTCCCCTGTAGCCGAAATGCACTAGTGATGTTGGGTGTACAGTTTGCCTTTCTAGTTGTTGATTTATTTTAAGGAAACCACACAAAAACAGTTTCCTTTTGACATTATGTCTTACATGTGTATGTGCTGCACACATGTGCATACATTTGTTCACTTGTCTCTTCAGAGATTCTCCTCGTTTGCTAGAATGTAACCTCAGCAAGAGCAGCAACATGTTCTCTTCATTGATATATCCCCTGGGATCTGACCAGTGTCTGGAACTGCATCAATATTCATTGTTTATTTTTTAATATTCATTGTTGAAATGAATGAAGGAATAAATGAGCAAAATGAAAACACTAAGGTCATACAGCATCTTGTCTAGTAGCCTAGGTTTAAAGACAAACAGATCTGGTTCCTGCCACCCATGTGGGAGGCCAGGGTGGAGTTTCTGGCTCCCGGTTGCAGCCTGACCTACCACTGGTCATTGTAGGCATTTAAGATTTAGGGAGTGAATCAACTGGCAGAAGATCTCAGAGTCTCTCTCTCTCTCTCTCTCTCTCTCTCTCACACACACACACACACACACACACTGCCTTCCAAATAAATAAATAAATCTTTACAAAAACATCACAACCATTACTATTAACTATAATCTTAACATAGTTAAGAGGTCTGTCAGAAACTTCACAGACATTCCAGTGTTTACATTTTTATTTATTTATTTGAGAGTCAGAGAGATAGAAAGACAAGCTGGCATACAGTCACCTTCCATCCTCTGATTTATTCCACTAATGCCCACAACAGCCAGGGTTAGGCCCTGCCAAAGCTGGGTTTCCCATCTGGGTTTCCCACGTGGGTGACAGGGACAAAACTGCTTGAGCCATCACCTGCTGCCTATTAATGCAGAAATCTGGAATCAGAGCTGGGGCCAGGACTTGAACCCAGGCACTGAGATATGGGATGCAGGCATCCCAAGCAGCATCATAACCACTAGGCCAAACAGTTACCCAATCAAGGAGCTTTGTTTCTGTGGTGCATGCCAACAGCCCACCCATCTCCCTCACTTTTTTTTTTTTTTTTTTTTTTTTTTTTACAGGCAGAGTTAGACAGTGAGAGAGAGACAGAGAGACAGAGAGAAAGTCTTCCTTCCATTGGTTCACCCTCCCCCCAAATGGCTGCTGCGGCTGGCGCACTGCACTGGTCCGAAGCCAGGAGCCAGGTGCTTCCTCCTGGTCTCCTTTGCGGGTGCAGGGCCCAAGCACCTGGGCCATCCTCCACTGCCTTCCCAGGCCACAGCAGAGAGCTGGACTGGAAGAGGAGCAACCAGGACTAGCACCCGGTGCCCCAACTGGGACTAGAACTCGGGGTGCCGGGGCCACAGGCAGAGGGTTAGCCAAGCGAGCCGCGGCACCGGCCTCCCTCATTCTTGACTTCTCTTCCCAGTCTGCATCTGACCTGCAAAATCCTCCAGTTCCACCAAGTGCTAGGACCCAGCTGGTATCCATCATTCAGCATCAGCCTTCAGATAGTCACAGGTCCTTGGGATTGCTAGGACGGTGGCATGACATTTAGCTCACTGTTCTACAATTTTCTAACCATACTGTATGCACTTGAATAGTTTAGAACTCTCTGGAGGGGTTTACCAGGGTTTTAATTTTATTACAGCTGATATCACACTTATTGCCTGCCAGCAAGCCAGTTTGTACTTGCCAGGAACTATCTACCCTTGAGTGCATCTTTTGGAACGTTGGGCAGGTCCCAGAGCACCACAGAAGCTGACGTGGGCATCTCACGGAGTGGGAAGTCCCTGGGTGGTGGAGCTGCTGCCCAGCGGAACCACATCATAAAGCGCTGTGTTCTCACGGCGTGCTCTGCTGGCCTCGGTGTTGTCGTGTTCTGGTTCCTCAGCCTGGGTCCTCTCGTGGAATTAGTTTGCTTCCAATAGGAATCTGGGCTGCATGATGCTCCTGGTTCACATTCAGTGGGGAAGAATGATTGGTTCCGGGAGGATCCCCGCAGCGGGAGGAAGAGCTTTCCCATTCATCAGACAGACTGCTCCTCCTGGCTCCACGGTCAGAGGACTAACAGGACTGAAACATACCCACCTCAGCTGGCTGGCTTCACATTACTCTCATTGGCCTTGAGCCTTTGACCTGAGTTCTTTCTTTCTCTGAGTTCCATGAGGAGGGGAGAAGACCTGAACAAAACAAAACAAAACAGGAAAGAAGGAGGGAGGGAGGAAGGGAGGAAGGGAGGAAGGGAGGAAGGGAGGAAGGGAGGAAGGAAGGAAGGAAGGAAAAGAAAAGGAAGGAAAGAGAGAATGGAAACAGGGCAGGTCTCTGGAAGGCCCCTCGCTAAGGAGCACACAAAGGACATTACATTGTAGTTTCTGATTTTAAAAGCTTTAAATTCCTGGGGCCTGTGCTGTGGCGCAGCAGGTTAACGCCCTGGCCTGAAACGCCGGCATCCAATATGGGCGCCGGTTCAAGACCTGGCTGCTCCTCTTCCGATCCAGCTCTCTGCTATGGCCTGGGAAAGCAGCAGAAGATGGCCCAAATCCTTGGGCCTCTGCACCCGCGTGGGAGACCCGGAAGAAGCTCCTGGCTCCTGGCTTCAGATCGGCGCAGCTCCAGCCGTGGCAGCCATCCGGGGAGTGAACCAATGGATGGAAGACCCCTCTCTCTCTGCCTCTCCTTTTCTCTGTGTAACTCTGACTTTCAAATAAATAAATAAAAATCTCTTTAAAAAAGAAGTTTAAAATCCCTAAAATAATGCTTTTACAGGAATACTTTTTCGCAGTTCACATACAAAGAACCCAATATGCTTCAATAGAAATATTATGTAGTCATGCCTGAAATGCTATAGATATTATGCAGACTTTCGCTAAACATGGGGCAGATTTGACAACAGGAACACACTTGGGTCCAAGTGTCCATCGTTTCTTTGGGTCTAGGTCTTTCTATTGTTCAAGACGAAATAAATGAGTTCGACCAGCACCGTGGCTCACTAGGCTAATCCTCCGCCTGTGGCACCGGCACACCGGGTTCTAGTCCTGGTTGGGGGGCCAGATTCTGCCCAGTTGCTCCTCTTCCAGGCCAGCTCTCTGCTGTGGCCCAGGGGTGCAGTGGAGGATGACCCAAGTGCTTGGGCCCTGCACCCCATGGGAGACCAGGAGGAAGCACCTGGCTCCTGGCTTTGGATTGGCGCAGCACGCCAGCCACAGCAGCCATTTGGGGGGTGAACCAACGGCAGGAAGACTTTTCTCTCTGTCTCTCTGTCTCTCTCTCTCACTGTCTAACTCTGCCTCTAAAAAACAAAAAGAAAGAAAGAAAGAAAGAAAGAAAGAAAGAAAGAAAGGAGTTCAAAGACCTTTCCCAATTTTTACACTTTTTTCTGTGAATCCATATCCACATATGTCAGCAACATGAACATACATGTCAATTTACACATGTTTTTATTCATCATTCAAGTAAACTATTGACCTCCTATTATATGGACTCCATTCGATGAGGAAGGGACAAAGACTTTTACAAGGATGAGGCAACTTCCTGCCTTCCAGAGCCTTCTCTGGGGAGAAAAAGCAGAGAGAAGGAAAGTTTAAAAATAGGGCAGCAAACAGTTGCTAAGCAACCACAGAATGGAACTGAGGTGCACTCTGGGAGGGAAGAGGAAGGTGAGGGCTAGGTTAGGTTACACCTAGACGAGGACACGTGGTTTAGAAGACGGGACAAAATGGGGAAGGAGCAATAAGCACACAGTGTGGATCAGGACCTGATTTACTGTGTCTGTGAAACCGAGTGGACGCGAACGACTGTGATGATGGATGATGTTGATGATGCTTCATGTGGTAGCTGAAGGTTCTTGTGACCTACCCAGGGCCACCACTTTAATTAAAATCTTTCATTTAATCTTCACAATAACTCTGGGGGAAACTGTGTCATCGTCCATATTTGACCCTCAATTTATCTTGCCCAGGGTTTTTTGGTTGTTTTTTTTTTTAAGTATTAAATCTGTGTTTAGAACACAAGCCCCTGGGGCAGGCAGTTGCTGGCACAGCAGTTACAATTCTGCTTTGGATGCCACATTCTGTATCAGAGTGTCAATTCAAGTCCTGGCTTCCCCACTTCTGATCCAGTGTACTGCTAATGCACACCCTGGGAGGTGACAGGTGATAGTTCAATTAGGTGAGTCCCTGTCACCACTCATGTGGGAGACCCCGTTAGAGTCTGGGCACCTGGCTTTGGCCTGGCCCGTACCGGCTGTTGCAGGCATTTGGGGAGTGAGTCAGTAGATGGACTATCTCCAACTGTCTCTGTCTCTCTGCCCTTCAAATAAAATAAACATTAATAAAAATTTTAAAAAGGGACCCATGTGCCTGCAACTGTACAGGCACAATGCCTTCAGCACACTTCTCGGCCTCTTTGAAATGTGGTAACTCTCAAACAGCCCACAAATCTGAGAGGCAGACCACGTGTCCGTGTATCCAAGGGAGTCCACTTAGGAAAACAAACATGTTTACAGCCAGGGCTTTCATTCAGATGGAAATAGCTTTCCTAAAAAGCACCCTTGCTTGCAGAAGACTGCATGGATTCACAAGTTAGATCATCTCCTCACCAGACAGGATTATGACACAAAAGGAGGGCGTTGCTGGCATTGGAGGCACTGCATTGTAGCATCGGGAAATATTAATGACACAAAGACAGACTTTGCCTTTTATCTTAAAATTGGACTGAGGGGCTTTGTTGGAAAGTGATAATAGCCCCCTGGATTGCTTGATATTCTGCATATGATCCTATTGCTGTGTGTGAGAGAGAGAGAGAGAGAGAGAGAGAGAGAGAGCAGAGTGGGGGGAGGTGCAGGGATCTTTACTCTAAGCAGACACTGCACATTCACCTCTGTTAACCACAAAACAGTGTCCCTTCCATGGGACATTGAGTCCAGCACAGCATGTATTCTGAGCTCTTAGGGCAGTTTCTGGGTCCCAGACACACTATAATAGGACGAGTGCACATGTTTCTCTCTCTCTCTCTCTCTCTCTCTCTCACACACACACACACACACACACACACACAGCCATCCAGTCTGCACTGTTCAAAGGAAGATGAAGTTCCTACCTCTCTACTCAAATCCCAAACACACTCCCCGGGAAACCATGTACCACGGCTGCTGAACTTTCTTTACCAGCCACCCTTTCCTCCCCAGCAATTGTGAAAAATGCCTTTTGATCTGTGACCTGCATTGAAAAACTGACATCTGGTGGGTCGGGTGGTAATTAGACTTCATTTAAAAGTTATTTCTGCCTTGTTAACTGAGTTACTCTGTGATCAAATTATGGGATAATTTAGAGGAATTCAGGCATATTGATTGTATAATCCATAATGTGTGTAATTAATAACTACCCCCTAAAAGCTCTGTGTGAGAAATTGTAAGGATTCACATTAGACAAAAAGTCAAGACCTGAATGGTGCTTTCTCCTCCATGCCTTTTATTAACTAGACATAAAAGGGAAAGCTTTCAAAGGAGATGAAATCAAGGTCCGCTGCCACAATTCATCGACACTGCCGCACGACTTATGTCCCCAGGGGCCTCAGCCTGGTGCCAGCTGGAAGCCCCCTTGTCCTGGGTGCCTGAGGCATCCTGTTCCTGGAACCACACCTCTAGAAGGGGTAACTCGAAAAGTTCACTGAACACAGAATTAGAAGATAAGTTTGGGTACAGAAAGACACATCACCCATGAACTTTTTGAAGGCCCTTTAAGTGCATGCATTTCAAAATGTTTCACACCCAGATAAACTTACCTTTTGATTCCTTCTTTCCATGAACTTTTTGAAGTACTCTTGTATAAGACCTTCCTGGCTGCCGACTTCTCATTGATAGATTCAGCCATCATTTTTTAGTTATAGATGGGGTTTCTCCAAGCCATGGAGCTTGCAGTGGCACAGGCTGTCCTAGGTAGCAATGAACTGATGCCAGCAATTCAGTCTGTAGAGAATATTTCTAACAAAACTCCGTAACAACAACAAAAAGTTAGCGTTGGTTGTAATAAGGTGACAAGTGTCAGATCTCTGTATCCTTGATTTTTATCCTGCTGCTTCCACTCATACCAGGCCACCCAAAATATGCACACCACCATAAACAAATATTGTCTGTCATTACCCAGAACATTTGCCCAGACTTTTTTCTGTTCTTCTCCCCTGTGAGCTGAGATGAACTTCCGGCAAGACAGAGGGACAAGGTGAGCTCAGTGCTGCAGGCCAAGTTAAAAGCGCTCCTTCGTCTTGATCTATTTTGCTGCTGTCAGGCCTGCAAAGAGCCTTATGGCAGCTGAACAAGAGGAGCCCTGAGAAGTGAAGAAAACAGAGTTCATTCACAATGAAGAGAGTGCCTGGCCTGCATGTGCATCACAGGAGGTGGGGTCCTGTTTGGTGCTTACACACAGGTCATCTGGGCACCTGCGCCAGTGCATCACCCTTTGTCTCCACCCACTAAGGAACTACTTGGTGGAAATGGTGACATAATAATTGCAGCTTACATTTGTGAAGCTCTGCATTCTTCTGTGTGTTTTTATTTCATCATTGAAATAACTCTAGGAGGGGCCAGTGCTGCGGCATAGCAGGTTAAGCCCCCATCTGCAGCGCCGACATCCCATACGGGCTCTGGTTTGAGTCCCAGCTGCTCCACTCTGAATCTGGCTCCTTGCTAATGTGCCTGGGAAGGCAATGGAAGACGGCTCAAGTGCTGGGACCCCTGTACTTATAGGGGAGACCTGGAAGAATCTGCTGTCTCCTGGCTTTGGAAACTGACACAGCCCCAGCCATTGCAGTCATCTGGGAAGCGAACCAGAGGATGGAATCTCTCTCTCTTTCTCTCTCTGTAAAATCTGACTTGCAAAAATAAATAAATAATTCTTTAAGAAGGAGGAGGAGGAAGAAAAGTAGAAGGAGAAGGAGAGATGCCAGAAACCAAGAGATCTCCAAAGGAAAGATGGCTGACTAACCAACCGTAAAGCACTTCCTGGGCCAAGGGCTATTTTGACATAGCCGCCAGATTAGCCTCTTAGTGCTGCCATACAAATTATCACAGACATGGTACTTAAACCACAGAAGTTTACTTCCTCACAAATCCAAAAGCTGGAAGATCATTGTTGGCAAAGTTGGTTTCTTCTGAAGCCTCTTTCCTTGCTTTGTAGATGGCCATCTTCTCCCTGTGTCTTCCAATGGTCATTTTTCTATGTATGTCTGTGTCCTAATCTCTTATTTTTTAATGAATTATATATTTATAAGGCAGAACAACAAAGAGAGGGGGAGAGAGATTCAGAGAAAGAGATCTTCCATCTGCTGGTTCACCCACCAGATGGCCACAATGACCATGGCTAGACCAGGCCAAAGCCAGGAGCCAGGAACTCCATCCTGGTCTCCCACAGATGACAATGTCTCAAGTACTTGGACCACCATCAGCTGTTTCTCAGATGTATTGGGAAGCTGGATCAGAAGCAAAGCAGCCAGGGCTCTAACCCATACTCTAATATAAGATGCTGGAGTCAGAAGCAGTGGCTTAAACCACTGTGCCTTAATGCTGGCTCCACTCACCTCTTCTTTTTATGAGGACACAGGTCATGTTGAATTAGGGCCCACCACCACGGTCTCATTTAACTTGAGTTCCCTCTTTAAAGACCCAATCTCTGAATACAGTCAAGCTGGAGTACTGAAGGTTTGGATTTCAACTTAAGAATTTGGGGTAAAGGGACCAGCGTCATGACGTAGCAGGTTAAGCCACTGCCTGTGACACCAGCATCCCATGTGGGCACGGATTCAAGTCCCAGCCACTCTACTTCTAATCCAGCTCCTTGCTAATGTGCCCAGGAAATCAGCAGAAGATGGCCCAAGTCCTTGGGCCCCTGCACCCACGTAGGAAACCTGGAAGAATCTCTAGGCTCCTAGCTTCAGTCTGGCACATCTCCAGTGATTGCAGCCAATTAGGGAGTAAACTAGCAGAAGCAAGGTCTCTCTCTCTCTCTCTCTCTCTCTCTCTCTGTAATTGTGCCCTTCAAACAAATAAAAATAAATCTTAAATAAAAGAGTTTGGGTGGAGGGGAAGACACAGTCCAGCCTCTAGCACCTCACCCACACATCCCCATGCTCTTAACCTCCAAGCTTTCAGTACAATAGTCTAAACACATTGTCTTGAGTAAGAGAAAATTGGTGGAAACAAAAGACAAAGTTGTCATCCATACATGGAGTTAATGAAAAAAAATAGAAGGGAAGACAGTCACCAAAAGAAGAGATGCAAGGCAGAGAATAAGTATTTAGCAGAAGCAGGATCAAGAATTAAAGACAGACACACTAGGAACAGTTCAACTCTTCCTCCACCGTGGAGGTTCTAGAATGATGGGCCATGAGCGTGTTTGGTTTTGTTTGTTGTAAATGTTAGAGGAATGATAACTCCTGATGTCTGCACATCTTTGACATAATGATGAATACTAGGGCAATTTTTCAGTGTATTACTATTAAATCCCAGCCTACTTATCCAATCAGGAGGCACGCCACCCTTTGTGATACAAATGGGATCCAATGAGTCACCTCTGGATTCCCAGCCCATTTCATCATGCCTCAACACTAAAACAGAACTAGCAAGGATGTCAAGTTCTAGAGACATGAAGAACAGTGAGTATCTCCTTGGATTCAAGAAAGCACCATAATTCAAAATCAAACGTGCATCAGGCTGAGAAAGAAAGCCAAGTGATTCACAAAAGCTTTTGCCCCACCCTGTGTGGTGGAATGTGAAGGCAGGACTAATACTATCAAACCTCCTAGCAATTCACAGCCAGCATTTTCAACTAAAGATCATTGTGGTCTCCTTGCCTTCAGTAAGCCTATTAAATAAGTTACACTAATAAATGAATCTCCTTCTCAATTACTATATTATCCTAAGCCCTTTCTGCTAACAAGGTAAAGAAGAAAATCCTCCCTTTTATTCTATTTCTAAGTGAATGGCATACTTTTGGGACTGACCGATAGGACCCTTGTGCCATTTTGGTACCATATGCCAGCTGGCCAGTACAAATGGGGAGTGTACAGAACTGAGTCCTGTATCAGAAGTCTCAGCTGGCCACAGATAAAGTCACCATGCCAAAAGCATAAGTTAACACCAACAGTGTGTGTATGTGTGTGTGTGTACGTGTGTGTGTGTGTGTGAGAGAGAGAGAGAGAGAGAAAGAGAGTGTATGGGTCTATATGTGTTTCGTGATATGAAAAAATACAAGTTATTGCCAGTTGTTCTTCATACTGATAATAAGCAAATGCAGATGGTCAGATAAACTAACTTTCTCATCAGTTTGGAATCATGTGGAGCAAATGGGTGCAAACAACAGAAAAGAGAAGAACAACCAAGAAGAGAAAAAAGAGAAATAAGATATTTTATGGTATATTAAAGTGTGGGGACTGGCACTGTATTTTACTAAAACACACACACACACACACACACACACACACACACGGCATCCCATCCATGTTCTTCATACTCAAAAGTTACAAACTGGCCAGTCTGACAAGAATTAGGCAGCTACAAGAATAGGAAGCAGCATGAAGCCCTCAGGGCCCTACGATAGGAGGCCATGGCAGCTTCCGCCAAGGCTTCAGATCACCATCCAGGGCCAGGGTCAAGGCCAGGGCTCACGCCACACTCAAGCTATAGAGCTCACAGAGGAAAGATTGAGGCCAAGGATTGGCTCTCAGTGACCAAGCAGGGCCATCTGGTCTAGGACATAAAGGTCAAATCCCTCACACAGATCTGCCACTTCTCCATGCCCATCTAGTCATCTGTGTTCATGGTTTCTTTCCCAGGGGTATCCCACAGGTGTGAGGTTTGGTAATTATGCAATGAGCATATCGACTTGGATCTTCAACGCTCCAAGCAAGTAGCCACCGACACCGCAGGAGCCCTCCTCCTGGATGAGCTCTCCATTGCGCTGGCAACTGAGACTGCCTGAGGAACAAGAAGGCAAGCCCCACACCACCCCATTCAAGGTGACAGGCCACTGCAGTTCAGGCTAGAGCTCTTCACCCTCACCGGCAGACATCCTGGGAGTTGGGGCTGGTGGCTGGTATGGACAACTGCTACCCCTCAGCCATGGGCTTCACTTCTACCCTGGGCAGATAGATTTATTTATTTATCTATTTTTGTCAAAGCCACCTTTTGATGCCATCTCTGAGACTTACTGCTATCTGATGATCCCTGACCTCTGGAAAGAGATTATGTCCATCAAGTGTTCCTGTCAGGAATTCAGTGACACTCACTGTCTCATAAAGAACCACACACAGTTTCCATGCAGAGGACCCAGGCCCCAGCAGAGGGTGTGTACACCAGAAAAATAAAATGAATTAATCCTGTTTTTAAGGAAAAACAGTAAGGAAAAATAAACGAATAGAATCAATGTCTAAGACCTTAAATAAGCCAAATATTCATAACTTAGGGGTAATATGCAGGACTCTAAGGAAATACTGGCATGGGTGTAGTGGGAACTAACAACAACCATGGTATTTGGGGCTTGGGAAGCTTTGCGGCAGGGAGGGGTGAGCCCAGCCACTAGGAGACCATGCTTGGGTGCAGGACAGAAGGGGATGCGAAGGGGCAGAAGTCCTGGGGAAGTGACAAGAAGCTCTTCATGCACTGAGGTCGAGAAGAGGCAGAAGTACCTGGCACAGAGCCAGTGCTGTCAACCGGAGTTCTAGCTAATACCAGTACCTACAACAAGAGCCCGGGGTTCACTGCCAAGGCCATGAAGGCTGCCTGCAACAACAGGCACATCGGTTAAGTCAAGGCGTGAAAGCAGGACATGGTTACCAGCCAGAACTTAGAGACAATCCCAGTGCTATTTCAAAACCAGCAGGATTTAGAGAAGATTTTGACAAGCAGGGGTTCATGATAGAGTTAGAAGAACCTGAACAGGAGAAACTGAATAAGAATGTGCTAGAAATCAGTGGGCTTGAAGCAGTTCTCGCTATACCCTTGCGATTAAAACCCTCCAAGGTGGGCAGGCACTGTGGCACAGCAGATTAAGCTACCACTTGGGATGCCCGCATCCCCTATTCAAGTGCCAGTTCAAGTCCCGGCTACTCCACTTCCAATCGAGCTCTCTGCTAATGTGTCTGGGAGGCAGCAGATGAAGCCTCAAGTACTTGGACCTCTGTCACCAATGTGGGAAACATGGATAGAGTTGCTGGCTCCTGACATCAGCCTGGTTTAGCCATGGCTATTGTGAACATTTGTGGAGTGAGCCAACTCATGGAAGAATCTCCTTCTCTCTCTCTTTCCCCCGCCTCATTTCAAATAAATAATAAATCTTAAAAAATAAAAAGCACAAATAAGAAGTAAGAGGAAGACAATGACAGGAAGGAATTGGAGACGCAGGATGGATGCATGTGACTCTCTGAGTTTATGTGTGCGGCAGACAGGACAGGGTGCAGGAAGATTCCGTCACTCTCCACAGCAGTAGGACTCCATCATGGCTCACTCTCTGCATAGCCTGGCCTGCATCTAACAGTCAGGTGAGCCAGGAGGTGCCTACTGTTTACAATGCTGAGTTTCTATAAAATCAACAGTATTTGGAAAGCCAGCATTCAGCCTCTGGACTGCACTAACTCCACTGCTGAACCCTCAATGGAAAGGGTCAACTGTTTGCAGTTGAAATGACCTAAAACTCTGGCCTCTGTCCTTTTAAGACAGACAACTTGTTGCACATCTCTTTGTAAGACTTGTATGGTGCTGACAGAAAAGCCTTTTTTTTTTAAATGCCCCAGGTTTTCCCCTGTCCTTAGGTGCAGTAACACAGTTTCCTCAAGAGCTATACTTCTGCCCCATCACCCATGCACTGGCCCTTGTGCTCACCTCTCTGGCCCACTCCTCTCACTCCCCTTGTCTTTCAGCATTGGTGACACTGGTTTGAAATGGATGGTGCTCTCTGGAGAGCAAGTGAGATGATCGGAATTCCATTCTGTGGGCCGGCGCTGCGGCTCACTAGGCTAATCCTCCGCCTTATGGCGCCGGCACACTGGGTTCTAGTCCCGGTCGGGGCACCGGATTCTGTCCTGGTTGCCCCTCTTCCAGGCCAGCTCTCTGCTGTGGCCAGG
Source organism: Oryctolagus cuniculus (assembly GCF_964237555.1). Lineage (NCBI taxonomy): Eukaryota > Metazoa > Chordata > Mammalia > Lagomorpha > Leporidae > Oryctolagus > Oryctolagus cuniculus. The sequence continues at coordinate 102,966,949 of NC_091435.1, read as the reverse complement.
GAGTGCAGTGGAGGATGACCCAAGTCCTTGGGCCCTGCACCCCATGGGAGACCAGGAGAAGAACCTGGCTCCTGCCATCGGATCAGCGCGGTGCGCCGGCTGCAGCGCGCCGCGGCGGCCATTGGAGGGTGAACCAACGGCAAAGGAAGACCTTTCTCTCTGTCTCTCTTTCTCACTGTCCACTCTGCCTGTCAAAAAAAAAAAAAAAAAAAGAATTCCATTCTGGCCAGTTTTCTAACATTCTCTCAGGTCCTTGTTGCTCGTTGTGATAACTGATAGATAACCCACTGGAAGCATAGCTGTATGTTTATGCTCACATGAAATTTTGGTTTGAGCTCACTATTAAATATCTGGATTAATTAAAAAAAGAAGAAAATACTGGAAAAAAACAAAATAGCAATTTTTAAATACTGGATGCATTATAGCAAAATAGACATGTGGCAAATTGATATATTTCCACGAACCAAAAGAATTCCAAAAATGGCACTTCTGTCACTGATACCATCAATTACTGAAGATTCTTTTGGTAACAAGGAATACAGACTTTCCAGATGCAGAGAGAAATGAAGAGGGAGAGGAGAATGAACTTCTTAGAAGGACACTGGAAGGATTTGTGAAGCTCTAGGAGCTTCATAGGCAATTTCCTATAGAGCATTGATTTCCAACCTTGATTACATAATAGAATCACATGGGTAACCTTGAGAAACAAGCAAGGCACTGGCTCCACTCAGGCAAATTACACTGGAATCTCTGGGGGCGGAGCCCATGAATAAATATACTTTAAAAGTTCCCTAGCTGATTTTAATGCATGGCCAGGGGTTGAGAACTACTCTTCTGGAATGGTAGAATTAACATCACTCAATCTTAATGACTCCTGGGTCTAGTGTTTGTAGCTCAAAAATTCTGAAATTCCCAGGAGAGAGAGCTTAAGTGGCACAGTGCTCCTTCGTAAGATACCATTTTAAAAAATCAGCTGCTGCCAAGAAAGAAGGGTCATTTTAGACCAGACATGGTAACTAGAAGTTGCTGTCTGCAGATCAGAGCACATTGAATTATTGTGAGCTGGGCAGCTCCCCAAAGGGTGTTTATTAAACACGCATGGGCGTGGTGCATGTGTCGTGCTTAACTAATACTCTTTTCTTCTCTGAGAACACTCCCAGATAAAATGATAGGACAAGGTCCAGGTTCCAACCAGACAGCCCAGGATGACACCAAGATGAGTGCAGAGATGTTTCACACATGCTAGCCAGTGAATGAACACTGCTTCTCTATTCACTTATTCAAACATCCATGCCACCTGCTGGAAGGCCCGTGTTAGTGAATAGAAAAAGGATTTGTAATTATTGTAACAAAGCCCAAGTCTGTTCTGTCCACCTTGTAAATAAATGGGTGTGAAATAATAGCCTAAGCAATAAAGGTAAAACTTCTTTCAAATGATAAGTATTTCTCATTTTTTATTTATACAAATGGTAAATTAATAAGACTTCCTTTTTCCTAACAAGAGTGCGAAGATTAACTTTATTCTGAATTTCATCCTAACACAACTTGAATTGAACAAGTTGAATCAAACATTTTAAGGCAATAAGTAAACAATTATTCCAACTGTGACATAGGTATTAAAGGGAGAGTACACAGCATGTGTGGAATAGTTCATCAAACAGAAAGAGAGTCAGGACTCACCAGTGAGCATGCAATAGAATGTCAGAATGAATGATTTCTTTTTAAGGGTTATGCAAGTGCATGCTGACGGCGCACAGTGAGTTTGAATCATGAGCCCAGCCCTAACCCCAGAGCGGGCCTCACTGCCCATGAAATAGGCTGGGAGTCGATCTCCTGACAGCAGTGTCAGCCAGCATTTTGTTGCTACAACAAAATATCTGAGGTAATGTAAATTTAAAAGAAGAGGGCTTTTTGCTTTATCATATTTTTTTCTCACAGTTCTGAATGTTGATTTGGCCTCTGGTGAAGGTGCTCTTTCTGACATAGTCCTGAGTTGGTACTGGCATCACATGGGAAGAGAAAGAGAGTACATATATCTCTCTGTGGCTGTGTGGGCTCTTATACCACCACCAAGACTGAATCTCCAACCCAGTGAACTAATCCAACCTAATCACTTCTCCAAGGCCCCACCTTGACACAATCGGATTGACCTTCACCTTAGCACTATCAACACAAGACTTAATGGACTAAACTTTCAAGCTTGAAAGGACAAATATTCAAACCATAGCCATATCCCACTGAAACGCAAATCACACAAGAGTGTAGGTGTCATAAAGGAAAAGTTATATCTTCATCCTGGAAACTCTGTGGCTGTGGAGAGAAGAGATAAAATAATGGAGAACTGAAATGTCAGATGAAGCATATGGTGACTATAACACCACAATACAAAATGGTCTTTCTCTGCGATCCTCCAAATAGAAGTTGTGATAAAGAATTTGAACGACAAAGAATTTAAGAGAGGAAAAATACCACAGAGGTAGCTAGATCTGAGACAGGTAAAAGAACCAGACAATAAATCATGTGTCATCAATCAAGGGGAAAAAAATCATGGAGGCTGCAGAGAACATACCCTCAGAATGACCTAGGGTGAGGGAGCTAGAATGTTTATACATGAATTTCCATCAGCCAGATTTGGAGTTGAGGGGGTAACAGGCAGGTTATAATACCTGGCAACTTAGGCCTGTCAGGCATGTGGGAAGATTGTCTCCAATGACTTGTGAAAGCCCTCAGAGAATGAGATGTGGTGCTGGCATTGACCTCAGTCGGCCTACAATGCAACAGTAAGATTTCAGTGGATGGAGTAAGCCCAAATAGCATGTGCTGCAACAAGGCCTAATGAGACTCAGAGGAAGGAGCACTGGATTTCATATGAGGATCCCTATGTTTGTGGCCATATCATTAATACCTACTCCTGGGGCTGGTGTGAAAAGCAGAAGCAAATGATACATGCTTCACAAAGCATAAAGTATAACGTGAACTCTAGCTTCTCTTGTTAACTGATGATTTTTTAAATGGACTTATTATACTCACTATTTGGGGAAAAGTCTGTGGAGTCAGTCTTGGGTTCATTTCTCCACTCCACCACTTGTGACTGTAGGAACTAGATTCATTACTTAACCTCCCATTGGACCCATGTTGTTGAGGTTAAAAGCAATTAAGCATCTGATCCATCTAGGACAGGTCCAGCGTATGGTAAGAATCCAAATGTTAGCTGCCATCATTTTCCTTAACATCACTAAGTAGAAACATGTGAATGTGATATATAAAGTGAACCATACTGCATTCTATAACAGTTAATCTCCCTTGATCTACTGCAAAAGCTAGTATACTCAATAACAATGAAATGTGTGGATGCAGAGAGAGAGGAGAGGAACTGTGGCACTGTGATTAGAGACTGTGGGGTTAACGGTTAAAAAGGAAAATTCATTTCATGTTACTCTGTTTCCAGGTCCCTCCAAAGCAAATGTTCAACATTTTCTACATTTGTTCTTGTTGCTGGCTAGTGGGAGCTTAAATTACACCAGCAAACAAATGCTACCAGGAGAGTACAGTTCTGTGAAACTTAAACCAATTGCTATTATGGAAAAGCTTTTTTCATATGTCTGCTTCTCTGCTTTTGTAAATAGAACATTGAGAACATAATTGAATATTTGATGATTGAAAATCTAACAGTGTCTGTGGGTTCTCATGCTGAACCTCACTGTCATCACACAGGCCTGCAGGAGTACTTGTTGGGGAGCAACAGATTAGAATTTTTAAGGCATTGAAATGCTCCCTTAAGGCACTTTTGATCTTTACCATTTAAAAAATAAATATGTATTTGATATCAGTTTGGTAATATTGTTGCTTATGAATTTTCTCCATCTGATTTGAGTTTAAAGGAATTCTGTTACTGCTAACTAGGTGAAAAGAGCTCTTTGCCTCTTTCTGCAGAGTGGAGAAAGGGGAGGGCGTCCTTCATCACCTCCCTCGGCACTGAGGGACTCAACACTCGCCTCTATGTTGTCTAGACTTGATAAAGTTGGTGTGCCCACCCTCTTGGGAAATCTCCTAGGAGTGTCTTGAGTGCTTCAGGATAGAGTTGGTATAAAGGGTCATGCCCATCGGATCCCGCCTCAGCTGCCCCTGTTCTGGCCTCTCTTCCTTTTCCCAGCTCTGTCCACAAGGACCTATCCTGGAGTAAAGAGCCCAGGATGCAGTTCCTCATGACCTTTCCTCCACCATCTTATCACGCCATAATCTGCACCTGGACCTCTTAACAGATACCAGAGGGGAGGAGCCAAAGTGGAGGAGGGTGAGCAGTGTGGGGGACATCATAGAGAAACTACTGGTTCAGAAGACAATCCCTGTGCAAATGAAATGGAATTACCTGATTAACGACTGGAGAGTCCCAGAATGAGAGAATCACTGACTTCATCAAAGTCTTCTGTCTCTCCATAATATTCGGGCTCAGTGGATGGAGGATGTGAAAGTACAAGACACTTTTCAAGACTCTCCCCCAGGCATGTTGCAGTAAAAATACAGTCTATCCGGACTGAGCTCTATTTGTTTCCTCCTTGGTTTATAGCTCTGGTGTGCTGTTTGGGGTTATTTATGGATATTTTACTAGGAAGTTTTTTTTTTTTTTTTTTTTTTTTTTTTTTTTTTTTTTGACAGGCAGAGTGGACAGTGAGAGAGAGAGACAGAGAGAAAGGTCTTCCTTTGCCGTTGGTTCACCCTCCAATGGCCGCCGCTGCAGCCGGCGCACCGCGCTGATCCTGGCAGGAGCCAGGAGCCAGGTGCTTTTCCTGGTCTCCCATGGGGTGCAGGGCCCAAGCACCTGGGCCATCCTCCACTGCACTCCCTGGCCATAGCAGAGAGCTGGCCTGGAAGAGGGGCAACCGGGACAGAATCCGGCGCCCCAACCGGGACTAGAACCCGGTGTGCCGGCGCCGCAAGGTGGAGGATTAGCCTATTGAGCCACGGCGCCGGCTACTAGGAAGTTTTGAGGAGACTTTATCAGACATTGATTATTGGCTATAATTTCTTTTTTAATTTGTTTTCTTTTTATTATTTAATAAATGTGAATTTACAAAGTGCAACTTTTGTGTTGTTGTGGCTCCCCCCCGCAACCTCCCTCCCTCCCGCGGCCCTCCCCTCCCCCACTCCCTCTCCCATCCCGCCCTTCATCGAGTTTCATTTTCAATTACCTTCATATACAGAAGATCAACTTAGTATATACTAAGCAAGAATTTCAACAGGCTGCACTCACACAACCACACAAGGTATAGGGTATTGTTCGACTAGTAGTGTTGTTTTTAAGTTTCATAGTAAAACATATTAAGAACAGAGATCCTACGTGGGGAGCCTGTACCCAGTGACTCCTATTGTAGATTTAACAATTGGCACTCTTATTTACGGCGTCAGCAATCACCCGGGGCTCTTAATTATTGGCTATAATTTCAACCCAGAAATACCAGAATGAGCAAAACAAAAATTCAGTTACAATAAAAGTGTTACAGAGAAGCCATCTAACCACCGTCAGTAGATATTTAGAATATAGTAAAATAGTGCCGGCTTCTGTGAACTAAAGCTCATGCCCTCAGCTCATGAGACAGCTCTTGAAGCAGAAACTACCAGATGTCTAAGCCAATAGCTATTATATCCTTCCTCTTCAAACACCCCAGTTTTTAATACATTACAGCCACAGATAAAATATTCATTTTCAGCCTTCCCTGCAGCTGAAGGGCAATGTGACCAAATTCTAGCTACTAAGTTCTGGGTGTATGGGGCATCCAGAAATGGGAAGAAGTTCTTTTCCTCCACATAACTCCATCCCTGCCTCTTGGAATGCAGATGTAGTGGCCACAGCTCCAGGAGCAACCTAAAACATGAGCTTCAGAGTGTTGTGTCAGAGATAACAGAGCAGATAAATGGAAAGAGCCTGGATCACTGCTAACTTTCTTGAATCCTTATTTGAATCTTATATTTCTGGTTAAAAACCACCTAGAAGTTGGTGCATAAAACAACAGCAATATGTACTGTAATTCTCTCCCATGATTTAAGGGTTGACTAGTCAACAAGGCAGCTCTCACCGAGGATTTCTCAGATAGGCTGGAGTCCCTCAAAGACTTCCTCACTCAGGTATGTTGAGCTGAATGTTATTTGGCTGGAATCTCAACTGCAGGTGTAAGTTCAAACATATGGTTTCCCAGCATAGACTTTACTTCCTGGTAACATGACAGACCCAATAACAGAAGGCAGCAAACCCTATGTAGCTCTCATGACCTAGCTTCAGAAGATACCTAGCGTCACTTCTGCTGCACTCTAACAAATCACAGGTTCTGTCCAGCTTCCAAGATAGAGGGCTCAGATTTACTTCTGGAAGGAGGAAGGAAAGGGATGACAAGGCAATATTTTAAAAAGAACAGATGGTACTGTTTATGGCCATCTTGGAAAAATAAAATCTATCATAACCCCATGCTCCCACACTAGTCCTGAATGACCTACTTCCACGTGTATCTCATCTGAGAAGTAAACATCTATCTCATTTAAGCCAAAGTTATTAACGGTTCAGTCACATGCAGCCTAACCAGAACCTAAATGATCCTACTCCATCCTGGGTCCTCACTCAAGATTTTATTTACTTTTTTACACACAGCTCTAACCAGTTTGTTTCATTGTAAGTCTACTTCCAAAGAAGACTAATGACAATAGAAGAGAAGGGGAGGGAGGGAAGAAGGAAGTGCCATTAGACTCAAATCAAGCACACTCATAATATTACAAATTGAGGAGAGAAATGGAGAAGTCATAAAATGGAAAGCCTTACTTTCAGGTTTAGCTATCTGTGACCACTTAGTAAAGTAGACAAGCAGTTTAACGTGAATCCAAGAATCCTTGAGTTTGTAAGTAAATTCAGTGGAATTCACACATTAATTAGGGCTCTAAAATATTAAGAAACCTAAGGGCTTGCCCTGACTGTTGATGAACAACTTAATATGTTATCCCTCTTAGTATCTTTTTTTGTTTGTTCTACTTAATACTTTTGGTTGAATACTGTAATCAATACACAGTTATTCTCAAGTGTTGAAACTTAACTGAAAAGTGATTGCTGTTAAATATGAGAGTGGGAATAAGAGAGGGAAGAGATGTGCAATTTGGGACATGCTCAAGCTGACTTACCTCAAACGGTAGAGTTAGAAACATACCAGGGGATTCCAATTCAATCCCATCAAGGTGGCATGTACCAATGCCATCTCACTAGTCCCGGTGATCAATTTCTGTTCACAATTGATCGTAATGATAGGACTAAGAACCAAAGGGAGCACATAAACAAGAATAGTGTCTGCAAATACTAGCTGATAGAATAAAAAAGGGAGAGAACGATCCAACATGGGAAGCGAGATACACAGCAGACTCATAGAATGGCAGATGTCCTAAACAGCACTCTGGCCTCAGAATCAGCCCTTAAGGCATGCAGATCTGGCTGAAAAGCCCATGAGAGTATTACAGGCATGGAAAGCCAAAACACTCTGGCAAAAAAAAAAAAAAAAAAAAAAAAACACAAACACACACCTAAATGAAAGATCTCCGTGAGTGAGATCCCAGTGAAAAGAACAGGTCATCAAAGAAGGAGGTACCTTTCTCTGAAGGGAGGAGAGAACTTCCACTTTGACTATGACCTTGTCTAAATATGATCAGAGTAGGTGAACTCAAAAGGCTTCCATAGCCTTGGCAACTCATGACAAGAGCCTAGAGGGTTACTGACACCATAAACAAGAGTGTCAATTTGTTAAGTCAGCAACAGGAGTCACTGTGTACTTACTCCTCATGTAGGATCACTGTCCTTAATGTGCTGTACATTGTGATTTAATGCTATAGCTAGTACTCAAACAGTATTTTTCACTTTGTGTTTCTATGTGGGTGCAAACTGTTGAAATCTTTACTTAATATATGCTAAACTGATCTTCTGTATATAAAGAGAATTGAAAATGAATCTTGATGTGAATGGAAGGGGGGAGGGAGAGGGAAAGGGGAGGGTTGCGGTTGGGAGGGTAGTTATGGGGGGGGAAGCCATTGTAATCCATAAGCTGTACTGTACTTTGGAAATTTATCTTCATTAAATAAAAGTTAAAAAAAAAAGAAACCTAAGGGCTAACTCTTGACAATCTCATTAAAGATAATCTTTGTACATCTTATCTCTGAAGATAATTTTGGAGAAAAGATTTCCCTCACACATTTTTGGGACATGATTTCATATTCTCATGTTTTTCTACTTAAAAAATTCCTGAGAGATAATTTATTAATTTCCAATTACATTTTTAAAGAAAGTAAAAGAACAAATAAAACACATAAAGTGTCATTAATTCAATCAGAACGCGATCTGCACATTAATTCTTTACCTGGAGGAATCATGCCCTGGGGAGCATGACAGCATCATGTCTCTGTAAAAACTCAAAGAGGGGTTGCCAATGGGAAAGCCCACTGTTAACAGACTCCTCCCAAGTCTCCACCTTCTCATTGGGAAGCTAGAGTTCATGTTTGCTTCCATAGTTTCTTGTTATGATCTGCTTGGGCTCCCAATACTTTTCTTGCTTCTCCAAGTTCTAAAGTGGCTTAGAATTATCCAATATTAATTCAGTTTAGGAACTCAAAAGAAGAAACAGTACTTCATTTAGCATCTTCTTTTTTTATATAACAGATTTCGGTATGCTTTTTCTTTTTTTAATAGAAAGCTTTTATTTAATAAATATAAATTTCATAGGTACAACTTTTGATATATAGCAGTTCTTACCCCCATACCCGCCCTCCCACCCCCAAACCATCCCACCTCCTACTCCCTCTCCCATCCCATTCTTCATTAAGATTCATTTTAAGTTATCTTTATATACAGAAGATCAACTCTATACTAAGTAAAGATTTTAACAGTTTGCACCCACACAGACACAAAGTATAAAGCACTATTTGAAGACTAGTTTTAGTGTTAATTCTCTTTTTTTAAAAAAAGAGATTGGTTTATTTATTCAAAAGTCAGAGTTACACAGAGAGAGAGGAGAGGAAGAGAGAGAGAGAGGTCTTCCATCTGATGGTTCACTCCCCAATTGGCCGCAATGGCCAGAGCTGCACCCATCTGAAGCCAAGAGCCAGGAGTTTCTTCCAGGTCTCTCACATAGGTACAGGGGCCCAAGGACTTGGGCCATCTTCTACTGCCATCCCAGGCCATAGCAGAGAGCTGGATCACAAGCCAGGATCAGAGCGCCACGGCTCAATAGGCTAATCCTCTGCCTGCGGTGCCAGCACACCGGGTTCTAGTCCAGGTCGGGGCACCAGATCCTGTCCCAGTCGCTCCTCTTCCAGTCCAGCTCTCTGCTGTGGCCCAGGGAGTGCAGTGGAGGATGGCCCAAGTCCTTGGGTCCTGCACCTGCATGGGAGACCAGGAAGAAGCACCTGGATCCTGGCTTCGGATTAGCATGGTGCAGCAGCCATTGGAGGGTGAACCAATGGAAAAGGAAGACTTTTCTCTCTGTCTCTCTCTCTCGCTGTTCACTCTGCCTGTCAAAAAAAAAAGAAGAAGAAGAAGAAGAAGAAGAAGAAGAAGAAGAAGTGGAGCACCCAAGTCTCGAATTGTAGCCCATATGGGATGCCAGTGCTTCAGGCCAGGGCATTAACCCACTGTGCCACAAAGCAAGGCCCAGTGTTAATTCTCATAGTACAACACATAAAGGACAGAGGTCCTACATGGGGAGCAAGTGCACAGTGAGTCCTGTTGTTGATTTAACAATTGATACTCTTATTTATGACATCAGTGGTCACAGAGGCTCTTATCATGATTTGCCAAGGCTATGGAAGGCTCTTGAGTCTACAAACTCCGACATTATTTAGACAAGGCCATAGTCAAAGTGGAAGTTCTCTCCTCCTTTCAGAGAAAGGTACCTCTTTCTTTGGTGGCTCCTTCTTTCCACTGGGATCTCACTCACAGAGATCTTTCTTTCATGTAGGTCATTTTTTGCCAGTGTCTTGGCTTTCCAAGCCTGAAATGCTCTCATGGGCTTTTTAGCCAGATCCAAATGCCTTAAAGGCTGATTCTGAGGCCAGAGTGCTGTTTAGGGCATTTGTCATTCTATGAGTCTGCTGTGTATCCTCATTTAGCATCTTCTTCTTTCATGAACTCAAAGGAAAAGCAGCAAAAGACTTAAAATATAAATATATTTCCTCACTGCCAGTGTCAAAAAAATAAAACACATCTAATGCCTGGCACCATTTAAGTCTTTCCCTTCTTGGTTCTATTTGGCCTTCCTGAATATATATTTCTAACATCAATCTCTCATCCCTACTAGCCTTCAGAACTTTCTACACTTCATTTCATGGAACTCACATGTACTTACTCAAAGACTTACATGTCATTATTACCCCAGACACAGCTCACATCCAAGCCTTAAGGAGTTGGAGGTGCAGACCCACACTATACCAGCTCTGACATTGAGCCTGTTATTCTCATTGCCAGAAATGCACACCCTCTGTTTCTACCTATTTTCACTCACTTTAAGACCCACTTCCAAGATCTCATTTTCTATGAAGTCTTTCTTCCTCCTCTAAACTCAAATTAACCTCTCCCACCACATTCAACAAATAAATATTGGAGTGTCTACTGATTGTCGTGCCCTATTTGAGGAATAAGACACACAATAGGGAAATAAGCATTGGACATGCCACCCTTCTACCAAAAAGATAAACATTAATAAAATATTCAATGAGTAAGATTGACTGCGCTATATGACATAATTGTGTGGCTATGGTGCTATGATATGGAGATGTGACAAGTCATATGTCAAGACAGAAACTGTGAAAGGCCTGAAATCATGTCTAACTTGAAGTTAACAAAATAGACTGATAATTGTGTACATATAATAATGACAGGAGATACAAGACTCCAGGATCAGAGACATGGATAGCTTCTTACTCACACTAAAAGCATCAGCCATGGGGTTCATATTTTATTGCTTCCTCAAAGTGCCATCTCCACAGTCCAACAGCAGGAGGGATGGATGCTACCTGATCTTGCAATAAAGTGCACAGAGAGAAACCCTGAATTTGACAGACAAGGATCTCCATCTCCCTGTCCCTCTGGAGAGAAGAGAGACAAATGTAGACAAATTTCCTCCAGGGAGGGGAAAGACAGTACTCTGTCATTCCAGTCATCTCCAGGGATTCAGAGAGGTATGTCTCAAAATCTTTCCAGGGAAACACTGTCTTAGCTTCCAAGGTTATCTGCTTTTCAAACATATTATTTGCACAGAAGGTTTAGACCAGAGAGGAAAGAAAAATCTCCTCACATCATGAAGATCAGTGGAGTGTTTCCTGCAGAAATAAAGGTTTTGCTGAAGAATGGTAAGAGTCAACGGGATTGGGATTGCAATACCAGGGGCAGGAGAAGGCATGGTGCTTTCAAGTGCCATGTGGCTATAGCATGTGTCACAAGGTGAATCTAGAGACACCAACAAGGACCCAATCATGCAGGCCTTCAATGGTCCATTTGAAAAGTCACTTAGACCAAGAGCAGTGGGAAGCTAAAGATGTATTTTAAGCCAAAGTACAGTACGAGGAAGTTTGCATTTCCACAAAGCCACTCTCTGTGCTGTGGAGGATGGACTGGAGGCAAGGTAAGACCTCGTGTTGCAGCCTCACAGGGACTTCTACTGATGGCACATCCTTTGTGCTGGTTTCTGCCACACCCCACTCTTCCTCTTGTACCCCCGACACAGTGCAGCCCAGTACATCAGGACTTGTCATTGTGGAGGAGGAAAAATAGCCTCTCTACCCTCAAAGGTCCCCAGCTGGGCCTGAGAGTTAAATTAACGTAGGATCGATCAACAGAAGAGAAACACGCCAACTTATTTAGTGCAAATTTTACATGGCATGGGAGCCTTCAATAGGATATAAAGACCCAAAGAAGCAGCTAGTGTCAAGCACTGATCTACAGAATTGGACAAAGAGTGGTAACTTGTGAGACTGAGACAAGACAGAGAGGCCTGGGCTAAGGAACTTCATTGTTTACAAAAGTGGCTGGAAGGTAAGCATTGTATGCCAAGGATTATTTTGTACATATTTCCTTTAGCCTCAAATTCCCATCCTTGCTGATAGGAGTATTGGTTCATAGAGAAGACACCTTTCACACAGGAGTTTCATCTCCTATTTTTAATAATGAAAAAGAAATCAGAAGGATCTTCTTGCACCTGCTGTTTTTCAAGTGATTAATGCTCAAAACAGCCAATATTCCAGAGTGTATATTTGAAACTCCTTCATTATGCATCATTTGTTGCTTACCTACAACAGACAGAACACCAATTTGGATCAAAAATTATTTTGAGGGTTGGTGCAGTAGTGTAATAGGTTCAGCCTCCACCTGCAGGAGCCAACATCCATATGAGCACTGGTTTGAGACCTGGCTGCTCCCCTGCTTCTTTTTTTTCTTTTTAAGATTTATTTATTCATTTGAAAGTCAAAGTCACACAGAGAGAGAAGGAGGAGAAAGAGAAAGAGAGAGGTCTCCCATCTGGTGGTTCACTCTCCAGTTGGCTGCAATGGCCAGAGCTGCACCCATCCAAAGCCAGGAATCAGGAGCTTCTTCCAGGTCTCCCATGCAGGTGCAGGGACCCAAGGACTTGGGCCATCTTATTCTGTTTTCTCAGGCCATAGCAGAGAGCTGGATAGGAAATGGAGCATCCAGGACGTGAGCTAGCGCCCATGATGGGATGCCAACACTGCAGGCAGCAGCTTTACCCACTATGCCCACAACACTGGCCTCTGCTCCACTTCGGATCCAGTTCTCTGCTTATGGCCTGGGAAAGCAGTGGAAGATGGCCCAAATACTTGGGCCCCTGCACCCACGTGGGAGACTCAGAAGAAGCTCCTGGTTCCTGGCATCAGATCAGCCTTGCTCCATCCATTGTGGCCATTTGGGGAGTGAACCAGCAGATGAAAGACCCCACTCTCTATCTCTCCCTTTCTCTCTCTAACTCTGCCTCTCAAATAAATAAATAAGTCTTTAAAAATTATTTTTATTGTTGAATCAGTAATACCAGGAGCCCCTGCCTCCCTGTAGTTCCCACATTAATGTGCTTTGACATAAGAATGTGGCTCATTTCAATTTAGGTCTTCTAATCTTTCAATTTCTCTACTTAGGATACTTCAATGTGTCTGTCAGAAAAGATTCAGATAAAAAAATTAATTTTGTCAAATATTCAACTACTCTAAAAAGTAACCCCTGAATTAGATTAAATCAGAGTGGCTTTGAATGAGGGCTGGCTTTGGTGGCCTTGTGTATAAGAGAAAAGGACTTAAGAATCAACCTAAGCTGATCTTCTGAATATTAAGATAATCGAAAATGAATCTTGATGTGAATGGAAGGGGAGAGGGAGTGGGAAAGGGGAGGGTAGTGGGTGGGAGGGACGGTATGTGGGGGAAGCCATTGTAATCCATAAATCGTACTTTGGAAATTTATATTCATTAAATAAAAGTTAAAAAAAATAAAAATAAAAAAAAAGAATCAACCTAACTGTCCACCAATAGATGGATGGATAAAGAAAATGTGGTGTATATACACAATGGCATACTACTCGGCCTCAACAAAGAAGAAAATCCTGTTATTTGAGACTACATGGATTCACTTGGAAGACATCATGTTAAGTGAAATACATCAGGCACAGAAAGACACATACCAAGTGATCTCACTTGTCTGTGGCTTCTAAAAAGGAGAACTGGTAGACACAGAGAGTCAAGTTGTGGTTACCAGAGACTGGGAGCAGGGTTTGGAGATTGGGGAGATGTTGTTCAACACATACAAAACTGCCAATAGATTAGAGGAACAAGTTCAAGAGCTCTGTTGCAACATGGTAGCTGTAGTTGATAACAATATCTTATGTAGAAAATCCCTGAGAGCAGATTTGAAATACTCTGACCTCCCCTGCAAAAGGTAAGTGTGTGAGGTAATGCAGATGCTAATTAGCTCAATTTAGTCATTTCACAATTATATGTACTTCAAAACATGAGATTGTACAACAAATATTTTGTATAAAATTGCATCTTTCCATAAAAAAATTTAATTAAGTTTCAAAAAAAAATGCAAAAGTCAACTCTGAATCTTAAGAACTAGGATGAAAGCAGAGGCTCTTCCATCCTGACTAGCATGATGGGAAAAAGCCATGAATTAAAATAAAACCTGGAAATACGTGATGGGTGAGAGGGGCAGAAGATGCAATGACTTCCAGGAAGGACTTCTGAAATAGTCGATCGGTTTTATGGATGAGATACAGTTAAAAGTGTTACCTTTTGCATTTTCCCCTTCACCACAAATTTAATAACTTTATTTTCACTGCAGCTCCATCAATTTTAGTTTGGATGTGCTATGATTCACTTCCCCAGAGCGTTTGCATAATATGTATCCCGCAGGTTTCATTTCTGTAAATCACTGCTTTGTGGGGGAGAAGGGGGGTGCATTCCAAGTGAGCTCCAGCCTTTGAGTAAGTTTTGAGACCAAAAGGAGATTGCATTTCCTGATTGCTAAGTTATCTGTGCTGTTCACTGAGAAATTATTTTCCCTATAACACTTCCGTTTGTATATTCGATAAAGTTAATATCTGTGAAATCAGTTGATTCTCACTGAGCTAAATTATACCAGAATAGACAGAAGATTGACTTTGTGGTATTGACAAGAGAGAACTCTCAATGTCTTTTGACTTATTATCTCTGGCAGTTGGAAAGAATTACAATAACACACAAAATTACTTTACAGGGCATGTTTAGAGAGCAAAGAAAATTAACGGAAAGAAGGATACTTATGTATTTTTGCCTTTTGACAAAGGTTTCTATTTCCTGTCAAACATTTCCTCTGAATTGCACTGGTGATGCACAATGTAAATTAATTTATCTACTCCTTAAGAAATACCTGAGGTTTAATTGCTTCTGAAATATTTATGCATACATAAATAATTTAATGGTAAATTAATCCAGCTTTTATAATTACCACCCATAGAGGCACATGGCTCAGTCCCAAGGACTTAATTGTGGCTTGATGAAGGTATTTAGGTCACTATAACCAATAAGCCCTACAGAAACTTTCTAAAGACATAAAGGGAAAAAAATCTATACCTTTCCAGCCTGAGCTTCTGGGAAGAAATATAGTATTTGTGGTGGATCCTAAACACTGTGGGCCCCAGGTAACACTGCACTGTTAATGATGAACTTTCTAAAAATGTCTTCAGCGTCATCCAGGAGCTCACAGCACACCAAGCCCTTGAACCTGCACTTGAGTGACACCTTTCCCCTGTGTTGGCATATCCGACACACCAAGAGGCAGTTACCTCCTCTGGAGTCTCATTCATCATCTTCTGCTTTTTGTTGAGCCATCAGTCTCATTTTGTTTTACTCACTCTCCTTGAATCATTCCCGGGCCAAAGCTGTGTTCCTGAATATAGCTTTTAGGTGAAGGAGGAGCCGGTTAACTCAGTGTCTGCTCTTCATAGACTTCACCAACCAGAAAACAGCTTTCTTTTCTTCCAAGAATTCATATTTTGAAAGCCAGGATAATCCCTTTTCCACTCAAAATAAAAATTACACATCTACTCAACTAGTTCATGGTAGCTAAAACTGGCATCAAATTTATAGCTTTTTAAATGATTGAGTTATCTTATCTGGTGTATTCAACTCCTAGTGGAACTATAAAGGAATCAGTGTAATTGAACATATGGACTGGAGTCTGAGACGGAAAGAGGTGGCGGCATTTCCTCCGTGAGAACAAGATAATAATGTGCACCCACAAGGCTGCTTATGCCAGTATGTGGCAGTGACTTCAGCTCGCTGTCCTGCATCTGGATCCTAGCACAGGACCTGGCACACAGTAGGCTCTCAGTACTAGTCCAGTGAATGGATCAGAAGCCCTGTGCACTGTGCTCGACATCACACTGCCTTCCTTGGAAATATGTGACACCTCTACTTTGAATGTTGCTCACCCTCTCAAACCCTCCTTCTCCGTCTCACCGCCCACTCAGCCTGTTCTTCAGGCTTAGGTGATTATCACCAGGCTTCTAAACAACACGCATCTCCCTCCATTATAAAGTCTTTTGGCACAACTCTGCTCATATTAACTTATCACATAATTGAGCATTTGCTCGTGTGCTGTCTTGTGTTGGCTTTTAATCGTATGCTTGTCTTGTCTCTCAGCTCCTCTCTTTCGTATTTCAGCCAAGCCAGGTGTGTCTGTTCATCTGCAGGTGGGATCCATTTGTACTGAAGATTAAACAGCTAAACAGCAAAGTGCTGGCAAGGAAGCAAGCCGAATCCTTTTAACTCTTGTTATTACAGTGGAAAGGAGAAAGAAAAAGTAAGTAGTAGGCAGCGCAAAAGGAGAAAGGAAGCCCCGTGGAAGATTCTTCCATGGGATACCAATTCATTTTCTGCTCAGGGCTGCAACAGGCCAAGAGAACCTACTGTCTACAGAACAGACCATTCATTTTAGAATGGGTGAATTTATAGTCTAAACTGCACCTTCTAGAACTTGTGCAGAAATAAGCCACGTCACCTGGCTGATGGCTTCCACTATATATCCTAGTGAAGAGGAATTCTGGATGAGCACCAGCCAGGAGCTTCTCCCGTAAATCATTCTTAAATCTCATACACGTGTATGCAGGGGCGGGTGGCCTGTTAAGAAGCAACTTCACCTTTTCCCCACATGGATTCCCCTCATTCTGTTACGACTTTGATCACACAGCTAACTTACTCAGGGGCACTTAAGGTAGAAGCTCATGACAGTGGCAGTCACCACACAGGTGCCTAGATGGGGCTGACGGAGTAGACTCCCGGATCAGGTCAGTTCCTCATAACCTTGAGACCAGTCTGGCCTCAACTGAGAATATGGAAGAAGCTCGTAAGCTCCTTCTTCTCCAGTCTATGTTTCCTGTCTACGCTGTTTCCCTAGTCCTGACCTTGAGGAACATGGAGAATTTTCCTGGGCCCTGTCCCTTACCCTACCATGTTACAGGCTCGTTACTAATGGCTTCTATCAATGACATTTTGGGGAACTCTGCCTACATGAATGGACAGTGTCTTTTCACTTCATCACATCCTCTCCTCATCCTCTGCTTGTTCTCTTGGTCTGGCTGAAACCCAGAAGCTATGACCAATAGTTTCCCTGTGGATGCAAGCAAAAGCCAATTGTTCCATATATACTTAGCTGAATCAAAGATTACTCAATTCCAAGTTTAGCAATTCATAAATATTTTCAGATATTGAAATGTAACAATTAAAACTGAGTTTCTTGGATCTGGTGCTGTGGCACAGTGGGTTAAGCCACCACCTGTGGTGCCAGCATCCCATATGGGTGCTCCACTTGCAGTCCAGCTCCCTGCTAATGTGCCTGGGAAAGCAGTAGAAGATGGCCCAAGTGCTTGGGCTCCTGCGTTCACCTGGGAGACTCGAATGAAGCTCCTGGTTCCTGACTTCAATCTGATCCAGCCTCAGCTGTGGCGGCCATCTGGGGAGTGAACCAGCAGATGGAAGACTCTCTTTCTCTCTCTCTCTCTCTCTCTCTCCTCCCCCCCATAACTCTGCTTCTCAAATAGGTAATAAATAATTTTTTTAAAAACTGAGTTTCCTAACTGTGGTTTGTAAGTGAATTTCATTGGGTCTCCCTGAAGGGAGATTTGAAAATTACCAGAAAATGTTCATGATGGTTACAAATTTCATGATGCTTCACTTGTGGGGGAGGAGCATAATCAGCTGTCATCTGCCCCTCAATGGGACAAACTATCAAAAACGGTTCTACTACCAAAACCTCAGTGAAGCTTGCTAAAAGTCAGAGACCTGGTATCTTTCTAAGTAGCTTATGTATCAGCAATCCTCTCTCTCATTTAAGGCCCCTGTTGGGAGAAAAGGGCATCACTGTAGACCTCGATCTCTTTGAGAGCAATATTTGCAGGATTTTTGTTTGTTTGCTTATGTTAGAGAAGCCACCCTAACGGTCGCACTCTGGAATTCTCCAGGCGAGCAACGTGCAGCAGCAGGGAAGAAGCAGGTTCTGCCTAGGAAAAGCATCTGGCAAAACTGTCTCCTGCCCAAACCGTGTGACAAAGATCCCCTTTGCAGAAACACATGAGAGCTTCATCCGTTCTCAAAAGAGTCTCTCCTAGTCCTTTAATATTAAAATCATTCTTTTTAAAATATTTTTATTTATTTGAAAGGTAGATTAACAGAGGAAGAGGGAGAGAGAGCTCTTCCGTCCTCTTGTCCATTCCCCAGATGGTTGCAATAGCGGCATTGGGATTCCCTCCAGGACTCCCGTGTAGGAGGCAGGGCCCAAGCACTTGGGCCAGCTTCTGCAGCTTTCCCAGGTGTTTTAGCAGGCAGCTGAATCAGAAGTGGAGCAGCCCAGAATAGATTCAGTGCTCTGATACGGGATGTAGGTGTCACAAGTGGTGGCTTAATCAGCTCTCCTATGATGCTGGTCCTAAAGTCATTCTCTTTCAGAGCCATTCTGCCACCATCACAGCCGATTGTCTGTTATCCAACTGTGAACTGGGTCTAACTCAGCTGATCCTCATTTCTCAGAGGTGAGTCTACCAGCATCATTTACATGAACTCCTGCATATTTTCAAGGACACAGTTTACACTTATTTTACCTTTTATTTGCACTGGAACATTGAATGCACTTGGTGGGCTGGATACGAGGAATCACAGGGAAAGATGTCTAAGAGTGGATAGTGAATAATTGGTCAGTTAATATGTGACTACTTTCATGCTTCTATATTTGACAAGTTTGTAATTGCGATGACTGATAATAAATATTCAGATAATTAGGACCCTCTTGTACATCAAAATGTTAGCAGCAGGATCTCTACGTAGTGGGATTATGGTAATAAAAATGATAACTGACATTAATTGAGTGTTTGCTACGCATGTTAAGCACTTTAAAACAATGACCTCATTTTGGATTCACAGAAACCCCCAAGAGAGCTACTATTATTTTTCCTCTTTTCAAATGAGGAACCTGAGGTTTAGAGAGGTTAAAATACTTACCCAATGTCATTTTGGTAAGTGGCCAGGCACGGATTTAACTCACTTGTCTGACATCAAAGCTCAGACTCTTCACCTCTTCTTTATTCACATTTTACTTTTTCATACTAAAGAAAATGTATGTGGCATAGAGGGTAAAGCTGCCACCTGCAGTGCCAGCATCCCATATGGTCACTGGTTCGAGTCCAGGCTGCTCTACTTCCAATCCAACTCTCTGCTATGGCCTGGGGATGCAGTGGAAGATGGCCTAAGTCCTTGGGCCCCTACACCCACGTAGGAGAGCTAGAAGAAACTCCTGGCTTCAGATCAGCACAGCTCTGGCCATTGCAGCCATCTGGGGAGTGAACCATCAAATGGAAGACCTCTCTCTCTCTCTCTCTTTCTCTCTGTCTCTCTCTTCCTCTGCCTTTGCCTCTCTGTAACTCTGCCTTTAAAATAAATAAATAATTTTTTTAAAAAAAGAAAGAAAGAAAATGTATTCCTGCTGTCACAATGGTAAAAACAGTGATTTCTTAAAAGTACTGAGCACCGTTCTCACCTTCTGCGGCTTTTCCGAGTGGAGTGTCCCAGTCTGTTAATAGTCCACCTGATAAAAACTTACTGCTCTGGACTTTTATTGCAACTGGTGCTTACATTTCTTTTTTTCAAATGGACATTTAGTCAAAGGTTTTGAATCAGCAGCCAGTCTCTGGCTAGAAGTCTGCGGCTTTTGTTGTTCTCAAATTTCTTCTTTTGGTGGAAACACCAGCTCACCTCTTCCTTCTAAGGACCTCAAAACACAGGGACCACAAAGACAGAGCTAAACTAGGTTAGCCGGGCTGGAAATGGCATTTTTATCTTGCAGGAGACAGGGAACACTTATTTAGAATGTGTAGTTTTTTCATCTGGATAACATCTGCTCATTTTCTTTAGTCACTTGGTCAGTGGATGTGAAATATTACCTGCATAGATTTTTAATCATGTTACATGTTATTAATGTTAGCACTTCACTCATAATATTTATGTAGTGATGAACCTGGGGTAACTCTGAATAACCTGGACCCTAAGAAAACCACATATGTCAAACTGTTTTTAAAAATATCTATTAGGAATTTTCAAAAAAATTCCTGGAAAATGGACTTTAAAATATGCTTATCTTGGTCCAAGAAAATTTTAAAATTCCTGTTTGGTGTTTTCATAATATGCATTTCCATAAGAATTTTGAAGACCCCTTGTATGCATGAATTTCAAAATCTTTTGGCACCAAATAATAAACTTAAGTTTTAATTCCATTTCAGTGAGTTCTTTGAAGTCCGCCTCACATAAAAAGCCTTGAGTAGCAAGGGGACCATTGGCAGAAACGTGTGAGAATGAGGGTGTGGGCAGGGAATCCTTCAAACAGACATGGGAATGGTAAGGAGATAATGGAAAGAATATGGCCCCTGGGAGGCAGACTGGGGAGGGCGGGGTAGCAGAAGACCCTGAATATTTCAACAGTTTCAGCAGCTCTGTAGCAATTTTGTTGCCAGCCAGTACACAGAGTTCCTCCCAGCTCTGTGCCTTCCACACTGGAGCAGCTGACGAGTCAGACACTCGGTGCACTGGACACCAAGCGCCAGGAAGAGCAGCTGAAGAGCCTCCCGTGACTGCCGTGGTGTCAACAACAGGCTCACTGGAGACAGGTGAGATTATCAGTGTTCTCTCCAACAAGCCAGGAGATCAAAGACAGATGAACCCACGGAGGAAGGGACAGACTCCAAAACATGAGAGAGTGCCTTGCCAGGGAGATGTGGTCCTACTAGTATCCCAGGCTGCTTTGGAAACAAGACTTCTTTCTACTGAGCAGTTGGGAGCAGAAGTGATGCGTGCCAGGCCAGGCCAGGGTTTTTAGGAGGGCTGGGCCTCTGCACCCTCTTCCCCACCATCCAGATGGCCGAAGAAGACAGACTGCCCAGTGAACTCTCTGAGATCATGGACAAACTTTACATCTTCCCTGTCTCACGTGGTATCCACCAGCCATGGATAAGCGCTGGAAATAAGGCAAGCAGAGTTGAGAGAGGAAGTTTTTAATTTTGTTGAATACTATTTAAATGTAAATGTAGCTCCTATGTTGGACATTGCAGTTTAACAGATGGCGGGGTCACAAGATGGAGCCTTGTTCCGTGACTCATCACGTAAATGAGAGAGAATGCTCTCCTGTCATATATTCTTTGTAATTTTGGGGGGATGGAGAGGATCAATTTGGTTTTGCAATTAACCTGTTTTAACTACCACCTCTAGGAAAATGATTCTAATTACTTTATATGTGCTATGCAAGTGGCCAAATAGAGTACTCAGGGTGAGATTGAAAACAGATGGGAAGGAACTGCAAAATGTAAATATTCCCTAAATTGGTAGAACTGTTTGGCAGAGACCAAATAGTGGCCAATACATTGAGAAGCAAAGTAAGGCTTGTCAAAGAAACAGAAATTCCTACCATGGTTACAGTTTACTATTTCGCCAGTTTCCTTATGACTGAGTTACAAATGAAACTTCCTTTTACTACAAAATGAATTCCCTTCTCTCACGGGTAACTAAAGGATCATTCTGAGGCAACCCCACATGCGGTACACAAACATAACAGCACTTTTCTATAAAAGCCACAAGTTCCCCAAGTGGTTGTATCTTCTCTCAGCAGCCGTGGTCCACGGCCAATACTTTCAGCAAGTTGGGAACCCGCCGCCCTGCACACTCCCCAGAACAAGAGCCTGCAGGAGTAGCCCCCTCACATCACCACCATTCCTCCCTTGCAGGACCCACGCCTGCTTCACGGTGGGTTTATGCTGACGTTCTGCAACATAAGCTTCTATCCTGTGAAAACTAAGAGCATGCACCCTTCGTTGCCTATTGCCTTTGCACATGTGAAGCCCAAAGAAAGTCTTGGCTGTCTTCTCTCGCGCGCAGAACCACATGTAGGAAGCAGTGGAAAATAAAAAGTGTGTTTAGACAGGAACACCCAGGGGAACAGTGATTGCTTTCTAGCTTGTGTTTATCTTTAAAAGAGCCATGACTACCAGCAGGAAAGGTCGTCGCGATGGCCGTAAACAGCAGTGAGCCCTCCCCGGTGAAGGCACTGCAGATTGAACTAACGCCGAGGCCACGGCACGAGGGTGACCCAGGCTCCATAATCGACTCCAAGGTTTCTCCAGGCACCTCTCTCTACGAAGTCCTCTTTGCTCTTGACTCTGCAACCTGTGATCAGGAGGCAGACAAAAGCAGTTCGTACTGGGGCTCCTTCTCCTGCCAGCTCCGTGACTGTGGGCAGGTTAGCTTCCTGGGAGGACTAAAGGGCCGAGTGCAGGCATGTGCAGCCCATGGGTACTGTACATGCTTCCATTCAATACCTGAAGCTATTTGTATTTTCTGAGTTTTCAATCCTCCCCCACCCAATAGCACCCCTCTGTCTACAGCTCTAAGAGCCACACTGCAACTCTGGCCTTGTTTCGTTTTTAAAGCCTCAAAATTCATTCCATGAAAACAGCGTCATAATACAACTGAAAAACATGGACACCTTTCAGGAAGCAGATAAAAAGGAAGCTGCTGCAATAGGTAATGCACACAGGTCACTCTGGTTACAGAACAGAGAGATGGGAGATTTGTAGATACTCCAAACTCTAAGCCAGACATCCTTCTCCTGGTCACCTTGGATGGAGATTTTACTACTTTGCTTTCTTGGGTTATTGCCTTGTGTAATAAACTGCATTCTCCTTTATCTTATAAAATGCAATCATTATGACCGCAGAAGCAGTAACTCATGCCGGAGCCCAACACCTATCTCCTTTTTATTACCTGGATTGATGAGATTTGAGTGTGTGTCTCAGGTTTGACATACAGATGTCATTCGTGGCTAAGACACAAATGGCCTTGACTTTCCAACCTTGAATGCCAGGAGTGTATCAGTGATCTACCAAGATCCTGGAAGAAATAATAGGGGACAAATATCACCTCTCCAAGGTCCCCCCTGTCAACACTCTTGCTCTGGGGATTCAGTTTCAACACTTGGATTTTGGGAGACACATTCAAACCACAGCACTGCCCACCTTTTCCAAGGTGCAGAGCCATGAAACTTGTTCTACTAAAGAAACATGAGTAGAAAAGAGAAGTGTCTCTTGCGGGCTGAAGTGGTTGAAAACAATGGCACTGGCTTCTCTGCACTCTCTTCTGGAGGTGTGCTAATCACAGCTGAACGTGGCAGAGCCACAAAATGGAGGAAAGGAGTTCAGAACCTTTGAGTCGCTTCTCAGAGACAAGACTGCCTTGTTGGGGACAGCCACATGGAACTGTTAGTGTTGTATCTACTGCAGAAGCTGTCG
This sequence comes from Oryctolagus cuniculus, assembly GCF_964237555.1. NCBI lineage: Eukaryota > Metazoa > Chordata > Mammalia > Lagomorpha > Leporidae > Oryctolagus > Oryctolagus cuniculus. The sequence goes on along the minus strand of NC_091435.1, from coordinate 102,943,574 downwards.
CCGTAACTGACAGTGTGTGTACTGAAACCAGGTAGATACCCAACACAATCTTATAACTGGCATTTACTACATTAAAATGTATGTAGTTCACATGTATCTGATGAGAATATAAATTTGGTACAACCACTATAGAAAACAAATGGACAAAATCTTCTAAAGTCAAAACTTTACTATTCTATGACTCATTAGAATGTGTTAAAATGTTCATCAAAAACATGTGCTATAATCATTGACATAAATAAAATGGAATGTTATTCAACCTTAAAGAGGAAGAAACTTCTGATATAAACTACTGTAGATAAACCTTGAACACCCTATGCTGAGAGCAATAGGGCAATCACAAAAGAGACATATACTCTATGGCGCTACTTGGACGAGTACCCAGAGTAGCCAACTGCATGGAGACAGAAAGCCACAGGAGGAGCAGATGATGGTTCAAGTAGTCAGGTTCCTGCCAGCCACGTGGGTGACCCAGATTGAATTCTGGCTATTCGTTTTCGCCCTGACCCAGCCCAGGCCCAGCCCAGCCATTGCAGGAATTTAGGGAATGAACCAGGGGAGGCGAGGTTTTCTCTCTCTCTCTCTCTCTCTCTCTCTCTATATATATATATATATATATGTATTTCTGTGTCTATCTGTACCACTCAAATGAATAAATGTTGTTTCTAAAAAATGTTTTGTTAAGATAGAAAGTTTTACATATATTTTATAATAATTAAAGATAAAAAGTCCACAAAACATGTTCTAAAGTAGTGTAATGCCTAATAGCCAGAAAAGTAGAAATTAATCAGATGCTCTTCAAAGTAAAATGGATAGACAAAGCATAGGCTGTTAACTCAAAGGAATATTACACACCCATAATAGACAGTCTATGACTTGCAATAATATGAATAAGTCTGATGGACATAAATTTGAGCAGAAACAACTATACAAAAGAACATATACCATCTGACTCCAATTGTATAAAGTACAAAAACAGACAAAAGTCTTAAACACGGTTAGAAGTAAAGATAGTGGTTAACTTTCGGATGTGGCTAGTGACTGACAGTATTTCAGTATTATTATGTTTCAATTAAAACATTCTTTACAGGGGCCCAGCACTGTGGCATAGCAGGTAAAGCCACCACCTGCAGTGCTGGCATCCCATATGTGTGCCAGTTCAAGGCCCGGGTGCTCAACTTCTGATCCAGCTCTCTGTTATGGCCTGGGAAAGTAGTAGAAGATGGCCCGAGTCCTTGGGCCCCTGCACCCGCTTGGGAGACCCAGAAGAAAGCTCCTGGCTCCTGGTTCCTGGCTTGGGATCGGCGCAGCTCCAGGCATTGCAGCCAACTGGGGAGTGAACCAGCAGATGGAAGACCTCTCTCTCTCTCTCTGCCTCACCTCTCTCTCTGTAACTTTGACTTTCAAATAAATAAATCTTTTAAAAAAAAGTTCTTTATAAATTGTTCACATAACCTGCTTTTAAAATTTTCTATGTTCTCTAAAAAAAAAAAAAAATCAGAGACAAGAAGAGAAACAAAGTCATAGAGTGCACTGTTGTTGAGTAGAGTACACCTCTACAGCAGCTGAGAAAAAGGAACGTAGTCGTGTGTGTCTGAGTAAACTGACTTCAGTACACCTTGGAATTCCTTCTGCAGCATACAGATTACCTTCTTTCTCATCAAATTGCCATTCATCTAGGAGTACCAACAAGAAATGTGCTTAATAATTAAAATTCCATGGTAATTTCACACTCAACAATGCCTTGTGTTCATAATTTCAACATTAGATTTGATTGAATACAATTAAATATGGCCCATGCTTTCCAAAACGGGTTGCATGATGGATCTCAATGAACTCATTAGCAGCTAATGCAGTAGAGATCTTTCTAAATGCTAATGTTTAGCTGCCTTTGGCTCATTAATTAATTTAAAGATTGTATAATTATCAGAGCTTTTGATTCAAGCACCTCTACCATTTTTTTATTATTGGATAATACTTATTTGCATGTGAGCATAAAAAATTAAATTATAGCTTCCACAGAAATGTAGCATAATATAAAATGATCATACAGATTATGTATTTATTTTGAAAATGAAAAAAAGAAAAGTAGGAGGGGATGTTCTCTTGAACACATGAAGAATTGGGACCTCCATAAACACTTGTCACCAAAATAGAAGTGGAAGAAACAAAGCAGAATGTGCAAGGAGTGCACAGTGGGGCGGACATGAGTGAAATACAATGAAACCCAGCGCCCAGGACAGAGGGCGAATCTGCTCAGATCCTATGGTAGACAGCCCACCCTAAAACCCCAAGCAAGGAAAAAATCCAAGCTAATTAACAAGAATACCTAAAGTTCTAAGCCATTGTTCTGAAATATCATTGGAGTCTCCTTCCAAAGGTCTTTAGAGCATCCATGGTTGTTAGCCATGGCTCACTTGGCTAATCCTCCGCCTGCGGGGCCAGCACCCCGGGTTCTGTCCTGGTTGCTCCTCTTCCAGTCCAGCTCTCTGTTGTGGCCTGGGAGGGCAGCAGAGGATGGCCCAAGTCCTTGGGTCCCTGCACCCACATGGGAGACCGGGAGGAAGCACCCGGCTCCTGGCTTCAGATCGGCGCGCAGCGCCGGCCATGGCAGCCATTAGGGGAGTGAACCAACGGAAGGAAGACATTTCTCTCTGTCTCTCTCTCACACTGTCTATAACTCTCTCTGTGTCTCTCTCTCTCACTGTCTAACTCTGCCTGGCAAAAAATACAAAAAAGAATTTTTTTAATAAAAATAAAAATAAATTAGACCTAAGAGTCGGCATTGTGGCATAGCAGGTAAAGCTGCGCCTGCAATGCCAGTATCCCATGTGGGCTCTGGTTCAAGACCCAGCTGCTCCACTTCTGATCCAGCTCCCTGCTAACATACCTGGGAAGGCAGCAAAGGGTGGCCCAAGTGCTTGGGCCCCTGCACCCATGTGAGAGACCCCAAAAAAGCTCCAAGCTCCTGGCTTTGGCCTGACCCAGACCTGACTTTTACAGCTTTTTGGGGAGTGAACAAGAGTATGGACGATAACTTTCTCTCTCTCTCTCTCTCTCTCTCTCAACCCTCACCTCCCTGTGTACCTCTGCCTTTCAAATAAATAAAAGAAATATTAAAAAGAAAGAAAAAGGAAATTAGAACTGCAAACAATTAGAATCTTTCAGATACTAATAGTTTTCTCTCACAGTCAGGGCAAGGATTGTTCGGCATACAGGAAGGTAACCTGAGGTGTGTGAGAACTCCTTCCATCATCAGGCACTCAAGGAGAGTCTGCAAATGGAGACTACTCTACTCAAATTGAGACTCCACGGTCAGAATAAAGCGCTGAGACACCAGGGGGAAAGGAGAAGTGAAACTGGGAAGTGTTCAGTCGATGCCACCTACTTCCCTGTGATTTCAGTTATCAGGAAATCTCACTGCAAATAAGGGCCCTGTAGTGGGGACAGAATCATAAAGAAGGACGTATTTTTAGACTGCGGCCTTCTGATTTCTCCACTAGTGGTCATATTTACGGATATTGCCAGAGTGTGAGCACACAGTTCATCCACGACAGACATTTATGAGAAGATTTTGACCAAAGAGACAGCAGGACTAGTTTAACTGTAAGCCATGTCTTCTCACTAATGTTTGATACATTTTTAGGGCTTAGGGGTTCAGAGACAAGTTTAAAAAGAATTCTGCGATTTCTTAAATTTAATTATGCTGGTCAGAGGGTAGAGGGTGAAAGAGATAAGGAAAGTTAACCAGGGGCTGGTGCTGTGGTGGAGCAGATAAAGCCGCCGCCTGCAGTGCTGGCATCCCATATGGGTCCTGGTTCCAGTCCCGGCTGCTCCACTTCTGATCCAGCTCTCTGCTGTGGCCTGGAAAAGCAGAAGATGGCCCAAGTCCTTGGGCCCCTGCACCCACCTGGGAGACCTGGAAGAAGCTCTCAGCTCCTGGCTTCAGATTGGCACAACCCCAGCCGTTGCGGCCAACTGGGTAGTGAACCAGAGGATGGAAGACCTCTCTCTCTCTCTCTCTCTCTCTCTCTCTCTCTCTCTGCCTCTCCTTCTCTCTCTGTGTAACTCAGACTTTCAAATAAATAAATAGGAAGGAGGGAAGGAAGGAAGGAAGGAAGGAAGGAAGGAAGGAAGGAAGGAAGGAAGGAAGGAAGAAAGGAAGGAAGGAAGGAAGGAAGGAAGGAAGGAAGGAAGGAAGGAAGGAAGGAAGGAAGAAAGAAAGAAAGAAAAGGAAGGAAGTTAACCAGCTAACAACTGCAAGGGTAACCAACCAGAAAAAAAAAAAAAACTGTTTATATTGAAATTTTGACTTAAATCCCACCACTGCTATCAGGGCTCCCACACCCTGTCTACAGATAAACTTTTCAACATAGTAATCTTAACCCTGCACAAGTAACAAGTACTTCTCCCCATGAACGCCTTCCTATCAGAAGCCTTGCCACCTCAGCCCCTCCCACACATCCCCCTTGCATTATCCTCACCCTCTTATCTATGGCCAATGTGGGTTCAGTATAAACAACTTTTCTTCCCCAAAGATTGTAAAAACTTCTCTTCGTCTGGCCCAGTGGACATTTTTCCAGCTGCTATCTGGCCATGCTGCTGACAGTTTGTGGAATCTCTTCCTAAGATGTGGTCCTTTTTCTGGCTATCGTCCGTAAAGATACAAGAATCCCTTATTTTAGAGATTCCTCGGTCTCCAGTGTTTTCATTTCACACACGGGCTCACAACACTGCTCTGTCACGCCTGCGAATTATCTAGCTGTGCAGGAGAAATCACTAGAGAAATTAAGATCTCTCTGAAAGAAAAAGTCAAGATTGTAAAAGCCACAGGACTGGCAATTCCGCCTGAAATGTGTTGATACAGGCTCGAGAGCCTTGGCAGGGAGAACCACCGAGGCTTTGCTTCTTCCACATTCTGCTCTCTCCCAACAGCCTTCGAAAGTGGCTGGCACCATCATGTCTGAGAATCAATTTCCTCCATTTGTGGTGATGGCCATATGGGTGACACTGAGAAAAGTGACCACATCTTAGTCAATCTAAACATCTAACTCATTAGATCAGTAAAAACTATCCAGGTATAATCATTTTCATGTGTTATCAATAAATATTTATACAGAAAGCCAAACTAAGGTATAGGTAGCTTGGATAAAGATCAAACTGCAGGGACCAGCACTGTGGCACAGTAGGTTAATCCTCCCCCTGTGGTGCCAACATCCCATAGAGGCGCCAGTTTGAGTCCCAGTTGCTCCTCTTCCAATCCAACTCTCTGCTATGGCCTGGGAAAGCAATAGAAGATGGTCCAAGCGCTTGGGCCCCTGAATCCACATGAGAGAACAGGAAGAAGCTCCTGGCTCTTAGCTTCAGCTTGGCTCCGCTCTGGCTATTGTGACCATTTGGGGAATGAACCAGTGGATGGAAGATCTTTCTCTCTGTCTCTCCCTCTCACAGTCTGTAACTTTACGTCTCACATAAACAAATAAAATCTTTTTTCAAAAATGATTAAACTAAGTTGGAAACAGCAGCTCATCTCCTATTTGCCACAACTTTTCACCTGTCCACATCCAGTTGGAAAGCAGGCTGGGGGGAAAGTAGCAGTTTCCTAAAGCCCACGCTTCCATCCCTCAAATCGCTGTAAATATCCTTTTTCTCCTCACACAGAACCCACTCTCCTCTCCCCTAAAAGACACCGTTCAGGGTCCCACCCAGTCCTGCACCCAGTGTGAAGTCGAAGATACCTGGGAGATAAACGCAGTCTCCTCCACCAGCTCTGGATGTGTCTCCCAACAGAAAAGTGAACCAGCTTGTCCCCTGTGCTCACAACACCCTAAATCAATAATGGTGGATCTGACAGGAAGTCCATGATAGGAAAGAGAGGAATCAAAATACATAGCAGCCACTGGTCTTCAGCAACAAGGGCCATTACCACTGGGCAGTATTTACACAGGGCCTTCGGGCAGCAGTGGAGTACTTTCTTTGGTTAGACTTTGGCTCTGGTTTCTGGGAGGAGCTCCCTGGTCAGTGTCCCCAGAGCCTGTGGCTTTGCCTCTGCCTGGTTCTTCCTTCTCTATTGTCTCGCACAGCCATATTTGAGTTTGGAGACTTCCCTTCCTTGAGCATTCCTTTGGGGACGCCCAGTTCTGATTAGATTGCCTTCTCTTTAGTGCAGTTTTAAGAGCCTGCCAACTGTATTACAACTGAAAAATAATAGACCTGTGATGTCTTTAGCCTAAGAGTTACCCAAATACATGGTAGACTTCTGGCCATCTGATCTTGGTCAGATTTACCGTGTCAATAACTACCCAGAATTCTTTATGGGTCTATTTCTTAAACTTGCCTTATTTTCTGGCTTTAGAGTTTAGCCATCCCTCTCTCCCCACTTTAAAAGCAGTTTCCTTGAGTTCATGTGATCTCCTAGACTTACTCCAATCCAGGTTACTGGATCTAACCCCCTTGGTTGGTTAAGACACTTTTTTGTTTCTTTTTTAAAAAGAGTTATTTATTTGAGAGGCAGAGATACAGAAAGGGAGAGGCAGAGGCAGAAAGAGAAAGAGAGGGAGAGAGAAAGAGAGAACTTCCATCTGCTGCTTCATTCCTTAAATGGCCACAACAGCCAGGGCTGGGTCAGACAGAAACCAGGAGCTAGGAACTTTATTCAGGTCTCCCACACAGGTGCAGGGGCCCAAGTACTTGGGCCATCTTCTGCGGCTTTCTCAGGTGCATTTGCAGGGAGGTGGATCAGAAGTGGAGCAGCTGGGACTTGAAGCAGGGCCCATAGGGGATACCAGCATGGCAAGGTGGTATCTTAATCCATTGTGCCACAGTACCAGCTCCACTTGAGATTCTTTTAACTGGAAACCACTGAAGAACATTTATAGTAACACCCTGTGTCCTGCTTTTGCAGGATTCAGAGCAGGCGATTTTTCCAACCATATGGATTCTCTTTTCTTTCAACTATTCTCACATTATTTCTTGCCTGAGCTTATTTCTTCCTTAGAATAACCTATGAAAAACAGAAGCCAACATGCAAATATTTGGGCTCTTTTTGACTACTTATCTAAGGCTAATGATTACATATGGACAGGTGATCTGCTTTCCAGGTCATTACAAAGACAATTTTGTCAAATGCTGTGTATGTATCAGAAAGTTCACGATATCTGCAATATCTACTTTTTCTTTTTTTAAAGGTTTATTGATTTATTTGAAAGTCAGAGTTATACAGAGAGAGAAGGAGAGGCAGAGAGAGAGAGAGAGAGAGAGAGGTCTTCCATCCGCTGGTTCACTCCCCAGTTGGCCACAATGGCCGGAGCTGTGCCGAGCTAAAGCCAGGAGCCAGAAGCTTCTTCTGTGTCTCACAAATGGGTGCAGGGGCCCAAGGACTTGGGCCATCTTCTACTGCTTTCCCAGACCATAGCAGAGAGCTGGATTGGAAGTGGAGTGGCCAGGGCTTGACCAAGTGCCCATATGGGATGCCAGTACTGCAGGTCAGGGCGTTAGCCCGCTGTGCCACAGCACCAGTCCCCAATATCTACTTTTTCATTGCTCTTTGCCCCACATCTCCAGCAATGCCACGTATTTAAGCTTTTTGCAATAATAGGTTCCAAGAACTATATTAGCTACATTGCTAAAAGAAGGATGTAAAAAATAAGTGCTTCCAGCAGGCTCATAGAATGATAAATCCTCTAAACAGCACTCTGGCCTCAGAATCAACCCTTAAGGCATTCTGGTCTGGGTGAAAAGCCCATGAGAGCGTTTCAGGCATGGAAAGTCAAGACACTGTGGAAGATAAAATCCTACCTGAAAGATCTCTATGAGTGAGACCCCAGGGGAAAGAAGGGACCATCAAAGAAGAATGTACTTCTCTCTGAATGGAGGAGAGAACTTCCACTTTGCTTATGGCCCTGTCTAAATAGTGATGGAGATTGTGGGCTCAAAAGGCTTTCACAGCCTTGGCAGCTCACTTCAAGAGCCTCAGGTGATCACCTACGTCATACATAAGAGTGCCAATCGTTAAATTAACAGCAGAGGTCATTGTGCACTTACTCCCCATGCATGACCTCTGTCCTTAATGAGTTGTACTATGAGAATTAACTGTAAAATTTGTTCTCAAATAGTTCTTTATATTGTGTGTGTGTGTAAACTATTTTTTTTTGACAGGCAAAGTGGACAGTGAGAGAGAGAGACAGAGAGAAAGGTCTTCCTTTGCCGTTGGTTCACCCCCAGTGGCCGCTGCGGCTGGCGCACCACACTGATCTGAAGCCAGGAGCCAGGTGCTTCTCCTGGTCTCCCATGGGGTGCAGGGCCCAAGCACTTGGGCCATTCTCCACTGCACTCCCAGGCCACGGCAGAGAGCTGGACAAGAAGAGGAGCAACCGGGACAGAATCTGGCACCCCAACCGGGACTAGAACCCAGAATGCCAGAGCCACAGGCAGAGGATTAGCCTATTGAGCCGCAGTGCTGGCCATGTGCAAACTCTTGAAATCTTTACTTAGTATAGAGTTGGTCTTCTGTGTATAAAGTTAATTAAAAACAAATCTTAATGAAGAATAGGATGGGAGAGGGAGTGGGAGGTGGGATGGGAGTAGAGGTGGGAGGGTGGTTATGGGGGAAAGAACCACTGTATTCCTAAAGTTGTACTTATGAAATTTTGTACTTATTAAATAAATGGTTTCTAAAAAAAATAAGTGCTTCAAAAGATTGACTTCCATTCTTCTCTCATGTACTGGCCTAGTAGATTTAGGCTGGTGGTGTAGCTCTTCTCCAAGAGTTCATTCAGGAACCTCAAGTTCTTTCCATCATACTGCTTTGCATTACCCTAGGGCATGTCCTTTCTGATGAAGCTTGGTCAACATGGTATACCAACATAGATTGGTATGCCAATCTATGGGAAGGGAAAATGTGGGAAGGAATAGTCGTTTCCCTTTTAGCTAGAATGTATTTAAAGTCGTGCATATCAACTTTGTTCATGTCCCACTTGTTCAAATTTTATCACATGGCCACTAAATGGGTACTGTAATAGTAATGGAAGAAGATAAGGAAGTGCCAGGGGCTATCATTTTGCTATGGGTGCCATAAGAAGGAACTAGGAAAGCTGTATCATAACATATCATAGCTACTAGCTTACGCCTAAGAAAATCAGTTGTCAAGTATGCTAACTTAAGACTTTGCAACCTAGATAGCAAGAAGTTTGTTTATTGCTAAGGTCCTTTCTCCTAGGTTCAAATATCCCCATGACTGTTTACTGACATCCTAAGCTACTCGTAGTACTACTAATAAAGCCAAAAACCAAATGCATCCTCCTGCAAGCAACAGACTACCTCAGCTTTCCCCAGTTATTGGCTACATTAGAGCTACCTGCTGTCTACTGTTGCCAGTAGAGATCTTGCTGCCAAACAGCGGGGACTTGACTGGAGACGGTTCTCGGGCTGCCTGCAGACAGCTGGGGGAAGCTCAGTCCGGTTCCTACAACACGCCAGGCTTCTTCGAGGCCAGGAAATTTGAGTCCAGCTCACTTCTGCTCCTGAGCAGTGAGGAAGCTCTTCCTTTGTCAGTCCCCAGGTCTTACTCTCTCAGGACTCACTTCCACAAATGGAGACTGACAGTGATAACCTCCACTCCCTTCAGGGGATTCCACCTCTTATCACTGAGTAAAGTCTGAATTTAGCCCCAACCAGACCAAAAAAAAAAAAAAAAAAGACATTGGCAGCCTTCCCAAATTTTGAGTTCTATTTTCCTTACATCCTGTCATTTTGTTATGAAACTATTTTTAAAGCAAGTTTAATTCACACTCAGTTCATTAAAAAAAGAAAAAACAACTTGAAAGCAAAGGGAATTTCATTTAATCAGAATGTAGGTGCTACATCCTGAAACCAACATTTTAGTCAAACAATGCAGCTGCGGGACGTGCTTTGTTTGGCTATAGGACACTCAGTCAATAATATTAGAGCATTCAAAGAGTTGGTAGCTATTATTGATTTATCGTATGATATTTCATGAACATCCATCTTAAGCAACAATAGAACAAGGTTTTTTTAACATTTATTTTATTTACTTGAAAAGCAAAATTACAGAAAGAGTGAGATATCTTCCATCTGCTGGTTCACTCCCCCAAATGACCAGAACAGCCAGGGCTGGGCCACGCCAAATCTAGAAGCGTGGAATTCCAGCCAGGTCTCCCATGTGGGTGTCACACCCCAATATTCAGACTCCCTTCCGCTGCTTTCACAGGTGCATTACCAGGAAGTTGGACTGGAAGCAAAGCATCTGGGACTCCAACCAGCGCTCATATGGGATTCCAGCATCGCAGGCAGCAGCTTAACGCATTGCACCACAGTGTAAGCCCCAGAACAAACTTTATGCTTCCATTTTTATGCTAGATAAGAACACATGGAATCCACATGAAGATTCTCAACATATGGTAAAATAAAAATATGTGAGGGGCAAGCGTCTGGCCTAATGCTTCAGATGCTGGCTCAGAGGCCCATGTCCCTCCCACATTGGAGTGCCTGGTTTCAATACCCAGCTTTGGCTCCTGACTCCAGCTTCCTACTAATGCAGACTCTGGGAGCCAGCAATGCTGGCTCAAGAAGTTGGGTTCCTACTTAAGTTACATGAGAGAACATGTGCCTTTAAGCTTTCTTACACTGGGTCCAGCATTGTGGTATAGTGGATTAAGGTGTTACCTGGAATGCCAACAACCTGTCTGAGTGCTGGTTCCTGTCTCAGCCGCCTCACTTCAGATCCAGTCCTTTGCTGATGTACTTGGGAAGTCCATAGAGGATGACCCGTGTACTTGGGCCCCTGCCAGCCATGTGGGAAATCCAAATGAAGCTGCTGGCCAGGTCAGGCTGCTGTGTCCACTGGGGAATGAACCAGTGAATGGAAGATCTCCCTCCCTCTGTCTCTCCCTGTCTCTAACTCTGACTTTCATATAAACAAATAAATAAGAATCTTTAAAAAAAAGAAGTTGGGTTCCTAGCCCTCCCCAGAGTGACCTGCACCCAGTTCCTGGCTTCGGCCTAGCACAGCCCTGACTGTTGCAGGTGCATGGTGAGTGAACCAGAGGATGGAAGATCAATCTCTCTGTCTCATACATCTCTCAGGCTCTCAAATAAATAAATAAATTTTTAAAAATATATAGTACAGGGGTCAGCACTGTGATGTAGTAGACTAAGCTTCCACTTGTGGTGCTGACATCCCATATGGGCACCAGTTTGTGCCCCAGCTGCACTTTTTCCAATCCAGCTCTCTAATACAGCCTGGGAAAGCAGAAGAAGATGGCCCAAGTGCTGGGACTCCTGCACCTGTGTGGGAAAACCAGAAGAAGCTCCTGGCTCCTTGCTTTGGATCATCTCAGCTCTGGCCATTGTGGCCATTGAGGGAATGAACCAGCAGATGAAAGACCTTTCTCTCTGTCTCTCCCTTTCTCTGTCTGTAATTCTACTTCTCAAATAAGTTAATAAAATCTTTATATATATATATATATATATACACACACACACACATATATGTATGTATGTATTTATATATGTATTATAGCTCATCACAACAGATTTTCTGATAAATCATTTACCACAGAAGAAGTAAAGCTTCAAAGATCTGGCATTTGAAGGCCAAGGAGTTGAGGAAGCAGAAGAGTGAAATCAGCCTTAGCAGTAGGGAAAACAGCATGTGAAGAACACCGAGCAGCACAATAAAGCAGACCACCCCATGCCCGTGGCAGAGCCAGTGCTCTGGGTGAGGTGTACGTACCGCGGGCAGTGGGAGCTGAGGCTAGGAAGGCAGACAGAGCTGAACTGTGGAACGACTGTACCTCTGTCGGGTTTGAATACTTTTTTGGTGATGCGACATGGAAGGCAGAATGTAAGGCAAGAAACTTCAAATAATATTAGTACGTGAGGAGTCTTCTAAAAGTTCATGGAAAATGGGTATTCTGAAAAAAACTGCATGGATTTCAAAAAAATTTAGCACTAAAATAAGTTTATCTTTGAATTTCATCTTTCCATGGACTTCTTAAACTACCCTTGTATGTTTAGGGTTTTCTGTTTGTTTTCTCTTTTTTTTTTTTTTTATATTTTTACTACATAAACTGAGAAGTCTACTTCTTTACACCTTCAGAATCTTACACTATCAAATTCTTCCCCAATTGTTAGTACTTCTTTAAAACAAGTTAATTTCCAACAGACGGTTTTGTTTTTCTGTCTAAGCATCAACTTGTTTTATGGACTCTAGAATTTGTCCCTTTAAATAAAAATCATACACACAAATACACACTCTTCTAGAAAACCAAGTTGTCAATTTTTAAATATTGGAAGTTTGAGTAATATAATGTCAACAAATTTAAATTTCATAGTTATTTAATAAACATGTCCTTGTGCTAAGCGCAATGTTAGAGTTTATTCTTATAAGAATAATAGAGACTCGGTATTTTTAGAACTCCCATCAGGGAAAAAGGCCCTGAAACAAGAGATTAATCAATAGCGCCCTTAGTACTGGTGCCATCAAATATGCAGGAAGGGCAACCAAGCCAAATGTGAGAAGTCAGCAGAGGCTGCTTGAAGGAAGTGGTCTCCTACTGCTGCTGTACCCGATTACCACCCCCCTGACCACACAACACAGCGGAACACAGTCTCTCCCAGTTCTAGAGGCCACGAGTCCCAAATCCGTTATCCTGAGATCAAGGTGTCAGCATGGTTTATCTCCTCGGGAACCCGTTCCCTGCCTCTGCCAGTGTCTCGTGGCTGCCCGCAGACCTTGGCTTGTGGCCCCATCACTGCATCCTTTCCTTCCAAAGTCACTTTGCCTCCTCTTCCTCTGTGGTGTCCAATCCTACTGTGTTTCTCCCTTAGAAAGATACATGTGATGGCTTTTTGGGTTTACCTAACTAATCTAAATTAATCCCCCATCTCAAGATCCTTAAACAAATCATAACTATAAAGTCCTAAGTTTGTTGTCTAAGGTGACATTCACAGGTTTTAAGGATCAGGACTTGAATATCTTTTTCTTTAAAAAAAAAGATTTATTGATTTATTTGGAAGTCTTGAGTTATAGTGAGAGAAGGAGATACAGAGAAAGAGATCTTCCTTCCCTCTACTGGTACACTCCCCAGATGGCCACAATGGCCAATGCAGACTATGCCAAAGCCAGGAGGCCAGGAGCTTCATTCAGGTTTCCCATATGGGTTGCAGGGGACCAAGTACTTGAGCCATCCTCCACTGTTTTTCCCAGGCCACTAGCAGGAAGCTAGATCAGAAGTGGCACAGCCAGGACATGAACTGGCCCCCATATGCAATCCCAGCAATGGAGGTGGCAGTTTAAACTGCTATACCACAATGCCAGCCCCAGCCTCGGAGAACTTTTGGGAAGTTATTACTCAGCCTGTTCAAGGAGTCACTTTTCAGGTGGAACTTCAAGGAAGGTTGGAAGATAGACTATCCATCCTCTCTGTCTCTCTGAGTGTGGTCCTGGGGGTTCAATTTGGACTATCTTATATGACAGTCCTGATATAACTGAGCTTAGAGGTAGAGCATGTGAAGACACAGTCACTTGACTGTAATGCCACCCAGACCTATAAAGAGAAAATCCACGGTGTCCAATGCTTGGTTTAATGCTCTGCCTAGTCAGATCTGGAATGGAAACACAATGATCAACAACAATCATGGTCACAATGATTCCCACCCATTAACTACTCCTCCACGTTCCCTGGGCACTTGTTCTCTCACCTCCCAGGGGACTACTTGGTATAATATTTTTTTTTTTTGCAAACTTTTTTTTTTAACTTTTATTTAATGAATATACGTTTCCAAAGTACGAATAATGGATTACTATGGCTTCCCCCCCATACCGTCCCTCCCACCCACAACCCTCCCCTTTCCCACTCCCTCTCCCCTTCCATTCACATCAAGATTCATTTTCGATTATCTTAATATACAGAAGATCAGCTTAGTATACATTAAGTAAGGATTTCAACAGTTTGCTCCCACACAGAAACATAAAGTGAAAAATAATAGATGATTTTTTTTTAATGATGATGAAATCAGATCAGACCTATTGTCATGTTTAATCCCAGTGAGAGTCAAGTTGGGAGTTGATAGTTTCTTTTCTTTTCTTTTCTTTTTTTTTTTTTTTTTTTTTTTTTTTTTTTTTTTACAGAGGATCAGTTTAGTATGCATTAAGTAAAGATTTCAACAGTTTGCACCCCCATAGAAACACAAAGTGAAATATATTATTTGAGTACTCGTTATAGCATTAAATCTCAATGCACAGCACATTAAGGACAGAGATCCTACATGAGGAGTAAGTGCACAGTGACTCCTGTTGTTGACTTTACCAATTGACACTCCTGTCTATGGCATCAGTAATCTCCCTATGCTCCAGTCATGAGTTTCCAAGGCTATGGAAGCCCCTTGAGTTCTCCGACTCTTATCTTGTTTAGACAAGGTCATAGTCAAAGTGGAGGTTCTCTCCTCCCTTCAGAGAAAGGTACCTCCTTCTTTGAAGACCTGTTCTTTCCACTGAGATCTCACTCACAGAGATCTTTTGCCAGAGTGTCTTGGCTTTCCATGCCTGAAATACTCTCATGGGCTTTTCAGCCAGATCTGAATGCCTTTAGGGCTGATTCTGAGGCCAGAGTGCTATTTAGGGCATCTGCCATTCTATGAGTCTGCTGAGTATCTCACTTCCCATGTTGGATCACTCTCCCCTTTATTTATTCTATCGGTTAGTGTTAGCAGGTACTAGACTTGCTTATGTGCTCCCTTTGACTCTTAGTCCTTTCATTATGATCAATTGCGAACTGAAATTGATCACTTGGACTAGTGAGATGGCATTGGTACATGCCACCTTGATGGGATTAAATTGGAGTCCCCTGTTATGTTTTTAACTCTACCATTTGGGGCAAGTCAGCTTGAACATGTCCCAAATTATATATCTCTTCCCTCTCTTATTCCTACTCTTATGTTTAACAGGGATCACATTTCAGTTAAATTTCAACACTTAAGAATAACTGTGTATTAATTACAGAATTAAATCAGTCATATTAAGTAGAACAGACAAAAAAACTACTAAGAGGGATAATGTATTAAGTTGTTCATTAACAGTCAGGGCTATGCTGATCAAGTCATCGTTTCCCATAGTGTCCCTTTCACTTCAACAAGTTTCCTTTTTGGTGTTCAGTCAGTTGTCACCGATCAGGGAGAACATATGGTATTTGTCCCTTTGGGACTGGCTTATTTCACTCAGCATGATGTGTTCCAGATTCCTCCATTTTGTTGCAAATGACTGGATTTCGTTGTTTCTTACTGCAGTGTAGTATTCTAAAGAGTACATATCCCATAATTTCTTTATCCAGTCTACCGTTGATGGGCATTTAGGTTGGTTCCAGGTCTTAGCTATTGTGAATTGTGCTGCAATAAACATTAGGCTGCAGACCGCTTTTTTGTTTGCCAATTTAAATTCCTTTGGGTAAATTCCAAGGAGTGGGATGGCTGGGTCCAACGGTAGGGTTATCTTCAGGTTTCTGAGGAATCTCCAGACTGATTTCCATAGTGGCTTGACCAGTTTGCATTCCCACCAACAGTGGGTTAGTGTCCCTTTTTCCCCACATCCTCGCCAGCATCTGTTGTTGGTAGATTTCTGAATGTGAGCCATTCTAACTGGGGTGAGGTGGAACCTCATTGTGGTTTTGATTTGCATTTCTCTGATTGCTAATGACCTTGAACATTTTTTCATGTGCCTGTTGGCCATTTGGATTTCCTCTTTTGAAAAATGTCTATTGAGGTCCTTGGCCCATCTCTTAATTGGGTTGTTGGTTTTGTTTTTGTGGAGTTTCTTGATCTCTTTGTAGATTCTGGTTATTAACCCTTTATCTGTTGCATAGTTTGCAAATATTTTTTCCCATTCTGACGGTTGTCTCTTCACTCTCCTGACTGTTTCTTTTGCAGTACAGAAACTTCTCAATTTGATGCAATCCCAATAGTTAATTTTGGCTTTGACTGCCTGTGCCTCCCGGGTCTTTTCCAGAAACTCTTTGCCTGTGCCAATATCTTGAAGGGTTTCTCCAATGTTCTCTAGTAACTTGATGGTGTCAGGTCGTAGATTTAGGTCTTTAATCCATGTTGAGTGGATTTTTGTGTAAGGTGTAAGGTAGGGGTCTTGCTTCATGATTCTGCATGTGGAAATCCAATTTTCCCAGCACCATTTATTGAATAGACTGTCCTTGCTCAAGGAATTAGTTTTAGATCCTTGATCAAATATAAGTTGGCTGTAGATGTTTGGGTTGATTTCTGGTGTTTCAATTCTGTTCCATTGGTCTATCCATCTGTTTCTGTACCAGTACCATGCTGTTTTGATTACAACTGCCCTGTAGTATGTCCTGAAATCTGGTATTGTGATGCCTCCGGCTTTGTTTTTGTTGTACAAGATTGCTTTAGCTATTCGAGGTCTCTTGTGCCTCCATATAAATTTCAGCACCAATTTTTCCAGATCTGAGAAGAAGGTCTTCGGTATCTTGATTGGTATTGCATTGAATCTATAAATTGCTTTTGGGAGAATGGACATTTTGATGATATTGATTCTTCCAATCCATGAGCATGGAAGATTTTTCCATTTCTTGGTATCCTCTTCTATTTCTTTCTTTAAGGTTTTGTAATTTTCATCGTAGAGATCTTTAACGTCCTTGGTTAAGTTTATTCCAAGGTATTTGATTGTTTTTGTAGCTATTGTGAATGGGATTGATCTTAGAATTTCTTCCTCAGCCATGGCATTGTCTGTGTATACAAAGGCTGTTGATTTTTGTGCATTGATTTTATACCCTGCTACTTTGCCAAACTCTTCTATGAGTTCCAATAGTCTCTTGGTAGAGTTCTTTGGGTCCCCTAAATAAAGAATCATGTCATCTGCAAAGAGGGATAGTTTGAGTTCTTCCTTCCCAATTTGTATCCCTTTAATTTCTTTTTCTTGCCTAATAGCTCTGGCTAGAACCTCCAGAACTATATTGAATAGCAGTGGTGAGAGTGGACATCCCTGTCTGGTCCCAGATCTCAGTGGAAATGCTTCCAACTTTTCCCCATTCAATAGGATGTTGGCTGTGGGTTTTTCATAGATTGCTTTGATTGTATTGAGGAATGTTCCTTCCAAACCCAGTTTGCTTAGAGTTTTCATCATGAACGGGTGTTGTATTTTATCAAATGCTTTCTCGGCATCTATTGAGAGAATCATATGGTTTTTCTTCTGCAGTCTGTTAATGTGGTGTATCACATTGATTGTCTTGCGCACATTAAACCATCCCTGCATACCAGGGATAAATCCCACTTGGTCTGGGTGGATGATCTTTCTGATGTGTTGTTGCATTCTATTGGCGAGAATTTTATTGAGGATTTTTGCATCTATGTTCATCAGGGATATTGGTCTGTAACTCTCTTTCAGTGCTGCATCTTTTCCCGGCTTAGGAATTAAGGTGATGCTGGCTTCATAGAAAGAATTTGGGAGGATTCCCTCTTCTTCAATTGTTCTGAATAGTTTGAGAAGAATTGGAGTTAGTTCTTCTTTAAATGTCTGGTAGAATTCAGCAGTGAATCCATCTGGTCCTGGGCTTTTCTTTGTTGGGAGGGCCTTTATTACTGTTTCAATTTCTGTCTCAGTTATGGGTCTGTTTAGGTTTTCGATGTCTTCCTGGTTCAATTTAGGTAGGTTGCATGTGTCCAGGAATCTATCCATTTCTGATAGGTTTCCCTGTTTGCTGGCATACAAGTCCTTGTAGTAATTTCTGATGATTCTTTTTATTTCTGTGGTGTCTGTTGTTACATTTCCTTTTTCATCTCTGATTTTATTGATTTGGGTCTTTTCTCTTCTTTTTTTAGTTAGTTGGGCCAATGGGGTGTCAATTTTGTTTATTTTTTCAAAAAACCAGCTCCTCGTTTGGCTGATTTTTTGTAATGTTTTTCTTGATTCAATCCTGTTGATTTCTTCTCTGATTTTAATTATTTCTCTTCTCCTACTAGATTTGGGTCTGGTTTGCTGTAGGTTTTCTAGATCCTTGAGGTGAATAGAAAGCTCATCTATTTGGTGCCTTTCCAATTTCTTGATGTAGGCACCTATTGATATAAACTTTCCTCTTAACACTGCTTTTGCTGCGTCCCATAAGTTTTGGTATGTTGTGCTGTTATCCTCATTTACTTCCAGAAAGTTTTTGATTTCTCTTTTGATTTCTTCTATGACCCATTGTTCATTCAGGAGCATGTTGTTCAATCTCCATGTGTTTGCGTATGCTCTAGGGATTCCTGAGTTGTTCATTTCCAACTTCATTCCTTTATGGTCTGAGAAGCTGCATGGTATGATTCTAATTCTTTTGAATTTGCTGAGACTTGCTTTATGGCCTAGTATGTGGTCAATCCTAGAGAAGGTTCCATGTACTGCTGAGAAGAATGTATAATCTTTAGCTGTAGGATTGAAAGTTCTGTATATATCTGTTAGATCCATTTGGGCTATAGTGTCGTTTAAATCTACTGTATCCTTGTTGATCTTCTGTCCTATTGATCTGTCTATTTCTGAGAGTGGAGTATTGAAGTCCCCCAGTATTATTGTATTGGGGTCTAAGTCTCCCTTTAAGTCCGTTAACAAATCTTTTAGATAAACCGGTGCCCTGTAGTTAGGTGCATATACATTGATAATTGTTATATCTTCCTGTTGAATTGATCCCTTAATCATTATGTAGTGTCCCTCTTTGTCTCTCTTAATGGTTTTTGTGGTAAAGTTTATGTTGTCCGATATTAAGATGGCTACGCCTGCTCTTTTTTCATTTCTGTTGGCATGGTATATCTTTTTCCAGCCTTTCACTTTCAGTCTGTATGGATCTTTGTTGGAAAGATGTGTTTCTTGTAAGCAGCAAATGGATGGGTTTTGTTTTTTAACCCAATCAGCCAAACGGTGTCTTTTAACTGGACAGTTCAGGCCATTCACGTTCAATGTGACTAATGATAAGTGGTAACTTTGCCCTGCCATTTGCCAAAGATAAGTTCTCATATATGCTTTGAATTCCCTGTGATCTTTTGCTGTGAGCTTTCCTTCCTTGGTTTCCTTCCTTTACCTTCTTTCATATTGATGACCGTGTTTCTTTGTTTCTGTGTGTAACACATCTTTAAGCATCTTTTGCAGGGCTGGACGAGTGGCAACAAATTCTTTCAATTTCTGTTTGTTATGAAAAGTCTTTATTTCACCTTCATTCACAAATGATAGCTTTGCAGGATATAATATTCTGGGCTGGCAGTTGTTCTCTCTTAGTACCTGGGCTATATCTTGCCATTCCCTCCTAGCTTGTAGAGTTTCTGATGAGAAGTCAGCTGTGAGTCTGATTGGAGATCCTCTGAGAGTAATCTGACGTTTCTCTCTTGCACATTTTAGGATCTTTTCTTTATGTTTCACTGTGGAGAGTTTAATTACAACGTGCCGTGGTGAGGGTCTCTTTTGGTCGTGTTTATTAGGGGTTCTGTGAGCTTCCTGTACTAGGATTTCTCTGTCCTTCTCCAAACCTGGGAAATTTTCTGCTAATATCTCACTAAAAAGGCCTTCTAATCCTTTCTCCCTCTCCATGCCTTCAGGAACTCCTAGAACCCGAATGTTGGGTTTTTTAATAGTATCCTGAAGATTCCCGACAATATGTTTTAGATTCCTAATTTCCTCTTCTTTTCTTTGGTCTGACTGTATCCTTTCCTGTTCTCTGTCTTCTAAGTCCGATATTCTCTCTTCTGCTTCTCCCATTCTGTTTGTAAGGCTCTCTATTGTGTTTTTCATTTGATCTATTGAATTCTTCACTTCAGTCACTATCCCAGTTTCCTGTTGTACTAGTTGTTTCGTTTCATTTTGATTCCTCCTTAATATTTCATTTTCACGAGAGAGATTTTCTATCTTGTCCATTAAGGATTTCTGTAGTTCAAGAATTTGTTTTTGAGAACTTCTTAATGTTCTTATCAATTTTTTGAGATCTGCTTCTTGCATTTCTTCTATGTCATCATCCTCATAATCTTGAATTGGGGTGTCTTTTTCATTTGAGGGCTTCATGGTGACTTCCTTGTTTTTATTACCTTGGTTTTTGCGTTTGTTATTTGTCATATTGGAGATATTTGGTTTCTTCACTGTGGTGCTTTTTCTTGTTATACTATGACTCTAGATTAAGTGGACTATCTGTTTTTGATGGAGCCTTAGGGCTTGAGATGGGTGCGGCCTGAGAGCTCTGTTTGGTGTGCCAAAGGTGACACTCCCAGGTTAGGCGTGGTAAACCTCTCTCTCTCTCTCTCTCTCTCTCTCTCTTTTTTTTTTTGATTCAACAGGGAAGTTATTCTGCACAGCTGAACAAAGTTGGAGGTAGTTAGCAGGCAAATGATATACCCACAGGAGCCAGAGATCAGAAGCTCTTTCCCAAGGACCACACAGGGAATCTGTTCGGCCCTTAGAGTGGGCTCAAATTCTCCTTCAGTCTCCCACTGGGTTGCCAAAGTTACGGAATTGTAGCGTCTCTGGAGAGTGCTCACGTGAATTCCGTGAGTTCTCTCCCCCACCGTCTCTTTTTTCACAGTCTCAGTTCAGTAGCACCATAAATTTACTAAGTCCTAATCTCCTGTTAATTCGCCCCACCCAGAGTCAGGTTTTACTGCTAGGCTCAGGGCCGGTGCAGACCTGAGGTCGCTCTGCTTATGACGTATGTCCAAGATGGCGCCTGCTCTTTGTCTTGCTCGCCCTTGAGAGGTGAGCGGAGAGAGAGAAACCCGTGTCCATACCAGTCACCTTTTTTTTTTTTTCCCTCTCTCTCTCTTCCAGTTAGCTTGGTGAAGTCCCCCCCGCCCCGGGGGTCGTTCCCTCTAGTCTCCTCTCTCCGCTTGCCTGCCGGTGTCTCGGGTTATTGAGGTTCGGCTCACCTCGCGTTCCAGCGCTGGTGTGTTGAGTCTGCCGCTGATGTCCCGAACTGTGGGCTCCCACGCTCTCCACGCAGGTCTGCTCCCCTTCCAGCGCCGATGTGTGGACTCGGAGCCCTGGACTTCCCAAGTCTCCCCGCTGTTGCACTCCCCTTCGAGCACTTGCGCGCAGACCCTGCAGCTTGCGCAGCTCAGTCCCGCGGCTCGGCTTCCGCGGCTCAGTCCCGCGGCTCGGTCCTGCGGTTCGGCTTTCGCGCGCGGTGGGCGACCTTGTTCTCCCAGTAGGTCCTCCCAATATTTTTTTTATTTGACAGATAGAGAACAGCAAGAGAGAGAGACAGAGAGAAAGGTCTTCCTTCTGTTGGTTCACCCCTCAAATGGCCTCCATGGCTGGCGCACTGCATTGATCTGGAGCCAGAAGCCAGGTGCTTCCTCCTTGTCTCCCATGTGGGTGCAGGGCCCAAGCACTCAGGCCATCCTCCACTGCCTTCCCAGGCCACAGCAGAGAGCTGGACTGGAAGAGGAGCAACCAGGACTAGAACCCAGCACCCATATGGGATGTCGGCGCCACAGGCGGGGGATTAACCTAATGCGCCATGGTGCTGGCCCCTGCTTGGTATAATATTTATCTCCACACAAGCATGTCCTGAAAAATCTATTTTCTAGCTAAGCTTTTACAATAACAAGGCCTGATGCTGCCTTTTCCCCTCAGATCTGAAGCTGTCCTCATATTATTTTTCCCAGGCTCTGTAAATTTGCATCTTGCCTGTCTAATGAGTTGACATACTTGTTTTTACTGCATGATCTGAATTCAGATCCATCTTTCTGGCTTTTGATAAGAAACATGTTTGTCATCATTATAGTTTGTTTCCACTAAATATGGGATTCACTGTGGCAATTATCCAGGGCCATAATCAGCTGAAGTAGCAGTGAAGTGTTTCAGTTAGAATAGGAAAGTTGTAGAGTTGCATTAATATGCACATAAGCACGACACAAGTGGCTCCCAAGGAAACGCTCTACCTCCAACAGCTGCCACAGCAAGACTGTGAGAACAAACAGAAGAATGAAGTGCAATAAGCGACAACAATATTTTCTAAAAGGAAAAACTGAAGAACTTTATATGCTGCGATATTGAACTTGATCATTAAAAACAACAAAATGTGTAATTTTAAAAGAAATGAAATCTACATTTAAATTCATGTGAGTATTGTTGCTGTTTACTTTCTCCTGTCTGGAAAACAGTAAAATAAGAATATCAAAAAAAGAAAGTGTGAAAAAATACCTTTTTCCCCAATATGAGTTAATATACTTCTATATCATGAATAAGGGCATTGCATGGGGGTAGGTGCTGCGGCGTAGTGGGGAAAATCACTGCCTGCAGTGCTGGCATCCCATGTGTGTACTGGTTCCAGTCCCGGCTGTTCCAATTGCGATCCGGCTCTCTGCCATGGCCTGGGAAAGCAGTAGAAGATGACCCTAGTCCTTGGGCCCCTGCACCCACATGGGTGACCAGGAAGAAGCTCCTGGCTCCTGGCTTCAGATCAGCGCAGCTCTGGCCTTTGCAGCCTTCTGGGGAGTGAACCAGCAGATGGAAGACCTCTCTCTCTCTCTCTCTCTACCTCTGCCTCTGCCTCTACCTCTCTGGAACTCTGCCTTTCAAATAAATAAATTTTTAAAAAAGAGCATTGTTTCATTGAGAAGGTACTACTGATGCACATTCTTTAGGTGACAAAAAAGAAGGAACAGGCCGGCGCTGTGGCTCACTAGGCTAATCCTCCGCCTTGCGGCGCCGGCACACCGGGTTCTAGTCCCGGTTGGGGCACCAGATTCTGTCCCGGTTGCTCCTCTTCCAGGCCAGCTCTCTGCTATGGCCCGGGAGTGCAGTGGAGGATGGCCCAAGTCCTTGGGCCCTGCACCCCATGGGAGACCAGGAGAAGCACCTGGCTCCTGCCATCGGATCAGCGCGGTGCGCCTGCCACAGTGGCCATTGGAGGGTGAACCAACGGCAAAAGGAAAACCTTTCTCTCTGTCTCTCTCTCTCACTGTCCACTCTGCCTGTCAAAAAAAAAAAAGAAGGAACAGAGCTTGGTTTGCTTCCCTCAGCTCCATTGTTCTTAATCCTCCAGTATGAATAAACACCTTGGCCAAAGGTAGGCCTGGTAGGACCTGAAGGATCTTGCAGAATGCCATAAGGGACAAGAGCAGACCAAATACATGCTCGAGTAAATTAATGGAATAATTATAACAATACCATGTGATACATTTTAGGGTGCTTTAATTGCTTGCTTACTTACGCCTACATCTCTACACTTGGTAGTAAATGGCATATAGCTACAGGTAGGTAATACTTTGGGATATTAAGGACCATTTTATTCCTCTAATGTTTTTTCTCCACTTACCCTTCAAATAGTTAGTCAATAACGTACTCATTATCATGAGAGTTCTTTGTTTTCCAAAAGGCTTAAGCCCATTGGAGAATTTAGAAAATCTGTGAAACCCTGGTTGGAATGTGTCCTACAACAAACATGTGTGGGAAAGTTCATCTCCAGTGCAACAGTGTTGGAAGGTGGGGCCTACTGAGAGGCATTCAGATCACCAGGCTCCACCCTCAAGAGGGGATTAGTGGGGGCGGGTAGTGGCCTAATAGGTTAAGCTTCTGCCTGCAGCACCAGCATCCCACATGGGTGCCAGCTCATGTCCCGGCTGCTCCTCTTCCAATCCAGCTCTCTGCTTCTGCCTGGGAAAGCAGTGTAGGGGGCCCCTGCACCCACACGGCAGACCCACAGGAAGCTTCTGCTGCTTGCTTTGGGGAGTGGACCAGCAGATGGAAGACCTCTCCCTCTCATTCTCTCTGTAACTCTGCCTCTTAAATAAATCAATAAATATTTTTAAAAATTATCTTGGCTTTTAAACAAGGTTTAAAAAAAAAAAAAAAGGATTCGGTTGGTCAGCGCTGTGGCGCTGTGGCGCTGTGGCACAGTGGGTTGAAGCCCTGGCCTGCAGTGCCAGCATCCCATATGGGTGCCGGTTCGAGTCTTGCTGTTCACTCCAGGGAGATGGAGCTTCTCCAATTTTGTGGTCCTTGAGCTGCCACTGTAAATTTACCATCATTGTGCAAGATTTCTGAGGTGAACCCATGGAGAGGGAAAGCCAGCAGCACCCCAGCAATGGGAAAAAGAACCTCAAACAGGTGCCACCATGTCACCCCCACACCAACTCATCACAGGGCCAGACAGCAAAATGCCTTACATCTGTGTGTCAGTTCACCTAACGTCAGGGGGTCATATGTCCCAGCACTTGGGCACCCATACGGGTAAGAATGCTGTTAAGGGAAAAGTGACATTTTGGACATGTTAGTTACATACACACCTCATGTTCACCAGAGATATGTGATGCATGTTATTTAATTTTTTCTACTATACATTCAAAAATCCACACCCTTTTAAATATCTTAGGATTTGGCCAAGGTTATACAAGCCTTTACTTTCAGAGCCAGATTTCCATTACATCAACAGCTCTCGATGGATAATCAGGGAAATACTAACCAGGATCAAATATTCGTATCTGCATCCCTTTTCCTCCGACTCAGTGCATTAAGTAACCCAGCACAAGTATATGGACCATAGAGCAATCCCTGCGGCCTGGAGTGTGTGCTCCGTACCACTGCCTCTAATTCATGATCACCGTCTAATGTTTACTTTGCTAAACTTTGGGTAGGTCATGGAACCTCTTTTGGCCTTGATCGTTCCGTCTACTAACAAAAGAGCTGCAGCTGGGTGTCCGGGTTATTTCCGTATCCCCCTCCAAATTCAAAAAGTCTCATGCCAAGAAGGCTGGAGCTCACTAGACTGTAACCTGTCATAAAAAGCACTCTATATTTTGTAATATTAACTCCTCTTAGGTCTTCAAGCTCACAGGCATGATGTTTCATTTAGGTTCATAATCTCAAATATTTAAGCAAAATGTATTTTTAATTTCATCCTTAATGTATTGTCATTATTTTCTAATTTGCTGTTTTCGATGTTTTAGTAAATGCACAGAGAAGCTACTAATGGATAATGGCTTGAAGTCCCATAAGCGATTAGGTTACCCTATCTTGATGGTAACTATGATGCATTTTTTCCCATTATTAAAGTTTTTAAGAAGTTGGCCAAGTAACTTTGAGTAAGAGATAGCTTAGAGTAATAAAGGAAGATTGACAATGACACAATTTGGATTTATGGGAACACATATGCATATTGAATTTGCATAACAATATTCCCTAGAAAATACAGCCTAGTAAATCAATCAACTGATCCAAATTAATTAAACATGTTTCAAAAACAAAATAATTAGCTATTTTCAACATTTTTTTCTGAAAAGATAAGCACTGTCATAATCCCAGAACTTTCATCTTTCCCCAACAAATAACAACAATATTTAGCTTTTACAGACTGTCACACCCCACGGAGAGAAAACCAGTTAATCTCCAAAGCAGCCCCGGGAATCGGCATTTTGGCTGTTATGTCATAAATGAAGGCTCGGTTTCTGGGCAGTTGGGTGAAGTGTACAAAGCTAATCAGTTCCAACCCAGATGCTCCTTTCTTTCCACCCCATTCCCTCAGAGGCCACAGGACACTGAAGTGGTCCAGAGTCCAGCTGGGAGCAGGAATTCAGCCTAGTGATTACGGTGTCTACAACCCACGTTGAGTGCCTGAGTTGGATTCCCATCTCTGGCTCCAGACTTGAGTTTCCTGCCAATGTGGACCCTGGAAGGCAGTGATGATGGTTCAAGTAGCTGGGATTCCTAGCCATATGGGAGACTTGGATTGAGTTCCCAGCTCTGAGATATGGCTGGGCCTTCTCTGGCTGTTTCAGGCATTTGGAGAGTGAAAGAGTACATAGGAGCTCTGTCTATCTCTCTCTCTCTCTGCCACTAAACAAACAAAACAAAACAAAACCAGTCTAGGTCCCAAATCATGTAGGTATCCTGAGCATACAGCTGTTTCTAGTTAGTCTTGAAACAATGGAAAACACGTGATCTGACGGACACGATTCACATGTTTGAGCTTATTCATTTATTTCTTCTTTCCTTCCTTCAACCTAAGACAGCTTTAAAGTACCAATCATATTATAGCTATATATTACAAAATAAACTACTCCAGGGGCCTGTGCTGTGATGCAGTGGGATAAGCTGCCACCCGTGACGCTGACATCCCATATGGGCACTGGTTCAAGTCCTGGATGTTCCACTTTCAATCCAGCCCTCTGCTAATGCTTGGGCCCCTGCGCCCACGTCAGAGATTGGGATGAAGCTCCTGGCTCTAGCTTCAGTCTGCCCCAGCACTGGCCACTGTGGCCATTTGGAAAGTGAACCAGTGGTTGGAAGATCTCTCGTCTCTCCGTCTCTCCCTCTCTCTGTAATCCTTTTTTTAAAAGATTTATTTATTGATTTATTTGAAAGGCAGAGTTACACAGAGAGATAAGGAGAGGCAGAGAGAGAAAGAGAGAGGTCTTCCATCTGCTGGTTCACTCCTCAATTGGCCACAATGGCTGGAGCTGTGCTGATCTAAAGCCAGGAGCCAGGAGCTTCTTCTGGGTCTCCCATATGGGTGCAGGGGCCCAAGCATTTGGGCCATCTTCTACTGTTATTCCAGGCCATAGCAGAGAGCTGGATCAGAAGTGGAACAGCCAGGACACGAACTGGCACCATATGGAATGCAGGCACTGCAGGCGGCAGCTTTACCTGCTACACCACAGCACTGGCCCCTCTGTAATTCTTTCAAAATAAATAAATCTTTAAAAAATTACTGCAACTCAGTCAGTCAGTTTTTCAGGCGGTCATTTATTCAGAGCGCATACTATGCATATATAGTATGTGAAACAGCATGGCAGGTTCTGGAGATATAAAATGAGGAAGAAATGGTCCCTGGCAGGGAGGAATTGGCGATCTTATAATAGCTGCTATTACGGTTGTCAGTTTAGTATTTGCAATGCACACGGCATCCGAACGCTTCATTCAGAAGTACTTGCCTACAGACAGAACTCCATCAGTTCACCTCTGTAGCAGAGTGATAATGCTAGGATTCTCAAATCATCGCATTCAGATTTACCAAGACGTTTTCTGCTTTCCCTCAGTTAAATTTGAGTGTCAAGAAATAAGCTTCACTCAAAGGAACCCTAATTTCCTTTTGGAACACAGTGTTGAAAATGAGGTAACACCATTTCAGGCTATTTGTTTAAAATGCCATCATTACTGTCTAGATGTAATTTTAAAGAATTTCTGTTAAGGGAAAGTAAAGAGTTTGTAAAAAATGTTATCAGGTTACAATATTGGACTAGAGAGGGGAAATTTTTTAAGCAGGTTTACATTAAATCCTGCTTGAATCTTCCTGACTGCAACTGTTTATTCCACCTAAAATGTTGAAACGTGTAATTTACACGGAAATTATATCCTGTAGTGAAAGATGTTGAAGTAGGTTAAAGGCCTCAGAGAGAGGGCTGGTGCTGTGGCACAGCAGTATCCCCTATGGGCGCTGGTTCATGTCCAGGCTCCTTTACTTCTGATCCAGCTCCCTGCTGAGGTGCCTAGAAAAAGCAGCAGCAGACAGATAGCCCAAGTGCTCAAGCTCCTGCCACCCATGTGGGAGATCCGGATGAAGTTCCTGGCTGCTGGCTTCGACCTGGCCCAGCCATAGCCGCTGCAGCCATTTGGGGAGTGAACCAGTGGATGGAAGATCTCTCTCAGTCACTCCTTCTTCCACTCTTCCCCAGCACTTCCCTTTCACAGAACTTAGCAGAAATGCAGATGACAAGAGAGTGCGAGAAAAAGAAATTGCAGGCTCCACGCCCCAGCAGAGGGAGAAGAACAAGGATGGGGCTGATGGCAGCAGAAACTACCTGGCCAGCCCTACACGCTAACCAGCACTTAATGGTGCTTTCTCTGTAACAGGTAGTATGCCAGGGAACTCCATATTTATTCCAATGAGACTCTTTTAAAAATGATCTTAATTTTTTTTGTATAAGAAAAGGTAAAGGATTTCACCACAGTGACTAACAGGAGAGAAGCAGTGGGTGGCCAGGGCTTCTGATCAGAGCATGTTAAATGTCCCATCTTCTGTACCAGTGGTTTCCTAACCATGAGCTAGAGCTTCTGAGATGAGAACAGAGGAAAGAAGGGCAAAAAGTACTTAACGGTTGCAGAGGGCTTACGAACCCTAAATATGCATGTGCATAAGAAGGGGCCTTCAGTATATACAACGTAGAAAATGACAGTACTGAAAGGAGAAACGGGTAAATCCAGACTTTTACTCAAATAGTTCAAAACTGTGCTCTGATCAATACATAAGTAAATAGGAAATCAATAAGGATATTTTGTTGAACATGATTTGGTCATTTGATCTGACCCTTAGAATACTTTGCAACAACAGAACACATGTTCTTAGGAATACACGTGGAACATTCAGCATAAAACAAACTTTAACAAAGCCAAAAGGACCAAATTCACACTATGTTCCCTGAACCTAATGAAATTGCTCTAAAATCAAAAATGGAAAATATTCAAATACTGGAAATTAAATAACACTACAGAAAAACAAAAGAAACCAAGCCCCAAAACAAAAACTATGCAAAAGAGAAAGTCACAAAAAATTATGAAATATGTTTAAATTGAATGAAAATAAAAGCACAAAATAGCAGTAGCTGGAAGATATGGCTAAATGAATCCTTAGAAAGAAATATGGAATTAATAAATAAAGAAGTGTCTCAAATCAAGGATCCAAGCTCGCAGCCTGAGGAACTAGGAAAAAAAATGCACAAACAAATCTAAACAAATAAAATAATGAAGAGCAGAAATTGAATTAAATTTAGAAAACAAAAGAGAAAAATCAACCCAAAAGTTGGTTCTTTGAAAGGAGCAAAAAATAGGTAAACTCTGGGTAGCCTGACAAAGGATTAAAAAAAGATATAAATCACCAATATTAAGAATGAAAAAGTACTTATGGATAAGTAAAGGTCCTAAAGACATTAAGAAAATAATGAGAATATTACAAACAACTTTACCCCATAAATTCCAAACTTAGACACAGCTGATAATTCCTTCAATTCAAAGGAATAAATTATCAAAGAACAGGAAACATGGAGAAACCATATTTCTTAAAAAAAAAATACAGACTTAAAAACATTACAACAGAACAATATCTAGGCTGAGATGGCTTCACTGGTTATTTCTGCCAAGCATTTATGGAAGAAACAATTCCAGTTATACAGAAACTTCTCTAGAAAATAAAGCAGAGGGATCACTTTCCAAACCATATGAAGCCATCCTTTTCCTGATAACAAAGATATATACACACACACACACACACACACAACTGGCCTACAGAAAAATATACCTCATGAATATGGAGCAAGCTGTTAACAAATTAATGCAGAAGTGTATAAAAAATGATAGTACAACATGACCAAAAATCAATCAACATACTTTACTATACCAATTATTTCTTTCTTTAGTCAATAGACTAAAGAAAGAAAATCATATGATTATCTCAATGCATGAAGAAAACATTTATAATTCTGCATTTATGCATAGCACACATTTCAACAACCTAAAAACAGAATAGAATTTCCTCAATCTCAGAAAAGACATACACAAAAAACTTAACAGCTGTTGTGAAAGAATGAACACTGGTCCCTGAACAATCAGTAAAATATTAAAGGTGTCAGCTCTGACTTCCTAGTCAACATCTTCCCAGAGGTCCTATTCAGTGCAATAGGACAAGAAGTGCATCTTCCACGGCATAGAGATTATAGAAAGAAAGAAAACCCTGTATATGGGTACATAACATGATGATCTTCTTCAGAGCAAACTCCAAAAAGGCTTGCAAATTTGCAAGGGTACAAAATAGGTCAATATACAAAAGTCAGCTGTAATTCCATGTATCTGCAGCAAACAATTAGAAACCGGAATTTAAAAGCAACAGTACCACCTACACCAAAAAATCAGAAAGATTAACATATACATCAGACAAAGTAAATGCAAAGGCAATTCAGTGGAGAAAGAACAGTCTTTTCAACAAATGTTGCTGGAAGAATTGGATACTTATGTACAAAGAAATGAAATTTGACTCATATCTTACGCCATAGGCAAAAATTAACTCAAAATAAGTTATAGACAAAATTTAAAGATGAAGTTTGTAAACTATCCAGAAGAAACACAGAACTTTTTTATGAACTTCGGTCAGGCAGAACTTTCTTAGATATGACACCAAATGATGATTGCTTTAAAAATGATAAATCGGACTTCAACAAAACTATGAACTTCTGCTTTATGAAAGATTCTGTTAAAAAGGAAAAAAAAGAACTCATATAAAGAGCTTATATAAAGATACATAAAGAACTATTAAATTTCAATAAAAAGGAAACACTCCCTTTTTTAAAAAAAATGGGCAAAAATTCTGAACTAGTCCTGCATCATAGAAGATACACAGCTGGAGGCAGGCATTTGGCACGGTGGTTAAGATGCCACATTCCATCAGAGCGCCTGTTCACGTCCTGGCTCCCCTGCTTCTGATCCAGATTCCCGCTATTGCGCACCCCATGGGGCAGCAGAACATTTCTCAAGTACTGGAGTCTATGCCACCGTTTGGGTAAGACACTGATTGAATTCTAGGCTCTTAGGTTTGGCACAAAAAATGAAAGCACAAGATATAAGTAGCTAGGGGATATGGCTACGTGAGTCCTTAGAAGGAAACACGGCATCAAAAGTAAAAACACGCCCTGGCTGCTGGCATTTGAGGAATAAACTAGTAGATGGAAAATCTCTGTCTCTCTGTCTCACTGCTTTCCAAAAAATAATAAAAAATAATTAAATAAAATAAGCATTTTAAATATATATGGCTAGAAGACATGAAAAGACAGTAAACATCATTAGCCATTAGGGAAATACAAGTTAGAACCAGGCTGAGATATGACACCCCTACTAGAATGATTTTTAAAAAAAAACACCTAAAAGTTATAGCTGATGACAAGGATGTGGATCTACAGAGATTCATCTGTGGGGAGGAGGGTAAATGGTACAGCCACTTTGCCTAACAGTGTGGTTGGTTTTTATAAAGTTAAGCCTCTATGTATCATGTAGTCTTCTGTTCTTACCCCCATGCATTTACCCAAGTGAACTGAAAACTGCAATCACACAAGAAAGGTGTACACACATAAATGTTTATAGTAGCTGCCATATTCAAAACTGCTGAATGTTGGAAACCATGGAAATGTCCTCCAACAGGTGGGTGGCGAAGCCAGCTGTGGTACCCCCTACACCAGACCAGAAATCAGCAACTGAAAGCAATCAAGCAGTGATTCACCCATCAACGTGAATGAGCAGCAAACCTGTGTTAGTAATGGGAAGAAGCCATGCTCAAAGGCCATGTATAGAAGTTTTATTTCACTCCTATGAAATCCTGGAAAAGGCAAAACTATTCAGAAAATAGGTCAGTGATTGAGAGAGGAGAGAAGGAACTACATGCGAGTTTTTATGGTAATGAAACTGTTTATAGTATCTTGGTAATTGGTATATAAATGACTGCATTTGTCAAAACTCATAGAATTTTATACCGCCATGAGTGAATTGTACTGCATGCAATTAAGAAATAACTCAATATCAGAATGAAATGTAGGCTGATGTGTAATTTATATTATAAATGAATGACATAACCTGACTGAAGTGGTGGTGGGGGGAAAGGAACTTATCTAAGTAACTTTGGAAAACACTGCCTTGATTAGGTACTGTAAGGGTAAAGGCAAAAAGAACTTCACAAAAATTCTGCGTTCTGGTTGGCCAATCTGGTTTTCACATGGGTACAGCGTAGGAATTCTGAAACTACTCTACACCCATTCTAGTGCTGAACAATTAGTAAAGAAAGGTAACAGGAGATGGGTTACAGGCAAGAAGTGAAGAGTAAGCACGGGAGAAGGTTAGAATGAACCCAGCAGAGCTGGATTAGAGTCAGAGGTATTCATAGGAATGCATGTTTGTTTTAACACATACAGAGGGACTTGTGAGAATACAGAGATTAAATACACACGCCTTCGTATACCAGCTTTTCCCATGGAAGGAGGCTCTAGGCAGTCCCATCTCAGCAGCAGTGAACACACCTGCAAGCCAGAATCTCATTTCTAAGTAACATTTCCCAACAAAAGCAATTAAGCTTCTTTGAAAAAAATGGCTCACTATATGGCCGGGGCAGAGAAAATACTAGAAGAGGCTGGGGTATCTTGAAATAGCTACCAGGGCCAGCGCGGCGGCTCACTTGGCTAATCCTCCGCCTGCGGCGCCAGCACCCCGGGTTCTAGTCCCGGTTGCTCCTCCTCCAGTCCAACTCTCTGCTGTGGCCCGGGAGGCAGTGGAGGATGGCCCAAGTGCTGCACCCGCATGGGAGACCAGGAGGAAGCACCTGGCTCCTGGATTTGGATTGGCGCAGCGCTGGCCGTAGCGGCCATTAGGGGAGTGAACCAATGGAAGGAAGACCTTTCTCTCTCTCTCTCTCTGTCTATAAAGCTCTCTGTCTCTGTCTCTGTCTCTGTCTCTGTCTCTATCACTGGCTAACTCTGCCTTGCAAAAAATTAAAAAAAAAAAAAAAAAAGCTACCAGAAAGTAGCAAAAGTGCTTTCAAAAAAAAAGGATGGTGACAAATGGGGAGGGTGCAGGAGCTGATCTGAAAGAGCTCTCAGGGGTCACAGAAGTTACGTGAGCACCAAAATGACAGTGTTGGAGCCTAACCTGGAGAATAAAGGATCTAGGGACTGGTGCTGTGGCGTGGCAGGTAAAACTGCTGTCTGTGACGCTGGCATCCCTTATGGGCACCAGTTCAAGTCCTGGCTGCTCTACCTCTGATGGAACTCCCTGTTAATGCGCCTGAGAAAAGCACATGAAGACGGCCCAAGTGCTTGGGCCATGGTCACCCATGTGAGACCCAGAAAAAGCTCCTGGCTTTGGCCTGGTCTACACTAGCTGTTGTGACCATCTGGGGAGTGAACCAGTGGATGGAAGACCTGTCTTTCCCTCTCCCTCTTTAACTCTTTCTAAATAAATAAATAACAAATAATCACAACCAGTCCATACTGGTTGTGCAGTAAAATGTTAATATTGCCAAAAGGGAGATTCAGCTGAGTTGGTGTGGACCCTTGGACAGGCCATATCACGCTAGCAATGGGATTTATAGTTGGGGCTCTAGGGCCACTGAATTCAACCTCTAATCTCAAAAGGGGCTTGAAATCCCTGACAGCCATCAATAGCAAACCACTGTACGTGACCCAAGTCCCGTAAACTGGACAACCAAGTCTTGGGAGAGCTTCCCTAGCTGGCAGCGCTGTGTGTGAGCTGCCACACTTACTGCTGGCAAGAGTAAACGCTGTCCAGTTGACTCCCATGGAAGAAAATAAAGGCAAACTCTGCATCTGGTCCCCTGGGCCTTGCCCTGTGTGTGCTTTCCTGGGGCTGATTTTGCTCTGTATCCTTCTGCTGCAAGAAACTGTACCCCTGAGTCTAATGGTTTTGCTCAGTTCTGTGAGTCCTTGGAGGGAATTACTGAGCCGGGGGTTAGCCTGTGAATCTGCATTTTATGAATTGAGCTTGGTCATGGGGATTCCAAACTTTGCATTGATATGATTGAATGAATGACTGAATCTGAGAAGGAAGAAATCTTTGTTACAGAAGAATTCCAAATAATAAATATAAAATGAATGAGGGAATTAGAAAATCCGAATAAAACAATGCAATAATAATTGATGCAGGCAAGATCCACTAATGAATGTGAAAATCAGAGGGACAAACATGAAGCAAATTATTTGCCTAGCCTTTAAGTAAACACATATATGTGTGTGAATTTCTGTGGTGGCTTTGATGTATATCCACAGTTGCTGATATTCTTCCCTTAAAGAAATGAAGCTTTATTTATTTCCCTCCCCTGGAATATGGGCTGGAATTAGCAACTCACTCCTCATGAAGGAAACTGAAAATGTTAAGAAAATCATAGCTTTACAGTGGAGAAACCTTACGGACACCACCTTTTCCAAGTGAAACACTTACATTAATATTACCAAGATCCTGTAAGAATGTGAAGGGCACTGCAACTCTGCAACCATCTTCCCTAGGACCTGAAATGCCAGTTCGAACACGAGAGCTATCCAGCTTACGAGACAGTCTATGGAATACCTGACCACATTTCTTAGAAGATGGCAAAGGCATAAAAGGGGGTAGATGGGCAAAGTGTAGGAAATTGAAGGAGATGGAGAAAGCCTGATAAGTCCATGGACTGTGGTGTTCCAGATGGGATCCTTGAACAGAAAATGGACACTGGTGGAAAAACTGGGAAAGCCGGAACAAATCCCACCTTTGTTAAAAAGCTTTGTGCCTATGTTAATATCTTCGTTTTGAGAGGCACACCAAATGTATTAGTACCAGCAAGAACTAGGTGAAGCACACATGGGAATTCACTGTACAATTTCTCCAACTCTTCTGTAAGTCTAAAATTATTCAAAAGATATGTTTTCTTCTCCAAGACTGCCACAATTGGTGAGAATGCAGAACAACTAGACCGGTCATAGAGTGCTGGTTGTTAAAATGCAACATAGTGCGTTGTACAACCACTTCAGAAAAGTTCCGCAGTTTCTTGGGGAAAATCTACATATACATAAGAGTATTTCCCAGCCATTCCATTCCTAGCTATTTACCCAAGATAAATGAATGTTTGATATACAGGTAAGACGTGCATGCTTTATAGGAACACTATTAATAATAACCAAAAAAATGGAGACAATCCAAATGCCAGAAATTGGTTATTGGTTAAATAACGTCTGGCATATTCCTATGATAGGATATCATGTAGCAAACAGTAATTCATTCCGAATAAGAATGATTGATGAAACACAGATGAATCTCCAAATAATTACAGAATGAAAGAAACCAGATGGTCTCCTCCCTAAATAGTCGATAGTATGATTCCATTTTTGCAAAATTCTAAGCCAACCTAGAGTGACAAAACAAATCAGTGCTTGTCAGAGATTGCTGGGAGGGGAGGGAGGGCTGAGAGAGGGATTCTCAGGAGGCTAGAGGAAGCTCCTGAAAGGGACAGGTATGTTCATTTTCCTAAGGGTGATTTTCGGAAACTCATGTGACTGTACAATTTCCAAATGTTCTTCATTTTGTTAGAGCTCAATAAAGTTGATTAATGACATGGGAAGGTGTACAGTATTATCCCGTTAAACAAAACTTATGTTTACAAATGTAAAGCAAAGCATCTAGAATACTAAGTAACTAATTTGAGAGAGACTGAGGTGGAGGGGGTGTCAGTGTTGGGAGAGGAAAATGAGTCAATAGGCTGGTATGAGCTAGGTTATGACTCAGTAACAGCGCCACAACCACAGTGACTTAATGTTTACAACATGTTCTTCGGCCAGCGCCGCGGCTCACTAGGCTAATCCTCTGCCTTGCAGCACCAGCACACCGGGTTCTAGTCCCGGTCGGGGCGCCAGATTCTGTCCCGGTTGCTCCTCTTCCAGGCCAGCTCTCTGCTGTGGCCCAGGAGTGCAGTGAAGGATGGCCCAAGTGCTTGGGCCCTGCACCCCATGCGAGATCAGGATAAGTACCTGGCTCCTGCCATCGGATCTGCGCGGTGCACTGGCGGCTGCGGCGGCCATTGGAGGGTGAACCAATGGCAAAAGGAAGACCTTTCTCTCTGTCTCTCTCACTGTCCACTCTGTCAAAAAAAACAAACAAAAACAAAAAAAACCACGTACTTTCTCACTTAGGCTGCAAATCCCACACGGGGCAGCAGGATGCCTTGCTTCCCACAAACGCCTTCGTCGCTTCTATTTAGTGCTACTGAAGAGTCCTGCTCAAAGCTAAATATGATATCAACCATGATTTTCTCTTTATTTACACACATCTTCATTTCTTTTACTTTGAAATTTTCTAAAATGAACATGCATTACTACTCCCAAGGAATCAAAATTACACAGAACAAAAGGTTTCTGCCAGAAAGACAAAGATGACCAAACACAAATAAGGGAGAGTGCTATTTTGACCTTGATTAATGTTTCAAAATTGAAATCCAAGTGAGATGATTGAAACAGAAGCCAAAAGGAAGACAAATGTGAAATGCTAAACTTTAGAACCTTGGGTCTTAATATCGATGCAATTTCTGATGTTTTTCTATAAATAATAGATTACAAAGTGGATGTTTGGCACAGAATTGCTTTTAAAAGTGCATTTTCTAGTTCTTGACAAGAAAAAAAAAAGTGTAGTAGACACTAAGGACAAGACAAAAAACTGCAGATAAAGTAACACAAGGGAACTGATCCGCATCTCCCACTCCAAGAGCAGAAAGTACTCAGATTTTAAGATGTCCCATCCTAAAAAGATGTAACTTTAAAGAACTGTTTGTTCAATAAACTACTCTCAGATTTCTATTCATAATAGCTGTGCTTTATAGATCTAATTACAGGAAATTATTTAACATCATTAGGTCAAATAAATGTTTTCTCTGGCATGTTTGTAAGGGTAAATAAAGGTAAAAATAATAATGCCATGTATGAAAACCCAATTTATGCCAGTCACTGTGCTAATCATTTACACAACTGTTCATTCTTCCAACCAGTCTGAAAACAAGAAATCCTGTTTCTCAAACGTAAGAAATTGATGTTTACATGTAAAGTAACTTGTTCAGGTTCACTTTCAGAGGAAAAAGGGAGCGTTCTTGCGCTACAATGCATCAGCCTCTCCTTTTAAAATTTTACTTTCAGGGGCTGGTGCTATGGCATAGTACACTAAGCCCCCACCTGCAGTGCCAGCACCTCATATGGGCACCGGTTCGTGTCCTGGTTGATTTTCTTCCAATCCAGCTCTCTGCTATAACCTGGGAACGCAGTGGGAGATGGGCCCCTGCACCGGCATGGGAGACTCAGAAGCTCCTGGCTCCAGATTGGCCCACCTCCAGCTGTTCACTGAGAAGTGAACCAGCTGATGAAAGACCTTTCTCTTTGTCTCTCCCTCTCTGTAACATTGCCTCTCAAATAATACAATTTCAAAAAAATTTTTTTTATTCCCCAGGAATGTCCGCCCCGTCGTGTCTACACCTCCGAGTCAATCAAACATGTACTGTGCTGGACTCTTGAGATCCAAAGAAAAGTGTGCTAGGCTGGTCCCTTCAGGAACCCAGTCTAAGAATAGCTTAGGCAGCAATTCTACACACACAGCTAAAGGAGAAAAATGGGGTACCTAACTCAAGAGTGGAGAGACAGAAGGAAGTATGGACAGTGAGCAGTGGGTGGTCAGCTTGACTGAACCTAACCATGAGGAATTAAGCAAATGTGGGGGTGAGGTTGTTGGGAGGGAAGAAGAGGCCACACACAAATTGGAAAAAGAAACCTAACTTAATAAGTGAGATACAAACTTCAACATGAGATAATGGGAAGTTTTGCTTTCATTTCACCACAGCATCCTTTACCAGCATCACCACCAGGGGCTAAGAATGGCTAAACTCTCCTGCCTTAACACATACTAAATATGCACAGGATGCTAAATTAAAAAAAAAAAAAAAGCCATCATCTCATTTGAGCCTCACAACCTGAGGTAAGTAATTAATATTCCCGATTCACAGATAAGGACACAGGCAGAGGGTTTCTCGCCCAAGATCATCCAGTGAACTTGATAAACTGGCCAGAGCCTGCGATACTGATTGTGGATTAAAGTGGGAAGGATTACTTTAATAATTCTCTAAGGTAATCTAAATACCCTAGTGTTTTTTCACTTCACATTCTAATCAGTAAGCTCCATCACAGTTCCTTTGGGGACCTCTTCTTCCTCTCTTCTGCTCTTGCCACTAATTACTATGCTGGCCTCAAGGAATTCAGGATAGTGGAGAAGGCAAAAGTATTGATATCCTCTAATGGGAGGTGGGCCTACACCTAGTTCTTCTCAAACTTTCATGGGTATTTTTACCTGGAAGCTCTTGTACCTGCAGCTGCTGATTCAATAGGTACTTGCCTGGGATCTGAATTAAGTTCCAGGAGGTTTCTAGGGCAGCTTGATGGGCTACCCTTTTGAGTGGCAAAGCCCTAACCCACAACTCCCACTGGGATAGGAGTAGCTCAAGGAGCTACTAATGAATAGCTACTTTGATTCCTACACTGCTTCTTTGGAGACCTGGTAGGATAAGGGTTTGAGAAGAGGGACAGTGATTGGCCCGATTCCAACATTCTGAGTTCCTGGCTCTAATGCAGGAATATGACATCACCTTTCAGAAGATCACAAACTCTCAGAAGTGCTTAATTTCCTTGCCTTTTATGGTTAAATCAATGAACATTTTTAAAGTAATAAACGGAGATGTAAACATGTTATTTAAAATTACAATTCTGAACACTGGAAGACGTGAAGTAAGCAAGCACAGGTGTAATGTGGATGAGAGAGATGTACTGGGTGTCCTGTGACATTCATAGCTAGGGGAGCTTTCTTTATGAAAGACGGAAAACCTCAAGCTGTTAGGTACCCCTTGTCTGGTACAAACACAGCACCTCAAATTAGGGTGCACTATTTGAAACTGCCAGTATCTAAAGACTTAACTTAGAAAACCAGTAACTTCAGATGTTTCAATGTAACTCTTGGCTGTCATTGCCCTACTGACCTATCTTCCTTTGTGGTCACAGCTCACTGGAGCAGAACTTGGTTTGTTTTCCTATTCACTATTGTACATCCAGTGCCAGAATAATTCCTGGAACACAGCAAATACTGAACAAATATTTGCTGAAGATCCAGGACTGAATGAGTCAAACAATGGGTTTGAAAGTGGACTTAAAAACCCAAATGTCTGCTAAGTTAACACATGAACTAGGAATTTGGCCTCCTCTAATGACTGTATATTAATAGTGGTAAAAGCTGCTAATTTTATTTAACCTGTATACTGTGCTCCGGTATGATTTTCATGCATCTAACAAAATCTTAGTCACATCTTTAGCATTTCATTACACGTAAGAAAAATACATAGGCTTAAAAATTGGATATTTTCTGCTAATCCCTGCTCCACAATTGTCATTTATTGGTCTAAATTACTCCCTGTGTATCTACATTGAATATACTAAGCATTTTTCCCAAGAAAAGTACCTTCTACAAATTGGGTAGTCTTACTAACAAGAGATGTGCAGCAGAATCGACCGTTGACTATATCCCACAGATACACTACGCACCATCCTTTAAAACAGAAGCAGCGAAAAAGTAAATGTATGTTATACGAGGCTACATTTTGGAGTATAACGTGGCCATGAAGAATCAAAATGGTAACACACTGCATACTTTATACAGCCAGGTACAATTCTCTAAGGGTTTTAGATACATCAACATGTTCATCTATTTTAATCCAAGTTTTAGATTTAACCTAGCAGTTAAACTATCAGTATCCCACATTGGGGTACCTGGGTTGAATTTTTGACTCTGGCATCTGATTCTAGCTTCCTGCTAATGTGGAACCTGGGAGGCAGCTGCAATAGCACAAGCATTTAGGACCCTGACATCCATGCAGGAGAACCTGGATTAAATTCCTGGCTCTCTGTTTCGGCCAAGACCAGCCCGGCCCAGCTGCTGTAGGAATTTGGGGAGTGAACCAGTGGACAGCAGCTCTCTCTGAAGTACACTGACCTCTTAACTGATCTCTGCGCCTATCAAAAGCCCCATGATATAGAGGGGGAAACATGACAGTACCTCTTCAGGTCAAATAGCTAATGAAGGGTGGAGTTTGGAATCATGCCTGGAAGTCAAGTAGAATTTATGACTTTAAACCCTAGAGATTCCACATGTACAGAACAGGGAAGTGCTGATGCTGATGAGAAAAAAAGTCCTTGATGATTTCAGTGTGACTGTCTTTGAATCTTTGAAGTCAATGAATATTACACTCAAATTCGAATTTTCTTTTTATAGGAGTGTGCATTGAAACTGGAGAACATCTATCAAAATGTTAACAGTATGTTATCATTGAGGACTTGCCTGGGAGTCTGGAAATAGGATTCTATTATATATACCTTCTATGCATGTGTTCTGTAATACATGTACCACACCAATGACAGTCACCTACTGCACAAAAACCAAAGAACAAAACCATACTTACCAAGTGTTACCTAGGTCTAGGGTATGGCCAGGCATTTTACCTCTCAAATAATACAAATGCACACTCCAGGTTAACCAGCATTTTTTAAAAATAAAATTAACTTAAACTCTTTAAAAACTCTGTTTATTGTAAGACTTCATTTACTGCAATATCACATCTGTCCAACCTCAAAGTTTATTCCCACACACTAAAATAACTCAACCATTTCAGATGGAAATAGTAAAACTGTATACTGATACTTTTAAGTCATATTCAACTTACTTTGAATTACCTGATGACTCTAGACCATCATCATGATATCCATACCCACTGTGATGCTCTTCATACTGAATTCTAGCTATTCCTCATCTACTGGTGTAAACTGCTCCTCACAAACCCATGTTGGAAAAATCTGACCATTACCTGGGCAAGTACTGTATGTATGTAAGTAATGCCAATATAAAAGCTTATGTGGAATGTTTCAGCAGCATGCAAATTTTTCACAATCTCCTAAATTTAATGTGTGACCTTCTAGAAAGCTGACATTTTTCAGATGTCTGATATCTCACACCTTAGCGTGACTGGATTTTTAATTAAGAGTTTGACTACTTGAGGTACTTACTCAATGAAGTACTGAAGTTTCTCCACAGCACTGGCCATCCAACCTACGTTTTTGATATTTTTGAGAGTGCAGTCCCTATTAAGGCAGCCCATTTTGACACTGGGTTAGTAGGTTTAGAAAGTTTTTGTTCTTTTGTTTTTAATAGAATGGTGTTATCCTTCTCTGTACAGATTCCACCCCATTGATCCTATTTCCTAAAATGTGAGTTGCCTCCCCAAATGATCATATAAACCCAACGACCAAGAAACATTAGTAATTATCTTCGGTACTTTACTAAACACTTTGTGTTTAATATATTTTAAATTATAAAGAAATTACAAGGAACTCCTAAAAAATTTAATACAAAAATATTACAAGTTAGAGGACAATTAAGCATAGAGATATGACAATTGAGAAGCATGCAGAAAAAGTAGCATAGGGTTAACATTTCATTGTTGACAGAGAGCTTTGGTACAGCAAAGAAAAGCACCATAAGACGACTGTCTATATAGTGTCTTCTCTTCCACTGTGTTTTTCAAATTAAGATACCGGGAAAACAGTAACTTTAATCTGATCGGCTTTGTACTGTAATAGGTATGAAATCTAATCCATTGCAAAGTATAAGAAATATAAAATTTAAAACAATTCTATGACTGCTCCAATTAATTTCAGCTTTACCTCAAGCTTATATGGATTCTAATCCTCAGTAATCCAACACTTTATTGGAAAAGTATAAAATGCAGATTATTGTTAACAATCTAGGCCATGCAATAAAAGTTAACCCCTTGAAAATGAAAGGCTTTCAGTTCTAACAACTGCAGTGGCTTATCTCTAGTGAAACATGATAAGGCTATGCCTGTAGTTGTCTGCTTAAGGAAACGGAAAGACAAAGTAGAAGACCTGGAGAACACAAGCTTTTGAGACACGAAACAAAAAAATATGCTTAATAATTTTTTAAAAGTCTCTAAGCAACTCTAAAGGAGTTGGGACTAATTAAAATGGAAACTACTCAGTATCTTTTCTCAATGATTATAAGGTTGTTGTAGTAACATAAGCAACTCGCTAAGGAAAACGATTAGCTTACAGTGATTTATATGAAGGGAAACATGTCATTAAGGAAGCTGAGCCTCCTGCAGTAAAAAATCTTCAACATGCACACTTTGTTTTGTGCTCAACTGTGTGCTAGGCAAGCGAATGCATCTGAGGTCTCTTTCAGTTTGAGTACATGAAATAATGTCCTTTAAATACAATATCAATTTTTCAAAATAATTCAAAACTAATCACTATCTCCTTAGTGGATTAGATGCTCTATTCTTCTTTAATAAAAATAGTAAATAACCCCTTCGTTTAAAAAAATCTTATCTCCGGCAAGAAGTAATAAAATAGTAAAATTTGTAATTTTATATATGGGCTTACTTTAAAGTATATTATCTCGGAAAACAATGTTTATGAAAAACAGTGGTTTTGGGTTCTGATGGCAGTTGTAACTGGTAACACCATTATGGGAGAGAATTAGACATGCTGTATGTTATGAAGGCTAACTTAGAGCAAAAAAGTTTATTCTACAATAGAACACTGGAGGAATAAAATCAATGAAAATGTAAACAAGAAATTGTAAACAAGAAATAGCATCCCTTTCTCTTTACTTGACTAGTAAACAGTCTATACAAACTACATAGATATCAAAGATTTTATATATGTACACAGCCAACATAATATCAAAATATATTTTATTCTGGACCTCTTTCAGATCTGATTCAAATTACAGTTGTCAAAGCAATACAATGCAAAGGGAAACTGCAACAACATCAACAAAAAATGTGCCTAGAAAGGATAATAGGGTCATTGGGAACAAATCATTGTGATGTGGAACCAAAATACATCGTAAGTGTAATTAACATGGTCCAGGACAGCATAGAACATCTATATCAGTCTTCCTTACACAATAATCATGAAAACTGAACAATAAAGTTCTTTAACATGTACAAAAACTGTCATGGGCTGGTTTACACTTTTACAACAGTTTTAAAGTTAACTGGATAACTAAAGAAATGATGCAGACATTTTAATCCAGTGCTATAGGTAGGCTCACAGAATTAGACCCAAAGGATTTGTAAAAATCAAAATGAAAACATTATAGCTACAATGTCAAAGTCAGGAAAGAAGAAAATTACTTCTGTATTCAAGGATTTCAGAGCTACAAAATGCAGTCTGTGTGGTTTTTTTTTGTTTGTTTGTTTTGTAATGAGATGGATAAGTACATCAGACTAGATACAACATGCAGAATGTTTTCTTCAACTTATCCAGAAATTCCAAAGAAAACATCATGAAACAGCTTACTAGAAAAAAAATATGCCCTAGTTATTCACCCTGCTTCAACACTGTCAACGTAAAGGCAGAAATAAAGGATGCTATCAATACCTCAGAACTACTGATATAAGACATCAAATTTCTAAATCAGTGTATTAAAAAAGTGAACACTTCCTCTTTTTTTTTTCTTTCTCTCTTCTACATTTAACTAGAATCATGTTAAAAAAAAAAGTTGATATTAAATGTGACACTTCAGAGCTACTACTGGAAGGAGTAATTCATAACTTCCCTACCCTCCTTCCAATCCTGCTGACTCAGGAGAAGGGGGAGGCTTTGGAAACAACAACAACAAAAATAAAACAACCAGGGTCTCTTATAGATTTGCTGCTATTCCCCAAAACGTTGGCATTTGCTGCCATGCCACAATGTTGGTCCACTGAGATCGGACTTTGCAGAAACTGTCAACAGATATCCGCAATATGCAAGTACCATCCTTAGCATGTGAGAATAAACATAGGTTCGGTAGAAATGTACAATGTGCTTCAGAAAATGAAAGAGTAAATAGCACTGCATTTGAGATTTTTCTACTTATCTTGTAAAACTTGCCATTTTTGCTCATGTTAAGTATGGTCATTTGTGATTCCTTTAAATAGCAAAAATGCACAGTCTTCTTTAGGCCTCTATTCAGTAATAGTTTACATTACTCTTAACAAAATCATTCTACATTAACAGATAGCTCCTTAAAAATAGTACTCTCTCATTAAATCTAATTTGACAGAAAGAAGTTTAAGGAAAAAAGGAGTGCTTTATAAGTTAAGTGAAAAAGTACAAATCTTTGGCCTTTCTCTTGACATTTTTACATGTCAAAAAGCAAAAAAAACCTTCATGTAATTCAATCTAGTGATTACTTTTTGCACCATAATTTGTTTTTTACACCACAAAAGGAGGCACTTTCAGTATCTGTAAAAGGTGTTAAACCTAAAATGTGTTTATCTAGAGAATAACTAAAACAGAAGGCAAAACACTCTAAGATCTATTAGGAAATTAAAATCTCACTTCTAAAAGTCATTTTGAAAGTCAATGATGTTTCCTGATAAATGATAGAAAACAGGGATTGTAACAAATAAGAACTTACACGGGTTTCCTACACACAGGAGAAAGAAATATTCCTTTATGATGTTTAAGAGTGGCAGCTGCTCTTTCTTTATTCTATTTTAATCAACAACTATTCATTCACGTTCTCCTTTCCATTTTTCCTTATAAGTTTCTTACAGTAGCTTATACAACAATGATATACAATGAAATACGATACAAAAACTACTGGATTCAGTTGATCTTCA
The DNA here is from genome assembly GCF_964237555.1 of Oryctolagus cuniculus. Lineage (NCBI taxonomy): Eukaryota > Metazoa > Chordata > Mammalia > Lagomorpha > Leporidae > Oryctolagus > Oryctolagus cuniculus. The sequence continues at coordinate 102,899,307 of NC_091435.1, read as the reverse complement.
GGAATAAGTTCTCAGAAAAAAAAATAGGAGGAAAATGAGCAAGAACCCCAACTATAGAACTTTACAGGTTGTGAACCTTGGTCTCTTGCAATCATGCTACTGCTCAAATCAGAGACAATCTTATTTTTATCTATTGGAGCAGCATCGTGGCACATCAGCAGGCAATTATGATGTTGAGAACAGCAGCAAAAACAATCATATGCTCATGAAAAACAAGCCTACAAAATGGATACCTTTCAGAGAAGTGTATACTTAAAAGACCCAAGACTTCAGGATAATAAAGCTCTGCATTTATAATTTTTATATGTCCTATTGTGGCTATTATGCCTAAGTAAAATAGCTAAATTAAAAAAAAAAAAACAGAAAAGATGACAATATCATAGAAATGTAGCTGTCTATTTTGGCAGCTATATTGCAGAATTTCTTGACTATCTTTTAATTAGCTGGGGAAAAAGTCAATAACTGTATGCAAATGAATTGTCCATATCAAAATACAAAAGTACTATCAATAATCACCTCTGACTTTCAGATTTAAGTTCAGTGCAATTGACAAATGCATCGTTAAAGGAAAATGCAGCTTAAACATACTCAAAACATTTGTGTCTATTCCTGGGAGCACACTTAAAAATTATTGCACAGATTTTTTTATTTTTATTTATTTTTTTTAAAACAACAACAGAGGTCAAGCACAGATGTGGACCTCCAGCAATAAAAGCAGGATTTCAAGTGCCAGATACTCAGCATATTAGGTTTCCTACATAAGTCACAGGGTAATAAGTTCTAGGTATCTCTAATGTGATCCAAAACCCTAAAAACAGCTGGCACAAAACCATCATGAATGACTGCCTCTCTGGATGTAAATTTTAAAAAATATTATTACAGTATCATAGTCCCCACTAAGAACAACTGGGGTACATATAACAATGTATTGTGAAATTAAGTGTATTTATTCTCTTTACCAATAGCAAATGCTACCCTACCTTAGTAAAACCAAGACTTGCTTCAATCAATGTTGTTTTGTAGAAATAGCAAAACAACAAATGCTGAAAATCAAAGCTGCATTACTTGGGTTAAATCAATTTCTACTTAAACTTAGAACACAGATTAAAATTTTAGTAGTAAAGGTCTCAAAATAATTAGTGACAGAAATAGTGTTATAAATTTGCTAAGCTCAAGAAGCAATTCCTTAATTAAAATCTTTGATATATAAATTTGACAACTCTTCAAAATTGACATTCCTGGATTATGTTAAATCATGACCAACCCTGTTCTCACATATAACATGGCCCCATGCTTTCATTTGTCTGTATACTTTACTTTTAGTTTCATGAGCATAAGAGGAGGTTTGACTTGATACCTATCTTTAAGAAAATATTTGATGTTATGAACAGAGTAAAAGACATGATAGAGTAGTGACTTCTTAAAACAAAAACTAGCAGCTTAAATCTATATTTGAAAAATATGTAGTCACGAGTACCACAAATGCAGAATGAGAGCAGCAGGGAAGTTAGTGCAATTATACTTTTTTTTTTTAAATTCTGAATCACTGCTATTTTAAAAACACCTTGAAGCAAGTCTTTTGTTTTAAAGATTGATTTTTAAACTAAGGTAGCAAACATTTTGCCATGTAATGGCAGTGTTATATGCCGTTATCTTGCTTTGTATAAAGAAAAATAATAGGAGAGATTTTTTTTAATACTGGAGGTTTGGTTACATTACACATTTAAGCTTCTATATAGAATGATGGACACTTGAGAAGCTAATCCTTATCCAGAAACATTTTAATCTCTTAAAAACCAAAGCAAAACAAACAAATAAACAAAAACAACAAAAAACCCCAAAACTACTTTGCTCCTTTTCACAATAGTGCACATTTTAACCATATTTTAGTTATGGCTACAAAACATCAGAAGATTTTTTTAAATGTATCTTCTCTATGGTATCAAAAAAAAATTTGTGCCCTTCTAGTTTTTAATTGGCAGAAATTTGTCCCAAAAAAAGAAACTATTATATTTAAGCCACATCACCACAAAAACAGAGCATAATACCCTTTTACTGATGTGTCTTACAGATTGACAAGACCAAAGTCATATATTTTCATTTGATTTCCAATTCCCCCTTCCACGATATGCACCAATTGAATATATGCTCTGGGAGCCATAAAATGTACCAAACATCTACCTTTTCAAAAAAAATGCATTAAAATATTTTTAAGAATTTTTTGTTGTTTAAAAGGTGAAAAAATATAAACAAGAAATTGATTCACTCCCTTACTTCATGCATCCATAATCTAAACCAAAAACAAAATTGAAAAGCAAGAACAAACTACTGCTGCAAGTTTTTGTAAGTCCATTTTCTCTGTACATACAAACTGCTCACTACTGAAGGGAAAAAAGAATATAATCCATGGTGTCTGCTGATTCAAGGGGAGAAACAAGGCTGTCATTAGTATCCAAAAACTGGTACATGTATGGTCTGCTTTTATAATGTATATTTCTCTCTTCTGTTTTTCATATCCAAAACTTCTAAATGCTATTTTAGGGGCACAGCAGATTAGATTCCAGCACTTGGTGAACAGAATTCACAAGCTGTGACAAAACTGTCATCTTCAGGGTGCAATTTTGTTTATATACACTGTATGTATATATTTCCTTTAGGTTTGGCTGTAGTGGACTGGCCATGGTTCAAGTGGGACTATAGCAGTACATGGGTCAGGGACAGTCATTTTGGCTATGTACACATTCATAGTCGGTCCATGGCTTCCAACTAGTAGCGCTATTTCCGAAGGTCTAATACACAAACCTGTAAGAAAGTAAAATAATCAACCAATGTGTTCAGAATCTTATTGTATAATTCAAGTTTAACTTTTCTGTAGTACAATTTGGAAACTGTTTCTTAAAGTTCACAAAGGCAGTACAGGGGAGTAATCATGAAAATGGGCACTTAACCAATAGAAACTGGATTATCTAACTAGATGTGGAAATAATTCTGATAATAATAATAGTAGTAGTAGTGGTGGTGGTGGTAGCAGTAGTAGTAGGTGGTGGTAGCACAGGGGAAGAAACATGTCCAGAACTTTTAGGAATTACTTTCTGTTAATTAAACAGTAGTGCAAGAATGCTCAAAATAAACTATTTTCTCTCTTGGACCCTAATGAAAGATTGTACAGACTGTATTAAGCTACAGCTTTAGTAAGCAACTAATGACCAAACTCCTTCCATCTTCACTTTGCTTTTGGAGTTTTAGAACCCCTAAAAGCCTAGAACCTAGTATTTCTGCAAAGAGTTGGCTAATCCTCTCCTGAAAGTCTCTGGGTATCACCATTTCCTTTCCGTAAGAATCAACTGCTTCTAATCTACCCCTCCACCGAGTTATCAACATTCTTTGGGAAAAGAAACAAGTAAACATTAAAAATTCAAATCACTCTCACAGTGGTACCTTTCTCTGTTTAATTTCACTACTGAAAGTTTACATTTTAAAAAATTGTCCATATCCAGATTATGATAATCTTTTGGGGAAAAATAAGCCTAAGTTTTATTTTATGTTCGATTTTGTATACAATGAACAACTATGCAGCTTTCAGAAAATAAAAATCAATATCTTATCTTAAAATTTATCTTGCAATGAATACTTTTATAGCCACTACCACCACAATAAACTTCAATCCAATGTGCATGGACACACACTCCCTTCTGGAAACATTTTATTGTACTTACTGAACCATCTGATGCACTGGCTCCAACTTTGTCTCCTGCTGCATTCCAGCAAACTTCAAAAATTCCACCTGTTCCCCTATAGCTGTGAACTAGAGCACCTGTCTAAAAAATGAAAAACACAACCTTAAAAATCTTGATATGTATTACTACACATCCAAATAGTGAGATAAAAACACTGAATGGCTTTATTTCTAACAATCAGGAGAGTGGGACTAAGCTTCAACTCCAAAGTAAGTACAAGTTCTGAAATGCTAAAAATGTGATAGGGCGATCATTTCGTAAGAATACAACACCAGCCTACAGACACACACTCAGTTTCTCCATGGACGGCAGCCATCCTTGCTTACATAGGTCTTTGGCCTCTTTGCCACAGCTAACAGCCAGTGTATGCATCAAATACATTTCCGCTGTAGTTGAATGATGTTTACTTAACATGTGGAAACACAAAACTCATTCACAAATATCCCCAAAGAGAACAAACAAATAACAAACAAGTAAATATAATCCCAGGGGAAGTCTTATTTATTCATATTTATTGAGTAATCCCTCAGCAAGGGAAGTTATAACAGAAGCATAATATAGGATAGGTACATTATTTCTTGAATGATTTTATCATTAATTTAGCTGAAACAGAAGTGTAGCTAAATTATTTTATTTCCCTGGCAACAAAAATAAAAATCATTCAACAGCCACTGAAGAATTAAAACCCATTCTAAAACCATTTTCACATGAAAGAAGTCACTTAACAGGTTGAAAGTCAGAGGTGCTGTTGTAAAAACTGGAAAACAGCCAAAGCTGTGTTCTTGGTGCTCCGGCCTGAGAAACCACAAAAGTGAGCTCTGCAGCTTTATGGTGCAAAAAAGTCAAGAAAGAGGTAGTAGACATACCTAAAAACAACCCAGCAGTAACCTACGTACTTTATAAATACCTCCCCACACAGGCTACCCAGGTTAACCACTGAGCTGAAAGACTGTTTTCCCCTGCCTGCCTCTTCAAATTCAGAAAGGTAAAGTGGTACAAACTGTAGGTGTATGGCTACAACGGACTACAGACTGAAAGGCTCAACTGTTTCTTTTTTCCCCTTCCTAAAATTTCTCACAATTTATGAAATTAACAAAAAAGTTTGGGAATAGTATTCTTTGGTATCTATGGCAACAAAATCTGAAATATCTACTGAGGTATAGAAGTAAAATCTAGGGGCCGGCGCTGTGGTGTAGCAGGTTAAGCCAAGGCCTGCAATGTCAGCATCCCATATGGGCACTAGTCAGGGTCCCAGCTGCTCCACTTCTGATCCAGTTCCCTGCTAATGTGCCTGGGAAAACAACAAAGTATGGCACACGTCCTTGGGCCTCTGACCCACGTCGGAGATTCAGAGGGAACTTCGGGTTCCTCTGACTTCAGCCTGGCCCAGCCATTTGGGGGTAAACTAGCAGATGGAAGCTCTTTTCTTTCTCCCCCTCTTAATCTCCCTCTCTCCCGTGTCTCTGTAACTCTGCTTTCAAACCATTATCATCATCACAGAAAATAACAGTCTACAGTCAATTGTAGGATTAAAAAAAAAAAACAAAAAACAAAAAACTAAAAACCTACTTTCTTTCAAAAGTACTCACTAAACCATACAATTGAATAAAGCCATTATGAACCCAAATAATATGGTCAACAAGAGTTTTAAAAAGCCATTGGATCAGATCATTAGATTCTACTTCAAATTTGTATATATATGATAAAAGACTTCAACAATGTCAAATGCTTAATACTTTGCCCAAAAAAATCAAGGAAAATTAACTAGAAGCATATACATAGCAAAAGGATAACAACTTTTTCTTGCACTAAAATTTACCAGATACCATTTTAAAACATTTTTAACTCCAAACAGTTAAATGAGACTTCTGATACACAATAGTAATACAAGAAAACAGGTACTCAAATGCCCTTATATGCTTAGCAGCATCTTCCATTGCACTCTGCAATTCTATACTCAAATTTCATTTAAAAAGATTTTGTCACACTAGACTGAGGACTAGAAATGTTCTAAATACAAGCAAAAACTAACAAGTAAAAAGAATTTTTTTAAAAGAACATTCACATTAAGATAAAAAAAATCGCACGACACTTCAGAAAGAAGATAGAGAAATTATAAAACTTAACTACAAGGTAGTCATTAACCAAATCCAGAACTGGATGCTCTTGTCAGAAATATGGAGGAATGAAGCACTAAGAACCAAACAAATTTTGGAAAATAAGGAGACTTAAAAGTAAGCCATTAAAAAAACAACTAGGGTATTGATTCAGGTAAATACAAATAGGATATAAACAACCATAGATTTAGTTTATGAATCCAGTATATGAAAGAAGTAGCATTATAAATGGTGCTGAGATGACAGATTATTCTTACTAAAGGAACATACATACATTTTTTATGTCTACCTCATACCATATATGAAAGCCAATTTCTTTTTTTTTTTTTTTTTTTTGACAGGCAGAGTGGACAGTGAGAGAGAGAGACAGAGAGAGAAAGGTCTTCCTTTGCCGTTGGTTCACTCTCCAATGGCCGCCGCTGCAGCCGGCGCACCGCGCTGATCCTGGCAGGAGCCAGGAGCCAGGTGCTTTTCCTGGTCTCCCATGGGGTGCAGGGCCCAAGCACCTGGGCCATCCTCCACTGCACTCCCTGGCCATAGCAGAGAGCTGGCCTGGAAGAGGGGCAACCGGGACAGAATCCGGCGCCCCAACCGGGACTAGAACCCGGTGTGCCGGCGCCGCAAGGTGGAGGATTAGCCTATTGAGCCACGGCGCCGGCCCTGAAAGCCAATTTCAAGGAAGTTAAAAATATCCCTGTATGTGGCATGTACCAATGCCATCTCACTAGTCAAAGTGATCAATTTCAGTTCACAATTGATCATAATGATAGGTCTAAGAGTCAAAGGGATCACATGAACAAGACTAGTGTCTGCTAATACTAACTGACAGAATCAAAAAGGGAGAGAATGATCCAACATAAGAAGCGGGATACACAGCAGACTCATAGAATGGCAGATGTCCTAAACAGCATTCTGGCCTCAGAATCAGCCCTTAAGGCATTCAGATGCAGCTAAAAAGCCCAAGAGAGTATTTTAGGCATGGAAAGCCAAGACACTCTGGCAAAAAAAACAAACAAACAAACAAACAAAAAACCACAAACCTAAATGAAAGATCTCTGCGAGTGAGATCCCAGTAGAAAGAACTAGCCATCCATGGAAAGCCAAGACACTCTGGCAAAAGATCTCTGTGAGTGAGATCCCAGTGGAAAGAACAGGTCTTCAAAGAAGGAGGTACCTTTCTCTGAAGGGAGGAGAGAACCTCCACTTTGACTATGACCTTGTCTAAACAAGATAAGAATCGGAGAACTCAGAGGGCTTCCATAGCCTTGGAAACTCATGACTGGAGCATAGGGAGATTACTGATGCCATAGACAGGAGTGTCAATTGGTAAAGTCAACAACAGGAGTCACTGTGCACTTACTCCTCATGTAGGATCTCTGTCCTTAATGTGCTGTGCATTGAGATTTAATGCTATAACGAGTACTCAAACAATATATTTCACTTTGTGTTTCTATGGGGGTGCAAACTGTTGAAATCTTTACTTAATGTATACTAAACTGATCCTCTGTAAAAAAAAAAAAAAAGAAAGAAATTATCAACTCCCAACTTGACTCTCACTGGGATTAAACATGACAATAGGTCTGATCTGATTTCATCATCATTTAAAAAAAAATCACCTATTATTTTTCACTTTATGTTTCTGTGTGGGAGCAAACTGTTGAAATCCTTACTTAATGTATACTAAGCTGATCTTCTGTATATTAAGATAATCGAAAATGAATCTTGATGTGAATGGAAGGGGAGAGGGAGTGGGAAAGGGGAGGGTTGTGGGTGGGAGGGACGTTATGGGGGGGAAGCCATTGTAATCCATAAATCGTACTTTGGAAATTTATATTCATTAAATAAAAGTTAAAAAAAAAAAAAAAAAGAACTAGCCATCAAAGGAGGAGGTACCTTTCTCTGAAGGGAGGAGTGAACTTCCACTTTGACTATGACCTTGTCTAAATAAGATCAGAGTTGGCAAACTCAAAAGGCTTCCATAGCCTTGGCAACTCATGACAAGAGCCTAGAGGGTTACTGACACCATAAACAAGAGTGTCAGTTTGTTAAGTCAACAACAGGAGTCACTGTGCACTTAACTCCTACTTGTTCAATGTGAATTAATGCTATAACTAGTACTCAAACAGTATTTTACACTCTATGTTCTGTGTGGATACAAACTGCTGAAATCTTTACTTAATATATACTAAAGTGATCTTCTGTATATAAAGATAATTGAAAATGAATCTTGATGTGAATGGAATGGGAGAGGAAGTGGGAGCTGGGAGGGTTGCGGGTGGGAAGGAAGTTATGGGGGGAAAAAGTCATTGTAATCCATAAGCTGTACTTTGGAAATTTATATTTACTAAATAAAAGTTTAAAAAAATATATCCCTGTATGGCCCAGCCTTGTGGCGTAGTGGGTAAAGTCACCACCTTGCAAGGCCAGCATCCCATATGGGTGCTAGGTTGGGTTCCAGATGCTCCACTTCCAATCCAGCTCCCTGCTAGCAGCCTGGGACTGTCACAGAAGATGGCTCAAGTGCTCCGGCCCCTGCCACTCATGTGGGAAATCCAGAAGTTGCTCCTGCCTCCTGCGTTCAAACTGGCCCAGCTCTGGCAGTTGCGGCCATTTGAGGAATGAACCAGCAGATGGAAGATCTCTCCCCCAACCTGTAAACTCTGCCTTTCAAATAAACAAAAAGTCTTCAAAACAAAAACAAAAACACACTGTAAAAATATAGAAACTCAGATCATGTCTGAAAAAAAAATGAGACCTTGGTGACATCTAAGAATGTGTTAAGCTGCAAAAATCACCAAAAGATAAAGATAGATAAATTTGAATAACACTAAAAATTTTACATGATAAATATTCAATGAAGAAAACAAAAAGATAAGGAAATAGAAGATTACTGCCATCTGTATGACTAACATGGATTTGGATAGAACGCATGAAGAACATCACCTACTCAATTAGTAAAATGAAGAAAATAATAAAAGATTAGGATGGGGTAGCATTTACACAAAAAACACCAAGTCCAACTGGATAGCAGCTTTTTGAAAATACATTGAAATTTGTCAATAATCAAGGAAATATAAATTAAAAAACAACACTATTTCCTATCCATCAAATTGAAAAAAATGTTTCACAGTCTGATAATCAGGATAGGCAAAATGGAAAAATCTAAATATTGCCATAAACACTTATAAACACTTTGGGAAGCAGTTTGACATATACACCCTACAGGATTTTAAGTTTATACAGTAAACTATTACAGAAACTCTCAATCATGTGTACAAGGAGACATGTGCAAGGATGTTCACAGCAATATTATCTTATTTAAAAAATTCCAGCAATAGGAAAACTGATACATTCAGTAAAATAAACCAACCTTCTAGGATACTGTGCATTAAAGTAATTTTATTTCAAAAACAAAGTAATGAGAAATACATGCTTCAAAAGATATATACACACACATGTATGTACATGTATATATACACACACACACATACTGATTATATATAGAGAGAATCATGTACTATTTACATACAATTTTACCACAAAAAATAGCAGTACATATCATTTCTCATGGGAATGACAGATACCCTCTTTTGGATTGCTAAAGCCCATATAACAATTGATGATTTAAAAATAAGAAAAAAAAATTTAAAACAAATGTGGCAAAATGCTCTCATCAATTAAATCTGGGAAGTAGCTACATGGACATATTATATTGTCTGAGTATTTTATATTAAAATTGAAAATGAACAAAGACTAACTTAAATATTCATGGAGATCTGTATTATTATATTATGATTTATATTTAGGGTTACTTTCACAAACTACTAATTACTGTTCAGTTTTTGTTGTTCTTGTTTTTTTAAAGATTTATTTATTCATTCAAAAGGCAGAGTTACAGAGAGAGAGGGAGTGAGGGAGAGGGAGAGGGAGAGGGAGGGAGGGAAGGATCTTCCATCCACCCGTTCACTCTCCAAATGGTCACGACAGCCAGAGCTGGGAGGATCTGAAGCCAAGAACCAGGACCTTCCTCCAGGTCTCCCACGCTGGCCCAAGGAATTTGGGCCACCCTCCACTGCCCTGCCAGGCCACAGCAGAGAGCTGGATAGGAAGTGGAGCAGCCGGGTATTGAACCAGCACCCACATGGGATGCCGGCACTGCAGTTGGCAGCTTTACCCACTACGCCATGGTGCTGGCCCCTATTGTTCAGTTTTAAAAAGTTGAGTTGGGAGAACAATTCATGTCCTCCCACAAATACAAGGTTTAGAAATGAATTTTTTTAAATGAATACTCAAATATTAGTTACAGAACATATCCTGCACAAGGATATATTCAGTAGGAGAGAAAATGAATTATAGATAAGAAAACAATGATAAAATATGAAGGTAAAACACTGTTACTTTAAAATTTTATTCTAAATATAATTTTTGATTTTGCCTTAATAATTGTTCAACTAGGAAAAGTTTGCAATTCACATCACCAAAGGTTTATTTGCTAGTAAAGAGCTTTAAGAAATACAGAAGCCAGTATCCCAGTTGAAAAGAAATTATCACAGTTCACAGAAAAAATTAATATGAACCATTAAATATTATCTAAAATAAACATTGAAAATGACTTTGAAATATTAATTTTCACCTATAGATTAGACTGTGATGTAATATATTCCCTCATATTGTTAATTAGGAGTGTAAAAATGAAAGAATCACAAGATTTTATTCACAAAAAGATCTCACAAAGAATAAAAATTATACCTGTATACCTAATAAGGGATGAAATCAGAAACAGAAGTGAAATTTTTCAAGAGTATGACTTTATATAATATATATTAGTTTTTTCTTGATCCATATGGAATGTACAACTTAACCAGAAACAATCTGAAAATGATGAGTCATGCAAATTGGTGAAATCAATGATAGCAGTGGTCAGTAAGTAGACAAAAGAAAAGAGCTCACAGTAATTCATGTGTGTACTATAACCAGCGAGGATCTGATGATCCAAGGGAAGGCCAGTGATTGCTATGAAAGGAACAGTAGGGGCTGGCACTGTGGGGCAGCAGGTTAAGCCGCTGCTTGCCCTGCTGGCATCCTGTATCACAGTGCCTGCTTAAGTCCTGGGCTGCTTCACTTCTGATTCAGCTCCCTGCAAAGCAGCAGCAGATGGCCCAAATAGTTGGGTAGATTCCTGCTATGCAGGTGGGAGACCTGGATGAAATTCCAGGCTCCTGGCTTCAGCCTGGCCTAGCCTAGCCCTGACTATTGTGGCCATTTGGGGAGTGAGCCAGCTGATGGAAAATCTCTCCTCCCCACCTCTGCTGCTGTCACTTCTACTTTTCTAATGAATAAATCAATCTTTAAAAAAAAAAAAAAAAGCCACAGAGTATATGGGTATAAAAACCAAAACACTGAAAAGGTTAAAAAATGAAAGCAACAGGATGGCTCTATACTTCTCTATGGCTCGCTCTCTAGCATAACCCTGAAAAGGTGCCAAGGTTCTAAGTTTGTTTCTCGTAATATCATCCTGCTCCACCATAAAATCTTGTCCTTTATTTTTCACTGCTCATGTATTACTTCCTCAAAGATAATCCTTTTAGAAAATCAAAATGTTATTCATCTAAATAAGTGCATCTTAATCTTTCAAAATTTTTATCTATGAAACTGCTGGGGAAGAAAAAGTAACAAAACAATGAATTATAAACAGATAACCTAAAATCACTAGTAAATATAAAAAACATAATTTCAATCAGTTCTGATCATTACTGAGCCATAAATTCTCCCTTTTTAAAACTAATAATTCAATTAACCCCACAGGAGGAATGATACCTGCCCCAAAGACCACATCTGTATAGGCAAATGCATCCACCCAGGTATAAGAACACCAAACCATCTAAATATCTCAAACATACCTGTGTGTTCCAGATGTGTACACATTTGTCAAAAGAGCCACTTGCCAGATACCTGCCATCAGGACTGAAAGCTACGCTGTACACAGGCTCTTGGTGTTTTGTCAAAGTATGTATGCAAATTCCTCTGTCAACATCCCATAACCTAACAGTAGAATCGAAGGATGCACTGAAAATGGAGGAAAGAAAATTAGATTAAAGGTAATGAAATACTCTTATAGCCTTGTATCCAATCTGCCAATATTCTGATACTTGAAACAGCCACAAATTCTTCATGAGAAGAAGATTGGACTGTAAGGAAATAAGTATTCTGGAACCTAGACAATTCTAAATCCCTAAACCAGAAAACATAAATAAGGTAATTCACTGTCTTTTTCACTTCAAATAATCCCTTTTTACTGATTCATGATCTTAAACACAGAATTGGCCAAATCTATTGATTTATTTTTAAGATGATGAAAAAACAGAACTATACATTATGTCTAAATTACTTACATTTTAATCAATATTTGATATCAAGTCAGAATTTGGTTACCTCCATTATGTCCTGAAATACTAATAATATAGCCTGTATTTAAAGGCCCCCCTTGAAAATATAGTCCCTGGGGAGTTTGGCCAGGCATTTAAGACAATGGTTAGGGTACCTGCATCCCACATCAGAGTGCCTGGGTTTGATTGCCGTTTCTTACTAGGACAAGACCCTGTGACAGCCAAGAAGGCTCAGTGGGTGGGTTTATTTATGCTTGTAAGATCTACACTGCCATGTCATAGGATCTTCCCTACTTGTAAATTCAAATTCATTAGAAGCTTTATTTGTAAAGGACTCATAAAAGGAAGAGTAAAACAGAAATATCGTATCACCTTGCTAACATAAGGTTGGCATTTGGATTATTCGTCCCTGGTCCAGTTGGACTCCATTTGATAGTATAAATCTCTTTATTATGTGCTTGCAAATCATGGACACAATTGTCTTGCTTCATACTCCATATCTAAACAAAAAAGAAAATGTATATAATTATGGTTCAGTATAATGAGTACATTCAAAATATACTATCTTGCCAGCCCAAAATATGAGTGATAGAACCAAAATTAAGGGAATATTTGTAATTTAAATACAGAATATATTTAATATTTTTGGAATAAATGATATTATCTTTGTCGCCTTCAAAAATATTCACTATTGTAAGGTTTGAAGACTGAATTATAGTTTTTTTCCATGATTACTTCTGGTAGATTAAAAAGTTGCAAAGTTCAACATCAAAATGTTAAAGGGACTGCTTTGATGCTGTCCCTTAAATAACAGACATTATATATTGCTCTTAGAATTAACTAGCCGGAAATTACTTTCTGTAATGAAGTGAAAATAAGTAAACAGCTTACAAAATAATGTGATGACTCGAACAGAACAAGTGATGAAAACACATGCAATAGAGCTAAAGTAGTAGAGAATAAGCTTCTGCTGAGGTGAAAAATGCTATGTTCAGGTTAAAAAATCTGCATTAATTATGAGCAAAAATTAATAGAAACCTACATCCAGAGTATTTTTGGATGTATCAATATAGACTTGAAAGGTGGAATGGGGGAAACACATAAGATGTCTTGACAAACACAAGCACATCAACTCCAACAGCAGAAGGGAAACAAAAGTTAGCTGGACTTCATACTCCTACAATAAAACTAACAAAAAATAATGGGGTACTATCATAGTGTTTTTGCAGTTCAGGCATTTATAACCCCATGTAAATGAACTCAAAAGATGTTTTTCCAGAACAAATTTCGTTAGACTTCCTTCCAATGGCATTTGATACTGTTGGCCACTCCCATCCAGTGTCTCTGTGAAGTACTTTTCTCTACACATTCTCTCTCTTTTCCACTTTGGTCACTCCTCAGTCTCTGGAAGCTTAGGTAGGTGTTTTGTAATGAGAGAATCAGACCCATGAAGCCTCTCCATCTGCATTACTCCGACATTATTAAAATTCAATATGATCTTCTCACTCAATTAGGTATTCCCTGTTCTCAGAAAATGGCCCTCTTACAGCTTGCCCATCCACCTAGTTTTTGTTTTAAAATCCTATGTGACCTTTATTTATTCTTAAGATGCAGAAAAGCTCTCTTAAAATTTCAAGTTCCAATCTATCTCTGCAGCTGCAACTCAATCCATGACATAAGGCTCAACGAGCACCGGCTTCCATTTCCTTGTATATCATATGCTTTTCTACAAATTTTTCATTTTATAAGTACTAATATATGTACATACAAGGAAAACTCCAAAATAAAAGCATTAAGAAAAGCCTTTTTACTAGCAATGCTCCTAAGGGAGCCAGCACTTGAGAACTATCTGACTGAACAAACAGCAGGTACTTAGGGTAAAAAAAATCCAGAGAGTTCCCAAGGTTACATTCAGTCCATTCATGGTAGGAGGAAAAGCAGTTTTCCCTCAAGATTATTTTATCTGTAAAGGTTATCACATCTGCAGTCTGGTATCACAAAGTCAAAGATAAAACTGTTTTCAGTAGAGTTATCTGTTACAGAAGAGAACTGCAGGCTTCATTTATTTTGGAGATTAGTAGTTGGCTGGTTTTTTACTTCAAAATTCTTTTTCCCTAACTGTGGTACAATGTGCTTAGATGAAAGGTAGCAACAGTTTTGCTTTCAGTCAGACAAGAAAAAAATAATAAATGCAGGTTAAAACGTGGCTGCTGGCATGTAGGCTTGCTCAGTCACTCAGAGACTCCCAACTCATTTCTATCAGTTTCCCAGCCAGGGAGATACAAATTCACATCACAACAAAAGCAAATTGATACAATTCACAGAATTTCAGATAAATTCACAAATGCTTCAAAGATCTTAAATATTTGTCAGTCAGATCTTCACATGTGAAAATAAACTTTAATTGAACCAATACATAGTGTTACATTTCTTACTGCCTGTGAGGGTTAATTTTATAAGTCAACTTGAGAAAGTCATAGAGAACTCAGAGATTTAACTAAACATTATTTCTGTGTGGTTTTGTGAGGGTGTTTATGGATGAGACTGGGTTTTGATCACTAGACTAAGTAAGGCAGACTACCCTCTCTCCAGTGTAGCTGGGTATGATCAGATGCAGAGAGGTCCGGAACAAACCAGAACGGCAGCCTGACCACTGAGCTAGGATACTGGGCTTCCAGGGACTGGAACTTAACCACTGGTATTCCTGACCCCTAGGCCATGGATCCTGCCTGGAGTTTCACCAGCAGTTTTCTGAGTCTTTAGTTGGCAAACAGCAGAACATGCATGTGATTATCAGCGACCATAACCTTGTGAGCCAATTGTTCACAAATCTCTTACGATGGATTGATTGGTCTGTCCCCTCTATGGGTTCTATGTCTCTGGAGAATGCTGATTAATATGCCATCATAACTGTATGACTATTAATACAATGTATTTGCTATATTCAAGTAATTCTATATATCCCAGAAAAGAAAATTAAAGTACGCAAAACAATAATTAATCATTAGAGAGCAGGAAAAGTTCTCACCAAGGCTTAAACATACAATGTAAGAAATATTCTAAACAGTCAAAGCAGGCACACTGTGTGACACTCCCATCGCATCCCCATTAAACATTAATTACCTTCAAAGTCATGTCATCAGAGCAGGAGGCCAGGAGATTGCCAGTTGGGTCCCATTTGATAGCATTTACTTCATTCTAAAAATAAATATTCACATTTTCATTTGCTAGATTGGGTTACTGTGCAGATATTAAACAGAAACATGTCAAAATTATTCTGAAATATCACTTGTCATAATCCCTGTAACAGGGAGGGAAAAGGTTTCTTACCGTATGTCCCTGGAATGTTTTAATAGGTCTGTCTTGTCCTAATTTACAGACATGAATGCACATATCCGTACTACATGAAGCAAAGGTGTTGTTGCTCTGCCAATCAACATCCAATGCTGGTGCTGGAAAGGAACAAAGTTGAAGTTTGCATTTATTCCACATATACTGAAGTCCAGAAGCTTTAGCTTTGAACCATAGTTAAGACATTAAGCATGCTACGTGGTACCTAACATTTTGATACTTTTTAAGATACTAAGAAAAAATATTTATTTTTAAAATAAAACTATCAAACTATCATAAGCATTACTTTCCATTTAGTTATCTCTATATGAGATGCACCCTAACAGAAAACACACTGACCTACTTAATTGGGAGACTGGGGTTCCTGAGTGTTTGCTCTATAAATTACTAGCACCAAAACTTGGGTGCTGCTTTGCAAAATGGTAAGATTAAAAGTGATGGGGCTGGCATTATGGTGTAGTGGGTAGAGCCACCGACTGCAGTGCTGACATCCCATATGGGAGCCAGTTCGAGACCCGGCTTCTCCACTTCTCATCCAGCTCTCTGTTATGGCCTGGGAAAGCAGTAAAAGATGGCCCAAGTGCTTGGGCCCCTGTACCTGTGTGGGAGACCCAGAGAAAGCTGCTGGCTCCTGGCTTCGGATCGGCACAGTTGCAGCTAACTGGGGAGAGAACTAACGATGGAAGACCTCTCTCTCTCTCTCTCTGCCTCTCCTTCTCTCTGTGTATAACTCCGACTTTCAAATAAATAATTTTTTTTTTAAGTGATGATACCATTCCTTCTATTTCCAAAGTGCTGTTGAGTGTTCAATGAACAAGAATCCTGGTTCTGCCACTATCCAATTAGAGTCAAGCAAATCACTTAAATTCTCATACTGTTTTGTCACCAATGGGGATAACATACCACTTTCAAGCTTACTACCCAAGATGCTGTGAAGAATAAGTGAGATGATGCATGTGGAAAGTGCTATGGAGATTACAAGTGTTAGACAAATGTTATTTAAGAATTATTTCCATTATAATCTACTCAATTTGATAGGTGGAATGTTGGATACTATTCGCAAATACACTTTCTTGTCAAATATGTGTGTGTATATATATATATACATGTGTACCTGTATCTTCCGTATTCATATGTGTATCTTATAGTCTATTTTTGTCAGTATCTCAAATTCACAGAATTTAAACCTCAGAAGCCCAAGAGTTGGCTGGCATTTAATACATAGTCTGAATTTAGCTGATACCATTAAACACTCTTTCCTTTGATTTTCTCCTAATGCAAGGTGCAAAGGCTGTCTGTAATTAGCAATGCAAATTAACGTAATGACAGCAAGAAATTGGGTTATGCAAGAGACACATATCAAGCAAACTGTGGCATAGGCTAAAGAAAACTGTGGTATGTGAGGCAAGAATGGTTTCTAAAGACACATAAAACACGAAAAATCACATTAAATTTAAATGTTAGTGTCCCATAAAATGCTGTACTGGAACCCAGCCAAGCTTATTACACTAAATATTATCCATGGCTGTTTTGCACCACAGGTCAAAGCTGACTAGTTGTAACAGAAATCCTTTGGTCTAGAAAGCACAAAATATTTACTTTGTTTTTGACAAAAAATTTGTCAACCCAATTTAAAGGAAGAACTTAAGAACAAGGAGAAAAATAGGACACAAAGCTGTGTGAACAACACTCATTATTAAGCATGTAATAAAGGAAAAGATCAGAATTGGTGCTCATGGGCAGCAAAAACAAAGCCACTCCTCCATTGTGGATACAGGTATAACAGTAACTGGCTAGGTTACACCTGACCATACTGCAGTGTTTGTGAACTTAAGGCAAGGAACACGTTACATATGAGAATTTGCAACAGCATTCGTGACTTGAAAATTTCATCAGGATTTTCTAAATTACAGTAAGATTTTTTAAGATGTTTAAAGGCAAAAAAAAAACAAAATCAGAGAAAAACTAAGATCCAAAGTACAGCTAAGAACACTGACAATATTTATATGGCCTAACATACTGTGGCAAAAAATACCCTACATGCAGATCTCTGTGAGTGAGACCCCAGTGGCAAAAAGAGGCCATCAAAGGATTACTTTTCTCTAAAGGGAGAACTGAACTTCCACTTTGCTTATGGCCTTGTGTAAATACTGATGGAGTTTATGGTCACAAAAGGCTTCCATAGCCTTGGCAGCTCACAGAAAGAGCCTCAGGTGATCACTGACATCGCAAATAAGAGTGTCAATTGTTAAATTGACAGAAGTCACTGTGCACTTACACTGAGTTGTAGTATGAGAACTAAATGCAAAACATGTTCCCAAACAGTACTTTTTACGTTTTTTGTGTGTGTGTGTATATGTAGGTGTTAACTGTTGAAATCTTAGTATAGGGTTGGGTCTCTGTATATAAAGTTAATTAAAAATGAATCTTAATGAAGAATGAGATGGCTCGCCAGCGTTGCAGCTCAATAGGCTAATCCTCCACCTTGCGGCGCCGGCACACCTGGTTCTAGTCCCAGTTGGGGCGCCGGATTCTGTCCCGGTTGCCCCTCTTCCATGCCAGCTCTCTGCTGTGGCCCGGGAAGGCAGTGGAGGATGGCCCAAGTACTTGGGCCCTGCACCCCATGGGAGACCAGGATAAGTACCTGGCTCCTGCCTTCGGATCAGCGCGGTGCGCCGGCCGCAGCGCACCAGCTATGGTGGCCATTGGAGGGTGAACCAATGGCAAAGGAAGACCTTTCTCTCTCTCTCTCACTGTCCACTCTGCCTGTCAAAAAAAAAAAAAAAAAAAAATGAGATGGGAGAGGGAGTAGGAGGTGGGACAGGAGTAGGAGTGGTGGGAGGATGGGTATGGGGGGAAAAACCACTATATTCCTTAAGTTGTACCTATGAAATTTGCATTCATTTAAAAAAAAAAAGCTTTAAAAAATCCGTTACGCGACAAGAAAAATTTGAAATACATGCACAGTATTTTCATAGTATATATTTTCCATAAACATTTTAAAATCTAATCTAGTTGAAAGACATACACACACACACAAATCCATGCACTAGGGTTCACTCTTCAAATGCCACAATGCCTGGGGCATGGCTGCTAGCCAGGAATGTAATCCAAGTCTCCGCACAGGTGGCAGGAAGCAATCACCTGAGCATCATCACTGACTCCCAACATCTGTTAGTAGGAAGCTACAGTCAAAAGCTTGAGGTTGGTATCGAACCCAGACACTCCACTATGCAATGCAGGTGTCTTAACTGCTGGGTGAAACACACTTTGCTATCCTGCCACCATGAATCTTTTGAAGCTCACTCAGACCTCAATCAAATTTAGGCCTCCCCTCAAGCAATCTTATGAAAATACAGTGGCACATGAACATAAATGCACCTGCTGTATAGTTTCAAACTACAGATTCCATCTAATTTTTTTAAAAAAATCAAGAAATCACCTAATTTTAGAGCTGACAAGTAGAGTACATTGGGAGGCTATATTTCTTATTACCTTCAAGCAGTACTTTAGCTGGCACTTGATCTCCCCTATTCCCTAGATCCCTTTAACCTGTGTTATGTGAACAACGCCCAGCTTCTGTCTGTCTGGCTGCTAAGGGCTCCCAGTGGCAACCTTTTTCACAGAACCACCTTGGGACACACCTTTTTGGGGGAAGAGGATTTCAAATTCTAGCTCTCGTATTTCAGAATGAGAAAAACTAACAATGAGGTGCAATAAATATTCCAAAGCTCCCCTTGGACCAGGCTGAGACTGGAACTTAAACAGAAGTTATTTTTCCTTGGCTTCCTTCCTCTTCTCCATCATGCTTCCCTTACTTCCTCACTTGTTTCTCCTAGGATGGTTTCCTTAATTAATCTAATTAATCACTTCACTCAAATAGTTGGCTGAGGGTCTCCCTTCCGGTAAAATCGAGCCAAAATCAGCCAGTAAACAAAAGGATAGGCCAACTTTTACAAGACTGGTGTGTGCAATCTGCAGCTCTTTAATGTGCATCACCACAAAGATGTGACAACTGACCAGTTCATTTATCAGTCCACTCTCCATTTCATTCCTCATCATACTCTGCCTTATCACACTCTGCAACCCAGAAGGCAAACTCTTAGAAATTATATTTCTCTGGCTCCTGTGCCTCCTTGTTTCAGGATGAGTTCACACAATGGAAGATACGATCAGGAGTGCAAGGTCAGAAGAAAGAAGACAGGTATCTCTCTCAGCTCTTTGTAGGCTGTTTCTGGCAGGGACTCCTGTTTTTATCGGGCAGCCTTTCCTCTAAGATCCAGTTCTCACTGGACAGGTGATTTCTACCTTCTCCACAGTTTCAAGCTTCCTGCGGTAGTTAATTTCTGTGTTATCTTTGTTTTTCACCATTCTCAATATGGCTGCAAGTGTTTCCTTCAATTAAATTACCTTTGGTTTCCTGACTGGAACGTGAATTAGTATCTACTACACTTACAAATTCGCATTTTAAGTACTAGAATGTATGTAAAGTTTCATCTTATAAACAACTCTGGGTCTGGGGTTGATGCTGTGGCACAGTGGGTTAAGCAGCAACCTGCAGTGCTGCTTCACAAATGGGTGCTGGTTCGAGTTCTGGCTGCTCCATGTCTGGTCCAGTTCCCTGTAATGAGCCTGGGAAAGCAGTGGAAGATGGCCCAAGTACTTGGGCCTCTGCCCCCACATGAGAGACCAGGAAGAAGCTCCCGGCTTTGCTCTGGCCCAGCTTCAGCTGTGTGGCCATTTGGGGAGTAAACCAGTAGATGGAAGATCCCTCTGCCTCTCACTTTCAAATAAAATGAGTAGTAAATCTTTAAAAAGAACTTTAATATTTCTTTAATAAGTAATTGTTCTGGGGCCTGCACTGTAGAGTAGAAGGTAAAAGCCTCCACTTGCCATGCCAGCATCCCATCTGGGTGCCATTTAGAGTCCTGGCTGCTACACTTCTGATCCAGCTCTCTGCTATGGCCTGGGAAAGCAGCAGAGGATGGCCCAAGTCCATGGTCCCACATGGGAGACCCGAAAGAAGCTCCTGGCTCCTGGCTTTGGATCGGCCCAGCTCCAGCCATTGAGGTCATTTGGGGAGCGAACCAGCAGATGGAAGATCTCTCTCTCTCTCTCTGCCTGTACCTCTTTGTAACTCTGTCTTTCAAATAAATAATAATTAAAAAATAGTTGTTCTAGTGTAAAGAAGTGGAAAAAAGGTAGAAGGAGAGGACGGATATTTAGCCTAATGATTAAGATGCAGGCCTCCCATGTCTGAGAGTTTGGGATTGATATGAGGCTCTAGGACATGAGTCCCTGCCATGCACCTGGGATATCTAGACAGTTTCTGGCTCTGGCTTCAGCCATGGCTGTTGTGGGCCTTTGAGTGTGAACCAGTGAATGAAATATTCATTCTCAACCTCTCTCTAACATTTAAACAAAAAATTAAAAATGTGGTGTTGGGAGGGAGAAGGACTGAAAATTTTAATTTATTAAAAAAGGCACTGAAAGATAAAATACAATTATATGAATAGGGTCTTTCATGATGCCCAAGGGTGTTGATTTCATACAGAGCAGTCTGAAAAATGTCACAGAGGTGGCTGAGAAAATGAAAATTTGCATTATAAAATATACACCATTAGGTTCAGGAGAAAATTAAAAACCAAACTATACAACCAAGTAAAGATAACTGGAAGCTGAGAACACTGCAGCATGAGTTGTGTGGTTAACACTTCCGTGACTTGCCTGACTCACAAAATACATACAATGGTGACAGACTGCTGTAACCTAAAGGCACATTCTTATTTTATTCCTTAAATAAAATGAGTCTGGATAGTACAAGTTATTTAGGAATATACCTCTAGCATAAAATATAATTTTATGTACCCAATGAGGGGTGTGTGTTCACTGTTACTGGTCTCATTTTGCACATGATAAAACTGCTTAAGAGGCTTAGAAAAGTTAATTTTTCCAGGGTTATATAGTTTTTAAAAATCTCAAAGCTAAGATCAAAATTTGTCTCCCTCATTCTTGACCCATGCAGCCTCCCTAACTTAAAAAGGGGTCCATTTATTACTCATTTACTTTTAATTAAACAAATTTACTGAGATTTAATTCATATAGCACACAATTTACTCATTTAAGGCACACAATTCAATGGCTTCTAGTACGTATTAATTTTTCAGCTCTGTGGTCAACTTTATGTAACATTCTTAACTCCCACAAATAAGAACATAGTAGTATTCGTCTTTCTGTGTCTAGCTTATTTCACTTAACACAATATCCTCTACTTCTATCCATGTTGCTGCAAAAGACAGAATGTCATTCTTTTGATTGTTAAATAATATTGTGTCACAGATACATAAGGCATCATTGATTCATCCATGAATGGACACCTCATAATAGCTTATCTATCTAAGCTACTGCAAACAGTACTGTAATATACTGATTGCATTTCCTTCAGATACTTACCCTGTAGTGGGAAAGATGGATCCTATAGTAATTCTGTTTTTAGTTTTTGGAAGAATTTCTCCATATTGTTTTCCATAATGGTTGTCCTAATTTATATCACCACCAATAATGTATCCACTTTCTCTCTCTCTGAATACCTGACAGTATTTTTGTGTTTTTTTTTTTTTTTTTTTTTTTTTTGACAGGCAGAGTTAGACAGTGAGAGACAGACAGAGAGAAAGGTCTTCCTTTTTCTGTTGGTTCACCCCCAAAATGGCCACTACGGCCAGCGCACTGCGCCAGAGCCAGGAGCCAGTTGTTTCCCCCTGGTCTCCCATGTGGGTGCAGGGCCCAAGCACTTGGGCCATCCTCCACTGCACTCCCATGCCACAGTAGAGAGCTGGACTGGAAAAGGAGCAACGGGACAGAATTTGGCACCCCGAATGGGACTAGAACTCGCAGGGTGCCAACATCTCAGGCAGAGAATTAGCCAAGTGAGCAACGGTGCCAGCTATTTTTGTCTTTTTAATTATAGGCATTCTAAGTGGATGAGATGATACCTGTTATTTTGATTCACATTTCCTTTATGACTAGTGATGTTGACCATCTTTTGACATACTATTGGCCATCTGTATATCCTTTTGCTAAATGTTTAATCAGGTCATTTGCTTTTTTCTAAGTCTTACTATTATTTTGTGTCCAATTATTTGACTTTCTTATAAATTCTCATTGTTATTTCTTGGTCAGATAAATAGTCTGCCAGTCTTTCCTCCATGCTGTAGTTTCTCTCTTTACTCTGTTGACTGCTTCCTTTGCTAGGCACAAACTACTTAGTTTGATATGGACCCATTTGTATGGTTATGTTTCTGTTGCCTGGGCTTCTGGAATCTTATCCAAAAAATTGTGTTGAAGTGTTTTTCCACTACTTTTCACAATTTATCCTTTCAAGTTTTACATTTAGGCGGCTGATTCATTTAAAAATATTTTACATTTTCAAGTTTTGGATTGATATAATACTTTTACATTTTTAAGTGGTACAATAGAATATGTCAACATACATGCAAAGCTTAAGTCAAACCTACCAGGCAATCAACCTTTCCATTTCCTTATCTTTTGTAAATGGAGGCTACCAGTCTGCTGTTCCAGTTCTTTATACAGAATATAATACCTCATCATGAGCCACAATCCCCCCACTGTGCTGCAGAACACCAGAACCCCTTATGCTCAACCTGCTATGTTTTGGTACCCATTATCCAATCTCCCATTTCTTTTCCCCTTCCCTTACTGATCTCTAGTGACAATGATTTTAAATTCAGATCAAACATACACACAGATTATTAGCATTAGCTTTAATTTCTACAAGTGAGATACAATATGTGGTTTTGAGTTGAATTTGTAGTAGTAAGAGTCAAACTTCAAATTTCAGCAGATGGATGAATCCTTTATTGGAGACTATCCTTTTTCTAGTGTAGGTTTTTGACACCGCTGTCAAAGCTGGCTTTAGATGCACGTATTTTCTTCAGCAGATGAACAGAGGTGTGCATGTATTTACTTCAGTATAAGGTTATAGATATGTGTATTTACTTTTGACTTTTCTATTCTATGCCACAGGTGTATGTTGGTTTTTATGTGAATATTATGTTATTCTGATTATTATGGCTTTGAGGTCAGGTATCACGGTAACTCCAGCTTTAATCCTTTTGATCAGGATTGCTTTTGATTATTTGGGATTTTTGTTGTTCCATATGAATTTTAAAATTGGGTTTTCGTTACCCTTCTGGTTTGGAAACTCTGAGTTTTGTTTTTTGTTTTATAAGACTTTATTTACTTATTTGAGAGGTAGAGTTACTGACAGAGGAAGACACATTGAGAGAGGTCTTCCATCCTCTGGTTCCCTCCGCGGATGGCTGCAATGGCCGGAGCTAAGCCACTCTGGAGCCAGGAGACAGGATCTTTTCCCGGGTCTCCACATGGGTGCAGGGGCCCAAGCACTTGGGCCATTTTCTGCTGTTTTCCTGGGCCATAGCAGAGAGCTGGATCAGATGAGTAGCTGCTGGGACTCAAACATGTACCCATGGGAGATGCTGGCAGCGCAGGCAGAGGGTTAGCCTACTACGACACAGCACTGCCCCGTCTGCATTTCTATTTTTCTAGCAGTTACATTTAAATTTTAGCATTCATACATAACTATAAATTTTTTTAAGACTTATTTGAGAGTCAGAGTTACACAGAGAGGGAACAGGAGAGAGAGAGAGAGAGAGAGAGAGAGAGAGAGAGAGAGAGAGAGGTCTTCCATCCACTGGATCACTCCCCGACTGGCCGCAATGGCAGGAGCTGGGCCTATCCGAAGCTAGGAGCCAGGAGCTTCCGGTCCGGGAACCTGGGCCATCTTCCACTGCTTTCCGGGCCACAGCGGAGAGCTGGATCAGAGATGGAGCAGCTGGGACTTGAACCGGCGCCCATATGGGATGCTGGCACTGCAGGCAGCGGCTTTACCCTCTAGGCCACAGCACCAGCCCCCTTAACTATAATTTTTAAATGGAATTTAAACATTTGCATGTGTCAGGTCCTCAAAAAGGCAAGGCTCTTATTGCTCTTTACCCATATAACAGCCTGTTCCACCCTTCTTCCTTGTTGTTTTGGTTTTAGTGCTTTAAAATAGTTTAAGCTAATTTTTTATGGTCAATTGTTAATTAAGCTGACCAACATATTGCATCACTTGTTGTGCCCATCATTGTTTCTTGCATCCCATTTCTTTCCTGTGGTTTTCTTTTCTCCTTTCCCGAGCACACCCTTCAGGGGTTCTGTTAGTGAAGATAGCATTGCTTACCTGGAACTCCTCCTTGTGTAAGAATCTGTTATGTGTGTATTGTTTGGTTGTTTTAAGAACATAAAATGACCTGTTAAAACTAATGAAGTGGGGCTAGCATTGTGGCATGATGGGTTGGGCTGCCACCTGCAGTGTTAGCATCACGTATCGGCACCGGTTTGAGTCCCGGCTGCTCCATTTCCAATCCAGCTCCCAACTAATGTGCCCGGGAAAGCAGTGGAGGATGGGCCAAGTGCTTGGGCCCCTGCACTCATGTGGGAGACCTGGAAGAAGCTCCTGGCTCCTGATTTCAGCCTGGTCCAGCCCTGCCCATTGCGGCCATTTGGGGAGTGAGCCAGTGGATGAAAGGTATCTTTCTCTCTCACTCTCTGTGACTTTGACTTTCAAATAAAATAAATCTTTAAAATCTAATCAAGTTAAAAATCATAGGGGGCTGGTGCTGTGGCACAGGTTAAAGCCCCAGCCTGCAGCGCCAGCATCCCATATGGGTGTTGATTTGAGTACCAGCTGCTCCTCGTCTGGTCCAGCTCTCTGCTGTGGCCTGGGAAGGCAGTAGGAGATGGCCCAACTCCTTGGGGCCCTGCACCATGTGGGGGACCCAGAGGAAGCTCCTGGCTCCTGGCTCTGGATCAGTTCAGCTCTGGCCATTGCGGTCATTTGGGGAGTGAACCAGCGGAATGGAAGACCTGTCTCTCTGGCTCTACCTCTCTCTGTAACTCTCTTGTCTTTCAAATAAATAAAATAATTATTTTAAAAAAATCATAATACCCCAGGAGCTTGTACTGGTGCAGCTCAGCTAAATGTCTGACACACTTATCGGTGGTTCAGCCCTTCCCAGCCCGGCCCAGTCTTTTTTGGTTCTTGTGCTTCTTGCCTGCACAGTCTAAGAAGCCATTCCCAGCAGTAGCAGATGGACAGCTCCTGGGGCTGGATTAGGGGTAGTGATCCTGCTCAGGTCCTGCATGTTACGGGTACTTCTGCCAAGAAGCTTTTATTCTAGAAAGGAACCAGAGACCCTTGGGACCCAGGGGAATGGGTCATTTGTATCCTGGCTTGAGTCCTAAACCCATGTCAGATGCTCTAGCTGTATAAGTGAGCCTCATTTGTTCTTGTTGGTACCTTCCCTGAGCCTCAGTTTCTTCATCTGTATAATAGGAATGATGTTGCCAGCCTTGCAGGGCCGTTGTGCAGTGCCTCAGTAACGATGCAGATAGAGTACTTAGTGCAGCACCCAGATGTTTATGAATGGTAGTGGTTATTACATCCCCTGGCACTTAGCAGGCAGTCATTGAACATGTGAGTGAAAGCAGGAGCTACCACCAAAGACTTAGTTGAGGGGCTGGCGCTGTGGCATAGTGGGTAAAGCTACTGCCTACAGTGCCAGCATCCCATATGGGCTCTGGTTGGAGCTCCAGCTGCTCCACTTCTGATCCAGCTCTCTGCTATGGCCTGCGAAAGCAGCAGAAGATGGCCCAAGTCCTTGGGCCCCTGCAACCATGTGGGAGACCTGGAAGAAGCTCCTGGATCCTGGCTTCGGATTGGCACAGCTCCAGCCACTGCAGCCAATTGGGGAGTGAACCAGAGGATGGAAGGGAACCAGCGGATGGAAGACACCTCCCCTCCCTCCCTCTCTCTGTAACTCTTTCAAATAAATAAATAAATCTTTAAAAAAAAAAAAAAGAATTGAGTTTTATTTTCTATTTCAGTGAAGACTTCCATTGGTATTTTCTGGGGGAAATGCATCAAATTGTAAACCACTTTGCTTGGCATCAACATTCTACTAATTTTTCCAAACCACAAACATGAAATATCTTTTTATTTTTTTCTGTGTCCTTATCAGTTTCCTGTTCAGCACAATCTTGATTGTGGATATGTCATACATATAACATTTACTGTGTTGATAAACATTTTCTCTGTACCTAACGCTTTAGAATTTTTATGGGGGGTGTGGGGGGGGTGGATGGGAAGGAGGTCATCCAGCTGCTGCTTCACTCCCTAAATGAATGCAACATCTAGGGTTGGGCTGGCCCAAAACCAGGAGACAGGAACTCAAGGACCCATATACCTACTTCCAAACTAGGGTGCACTTTCGTAGAAAGCTAGAACTGAAAGTCAAGCCAGGACTTAAACCCAGGCACTGTTAACATGGTTTGTAGGCATCCAAGCAGCACCTTAACCAGTGCATTAAAGTCTGCTCCTGTGTGGAATTTTATTAGGATGCTTATGCAGAACCTATCGAGATGATCACTTCTTTTTGTATTCCATTCTACTGATGTGATGTATTGGACTTACTGATTTATGTATGCGGAACCATCCTTGCATCCCTGGGATGAACCACTTGATCATGGTGTATGACCTGTTTCATGTGCTCTTTAATTCTGATGCTAGTATTTCATTGAGAATTTTTGCATGTATGTTTTATCAGGGTTATGGTGTATAGTTTTCTTTTGTGGTTCTAACTGTATCTGCTTTTTGTATTACGGTAACACTGGCTTCATAGAATGAACTTGGAAGTCTTCCTTCATTTTGAATTTTCTAGAATATTTTGAAAAGAATTGGTGTTAATCCTTTAAAATTTTGGTATAATTCAGCAGTGAAGCCTTCCAGTGCTAGGCTTTCCTTTGTTGAGACACCATTACTGATTCAATTCTGGCATTTGTTATTGGTTTGTCAAGGTTCTTTATATATTCATCATTCAATATTGGTAGTTTGTATATGCCCAGAATCAATTTCTTCTATGTTTTCCATTTTCTTGGGGTGGGGATACATTTTACAGGAGTTCCTAATGAGCCTTTTGTATTTCTGTGCTATCAGTTGTAATATCTTGAGTTTTTCTGATCTTATTTATTTGGGTATTTTATTATTCTTGGTTATCTAGCTAACCATTTGTCAATTTGGTTTACCTTTTCAAAAAACCAATTCTTCATTGAGCTCTTAAGTTCTATAAGTAGTATATTTATTTCTGCTCTCATCTTTATTTCTTCCCTTCTTCTGAGTTTTGTATGTACTTGCTTTTCTAGTTCTTTGAAATGCATCCTTAATTTGTTATGAAATTCTTTTAAGATGTAGGCATTTAATTCCATAAACTTTCCTCTTGACGAGCATCTATTTCTGGATCATGGGGTGTTTCCACATTTTCATTACTGTCAATCATGCTATTATCAACACTGCCATGCAACTCTTCAGGTTCCTGCATCCAACCCTTTTGAATATACACTGACAAATGAAACTGCTGTGTCACATGGTAATTCTATGTCTGCTTTTTGAAAAACTGCCACATTATTTTCCATAGTGGCTATATCATTTTACACATCAACTAGCAAAATAAAAAGCTCTACGTGCCCATATGTACCTATTTTTTGCCATCCTAAAAGGTGTATCTCATTGTAACTCACCTAGCCAAAAAAAAAAAAAAAATATATGCTTAATGCTTCATGTTAAGAATATGCATGGGCCATAGCCTTGGAAACTCATGACTGGAGCATGGGGAGATTACTGAGGCCATAGACAGGAGTGTCAATTGGTAAAGTCAACAACAGGAGTCACTGTGCACTTACTCCTCATGTAGGATCTCTGTCCTTAATGTGCTGTACATTGAGATTTAATGCTATAACGAGTACTCAAACAGTATATTTCACTCTGTGTTTCTATGGGGGTGCAAACTGTTGAAAGCTTTACTTAATGTATACTAAACTGATCTTCTGTAAAAAAAAAAAAGAAGAAGAAGAAATTATCAATTCCCAACTTGACTCTCACTGGGATTAAACATGACAATAGGTCTGATCTGATTTCATCATCATTTAAAAAATCATCTATTATTTTTCACTTTATGTTTCTGTATGGGAGCAAACTGTTGAAATCTTTACTTAATGTATGCTAAACTTATCTTCTGTACATAAAGAGAATCGAAAATGAATCTTGATGTGAATGGAAGGGGAGAGGGAGTGGGAGAGGGGAGGGTTGCGGGTGGGAGGGATGTTATGGGGGGGAAGCCATTGTAATCCATAAACTGTACTTTGGAAATTTATATTCATTAAATAAAAGTTAAAAAAAAAAGGAAGAAAAAAAAAGTAAAGGAATGGTAGAATAAAGCTACCTACTATACCTCTAATTCACTCATTTTACTGTTTGTTCAGTAGAATGTAGTACATATGCAATAGAATTTATTAAACCAATACTCCCCTCTTGACAGGCATCCACTTTGATCTAGTTTTGTGCCTTAAAAACAATGCTGCAATAAACATTTTGTGCATTAAAAAAAAAAAAAAGAATTCACAGAACAGAGTTCTAAAGTAGGTCCTATTCTCATATTTGTTGAGTACTAATCAGCTCAATTATGAGAAGAAACTAGATGAAAGTAGAAAAGAAGCACTGAAAAGTATAAGAAATAATGGCCTGCTACTCAAGGCTAGGAAGAATACCTACATTCACAAGTTAGACTAGAAAACTTCATAATTCATGGATCACTGGTTAGAGTAAACCCAAGGTTCTAACCTCAGTAATGATTTAATAATTATTCCTACACTGAGCACTGTTTGTGTGATACTTAACAAGTCTTATATGCAAGATCCAAAGGGATCAACCATTTCCAAGTAATGTAATGGTGTCCCAGAACACATTTCACAAATATTTGTAATATAAAAGTATCAAACAACCTAACAAGATAAAAGTCAGTGTCTTAGTTCCAGTCAAAAGTAACCAAGCAAGGAGCCCATGTTGTGGCCTAGGAGGGTTAAGCCTCTGCCTTTGATGCCAGCATCTCATATGAGTACCAGTTGGAGACCTGGCTGCTCCACTTCTGATGCAGCTCCCTGCTGATGCACCTGGGAAAGCAGAGTAAGATGGCCCAAATTCTTGGGCACCTTCCTTCAGCCTGGCCCATCCCTGCCACTGCGGCTATTTGGGAATTGAAGGTTGGTCTCTTTTTCTGTGTTTGTCTCCCCTCCTCTCTAACTCTCCCTTTCAAATAAATAAAAAATACATCTTTGGGAGCTAAAAAACCAAACTAGATAGAAAAACTATAGATTAGATGCTGCAGAAGAAAAATTTGTGAACCTGAACACAACATACCAGCAGGGGGAGGGGAGGAACAGCAGACACAGAAGACAGAAAAAAGAATAAGTGGGGTCTCAGTTGGTGTAGGACAACTTCAAGCAGACTAATACATGTGTAATCAAAATCTCAGGGGGTGGAATAGAAAAATATTTGAAGAAAATGGACAAAAATTTCTGAATTTGAAGAAAACTACAAATAAATAAATCTAAGCTCAATAAACTGCAAGGATAACAAGCATGAAGAAAACTACATCAAGGCACAACATACTCAACCTGTTCAAAAAGCAGAGAATCTTTAATGAGCCAGGAAAAGAAAAACACACACAAAAAAGACAAAACAATAGCAGATTACAACTGGAAACAATACACATTAGAGTAAAGGAACATCTGACTTAATGAAAAAAAAAAAAATCCTATCAATTTAGACACCCAGCAAAACCATCCCCAAAAATGAATGAAATCAAGGCATTTTTATATATGAAAGCTAGTAGAATTATTGGTAGACTTGCACTATAAGAAAATTTAAAGCAAGTATTTCAGGCAGAAGGAAAAAAAGGATCAGAAGGAAATACTCATCCATGCAAATGAAATAAGAGTATAAGAAATGGTAGCTATAAAGATTATTTTACCACTTAACCCATTAAAAATATCACTTCAAGGTAGGTGGTGAAAAGTTAAAGGGATGTACTATGTAGCCTAACACAACTACTAAAATGAAACAATTCATTTTCTTAATAGTCCACAAAAGGAGGGAAAAAAAATTGGATCACAACAAATAATCCAAACAGGGGCAGAAACAGAAAAATAGGCTGAACAGAAAAGGCAAATAGAAATGGAATAAATTTAAACCTAATCCTATCAACAATTACATTAAATGTGAATGGCCTAAATATTGTAACTAAAAGTCAGAGATTATAGGCTGAATGAACAAGATTCAACTGGAAGCTTCACCTATGTAAAATACACTTCAAATATAAAGACATCAATAGATGGAAAGTAAAGTGATAAAGAAAATACATATACACAATGCCAACTCTAACAACAAGAAATCTGGAGTGGCTATATGAATATCAGACAATGTAGATTTCAAAGAACAGCATATAAACTGGAAGAAACAGGGTGATTAACATAATAAAGACTGATTTACCATAAAGAGGATACATTTCTAAATGTTCAAGCATCTAATAAATTTGTTTTAAAATTCCATGCAATGAAAACTAACAAAGCTTCAAAGGAAATATAAACTATTGTGGATTTTGATGTCTTTTCTCACAAACTGATAGAATCAGCATATAGAAAATTAGCAACACTTTTATAAAAGAGTGAATTAAATGACACTTGATTAAATTAGAAATCAATTTTAGAAAGATATTTGAAAATTTTCCAAATATTCAGAAACTAGGTGATGCACCTGGGCCAAAAAAATCAGTTGTATACCATGCAAGAAGGAATACTCTCTTGGCAAACTGATCAGATTTAGAATCAGATTAAGTATTTCTTGAAAGAGAAACCCATATAAAATACCTAAGTTCTGACAAAACTAGGTAAAAAAGCCTTTTTTTTTCTTAATTTCATGGATTGACTTAGATCCATCAATCCAATGAGGAAGTGACAACAGTCCCTAAATTTATGGTTTATAAAGTACTTCCATATACTTCGTGATGTTTCAGCCTCAGAAAAGATATTGTTATTATCCCTCATTTACAGATATTGAAAACATGGTTTAGAAAAGTTTAAAGTAACTTGCTCTGCCTTAAAGCTTATTAAGTGGGGGTAGAATTGACATTCAAACCTTAAACTCCTGATTCAAAAATTAATGCTCTCTCCATTAAATAATACTGCTGTAATTGAACCAGAGTGCAAATGATTTTTTATGGTATATTTCTCAGAAAACATTTAATGGTCCTTTGACAATTAACAATTGGAGTGGCATAGATCAGTGACTGAAAGGGCTACTACCAAGATTGATATTTGATATTTCAAGACTTGAAATGAAATAGATGCTGTTAAAAGTTTAATTAGAAAAACTGCAGAAAGCTACAGATTTAGTATAAATTATGAAGATTTACCTGAATGAAAAGGAAACTGCTGCTTGGCTTCACCAGTATGTGCATCCCAAATAATTGTTGTCTGAGATTAAAAGAAAAAAGTCATTATGAAATTAAAACCTTATCATAAATGCATAATTAGATGCTTAGCTGTATTATAGCTACATGAAATGTCAGAGTAGACTTAATTTTAAACACTTATTTTATTCCTGATAGTACTACAAGGCTCTACAATTCATTTGAGGGAAAGAGATGAGGAGGATGACTATTAGGCAGTTTAATTTTTCCCTGGTGATGCTTCACCAGTTATCTTTCTTCATACTAACAATTACTAGTTGCCAACAAACCACTACTAGGCATTATATTAGAAGGCCTGATATGCTCCATTTTAACAGTACATTCACTATATCCTAATAGCTGTTTAGCTACGAGAAGGTAAATTCCTGGTTGATATTAAAATCAGCTAGCTAGGCCGGCGCCGTGGCTCAATAGGCAAATCCTCCACCTTGCGGCGCCGGCACACCGGGTTCTAGTCCCGGTCGAGGCGCCGGATTCTGTCCCGGTTGCCCCTCTTCCAGGCCAGCTCTCTGCTATGGCCAGGGAGTGCAGTGGAGGATGGCCCAGGTGCTTGGGCCCTGCACCCCATGGGAGACCAGGAAAAGCACCTGGATCCTGGCTCCTGCCATCGGATCAGCACGGTGCGCCGGCTGCAGCGGTGGCCATTGGAGGGTGAACCAACGGCAAAGGAAGACCTTTCTCTCTCTGTCTCTCTCTCTCACTGTCCACTCTGCCTGTCAAAAATAAAAAAAAAAAAAATAAAAAAAAAAAATAAAAAAAAATAAAATCAGCTAGCTGTCAATATCAAACAACTGCTAAAGTTAACATTTACAAGACAAAAAAACTGAGGCCAGTGCCATGGTATAGTGGGTGAAGCAGCCACCTGCAATGTCAGCATCCCATATGGGTACCAGTTCGAGTCCCAGTTGCTCTACTCTTGATCCAGCTCTGCACTATAGCGTGGGAAAGCAGTGGAGGGTGGCTCAAGTCCGTGGGCCCCTGCATCCACGTGGGAGACCTGGGGGAAGCTCCTGGCTCGAATGGGCGCAGCTCTGGCCACTGAGGCCATTTAGGGAGTGAACCAGTGGATGGAAGACCTCTCTATTTCTCTCTACCTCTCTGTAACTCCGCCTTTCAAATAAATAACAAAAACTTAACAAAAAACACATCCAGGGAATTTGACGATATTTACAATATTTAAAACAGGGCCCTCAAGTACTACTGAGTGACTATTAACAGGTCTTCTCTCTTCTTCCTAGCCCCCTTTACTTTTCTTCCCTTATTCACTGTTCACTAAACATAAAGCCTCAACCAATTTCTCTTCACCTCCCTATGTGACCTACACACAATTGTTAGCATGACCTCCCCTAGACTAAAGTAAGATTAGAATCTTAAAACTGTACTTTTCCTTGAGGAGGTGTTTTAAGATGAGATGAGCTAAGGAAAAGAAGGAGGTCCTATTTGCAACCCATCCAGATTCACCAACTTACTTAAATGAAGAAAGCCAGAAAGGCCCTGCATTTTTTAGTTTCAACCAAGCACCAAGCATTCTTGTAACAGGCTCTAGCTTCTCCCATGGAATCATTCCAAAGCCACATTCACAGATAAGATTAACTAGAAATTGTAGAAGGTAGACCAATAGGTGTAGGAGGTATGCATGCACTACGGCTCAAATTCCAGCAATAACAATGAGGGGTCAGTCAGAGAAGACAAAGGGTATTTTGATGCGCAGATTCAGAAATGAGCTAATCAAAAATCTAAAAAAGGATTTCTATCACTATCATATATCCAAACCTGAATTTCCCAAATGTGAATGTTTTATGTGATTGACAGAAGGGAAAATGTTACTTTCAATTTTAGTCATTAAGACACTAAACTTTATAGAATTTAGTTTAAAATGCTTTTACCTTGTCTACTCCAGCACTTAGGATGAAATTTCCTTTCTTATTCCATTTTAATGCAAATATAGGGCCTTTATGCTGTCCTAAGGTGCTGGCAAGATTACCTACATTTCAAAAAAGAAACACATTAAAATTACTTCAAAGTTAATTAGATCAATAATCAAGCAAGAGGGAAAATGTTTCATTTACCATCTTTAGTCCATATTCTAGCAAATCCGTCATATGAACCAGTTGCTAGAAGTGTGCCTTCACTCTGTGAGAAGAAACAAATTTCTTTCATTATGTATTACACAAGTTTTTTATATATGGCTAAACAAAAAGGGTACATGCATGATCCAAACAATATTGCCATTTCAGATGATCATTCTTAAAACATGGAATACATCTTTCCTTTGTTAATCCCTTTCTACTGTGAAGTATGTATTTACCCCCCACCAAAAAAAAACTAAAAACAACAAAAAAATTATCAAGCACCAAAAAACAACAGCCCAAGGAAAAGACCCAGAAAAGAGTGATGAGTGATGGCTGATTTTAGTTATTGAAGAGAGGACTACTTTTTATCAGGAAAAACCCTTGCCTTGATGAATGGTATAATAAAATGTTATTTACACAAATGTAAAATTTATAGATTGCTGTATCACTGTGTTGCCAGGATGAGTACTTTGAGACACAGATAAAAACCCTGCCATACTTGGCATACAACATCACCTACAACAGACTTCTCAAGCCATTCACTGTACAGTAAGTGAAACGTACACAATTGTTCTGGGAACAGACTCAGTTCTGCTAGGAATTCCTAAGGAAGATAGAGCCATGCTGAAGCTAACAGCCAAAGTTTATTTCCAAATCCTTCACTATGCCAAGGTTCCTTTAACTATCAGTCTCCAAATGTTTTAGTCCATGGACCACAAAACAAGGAAAAGAAGACTTCAAAGATCAGACATCTCATAGGCTCTTGCTTTAGCCATGGTAAAGAACGATTAATCAAGGAGCTTTACCTCTTTTAGTGGAAACTTCAAGTTCACAATGAATAATACATTTCAAAAAGCCTACACTTTCCAAAACTTAACATGCTGTACAGAAACACAAATCAACATTCATTACCATCCTCTTCAGTATAAACTGTGGGTTTCATTAACTTAACAGGTCACTGGGCAAGAGCATAAAAAACTGCAAATTTTGATCTAAGATTACAATAAGGATCCATATTAACAAGATAATTCTGCCTTCTGATCCTACAATAAAAAAAACACTGTGATGTGCTAAGCCCTTTTGAACTTTGAGAACTGTCAATATGTACGTTATAGGAGGGGAAGGTAAGTGCATTGTTGGCGATTTTAGAAACCAACAACAAAAAGACCTAGCTTTGTGTTCTGGAAGAATTCCACAGAACCTGAGAACTTTAGCTGAAGCAATCACTTTTGAACACTGATCCTTTGGAATCAGATTTAGAAGATGCTTTGGGTTTGGGCAGTCCTACAGGAAGTTCTCAGGCAGAGGCCAGAGGAGAAAAGGCCAGGTGACGCTTCATATTCTTTGAGAAGCTCAAAGTCTAAGAGGTCTGGGAGTGGGGTGGGGTTGTTCTATATTTTAAACTAAAAGGGTGAAGATGTACCAACAGAGTAGCGAAGTTATCCTGAAAGATGCTAAATCATTTACAGAAGCAGAACAGCTGAATAAATCACAAGAGGAAACCATCTTAACGGTCCCTAAAATGTAGTTGACAATGAAGTTTTATCAGTTTGCAACACAATGAGAAAAATAAGAATGGAATTTTGGTATACAGATTTATTTCTCAAGAAAGGAGGAGTCAGATGTTAAGTTGTTGCATGTTACTATGCTAAAGATTTTCTATTACCTTATCCATATAGATGCCACTTTCATACTTCTATTTTATATGTATGCAGTAGTTAACAACTCCTGGGTAAAACTGAAGAACTAGAAGTTGAACCTAGAGTACTACAGAGCCAGTCCTTGTTGGTACTAGTGAAATCCAGTAATATTTGAACAAGAGAAAAACCCTACCACCAGTGTGAGGCTCGAGAGGCTAAGCATTTTGGTACCACGTCTACCACAGACCATAGAGTGATACTCACGTTCCAATCTAGAGAAGTTACATCCTTGTTGCTTGGAACATCTTGCCCTCCTTCTCGTATGCAATGTCTCAGTACTAACTGTGTGGAGCCACTGGTACTGTTTTCACTAAGATTCCATATTCTTGCTGTTGAGTCTCCAGACCTACAAAGTATGCAATTTATTTTAAATCCTTGTAACATGCTCAAGTACCCTGGAATCAAAGCAACATGTTTACATTGTATTACTTATAAAGCAAATAAAGACCAGGCTACCATGGATTTCCATTTCCAGTATTTTTCCCTTCTACATCTTGGTACTCCCAAGTGAAATATTTTATGCCTTCTAAAATTACTTCATGAAGGAATAAAGATTTACAGAAGCAAAATTACTGACTGCAAACAACCAACAATAAAAAACTAAAAAAACCTAGGTAATATATTTATAAAATGCTTTAACAGTTCAGTAAGATATTCTACAAAGCCAGTTTAGTACCAGTTGAGAAACATACCCTGATGCCAGGAGATCACTAACAGGGTTCCAGGCACAGATGAAAACTTCAGATTCATGGCCCCGTAACACAACTGCTTTATTAGGAGGGATTTCAACATCCCCATCCACTTCCATCATGTCAGTATGATTATCTGCATCATGAGAAACAAGTGGAAAATTCCACTTAGGTAATATTACAAATCCTTGGGGGGCAGGGTGAGGTAAGAATGCAAAACCAGCAAAACCTTCCTTTACAACGCATAATGTTATATTTTTCACCATATCAGATTAAGGTAAACATGACTACACAGTGTTCTTCATGGAAAATACACTTCTATATTTAGTTAACTATGACTATACTATTTTTTAAAGCTTATGTTATGTGCACAGGATTGTGTGTTTAGAGAGGTGGTAGGGAGAGGATGACTGCGAACGGTTAAGACACAAACATGGCTAAAATGATGACACAGTTTGAATTAAATATACATGTACCAGTCCTATTCCAAGTTTCTGCCAGTAGGGGTTGCTGATATCATTCATATAACATTAGAGCTGCTTTTCTATCTCAGTGTCAGAAGTTAATATTTTATTAGTTCATAACTAGCATTGCAAATTTTATTTAGAAATCAAATGAAGAGGCAAAAATTCACTTCATAGTGGAAAAAGGTTTCTAAATATTTTAAAAAGAAAAATAATGTGGATTCAAACATATCTAGCTTTTGGGAGCTTTAGATGAAAAACCTAAAGTGTGTGAGACAAGCTACAGGAGCAAATCGGTATTAAATAAATAGATAAATATTTTCAATTTAGAAGATAGAACATTCTTAAAAAGCTAGATATTTCTCCTGAAAAACAAATTTTAAAAATTTCTTAGCTTACTTGCTATAGTATGCGCTCCATTCTCCTCCCCATTTGCTGTGTTTTCTCCATTTTTTGCAGATCCTTGTGGGTTAGTTGCAGCTGCGGCAGCTGCAGCAGCTGCTGCCTGTTGCTGTGCAAGCTTATCTCTATAAGCTTGTTGTCTTGTCTGCACTACATCAGGCATTACGGCATCTATCAGGGACAGAGACTCTATTGGTCGACCATCAAACAAGGTACCATCCTGGATTTTGAAAATTGTGAGAGAAGAAAAACAAAAGATAACAATTAGGGTTATTCCCGTACATACAAATCAATTGCAGCAATGAAAACACTCAAACTGGACACACATAAGAAGGAAAGGAGTTAGGAGGAAAAGCGAAAGGGAAACACCAACAGGTAACTGCAAGTTGCTGTTTAAATTTTCATTTTCACTTAGTCATGTTCTTAAATGTTGGGAGATATAACTGCAATATAACAGAAGTCACTGCTGAAAATTGGAAGGGATGTAGGTCAGAGGACAAAAATGTTTATGAATTAAGATTCTAAAATGTTGTTAGTCAAAAGCAGTGACCAGTATAGAACAGTTCATGTAAGAGGTGAGAACTGTTTGTTACACTGTGGTAAACAGTCAGCTCTCTGTATCCAGATTCAACCAAGAATGAACAGAAGCATGAATGTCAGTATTGAACACATACAGATTTTTTCCCATGGCCATTATTTTACCAACAATACACTTTAACAACTATTTACCTACCATTTACACTGTAGTAGGGACTGTAAGTCATCTACAGGGGATTTAAAGCATATGGAAGGATGCACATGGGTTATATGCAAATACTAAAACTATTTTAATATTTGAGTCAGGGACCTGAACATCCATAAATTTGCATATGGGAGAAAGAGGGTCCTAAAACCAATCCTTTGCTGATACCAAGGGATAACCACTTCAATTAAAAACTAAAAACTTTCCGGGGCCGGCACTATGGCGTAGTGGGTAAAGCCGCCACCTGCCGTGCTGGCATCCCATTTGGGTGCTGGCTCAAGTCCCAGCTGCTCCACTTCCAGTCCAGCTCACTGCTGTGGCCTGGGAAAACAGTAGAGGGTGGCACATGTGCTTGGGTCCCTACACCCGCTTGGGAGACCTGGAGGAAGCTCCTGGCTCCTGGCTTCTGATCAGCTCAGCTCCTGCTGTGTTTTGCTCATTTGGGAAGTGAACCTCTCTCTCTGCCTCTCCTTTTCTCTCTGTGTAACTCTTTCAAATAAATAAATCTTTAAAAAAAAAATTTAAATAAAAGAAAAAACTTTCTAAAAAGGTTTATCAGATTCAAAAGCTTCCTGCAGTTTCACTAAAATATTAAAGCAGAAATCAACTTCACATATTGTGCTCCACAATCATCTCATTTTATTAGTGTTACATACAAGCACACTTGTGAGGCTCCCACAGAGTCGTTGAAGTTACACAGCTAGTCAAAGAAAAACGGGATCTCTTAACAGTGCTATTCAGACTATGACCCAAAGGCCAAAAGAACTGCTATCACCTGGTATTTTGTTGGAACTGTAGACTCAAACCCACAGAATTCAAAATCCCTGAAAGAAGGGCCAGTGCTGTGGTGTAGCAGGTAAAGCCGCCACCTACAGTGCCAGCACCCCATATGGGCGCTGGTTCGAATCCCAGCTGCTCTGCTTCCAATCCAGTTCTCTGCTATGGCCTAGGAAAGCAGTAGAAGATGGCCCAAGTCCTTGGGCCCTTGCACCCTTATGGGGGAGACCCGTAAGAATCTCCTGGCACCTGACTTTGGACTGGCCCAGCTCCAGCTGTTGTGGCCATTTTGGGAGTGAACCAGCGGACCTCCCTCCCTCCCTTCCTCTCTAACTCTGCCTTTGAAATAAATAAATAAATAAATCTTAGGGAAAAAAAAAAAAGCCTGGAGGTAGAAAAATTAAAAAAGAATTCCCCGAAGGCAGGCTGAGGAACCAGTGTGTTAACAAGCTTTCTGGGTGAGTCTCACCTACACTAACATTTAAGAAGTACCATCATAACTCACAGGCTAGTGCGTCTCAATTTTTTTTTTTTTTAAGATTTCTTTATTTGAAAGTCAGAGTTACAAAGAGAGCGAGCAAGTCACAAACACAAACAAGTACTCAATTCTGCCATAAGCAGCCACAGAAAATACATAAATTGGCTAGAACATGCATATGTGAAACCTGGTTCACTTAAGCCAGTGAACTGATAATCTAGTGGTGTGAACATGCTACGGTGATTACACAGCACATCTTTCTAAATTGCCAACTGTCATAAAATACTTGAGAAATAGGAAGCAGCACTTTAACTTATAAACAGCTAAAAATATACAAACATCCATACAGATACATTGCAGAGTACTAGCTTACAAGCTGTTTCCAGCTAAAAGAAGACTTCATCTCTGGCGAGCAGCAAAACTATCACTCTTTGCAATAAAGCATACAAGGGTACTTCAAAATGTTAACTAAAACTGGAGTTAAAATGATAATTTTCTGTTTAAGAAAAACTGAAAGCCAGGCATAGAAGAGGTCCTCCAAAGTTCATGAAAAATGTGTGTAATGGAAAAAAATTCCAAACTAAATTTATCTTGTAATTCCATTTTTCCATAAACATTATCAAGTACCTTCATATTTTGGAAAGAAAAATGCTAACAGGTAATCAAGACACATTAAATTTAGTATCAGTGGGTTTCCAAATCATAGAAAAGGAAATCCTAAAATAATAAAATCCATTTTGGTATACTATATAATTGTAGCAATAAATGCTAATGTAAAAATTAAAGATGCTTGACTTCTAATAATATATACAAGGGAACATGTTAATTCCTGAAATGAAAATAAGGGGAAAAACTCCATCTGAGTTCTGACTTGTGAATCCTGGACATTCGTGAAAATTTTAAGTTGTAATGGGAAATTTGTAAAACTTTCTGTACAAAGACCAGACACGAAGAATTAATTACTCCAAGTTTTGCAGACTATATGGTATCTGCCACAACTACTCAATTCTGCCATAAGCAGCCACAGACAACATGTAACAAAATGTGACTGCAGGATTTGAACCTGACACTTGAACTGAACACAATACTTGTAAATAGACCTTATAAGCAATAGCACAGAGTTGTTTTCACTTATATACTAGTTCCAAAATCAGGATACATCCAAATAATGTTGACAGTTTCAAATTTTCAGGCCATTAATTTAGTCTCAGCATTCTACAACACAATGCCTTTTTGTTAATGATAATGATTTCTTATGTTTACTTACAAAAATATGTTAGGGGAAATAAACTGCAGATAATGGTCCTTATAACCCGGAGCCAGCATAACCAGTCCTCTGTGATCTGACTGCTACATTAGGAATAACACCCTTCATTATTGTTTATCCAGTGAAGCTAAAATCAGATATTGAATAAGCAAACAAGATAGACGATATAAGGACTTCAGTAGAGAAAGAATACACATTTGAATTAAGTCTTCCTTACCTCATTAATACTAACTTCTGCCTCTACATACTGTAGACCTTTCTGGATGATAGAAATCAATGCAGCAGGTGGGACGAGGGCACCGTTTATATTAGACTGACTGATATGGCTTTCTATACCAAAGGTAAATGCTGAATGAGAAAATCCTAAAAACAAAAGAAAAGGTATTTTATTTTCCTAGTAGCAACATGCTAAAAGACACAAATAAAAAGATCTCTATAATCTTTCAAAAATCACAGTTGACTGTTTAAAATCCAACACTGATAGCTAAAATAAAAATTTTTAAACAGAAGAAGTGCCAAAATCTAAACATATTAGCCTTTAGGGATTTTCAGAAAGTTTACTGAAAAAATGTGTATTATAGAAAAATTACACATGGATTTCAAAAGGTTCTGCATCAAAACTCAGGCACAGCAATTATTTCAGTTTTTAAATTGAAATACTTAAAACCAGAATGTTCACATAACAAAAATCTTTGTTAGACTTGTTTTTTTATGAAAATATCACTGAAATGTAAAATTCTAGTAAACTGGTAAGATGCAGGCAGGTTCTTCTGTTTACCAAAATATTCACCAATGCCCATTATTAAACAGGAAATGCTATAACATTCAAATTGTATGTGGATTACAGAATGGTAAATTTTCAAAATGAATATGCGCTTATTTTGGTTGACAGTTATTTCACGTAACAACCCTGTTTCCCGATCGGTCTAATTTTGGGGAGTTTAGTATGTATTTGGGAATGTGAGGGAAAGTGTTCTTCCACTCTCTCCTCCTTGTGGCACTTATCAATAGTGACAATAACATACTGTGAGCTCAACAACAGCCAGTGGCTAGAAAACATTTCATCTGGTTAACTGACAGGCAAAGTCCTCACTGATCCCCACTTGCCTCTACAATACCCAACCAATGTGTACTCACACATGCGAGAGGTAAGGGGAAAAAACTTGTAAGACCTTGATTTTTAAACTCCTGATTTTGCCCACAGGCAAAATTACGATTAAATGCACTTACAGTCTTCAATTTAATCTGGGCTCACAGGGATAGCTAAGAAATTTACCAGTGAGGATGAACTGTCTCTATCAGGAAAGCCACAACTACCTGAATATAAGTAGACTCCACATCACCAGGGTAGAAAGCAACAGCAAGACTGGAGTAGGGGTGGAGTATGTGAGGGTGTGGGGATTTGTAATCAGCTAGCTTGTGGATTCACATTTTCACTTACAGACCCACAGACCCATCCCTAAATAAATTCCTCAGAAAACCATAAATGGCAGGGGAGTCAGGCAGCCCCACATCTTCAATGACTGAAGAAGACTTCAAGATAGATAGTATCATTTATGGAAAGTCTAGATCATATGCTAGGTACCATGTACACATATACAATTTTAGTATTCAAATCTGAAAACACAGCCACTAAGAGAGTAAGGCTTCCAATTTCGCTCGGAGACACTCTCTCTACTGCTCCTCTTGAAAAGCTCCAGTGTGGTAAAGGGTAAAGCTAATGCGAGTTAGACTCCTGCTTCCTGACAGAAAGTAAAGGAGTGCATCACTGTTCTGTTTTCAACTCAGAGCCTCGAAAGGGGTACACATGGTACATGAAACAGTAAGACACCTTATTAGCCATATTAGGTGCCAAGCTTTTCCAGGTGTTTTCACTTACATAAGGTTTTTCAACTGCACAGAGTCCATGACTTTTGTATTCTCTATTCATGGGTACAAATAGTCAAAACCATTACATTTCGACCCAATTTATTTGGCTTATATGGTTTAAGCTTAAAGTAAAAGTATGTCCAAGGATATCCTAGGAGTTGCCAGTAGAATCATGTCAGTTTCTGGCTGGAACATTGCATATATCGTGAATCTGTTGCATCAGACCAGGAGTGAAGTGAGCTCAGGTGCTTACATGCAGCTCAGTGTGCTTAGTGAGAATGCTCTCAACCAGCAATGGAACAATGCTGAAGCAGTCCTTAACACTGTTTGCCACTTCCCATTAATATTTACTCTAAAGTTCCACACTTAAATGTTCTGCTTAAATGTTAAATTCCAATAATTTTTATTTCACTATATGGCAGGTTAAAAATTATGTTCATAATGACTTTTTGTCTTCCTTTCCCTGAAAGTTCGTTTTCCCTAAGCTTCTGATCTCATTTTATTACACCCAAAAGTCCTGGTCACACTATGTCTCTCCACTCTCCTGGTCCCTGGCATTCTATTAATCAAATTCTTTTAGCCAGCCTTCTCTGGACTATGTCTTCCTTTTCCACCAGGACGAGAATTCAGTCACACCGCAGCTAGAATACTACTTATAAAACAAAAATTGGGGGCTGGCACTGTAGCTCAGCGGGTAAAGCCACCTGCAGTGTCAGCATCCCATATGGGCGCCGATTAGGATCCCAGCTGCTCCACTTCCAATCCAGCTCTCCTCTATGGCTTGGTAAAGCAGTGGAAGATGGTCCAAGCACTTGGGCCCCTGCACCCACATAGGAGACCCGGAGGAAGCTCCTGGCTCCTGATTGGCCCAGCTCCAGCCATTGCAGCCGGCTGCAGAATGAATCAGCAAGCAGAGGATCCCCCCCGCCCCGCCTTTCACATAAATGAATAAATCTTGTGGGGAAAAAAAAGGAATATAGTGATTCTTTAAAAAAAAAAAAAAAAACTGGTCCTATTACTTCTTACTTGACCGCTTTCAATGATCCCCTAGGCCTCTATGATAAAGGTCTACCTGCTAAGCATGCTTAACACATACAGTTGTGTTTGTGATGTGGCCTCACCTATCCCTCCAGTTTCACCTCCCCAGTTCCACGTACCCTGCCCTGTGCTGGCTGCACATTCAATTCAAGTTGAAGGCAAACTGTATGGAACACCCTGCATCTGCTGTGCTATATCATATCTCCACACTTATGGTTCCTGTGCTCTTTTCCTCTTTCTGAACAGAGATGAAGCTTCCCTTCACTACTGCAGGTTAATCAGTCTCTGAGGCTGCTCCAATAATTTG
Organism: Oryctolagus cuniculus; assembly: GCF_964237555.1. Taxonomy (NCBI): domain Eukaryota; kingdom Metazoa; phylum Chordata; class Mammalia; order Lagomorpha; family Leporidae; genus Oryctolagus; species Oryctolagus cuniculus. Next base: position 102,855,469 of record NC_091435.1, on the reverse strand, counting down.
CAGTGCATGGCAATTGCCATAATGAATGCCTGCCACTTGTTTGTGTGTGACCACTAGACTGTGATGCCTGAGGAAAGGGTTTGTCTGGTAATCCTTTAATTCTGGGATACTAGCATGGTACCTAACTTAAGTATTCAATAAACATTTGCTAAATTAGAATGCTATTTCTACTATCATGTATTTTGGCATTTCCAAAAATCTGTGGCTATAGGAAAAAACATATGATTTAAGACTTCCTTGAAAAACAACCTAAAACTTAAACAAGGTTTATGCCAGAAAATATTTCCATTAAATTCCCTGTAAATACACAAGCAGAAAATACTTTTCAGAGAGAGCTTTTGACTTACATAATAAGAGGCATAAGAGGTCACCTAAATCTGGTGAAATGATGGTGAAAATCCAGCATTCAGCCTAAACAGCATCCCCTCTTTCCTGGGGTAAATGGGAATCTGGCATGAATAGTACCCTCTGTCACCAAGTCCTGTACACATTCACAAGCATAATTAAGATTCAGAAGGGAGAAGAGAGCTTCACACAGAAGTAAGGCTGAAGTTGAGGATACAGCAATGACAATCACATAGTTACATAAGTGATCACAAAAACCACTACTTTCCACATACTGCTTGTGTCAAGGAGTGCTCTCCCTTGGGAGGTCAGAGACTATTTCCATAGGGGGTTTGTTTTCCAGAGCTTGCCCCTTCTGCTGTGCAAACTGAGGATGCAGGAATAAAAGAATGGGCCTTTGACATCACAGTTATGGTACAGCTGTCTGGACAAGGCAAATAGATGAAAAAGGCAAAGGCTAGCTTGGATCAGAACACAGGGCTCCTGATCCAGAAAGAAAAGCGGACTTATCCAAGGTCCTTTTTAAATTCTGGGTCAGGAAGGACCAGAAAACTATATTCCTGTTCATATCGTCATATGCTAACTTGTTTCCCACCAAATGTATTTCTAACTTTGACTCCGGATCCAGAAAAATTAAAAAAAGAAAATGGGGAGGAGGATGTTATAGGAGACATTGGTTATCTATTAGTTAAGTCCAGCATTTATATACTAGCTATACAATTCTGTGCCTGAACTTCATCTAACCATTATATGGACTATAGAAAACTTTAATAAAGTAAATGGGTTATACAGTTTAATAGGTCAAAACCCTAATAGTACCCACAAACATCTAGGTTTATTTATGCCTACTATGATGTTTTCTGAAGATTTTTAAAGTAATAAAGTAATAATATATGGTTTTTGATATACAATCTTATAAACAAATACAGATTATGCCTTATCCAAAATGCTTAGAAGTGTTTCATATTTTAGATTTTAGAATATCTGCATACACAAAATGAGACATCATTGGGACATGACCCAAGTCTAAGCATAAAATTCATTTATATTTCACATATACTGCATATACATGGACTGATGGTAATTTTATAGAATATTTTTAGGGCACCTGTGTTTTGACTGCAACTGGTAACATGAAGTGTGGAATTTTCCACTTCTGACATCATGTTTGTATTCAAATAGTTTCTAATTTTGAAGCATTTCAGATTTTCAGATTATGGATATTCATTATGTGCAATATGTGCAATAAGCACAACCTTAGAAAAAGTGCTATGGTGAAGGGCCTGTATGATATGATATACCACTAAAAAGAAAACAGAGAAGTGGGGTGTAGGGCAGACAAGCCGATATTTCATGAAGCAAACACTTGCAGCCATAAGAATATATATTTAAGCTCCTTATAAATGCAGACCACATGCAAGATAAACCTCAGTCCTAAAAAGATAAGCAGTCTTTTTAAAAAGCTAAGAGTATTCAGAATCACAATTGAGAAAATTAATCATGGTAATAAGGATACTGCTTTTTAGAAATTTCAGTTTGTCTTTTAATAAGATGCAACTGTGTCACAACTTCTAATAACCAAATACGTGATAAATAGAGTAGATCTTGACCAGATAACAGAAGAACAGATAAAGATAATACAAAGGATCACCCACAGGTGAAATACACTGTATACAACTTAAACAAAATAAAATTACCATTTAGTATACCAAGTAACACGAAAAACATGTGCCAGAAAGTTCTAGAACAACTGTTGGGAACAATTTCTTCAGGAAATTAAAAAAAAAATCAACCCAAACTGTGATTAATCACAGAAGTCAAAGTTGAAGCCAAAGTAGAGTGGGGAGAAATTAAAAAGGTCCACACCCACTCAGCTCTTCTCAAAGTGACACCATATCGGGTTCTATTATATACAACTTAGCATGTACCACTAAGTATTTATCTGCATATGGATGCCAAATGAGTAATTCAGGCAATTCATATTAATGCCCTTGAGTGAACACTAATGAAAGAGCAAACAGAATGGAGTCAATCATTACTTATAGTACTACATGTCAAATACATTCAATTTCCAAGTCATCTCAAAAGAAAATTTTTTTTATTCACTAGCAAGTGCCTGTTGAATACAGAACTACTCCACAAAGGTGCAGAATTGTGAACACCACAGTAATCTGCTTGGGTGAATTTCTCTAATGACAGAACTGAGAAAGTCACAACCCTTAATGAAAACACTCTGACAAATATACTTTCCTCTTAATTAGTTTTGATGTGTTGAGAGACAGGTTATTTGAAACAAAGAAGTCCCTTGCCAACAAGCAACAAATGCTATGGAAATCTAAGAAAAATTAATCTGAGAAGTTATGTAATTTGGAGGGAAAAGAAGATAACATCTTCTAGTATTGATAATAGTATAAAATATTAAAGGACTAAAAGAATTCAACCAGTTTTATTCCCTTGGGGAACTGACACCACAGTCCAGTTACCATTAAATGCTTTGTTTTCAGAGAACAAATGTTAGAAATATTTATTGAAAAACGTTATTTCTAAATGACATATAACTATATACTAAAACATGACAAAGCTTTCAAAAGCAGTTTTTGGGCTTTCTGAATGGCAGGCAAAGAGGAAATTTCATTTTCCTTTATAGTAGTTTTCATGAACCAGTTCTTGAACATCTTTGCAAAAATCCTTTCCATGTCAGGACTGCTCCTGTTCTACACATTTGCTAACGTAATCCAATATTCTTTTACAGGGAAAACAGTTTAAAACTAATTCCAGTTCCTTCTCTGTTGTGCTGAATCTTTCAAGAAAAACACTTATTATCTGAAAATGATTTGTATCACATTTCTTGGACATTCAAAGACTAATTCTCTACAAGTGTCCCCTGCTAAATTTAATAAAAATATTAACTCCCTAATGCAACCCAGAGAATTACTAGACTAGGTGATTCCAAGTTATTAGACTAGTGATCTATTGCAAAAAGGGCCATAATATTTATGTACAACTGAAGATCAGAATGAAGAAAGAGCTTCTGGAATAGTAGCAAGAGCCCAGTGCGAAGCCTCAGTGGGCTTTGTTATGAGTGAGATTCTAGATTCTATCCAAACCCTTATGCTGAATGCACAGAACTGTCAAATTCTTAACCTCTCTTCCATCTACTGTTTTTGGAAATAACATCAAGTTAATGCCTAACAGTAATCTTTATGACGTACACATTCCCCATCATCCCTGCTAACCCTTGCCCATAAACATGAATGTACCACTTTCAATGGCAACTTCTTTTTAAAATATATTCTCACATCAGTAGACATCAACAGTTCATGTTTCTTACTTTATCCTACATAGTCTGTATCTGTTCTTTCAAGATACTGTGAACAGGCAACATATCAACTGTCAACTTCCATCAAGTTCTAACTGTCATACAACTAATGTAAACTAATGGCTTTCAAACTTTATCTTAGACTTAAGAAAAGCAGATTCCTAGGCCCCATTCAGCATTCTCTAAGTGATTCTGACATCGGCAGTCACAGGATCAAAACTTTGGAATTCTGGTATGAGTAGTCCTTAACTTTATGGCAAGTTGCATTCCTAGAAAAAAGTGTAAGTTAAAATGTCAGCAGTCACCATTTTTACCGAAGCGTTCATATAGTATTTTTTTTTTTTTGACAGAGTTAGATAGTGAGAGAGAGACAGAGAGAGAAAGGTCCTCCTTTTCCGTTGGTTCACCCCCCAAAATGGCCACCACGCCGGCGCGCTGTGCCGATCCAAAGCCAGGAGCCAGGTGTTTCCTCCTGGTCTCCCATGTGGGTGCAGGGCCCAACAACTTGGGCCATCCTCCCCTGCACTCCTGGGCCACAGCAGAGAGCTAGACTGGAAGAGGAGCAACCAGGACAGAACCGGCGCCCCAACCGGGACTAGAACCCAGGGTGCCGGTGCCACAGGCGGAAGATTAGCCAAGCGAGCCGCGGCGCTGGCCAAAGTGTTCCTATAGTATTAGAAAGGTGATGTAACACCTCATCAGCTCACTGTAAAGTATAAACTTTTTAAAGAACATTCATAGCACAACTAAAAATGTAATAACGTATGATACATATGGGTCTACCTACGAAATTCTTTAAAATACAATTCTTGCTTCCTTTTATGTTAACTTAAAACAAGGAATAGTTTTCTCTGTAATACAAGCAACTTTAAAGAGACTTTCAATAATATTTAAATTAACCCAGAATACAATTTTATTGCCTTTTGAAATTCACCTTATTTTCTTTGAGCAGCATAAAATATCAATTTGAGAAAGTTTGTTTGCAAACATGAAAATTTGAGCACTCAATACCTCGAGCCTCACCTTGTCCTATTTTACCTCAGCCTGGCTGAATCAGAGGATGCTGCTGAGCCAGTCAAGTGTTTGACCTCTAAAATCAGTAATTTCACATGGTGCAATCTAAAAACTTGCCAATAAACCTTTACAGCATATTTTCCATTTCTTAGTCCTTCACACTATTTGCACGTGGAAGGCAGCAGGTGATGGCTCAAATAGTTGGGTCCTCGCCACCCATGTGGGAGACTAGGATTGGGTTCCTGGCTCTTCTCTGGCTGTTGCGGGCACCTGGAGATTACAGATTACAGCTCACTCTGTCTCTCTGCCTCTAAAATAATTAGGTAAGCAAGGAACAATTTTTAAAGGTAATTAACTTAGGGGGCTGACGCTGTGGCATAGCTAGTAATGCCACTGCCTGCAGTGCCAGCATCGTATTTGAGAGTCGGTTCAAGTCCCAACTGCTCCAATTTCAATCCAGCTCTCTGCTATGGCTTGGAAAAGCAATACAAAATGGCCCAAGTCCTTGGGCTCCTGAACCCATGTAGGAGACCCGGAAGAAGCTCCTGGCTCCTGGTTTCAGACAGCGGCACCTCCGGCCATTGTAGCCATCTGGGGAGTGAACCCGCGGCTGGAAGACCTCTATCTCTCTGCCTCAGCTTCTCTGTAACTCTGCCTTTCAAATAAAAAAATAAATCTTTAAAAAAAAAAAAAAAGTAATTAGCTTCAAAAACAGAAAGCATAATATTTGCTTTGAGTCAACAGATTCTTTCCATCTGGCCCAAAGGTATTATACGACAACTCGGTAAATCACTAGGTGACTACTTTTTTACTTTATTAATCATCTTTTTCAGCACATCTTTAGAAGTCCTGCTTTGGATCTTCTTGAATACTAGTTTGGCAGTTTACACAAACAAAACAAAATTTATTTACTGATTCTAAAGCTTCACAATAAGGAAGCCTGTGGGTTACCTACTTTCTTCTCTCATTCTCCCCTTGCCCTCCTTGGACATCATCTTCTCAGCTACTTCATGTCAAGGAGGAGCAGTGGTGATGCTGCACTCAATTCCTCAGACACTGGGTAAAAGGAAAGCTTCAACTTTTAGGAAAACAACTTTTTATAACATTAGCCATTATTTGGTAGCTGAATTTAAGAATGAGGGGAGCTATTTTATGTATATATTTCAGCAAGTTTTAGATCAGATCAGTAAACAAGTAAAGTATGCATGCATTTTCCCAGTGTAATCTAAAAAGAATTTATTACTGTGTTTTAGATTTATAGGTTTGCATTGAAATATAGAAGTTTGTAAGGAACACAGCTTCAGTTCACTAGATTCAAATGTATTTCATATGATTTAAAAATTTGCTGTGTGGGCCAGTGCCGCGGCTCACTAGGCTAATCCTCCGCTTGCAGCACCGGCACCCCAGGTTCTAGTCCTGACTGGGGCGCTGGATTCTGTCCTGGTTGCTCCTCTTCCAGGCCAGCTCTCTGCTGTGGAAGGAAGGCAGTGGAGGATGGCCCAAGTGCTTGGGCCCTGCACCCGCATGGGAGACCAGGGGGAAACACATGGCTCCTGGCTCTGGATCAGCACAGTGTGCCGGCCGTAGCGGCCACTTGGGGGGGTGAACCAACGGAAAAGGAAGACCTTTCTTTCTGTCTCTTGTCTAACTCTGCCTGTCGAAAAAAAAACTGCTGTGTGAAACTAAAAAATTTTTGAAAAGATCTAAAACACACTCAAGAGAAAGAAAAGAGAAAAAAAGAGGAAAGAAAAGGAAAAAGGAAGGAACCCACACCTAAGAGAAAAGACTCAGAAATGGAGTACAGCTAAAAATATCTCAGGAAGCAATAGTATCTAAGATCTATGGCCATGTTTGCATCTCCTGTGTAGGAAATGATAACTATCTAAGCCATATAAGAAGACAGAATCAACTTATAAAACCATAAACTGAGGGCTCAATATTTTACAAGGTTAGACCTGTATTCTATCCCTCTCATGCCCTCTCACATATACCTACCAAAAATATACCATACCATATCTTACCTTACTGGTAAAACATTACAGTAACTTTAAGGTATAATTTCAAAATTCAATCTCTTCTACATGATATTTTCTAACACTAAATGACTCTACTTTTTGTTAACAATCTGCACTTACCACTGCTATCAATCTTTTTCACTATGTTTTAACCTTATCCAATACTTTCTGCTCTAACACATTTACATTTTTCGTTTAATCCACAGCCATACATTGCCAAAACAGTTCTGTTTTGAAATCATACCATTTTATCTGGAAAATGTGATCACTGCTTTATTTAGTAAATAAAAATGACATCAATGGTTTATATTTTTAACCATCCCAAGAATAAGAATCCAAGTCAAGAATTTACTTAATTGGGATAATACCTGTGAAGGCATTCTGAGAAAATGTTAACCTAGCTTTTGAAATGCTAGTAACATGTAACCAGGGATTATGGACATAGATTATCAAACTGATGTATACCTGAAAGTTTACATACTGCTAGTAAACATGTACAACAATCTCACTTCATAATAAATCATAAACGGTCTTTGAACAGTGAAAGCCAAAGTGTTACAAATATTTGCCTGAAATGATTCCAACATATTTGAAAGAGTCAGAGAGTTAAACCATGCAGCAAAACATAGCTTTAAAGTGGCAGTCCAGACATTAAGGAAACATACAAAGTTCAACAGTTTGGACTGATACAAATTTCAAATGCATAAAAGATTTTGAGAATATTAAAATAATTTGAGGCCTATTTACTTTATAAAAGTACTCACCTGACTCTTGCAAGTATCTATATACCAAGAAGTTGACCTCATCACTGCTTATACTCATCTTTATTCCCACTTAAACCATGAGGTCACAACACAGGATATAACCCTAAAAATAAAACAAAGTTAATTAAGTATTTTCTCAGTAAAATATTAAACAAACTGCAAACAATGTTGTAAAAACCATTTGATTTTATTAGGTGAGGTAAAATGGGTTCTATATTGCCTAATAACAAACCCTAACATGTAAAGCTACTTCCAAAAGGTAGTAATCACACAACCAAAACATGGCTGGTAACTATTTTTCTACAAAGCAACATATTATCAAAAACAAATCAACAATTTTAAAGAGGACTTAAGCAATATGTTTAATCATTATACCAAATAGCATAAAAAGTTGTTTGCTTTTTCTTAACTATAAAAATATATTAAACTTTAGAAATCAAGAGCATTATTTATTTGGGAAGACTGACTTGAGAGCACCGGGTTAAAAGGTGTACTCTGGTTCTGTATGTAATTGGCAGGCTTCGAGTCTCCACCTTCTCAACATCTAGGCAGCAATGTTCAAGTCGCAAACACTTCAGGTTTGTATAAGACTGGGAAGCTGGAATACAGTACTCAAAACTTGGTAACATTCTCTCATTGGAAATGCTTAAACCCTGAACGTGGAGGAGGGTGAAGAAACCAGGACACGGCATAAGTACATCGAATTATACCTATCCATTCTCACATCAGAGCGATGATTTAAAGAGGAGGTCAGCAAGCTTTCCTGAAAGGAGCCACCGCAGAAATATTTTAGGCTTTGCCAGCCAGCCAGCCAACCAGCCTGTCACTGCTCAATTCTGGAATGTGCTACAAAGGCTGCAACATGCAAACACATGAGTGCAGCAGATTCCAATAAAACTTCGGGGATACTGAGACATAAATTACATGTTATTACTGTTTCATAAAATGTTAGTATTTTTTTGATTCCTCTCCCTCCAGCCCCCGAGCACTTTAAGATGTGAAGCCTTCCATTGCTAGTGATTCTCACAGAACTGTGGTGGCAGGGCTGGATCTGGCTCACAGACTGTAGTTAGTTAATCCCTGTTTCAAAATGACATACTGACACCTATTCATAATAAAGGGGTATCTAATACTGTGGACCCTCACTGACTGTCCTGCTAACATCTTTACAGGTGCAGGACTATAGGTACAGGGAGGAGACACCGGCACAGGTGCAATGCTAAGGGAAACCAGTTCTGTTCACCTCTCAGTGGAAGGTCACATTTCCAGTTACTTGTTATCACTTTAGAGTCACAAATAAGACAAACCAATGCTGATTACATACATTTGTTGGGTGACAAGTAGAAAGGAAGCGCTATAATGAGCACAGAATAAGCAATGACAATGGGGGAAAAAGCACAGTAGCACCAATTTTCTTTCTGATACTTTATTTTTTGTCAATAGAATATTAATACAATAGAACAGATTCAAGTAGCACTAATTTTCTAGCCAATTTATTGCATACAATCAAACTATGGTTCAGTATTTCCAATGCAGCCAGCTATTATGACAAGTGCTGAAGACATAGCCAGACAAAATATACGAGGTCCACACCTTATAACCTTCTGGGTTATAGAGGAGAAATATAATAATTAGTTAATTGCATAAGAAAAAAAAAAACACAGAAAATTAGGAGAGCACAGAACCTAAGGATGACAATGAGAGTAGACAAATGGTAAAAAACATAGGTGGTGGGGCCAGTGCTGTGGTGCAGTGGGTTAAAGCCCTGGCCTGCAGTGCCGGCGTCCCACTTGGGCACCAGTTCGAGTTCCAGCTGCTCCACTTCCGATCCAGCTCTCTGCTATAGCCCAGGAAAGCAGCAGAAGATGGCCCAAGTCCTTGGGCCCTGCACCCATGTGGGAGACCTGGAAGAAGCTCCTGGCTCCAGCTGTTGTGGCCAATTAGGGAGTGAACCATCGGATGGAAGACCCCCACCCCACCCCCAGTCTCTCCTCTCTCTGTATAACTCTGACTTTCAAATAAATAAATAAATCTTTTAAAAAGTTAAAAAAAAAAAAAAGTAGGTGGCTTATAGGCTTCTGCAAGAGGCACAGTGTTAGAGGAGCCAATTTTCTAAACTTAAAGTATCTAAAGTGCATCAAGTTACCTTTGGTCCTAATCTGTGTATACCCTGCTTCTCATTATTTTGAAAGTTAAAGAAAATAAAGGGGAGATATAATCTAATTTATTTAATACCTGCTTTGTGCCGAGTCTTATACACATTATTTAATTTCCTCTTCAGTATTATTTTCCTCATTTTAATTTGACAACACTGACAAGAGAATAGCATTTCCACATATAGATCTGCAAGGAGTCTTCTAAATGTTGGTACAAGGGCTGGAGCTGTGGCTTAATGGGTTAAGCTACCACCGATAGCACCAGCATCCTGTATGGGCACCAGTTCATATCCTGGCTACTCCAGTTCCAATCCAGCTACCTGCTAACGGGTCTAGGAAAGTATCAGAAGATGGACCAAGTGCCTGGGCCTCTGCACCCACGTGGGAGATCCAGATGAGGCTCTTGGCTTCAGTCTGGCCCAGCTCTGGCAGTTGTGGTCATTTGTGAACCAGCATCTAGATGGAAGATCTCTCTGTCTCCCTCTCTCTCTACCCGTCTGCTTTTAACTCCGCCTACCAAATAAGTAAATAAATCTTTAAAAAATGTTCGTGCAAAATATGTTATTATAAAAAAATGAGGGTTCGTGCTAAGATGTAGCAAGTAAAGCCGCAACCTGCAGTGCTGGAATCCCATGTGGGCACCAGTTCAAGACCCAGCTGCTCCACTTCTGATCCAGCTCTCTGCTATGGCCTGGAAAAGCAGTAGAAGATGGCTCAAGTCCTTGGGCCCCTGCACCCATGTGAGAGACTCAGAAGAGGTTCCCGGCTTTGGATTGGCCCAGCTCCAGCTGTTGCAGCTATTTGGGTAGTGAACCAGCAGACGCAAGACACTCCCCCCCCCCCCGCTTTTGCCTCTCTGTAACTCTACCTTTCAAATAAATATATAAATCTTTAACAAAAATAAAATAGCATGAGTCTCAAAAATATTTGCACCAAAATAAATCTTTTAATTCCGTTTTTCCATTAGCTTTTTAAAGCATCTTTTCTGTGCAGAAACGTCATTCAAACTGACAGCGTTTCATCTGTGTTGAAAAGAAAAAATTTTAATTGTATAAAGAATCAAAACTCTTAGCACTAACAAGTCCTATTACCAATTCTGTTGTCAGGTCCCTGCATGCAGGCCAACATTACACAGTTTATATGGACTTCAATACAAGAGGAAGGACCAAGGGATCGGCCAGCCACTGCACAAAGAATACCCACCCAGAGCTGCTGTCACACAATCACCTACAAAATTATTCTGTTTCTTGGAGGTGTGTTCTCAACCTGCTGTGAAGCAAAGGCTCATCTCTGCCATGCTGCCCACTGGGCTACCACAGACACACTGTGACACACTGTGACAATACCATTTCTTTAATGTGGTGGCTGTATTATGCCTTTTGGCTACAAACTATCGTAACTAATGAGAAAAAATAATTTTTTTATTTTGTAAGGAAGGGGAAAGTGTCACAGAATGGGACAGTGTTTAGGGGTAAGGTTCTTCAAGAGGTGCACAGGGATGGGGACTAACACAAGGTAACTGGTACCCTCCTAGGAGCAAGAGGAGGAAACACCAGGGATGCATATGCACAGGAGAAAGTCCATGTGTACACACAGGGAGAAGGGGGCCTCAGAAGAAATCAGCCCTGCCAGCACCTTGAGCTTGGACTTCTGGCATTCAGAATTGTGAGAAAATAGAGAATTCTATACTTCAAGCAACTGAGTCTGCAGTATTTTGTTATGCCAGCTCTAGCAAACCTACAATAACCATCATCACAAATTCTTAAAACTGCTTTATCAGTAATTTGGTATCTTTTGATACCTTCTAATTTATTGCAGAGTTTATAATTGCTAGAAACTGCCTATTTGCCAATTTGACTGTCTCTTGGAACTTACTCTATCCTTCAGGAATTAACAAGGATGATAATATTAACATAATATATATTAACATTCATAATCTGCCCACCTATGTCCCTTATCCTTCAATAAAACATTCTCAGGTACAAGACCCCCAAAATTCTTTATCCTTAAATTTCCCACCTCACTGAAAATAGTAACTAAAATCCCACCAATATTAGCCAATACCCTTCTTATTGTGTATTGTTAGTAAAACAGAGCAGTCTTATCTTTGGAAATGTAGGCCCTGAGACCATCCCTGGCTGAACAACCCCCCACCCCCACCCAGAAGCCAAGTGACTAAATGGCCCAATCACAGGTGTCAGCTCCACCCCCACCCTAAAGGGATTTGCTGCTCCTATTTCCCTGTCCCCTGCAAAGGTGTAATAGGACCTGCTTCCTGCACACACACTCTCTCCAGATCTCTCTTCTTTATCCTTTTTTTTTTTCTGTTGATATCACTCTCAACCCCCTTTCTTTCTTCTTCACCCCTACCCTCCAACTTGCCAGATTTCTCCTGTCAATAAACTCTTTCCCTTACTCCAGTGTTTGGTGCGTTTTGTGATGGCCTTACATGTATAAAATATCATACACTTAAGGAAAATATGTTTTAAGATGAGATTTAAATACCAGCAAAATAGCTTAATATGTGACTAAATTAAGCACATTAGACTAAATCAAACTGTATTTACTAAAATACATTTATAAATATCAATGTAACATTAGGGTTTAAATTAATTAGATAAGCTCAAAAGGAAATAGTCATATTGGAATAGGGCCGATCCTAATGACTTCATTTTAACTTGATTACATTCACAAAGATCTGATTTCTAAATAAGGTCACATTTGCTGGTACTGTGTGCTAGGACTTCAACCTATTCAATCCACAACAGCTCCTAACTTGCGAAACACCTCCCTACTAATCTATGGTTAAGCTCATAGATTAATGCAGGGCTGAAAAGGACCACAGGTTTGAAGGTGTGCCTCCCAGTCTAAACAGAGCACTCATTCTCATGCATCCCCTCACTCTGCAGATAGACTGCCCCATTATCACCCCAGAAAGGCTTTAAAAAAAAAAAAAAAAAAAAAAAAACTACCTTCAATCTAGTTTCTTCTTGCCTTCACAAACTTTTATTTCAAGGCACTCCTCTAGCAAATTCTCATTTAAGGCCCCTCAACATAGCAACCTGTGTTATAATTTACATTCCCTCCAGGATTCTTAACAATCAAGTCAAACAGAACACTACACCATGAAACTGAGGTTGCATTAGTTTCCTTGAGCAGCTGTAACAGTGTATCAGAAACTATGAGGCTTAGGGTAACAGCAACTGTCCCCTATAAGCCAGATACACGAAATCAAGATACACTCCCTCAGAAGGTGCCAGGGAAAGAATCTTCCAGGTCCTTCTGCTAGCTTCCTCGATACATTCATATTGTCACAACACCATGTCTTAGACTAGACAATTAATTAACAACAGAAATCTATTTCTAGCAGTTCTGAAGCCTGGAAGTACACAACCAAAGTACTGGGAGATTTGGTGTCTAAGGAAGACTCTGCCTTGGCCGGCGCCGCGGCTCACTAGGCTAATCCTCCGCCTAGCGGCGCCGGCACACTGGGTTCTAGTCCCGGTCGAGGCGCCGGATTCTGTCCCAGTTGCCCCTCTTTCAGGCCAGCTCTCTGCTGTGGCCAGGGAGTGTAGTGGAGGATGGCCCGAGTACTTGGGCCCTGCACCACATGGGAGACCAGGATAAGTACCTGGCTCCTGCCATCGGATCAGCACGGTGCGCAGGCCGCAGCACACCGGCCACGTTGGCCATTGGAGGGTGAATCAACGGTAAAGGAAGACCTTTCTCTCTCTCTCTCTCTCACTGTCCACTCTGCCTGTCAAAAAAAAAAAGACTCTGCCTCATAGATGGCATCTTTTTTGCTATGTCATCCCACAGCATAAAAGGCCAAGGAGCTCTCTTCAATCTCTTTTGTAAGGACACTAATACCATCTTTAAAGGCAGAGCCCCTTCCCAAAAGGGTCCACCTCTTATTATCACCATTAGGTTTCCCTGTAAATTCTGGAGAGCAAACTCAGACCACAGCACATGGCTCATGGATGCACTATTCAGTCTAGTCACCTCGTTTTTCACTTCCATGTCTCTTTAAACTGCTCCCCCTTGGAGTCTGTGTACAAATTTCTTTTTCTTATGGACACCTACCATAGTACATTAAAAACTACCATAAATTATCTCATTTTAACTTGAGTAAATCCATAGAGCCCCTATGTCCAAATGAAGATTGCATTCTGTGGTACCAGAGGTCATCACTTCAACATAATTTGGGGAGGCACAATCTGACTCTAATTAAATTGCAAAAGCCTGGGACTAGTAAACATAAATGCCACCGCTCTGCACCTCTCCTGCTCTGGATGACAGGTATAGGAGGGGCTAACAAAAGCCTTTTCCCCTTACTTTCAGTTATCTGTCTACCTTGATTTATAATCTCTTTAAAACAAACAAAAAAAAAAATCCAACACTAACTACGCTATGATTATATCAATACATGGCAATAATCACTTTAAGTGACTTTACGTGGTAGAATGTACAGAATGTACCAAATCCCAGATATACCGTGTTTTTTTATAAAACTATATATACCTATGTTAAAGTTTAATTTATAAGACAGACAACAATAAGAGATGAACAACTAGTAGCAACACAGAATTTACTGTAGTTAAACTGCCACCCATCACTACGTTTGCACTTTAGAATCACTATTAAGTGAAGTAAGGGTTACCCACACACAAGTACTGAGATAACTCAGCTACTAAAGGGACTAACAGGGCGGGTATCATATAGAGTGGATATGCAGAACACAGGAATGATTCACATCTCTACTGGTATGGGGCTGGGTGGCATGAGATTTCACCATGCTGCTCTGAAGGGTGTACAATATAAAACTGGTATAACACAAAAGGAAGAAAAAAGATTCTATGCCAAACAATTGAAACTGAATTTACTCAAGTCTCTACCACTTTGTAGAAATCACAGACCAGTGGAATACGTTAAACAGTACTCAAAGATGCAATCAGCAAAATCCAGAATGTGGGAAATTCCAAAGGACATACATGAATTTCCTAAACTAGCACATGGAAGTGATTTTAAAAATTTAGCAGACAAAAGCTATACATACTTCTTATCTGGATCCTAATGAGAACTAGTCACTTGAAAATCATTTGGGAGATGAAAGAAAAACACAGTAGTTCCCTTTACTTCTTCCAGTTTCTCATGGGGCGTTACCACTTCTGGACAACTACAACACATAAGGCCCTGGCCTAAAGCGCCAACATCCCATATGGGCGCTGGTTCTGGTACAGACTACTTCTCTTCCGATCCAGCTCTCTGCTATGGCCTGGGATAGCAGTGGAAGATGCCCAAGTCTTCAGGCCCCTGTGGAAGACCCAGAAGAAGCTCCTGGCTCCTGGCTTCGGATCCACCCAGCTCTGGCCGTTGCATTCATCCGAGGAGTGAACCAGAGGATGGAAGATCTCTATCTCTGTCTCTACTTCTCTCTGTAACTCTTTTAAGTAAATTTAATAAATCTTAAAAAAAAAAAAAGTGTACCCCATCTATACTCATAGAATTAGTTTGATTTACTCCAAAAGTATTAAGGAATTACTAGTAAAGCTTTCTTATGAGAACAGTGGACAACCCCCCCCCCCCACAGAATACCAATAATAGTAATCAGATACATAATCTTTGTTTTCCTTCAACTATATAAACAAAAAAATCCCCGTTTTTGCATAATGTTCTTCCATAAATCTCTAAACAAATGAAAGGAAAATATTCTTTCAAAAAATATGAAATTCAGTTCAGGCTATCGATATCAAAAACATTTAACCTCAATTAGTTAGAAGTCCTCACATTAGGAGAGATTATTAGAAAGATAAGTGTTCATACTGATTCACATTACTTCTCTCATACATCATATCTATACTAACTCTGCTTACAAGATGCCTCCCAGCATTTTAAAGTGCTTTACCTAAAAGCTCTAAATAGAACTTATGTGGTGCGTCGGCCGCAGCAGCCATTGGGGGGTGAACCAACGGAAAAGGAAGACCTTTCTGTCTGTCTGTCTCTCTCTCACTGTCCACTCTGCCCCCCCCCCAAAAAAAAACAGACTCTAACACATGAAATATCAAAAAACACAGACCTTAGTACTTAGAGCTTTTTTTTTCTTCTCTTGTCGTAGGCTGCCCAGGTTAATTAAAACTTCAAAGCACTTACATGTAAATATATAGAAATGATCATTTTAAAACTGGATTAAAAACAAAAAGTGATGCCTATAGCAGTAGATAGGCAAAACTGAACCCAAGGAAACAGTGACTGAGCAAAATGTAGATGAGTACAAAGCATCTACTATATTTTCAAAACATATGGAGATTCGGTGAGGAGAGGAGGATCAAGAAGTTGAAACAAAGGATATCTATCCCTCTTACTCTTGATTCTGGCTACCGGATTAGATACCAGTGGACTATGTAGTATACTAGGGTTTTAATCAATTCGTGACCTACCAGTAAACGAGTTCATAATTATTTCACATCCACTGGTTCTGTATTTAAGAAGCATATTGTGTTGAAAATCAAAGACATTAAGAACTAGAAAGAATATTCCTCCTTTACTGCTACATAGTGGAAAGGGACAAACCTCTTTTGGTCTCTTAATTTTGTTAGTAGTGAAGGAAGCTTTCAGGGCAATACTTTTTACAGTCTAAAGTAACTTCAACATTTATTTCAAAATTAATTTTTATTATACAGACTACTATTCTAAGGAGATAGTACCTGACTGTATCATCTGAGATAGGTGCGACTTTTTCCCAAACACTGCTGTGACTCAATTAACAATGACAAATAACAAAGGAATGACCATTTAACACACATTCATTGAAAAAATGCAAGCTACCTGATAGCAAACCCCGATTCTTCTTGTGAGTAAGAAGTTGTGTCTGGACACACAGGCCAAGTCACAGAGGTTACTCAACTATTATTTATTGGGGGAAAAAGAAAGAATATAACTTTCTTCTCACTAGGCAGCAGTAATGAAAAAAATGGTGAGTGTGGTGGCACAGCAAATTAGGCCACTGCTTGGTATCAGAATACCTAGTTCAAGTCCCAGCTACTCTGCTTCTGATCCAGCTTCCTGCTAATACATCCTGGGAGACAGCAGGAGATGGCTCAGGGGCTTGGGCTTCAGCCAAACACATGAAAGACCCAGATGAAGTTGAGGGCCCCTGGTTTCAGTCTGGCCAAGCCCTGGCTGTTGTGGGCATTTAGGGAATTAACAGTTGCAACATCTCTCTCTTTCCCCTCTTCCACCTTTCAAGTAGATGAAAACAAAACAAACATTTAAAACACTAAAACTTTACCTTCACTGACTAAAACTCAACTTTCTATACCTCATTCATTCCCATACTGATCATTATTACACCCTCAATCTCAACAATTTCTCTCTCCCTTTCTTTTTGGCCAAACACTAAATATGAAGAAAAGGACTACACTCCAGAAGCTTTCCCTCAGCACTTACTTATCATGGGTATCAAAATCACCTGAGCTGCTTTTTTTCCAAAGAAATGCCATAAAGTTTGTCACAACCCTGAAAAACCAGGATTACACTGGAGTAAGCAGAAGTACAGCTCGGCCGTTTATCTTGAGAAGCTCCTAACGCCATGCAAAACATGGTTTCCATCACACCACATGCTTCCAAAACGTAACTTTAAATCTTTTTCTTCTTTAAAGAAGAAACACACCTCTCTTGATGTAAATTCCTTGAAATGTCTAATCTACTCAGTTCCCAATGGAACAGATTTTCAGGATCACCTCAAGTTACTCACCGATCTTAGAATCTTCCAGTCCATCATCTACCAATCAGACTTCTCAATAACAGATGCGATGAGTCAGCCCAAGTAGCCTTATAACTCCCACTGACGAACTCTTACATGAACCCCAAACCATGACCAGGATAGTTTCCAAAGTCACTTGGTCTCTCTGTTCCATTTAGCAATTTTTATGTCTGTGATTTATTTATCAAATTTTCCATTATGTGTTTTCAAAAACTAACTCCCCCCAAGGACCTCATCTCATCAAAAGTTCCTCAGCCTCAGATATGATTTTTGGGGGAAGTTAATAGAACTTCCCTGACATTCTGTTCAATTCAAAATCTTTAATTTCATTCATCTTATTATTTCATGCCTAGTCACTGAAGAATATATACGTTGTTAGTTACATTTCTAAGTAGTCTCTACTACAGAATGTTAGGTCTTTCAGATATAGTACCATATCATTAGCAAAATTAGGAGTCCTTTAATAAAGTGGCTAACAAAATCAATAGTTCTTCTCTATTCCAGTAATAAAAACTTCAAACATAATAAACTAAACATTCCATTTTAGAAGAGCAACATTTAGGAAAAAATAACAAAAAGCACAGAATAAATTACTAAACACAATGTTTTATGAAAAATGCTCCAAGCAAAGGAAAAGGTTTACCATATATTAAAAGGAAAACCATCATGAGAAAAATAATTAAAAAAAAAAAAAAGATTTGTGTGAAAGGCAGAAGAGAAAGTGATCTGCCATTGCTGATTCACTCCCCAAATGGCCACAATGACTGAGGCAGGACCACGAGCCTCGAACTTCATCCTGATCTCCCACATGAGTGACAGAGGTGTCAGTATTTCATTTTCCACTGCTTTCCCAGACACATTAGCAGGGAGCTGGATCAGAAGTGAAGAAGCCAGGACTTGAACCAGCTCTCTCATGATATGTCAGCCCTGAGGAAAATTTTTTGAACCTAATATGAAATGTTAATTAATTTCATATTAGAAATTCCATAATTTTTATGCAGTTAGTTGTTTGGCATAGCAGTTAAAATAACTGCATCCCATGTCAGATTTCCTCCATTTAAGACCCAACTCCACTCCAAACCACAGCTCCTGCTAATGTATACCCTGGGAGGCAGCAGGTCAAGGGGTTGGGTGCTTGCTACCCATGTGGGAAACCTGGATTGAGTTACTGGTTTCTGGCTCTGCATGCATTCAGAGGACTGAGCTAGCAGATGGGATTCATAAACAAATAATTTTAGGAAGCTCAGTAATTTTCATAATTGGCTATGGAATTAAACATAAAAAGAAATGGTTGAAAACAGGCAAGAAGAAGGTCAAGAAGCTGGAAAAGAAGACTTATTTAACACAGACCAGGTCAGGGATGAATTCAATTCAATTAGAAAGGAGAAGCCAACAGACTTTTGCTGCTACAAAGGATCATCCACCTGAAAGAAAGTAAAACTAGGCCCCTGTGGTTTACAGAGACAAAATAAATCCCAGACAGACTTAATATTTATTTTAAATGAATGTGTCTATATCTTATCAAAACACCAGAGGCTACATGTCCAATCTAGGCAGCAGAAAAAAAAACAACTTTATAAGCTAGACTGGAAACTCAAAAACTATACAAGAAAAAATACCCGAGCATAGATTCACTAATTGAGGCCAGTATTGTGGCACAGTGACAGAAATTGTGCCTAATCCTACACTGGCTACTTCACTTCTAATCCAGCTCCAACTAATGAGCCTGGGAAGGCAACAGATGATCCAAGTACTTGGATCCCGGCACCCACGTGAAAGACCAGGATGGAGCTCCAGGCTCCTGGCTTCGGCCAGGCCCAAGCCCACTGTTACAACTATTTAGGGATTGAACCAGTGGCTAGAAGATTGTGCTCGCACTCTCTCTCTGAAACTCGGCCTTTCAAATAAAATAATAAATCTTTAACCAAAAACAAACAAAATAATTTTCTTAAATAAATAAAAATAAAGGTTAACTAGTTAATTACCAGGGAAATAAAACTCAATTTAAGAAGGAATAAAATTATACCCAGAAAACCAACAGAAAATTTTAAAGATTTGTAATGCCCATTCCTGTCAGGAATGTGGCAGAAGTTATTCCCCTACACTCAATTAGAAATGTGAATTATTTTTACAAAACAATCTGGCAACCTCTAACAAAATGAAAAATATTAGACTCAACAGTAATAATGTCGCATAATTCAACCAATATACATGCCCTGTAACCCTGTGTCGTAGTGGGCTACGCCTCTGCCTGTGGCACTAGCATCCCATTATGGGCACCAGTTCTCTTCCCATTCAGCTTTCTGATGGTGGCCTGGGAGTCCAGTGAAGACAGCCCAAGTGCTTGGGCTTCTGCAGCCACGTGGGAGACGCAGAGGAAGCTCCTGGCTCCTGGGTTCAGACAGGCCCAGCTCCAGCCATTGTGGCCACTTGTGGAGTGAGTCAGTGGATGGAAGACATTTCTATCTGCTCTCCCTCTCTGTCTACAACTCTACCTCTCAAATAGAAACATAAAATTAAAAAAAAAATTATTTTAAGAACACTGCTTTTCAGTGGCAGAAAGAAGACAGTGAGACAGTGAGAGAGAAGAGAAATAAAATCAATATCCATTAAAACGGAGCAGCAAAATAGGATTATGGTACACTGCAAAAAGTATAATCACTTTTTTGCAGTTAAATAAAAAAACAGCTAAGCCTACACAAAAGTCTATTGTTATTAAAGTCATATTTTTGACATTTGTCAAAAAGTAACTGTTGTTTATAGCCTAATTACCTATGAACTCAGCAGGTCTCCAAAACCGGCCTGCCATTCTTAGCATTTGAGTATACCAATAGGACCTCAGTCTATCTGAGGCACTGCCCCAGGGATACAGATCACTGTATGAAATTACTACGCATATATATTCTATGCATATCCTTCCATATACTTTAGATCATCTGTAGATTACTTACAATATCAATATTACTTACAATTACAAATACAATGTAAATAATGGTTATACTGCTTTGTTTAGAGAATGACAAGAAAAAAATCTACACATAGGCTTAGTACATTGTTTTTCCTATTTTCTGAAGTTGGTTGAATTCACAGTTGCAGGACCCACAGGTATGAGAGCTGATTGTACTGAAATTGAGAACTTCAAACACTGAATTTTATTTCTCCTTTGAACATGTAGACAGTTGAGCTTTTCTTTAGCCTTCTGATCTTCACTCTCTACTCTCTAAGAATCCCATCTATTATGACAAATGATATAACTATTTTTGGGGGCTGGAGCTGTAACATGGCAGGTAAAGCTGCCACTTGCATCACATATGGGCACCTATTTGAGCTCCAGCTGCTCCACTTTCAATCTAGCTCCCTGCTAATGCATCTGGGAAAGCAGTGGAAGATGGCGCAACTCCTTGGGAGATACAGATGAAGCTACTGGCTCCTGGCTTCAGTCTGGCCATTGTGGCCATTTGGGGAGTGAGTGAACCAGTGGATGGATGAAAGATCTCAGTCTCTGCCTATCTGTGACTCTGCTAAATAAATAAATAAGTAAATACTAAGAAAACTCTCTCTCTCCCATTACGTAACACATCCCATGCATGGTCTTTCCCACTCCAGCATTCCAATTTCAACTAATTGATGCACAACTCTACAATGTTTTTTTGGAACCCCATGCATCTAAGTATCATTTGAGTCAAGATATGCCATATACTCTCAAAATTGTTTCTCCTCTTCCCATCCTTATTGTCACTAATACAAACATTCAATAGGATTTAGACATTACTTTCATTTTAGATTCAACTTCCTATCACAACTTTTATCTACAATTGTCTAGATTCTACCTGCTGGCGCCTATATACAATGCCTCTTGTAGGCATGACTTTTTTTCTGCAGAACCCGTTATACATATTAGTACAATAGCATCAGATTCCCATTCTCTTCAGATACCTACATATAAAACAATTCTGATTACATCAAACATAATTTTAAGCTGCCTATTAGCTTCCACATTTACTCCACACCGCTTAGCCAGATATTTAAGCCATATTTAAATTTTCCAATCTGTTCTCTCAAAGTACCTATCTAAAAATATAGTACTCTCTTTAAATGTACCTGCCAGGTGAATATATTGATAACATTCTAACATGTCTCAAAATTCCCACTCTTGGGGGCCGGTGCCATGGCTCACTTGGCTAATCCTCCGCCTGTGGCACCGGCATCCCATATGGGCGCCAGGTTCTAGTCCTGGTTGCTTCTCTTCCAGTCCAGCTCTCTGCTGTGGCCCAAGAGGGCACTGGAGGATGGCCCAGGTGCTTGAGCTCCTGCACCTGCATGAAGACCAGGAAGAAGCACCTGGCTCCTGGCTTCGGATCAGCACAGCGCCGGCCATAGAGGCCATTTGGGGAGTGAACCAATGGAAGGAAGACCTCTCTCTCTCTCTCTCCCTCTCTGTCTATAACTCTGTCAAATAAAAAAAAATCCCACTCTCCTGCTTTTTAGCTTATGTTTCAGATACAACTATTGAAGTTTTATTCTTCAAGTGTCTTACCTCTTCTCTTCCTGTACTCCTAAGGCAGTTTTATTGATTTTTCTCAAAACTGGCAATAGTAAAAAATTAGACCAAAAATGATGACAGCATTTTCTTTCAAATGCTACTGCTTTGACACCAGGACATTAAATCTTGTCATTTTAACTTCCCTAAGTCTCAGTCTATTCATCTAGTGTAGTCTACACACCTTACAGGTAAGAATATATGGAAAAGCAATTTGTCATCTATTAAGTGTTAACAATGGTGTTCTGTCACTTTTTATTGTGGATGTTTCTCGACTGCTACCAAAGTTTAAGTTTTAAAAAAGCAGTCTCGGGGCCAGCACTGTACCAGGTTAAGCCACCGCCTGTGATGCCAGCATCCAATATGAGCACCGGTTCAAGTCTCAGACAGTCCACTTCCAATCCAGCTCCCTGCTACTACGCTTGGGAAAGAAGTAGAAGATGGTGCAAGTACTTGGGCTCCTGCACCCATGTGAGAAACCTGGAAGATGCTCCTGGTTGCTGGCTTTGGATCGACCCAGCTCTGGCCACTGCAGCAATTTGGGGGAATGAACCAGCAGATGGAAGATCTAACTGTGCCCTTCGCATAAAATAAATGAAAAAAGAAAAAAGAGAAGAGAGAGAAGAGAGAGAAAAGAGAGAGAGGAGAGAGAGAAAAGAGAGAGAAAAGAGAGAGAAGAGAGAGAGGAGAGAGAGGAGAGAAGAGGAGAGAAGAGAAGAGGGGAGGAGGGGAGGAGGGGAGGAGGGGAGGAGGGGAGGAGGGGAGGAGGGGAGGAGGGGAGGAGGGGAGGAGGGGAGGAGGGGAGGAGGGGAGGAGGGGAGGAGGGGAGGAGGGGAGGAGGGGAGGAGGGGGGGAGGGGGGAGGGGGGAGGGGGGAGGGGGAGGGGGGGAGGGGAGGGGAGGGGAGGAAAGGAAGGAGCAATCCACCCTTTTAAATGGAGACAGTTAGCTATCCAAACATTTCCAAAGCTCTCATCAACTATAAAATATCCCCCTCCCGTTCTAGTATAAGGCATGTAATTCAAGCACAATTTATATAGACAATTTTGATGAAAACAGTAAAATATCTAGGACCATCTCCCCACAGCAGGTATCTTCCTAAGAAACCTCTAGTCATATAACAGGAGGGGTCTTCAAAAAGCTTGTGGAAAATACCCATTATGAAAAACACTACACGTAGAATTCAAAACTTTTTGCACCAAAATAAACAAGTTTCAGTTCCACTTTCCCCCAACACTTTTTGAACAATCCTTCTATTTTCTAAATCTGATTTACTTCACCTACATTACAACCAGTGAACTGGCAAATGGATAGGGATATTTTACAATAGCTGATGAAAAATTAAACTGGTCCAATAATTCCAAAAACTTTATCTATAAAGTGACATTTCTGACTGTGATGGTGGTAGCCTGCCTAATCCAACAAATTTATCCAGCATTTATACTTGCTGTGTATTAGTGCCTCGGTTATTAAAATCTAAAAACTGACATCACAATTATTTCAGTGTCACTAAACAATAGATTAAGAAAATTTTAAACACTGTAAACATTAAAACACTTTTCTTCTGCCTGCTGTTTGTAAAAGCTCTTTGGGAAGATCTTTTACGAAGACCAATTTTTTTAATGTAATTTACCTACCTAATATTAAGTGTCCTAAGACATGTATGTAAACTTCCAAAACTGTTTTGTCTGTGTATTTAGAAAATACACAAGAATCTTTATCAAACCTAAAAATATAAACTTGTGAGCACTAAAAAAAAAAAAAAAAAAGAAAATTAACATACACAAGAAACATGTTAAGTTTTCATTATGCTGAAAGATACTGTGTTTTCCTGTTCTTTCACAAGAGCAAAATTAACTGATAGACAGTTTACGAGATACCCAAAACTTCCAGGAAGTTGCTAAAAGGACACAGAAGACAATATGAGGTCAATTTAAGTGTCAATACAGGAAATACCTCAATAACTAAAAATAGAAATGTGTTTATAAACTCATGAGTGCACAGGTCATTTTTTTGCAATTATGTCACAGTGGTGGCTGATATGGTATTTTGTATTTCACACACAAAAAAATGGCTCTCAAATCTGGTATCACATCTATTCTTTGACCTCATCCACACTCTTGTACTTACTTATGATTTTTTAAAAAAAATTTTTTTTTTATTTATCTGAAAGGCAGAGTTAGAGGCAGAGGCAGAGATAGAGAGAGAGGTCTCCCATCCACTGGTTCACTCTCCAGATGGCCGCAACAGCTGGAGCTGTGCCAATCCAAAGGCAAAAGCCAAGGGCTTCTTCCTAGTCGCCCACACGGGTGCAGGGATCCAAAGACTTGGGCCAGCCTCCATTGCTTTCCCAAGCCATTAGCAGGGAGCTGGATTGGAAGCAAAGCAGCTGGGACTTAAACCAGCACCCATATGGGATGCTGGCACTGTAGGTGGCAGCTTCAATCACTACACCACAGCACTGGCCCTCTGATTCATTTTAAAATCTCAACGTAAGACTTCAAAGTATTCTTCTGATAGTTTATTTTTATTTGAGATTTAAAAGATTTATCAGAGTAAATGACCTTCAGCCAGAGCAGCATGGAGGAGGGTGCTCCAAGAGAGGAAAAAAACCCAAAGGGGTCCCTGATACTAGGATCTTTAAGCACAGTTTTGGGGAAGAAAAATAAATACTTAACATTCAGTTAGGCCAGAACAAAAGCCATCAAAAGACCTGATTTGCAATTTTTTATCCTATCTGGCTTGCTCATAATAAAACAAAAAGCCATCAAAAGGGTGGGATAGATAATCTGTTTACAGTAAGCTGTGAGCTCAGGAGGATAGAATTGCCACTCCCTTGCTACTCTTAAGATAAAATTGGAGGCTTTCAAGGAGTGGTCAACCACCTTTGACCTTGCTAACAACAACCCTTGGGGAAAAGTAAGCACTCTGCACCCCAATTTCCACTGGGACCACCCTATTAACCCATCAGACTCTTCACATTCCTCCCCCTCAAGAAGAATAGACCCCAACTTCTGCTAGAGGAACTGGGCAATGATCACTCTGGCTGCTTCATGCTGAGAAGGGGGGCATTCTGACATAATTTAATCTACTGTTGCTACAGTACCAGTAGTCACTCACAAAAAATTACCAAAGATTTTAATGCTGAAAAATGATGGTCAACTGCCAAAAAGAGGTAGTACCAAAACAAAAATTACTCAAACATTTAAATTAAAATGCATTAAGTAAAAAAAAAAAAATTGGACCATATGTTAAAACAGACACAAGAAAAGATGGAAAAATGAGAGACAGGAATGAAGAGCTGCAGTTGATTAGAGTAGCAAAATCACCTTGTGTGTTCAAAAACAAATGTTCTTCCTAGAGCCAACAATGTGGCGCAGTGGGTAAAGCCACTGGCTGTGATACCGGCTCATGTCCCAACTGCTCCACTTTTTTTGTTTTTAAATATTTATTTATTTATTTGAAAGGCAGAGTTACACAGAGGAGAGGCAGAGAGAGGCAGAGAGAGAGAGAGAGAGAGAGAGAGAGATGTCTTCTATCTGATGGTTCACTCCCCAACTGGTCGCAGCAACAGCGATCCAAAGCCAGGAGCCAGGAGCTTTTTCCGGGTCTCCCATGTGGGTGCAGGGGCCCAAGGCCTTGAGCCATCTTCTGCTTTCCCAGGCTATAGCAGAGAGCTGGATCGGAAGTGAAGCTGCCAGGTCTCAAACTGGCGCCCATATGGGATGCCAGCGCTTCAGGCCAGGGTGTTAACCCACTCTGCCACAGCACCACCCCCACCAACTGCTCCACTTTCAATCCAGCTCCCTACTAATGGCCTGGGAGAAGCAGTGGGAAGATGGCCCAAGTATGTGGTCCTCTGCCACCCATGTGGGAATTCTGGAAGAACCTCTTAAACCCCGGCTTTGGCCTGGCTCATTCCTGGACATTGTGGCCATCTAGGGAGTACACCTTTTACCCATAATGGGACTTCTCTGAAAATTGGAGTCGACTCTCTCAAACCCTTCCCCTGCTTTATCAACTAGTATTTAAATCCTCTGTTACCTTTAAAACAATATTCACAGCATCTTCAAAAGGAGTAGATTCTATTTCAAAAAAATCACTTTTTGTTCATCTGTAGGAAGCAATTCCTCATCCATTAGAATTTTATCATTATATTTCACCAATTCAGGGATAATTTCAGGAGCCACTTTCAATGTCAGTTCTCTCATTTACACCACACCTGCAGTTACTTCCTCCACTAAAGTCTTGAACCACTCAAAGATATGCATGAAGGTTGGAGTCAAGTTATTTCAAATTCCTATTAATGTTGACAGTTTGACCTCTTCCCATGAATCATACATGTCTTTAATGGCAACTGAAATGGTGAATCCTTTCCAGAAGATTTTAATCTTGTCCCAAGTCCTTCAGAAGAATGTGGCAGCTGTTGCCTTCCTAAATAGTAAACCTTGAAAGTTAAAATTGCTCTTTCTTCCATGGATGCAGAATGGAGACTGTGTTAGCAGACATGAAAACAACACTAATCTCACTGTACATCTTCATGAGAGCTCTTGGGTGACTAGGTGCATTTTCACCAAGCAGCACTATTTTCAAATAATTTTTTTTAACCTGAGCAGATCTCTACAGGTCTTAAAATATTCAATCATGTTGTAAACAAATGTGCTTTACTTTGTTGTTTCATTTATAGAGCACAGGCAGAGTAGATCTCGTATACTTATAAACTGAGCACAGATTTCAACTTAAAAATCATCAGCAAGGCTGGCACTGTGGCACAGCGGGTTAACGTCCTGGTCTAAAGCGCCAGCATCCCATATGGGTGCAGGTTCGAGTGCCAGCTGCTCCACTGCCCATCCAGCTCTCTGCTCTGGCCTGGGAGAGTGATAGAAGATGGCCCAAGTTCTTGGGCCCCTGCACCAACATGGGAGACCGGGAAAAAGCTCCTGGCTTCGGATCGGCACGGCTCCAGCTGTTGCGACCAATTGGGGAGTGAATCATCGGGTGGAAGACCCCTCTCTCTCTCTCTCTCTCTCTCTCTGTAACTCTGCCTTTCAAATAAATAAATAAATCTTTTAAAAAAAAAAGTCATCAGGTGCCTTAACCCCTAATAAGAGCCATTCCATTCTTTGGCACTCTGAAACCAGGCACTGATTTCTCTTCTTTAGCTATGAAATTCCTAAGTGGCATTTTCTTCCCCTGTAAGGCTGCTTCATTTACACCGAAAATCTGATATTAGCATAGCCACCTTCATCAATGGTCTACTGGGTGACGTGCTTTGGTATCAGCACCTGCTGCTTCACCTTATGCTTTTATGTTACCAAGATAGCTTCTTTCTTAAACCTCATTAACACATGTCTGCTACCTTACATTTCTGCAGCTGCTGCAACATCTCTCTCCGCCTTCAGAGTAGAAGAGTAGTGGGGTTTGTGCCACAGCAGATTAAGCCACTGCTTTTAACACTGGCATCCCATGTCAGAATGCCAGTTCAATACACTGGGTGCTTCACTTCCCATTCAACTTCATGCTAATGGGCATGGGAGGCAGCAGATGATGGCCCAAATGTCTGAGTTGCTGACACCCAAGTGGAAGACCCAGATAGAGCTCCTGGCTCCTGAATTCAGCCTGGACCACTCCCAGCTGTTGCAGACACTTAGCGAGTAAACCAGCAGATGGAGATCTCTCACTCTCGCTTTGCCTTTCAAATAAATCTTTTTCCCCAAAACAACAGAGAGTTGAAGAGAGTTAAAGCCTTGCTGCTCTGAATTAGGCTTTGGCTTAATGTTGTGTGACTGGTTAGGTGACTAGAACTTTCTTCCTCACACTAATAAGGCCGTTTCTTTCTTAAAATGCATGTGTTGGGGCTGGCACTGTGGTGTAGCGGATAAAGCCGCAGACTGCAGTGCTGATATCCCATGTGAGCACCAGGTAGAGTTCCGGCTGCTCCACTTCCTATCCAGCTCTCTGCTGTGACTTGGGAGAGCAGTGGAAGATGGCCCAAGTCCTTGGACCCCTGCGCCCAGGTGGGAGACCTAGAAGAAACTCCTGGTTCCTGGCTTTGGATCAGCTCAGCTCTAGCTGTTGTGACCAATTGGGAAGTGAAGCAGCAGATGGAAGACCTCTCTCCCTCTCTGTACCTTTCCGTCTCTCACTTTCAAATAAATAAATCTTAAATAAAATGCATGTGTTCACTGGAAAAGCACTTTTAATTTCTTTTAAAATATTTTTTCTTCGCATTCACAACTTGGCTATAACTGGTGTAAGATGCCTGAGCCTAGCTTTTGAACTCTACTGGTTTCCAACATGCCTTGTTCACTAATCTTAATCAACTCTAGGTTTTGATTTAAACTGAAAGATGTGTGAGTCTTTCACTTGAAAATTAGAGGCCACTGGAGAGTTAGTAATTGGCTTAATTTCAATTATGTTTGTGTTTCAACAGAGAGGTCAGAGCAAGGAGCAGTCTGTGGAGTAGCCCTCAGCGGTGCAGTCAGAACATAATGATCGATTAAATTCACTGACTTGTGTGCATGTGGTTCCTGCTACCCAAAACCATTACAATAGTATTACTGATCACAGATCAACATAACAGAATTATATTTTTGAAACTCAGCAAGAATTACCAAAATGTGGGTCAGTCACCATGGCGCAGTGGGTTAATCCTCCACCTGCGGCGCCGGCGTCCCACAGGAGCACCAGTTCTAGTCCCAGCTGCTCCTCTTCAAAGCCAGCTCTCTGCTGTGGCCTGGGAAAGCAGTAGAAGATGACCAAGTGTTTGGGCTCCTGCACCAGCGTGGGAGACCAGGAAGAGGCTCCTGGCTCCTGATCAGCGCAGTTCCAGCCATTGCAGCCATCCAGGGAGTG
Organism: Oryctolagus cuniculus; assembly: GCF_964237555.1. Classification (NCBI taxonomy): domain Eukaryota; kingdom Metazoa; phylum Chordata; class Mammalia; order Lagomorpha; family Leporidae; genus Oryctolagus; species Oryctolagus cuniculus. The sequence goes on along the minus strand of NC_091435.1, from coordinate 102,826,700 downwards.
AACCAACAAAAGGAAGACCTTTCTCTCTGTCTCGCTCTCTGTAATTCTACCTCTCAAATAAATAAAAATCTTTAAAAAAAAATTACCAAAATGTGACAGACACAATGTAAGCACGTGGTATTGGGAAAAATGGCACTGAAAGATTTGCTCAATGCAGAACTGACACAAACTTTCAATTTATTAACACAGTATTGGCAAAATGTAAGAACACAAAGCCAATAAAACAAGGTATGCCTATAACACGAAGGCATTAGTACTTTAAAAGATAGTAGTTTTCTAAATGCAATCCCCTAAATATAATTAACTCACTGGTTCTAGCTATTCCTCCAGGTTAGTCCAACAAATGTAACTACTAGTTTTAGTTCCAAAACCAATGTATATTCTAATTTATATTTACCTATTTATTCCCCATGTGGATGCTAATCTTCTTACCTGGAAGACCTTTTTTTTTAAGTTTTATTTTGTGTTAGATTTATTTTATTTATTTGAAAGAATTATAGAGAGAGAGAGAGAGAGAGAGAGAAAGAGAGAGAGAGAGATGTCTTCCTTCCGCTGGATCACTCCACAAATAGCTGCAACAGCCGGAGCTGAGCTAATCTGAAGCTAGGAGCTTCTCCCTGGCCTCTCACATGGATGCAGGGGCCCAAGGGCTTGGGCTAGCCTTCATTGCTTTCCCAGGTGCATTAGCAGGGAGCTGGATTGGAAATGGAGCAGCTGGAACTCACAGGGATGTCTGCCCATAGGGATGCCAGCAGTTTAACCGGCTGCGCCACAGCAATATGAGAAACAATTAATGCACCTCTACAATCAATAGTCTACCAAAAACTCTACTACTCAGAATGCTTTTTAAAGGATGTAATATACAATGAAATAAAAATTGCTTTTTAAAGTTTGTTCTAATGCAAATTACCTTAAGTGACTGTAAAGTAACATGGCATGAATTGTTATATGAGAATTGACTGCAAATTCTCTCCAAACTGTACTCTATATGTTGTGTGTGGACGTGGGGGCAAATTGTTGAAATCTATGATTAGCATAGAGTTGGTCCTCTGTATATGAAGTCATACTAAAAATGATCCATAATGAAGAAGGAGATGGGAGAAGAAATGGGAGGTGGGATGGGAGTGGGGTGCTGGGGGCATGAAGGAAAGAACCACTATATTCCTAAAGTTGTATCTATGTAAAAATGCATTCTTTAAATAAATAGATAGCCGACAGTTTTTCAAATAAAATAAATTTTAAAAAGTACATGGCATACACACAATTGCATTAGTCATTTGAGCATTCCACTTAGACAACACATAGTACCTAATATGATATTCACAATCACTAATAAAATTTATTTCTGGCTGCTAAAAATGATGGCAAAAATAAAGCAACCATGATAGGAATGAAATTAGCTTATTGCTAGTTGTAAAAGGACCATGATTATAGCCATGTATCCCTGAGACGAGAATCTCTAAAATTTTCATTTACACTGAATATATTTTCTGTTTCTAGTATTAAGATTTACAATCTTGGCCGGTGCCGCGGCTCACTAGGCTAATCCTCCGCCTAGCGGCGCCGGCACACCGGGTTCTAGTCCCGGTCGGGGCGCCGGATTCTGTCCCGGTTGCCCCTCTTCCAGGCCAGCTCTCTGCTGTGGCCAGGGAGTGCAGTGGAGGATGGCCCAGGTGCTTGGGCCCTGCACCCCATGGGAGACCAGGAAAAGCACCTGGCTCCTGGCTCCTGCCATCGGATCAGCGCGGTGCGCCAGCCACAGCGCGCCGGCCGCGGCGGCCATTGGAGGGTGAACCAACGGCAAAAGGAAGACCTTTCTCTCTGTCTCTCTCTCTGTCCACTCTGCCTGTAAAAAAAAAAAAAAAAAAAAAAAAAAAAAAGATTTACAATCTTAATGACCAAGTAAATGACATATTTAACGGAAAATAACAGAAATAACTCTTTAGGCCTCTATTTTCAGTAAATTTCTCTATCATACCTCTTCCCTCCATCACTTTTTCAATGACACTTAAACACTGAAATATTTAATAAAAATGCGACTATCAATGACACACTGGTTAAGATGTCACTTGGGACACCTGCATCTCATACTGGAGTGCCAAGATTTTTGAATCCTAGTACCTGCTTAGGTAGCAGATAATGGTTCCATTACTTGGGTCCCTGTCATCCACGTGGGAGACCTGAATTGAGTTCTTAGCTCCTGGATTCAACCTGGCCCAGTAGTGGATGTTTTAAGTATTTGGTGAACCAGTGGATGGAACATTTCTCTCTGTATGTCTCTACTTTCAAATAAATGAAAATAAACATTTAAAAACAAACTGGTAAATTCATTTAAAATGAAAAAGGATATTATCAGAAGTATGATCTTTAACCAATATAATACAGATGTAAACCAAGCTCCTACAAAATCTAAGGCTGAACTACCACATTGGTTAAAACACCATCCTCTAGGAAAGTGCTGGTGTGCAGATCAGTATCTAATAGAGAATCTGAAGTCTATGTAACTAGTTGATATGTATAGCCAAAGTCCAACTGATTGTCCCACACAATTTCAATCTACAAGGTATAAGCACACATTTCCAATCCTTCCTGCCACTTCCAAAGTCAAGATATAGCACAATTTTCTTAAAGGCTTCATTTCAGTAATATAGAATTCTTGGAACAATATAAATATACAGAGCTTGGTACAACATAACTACACATTTGCTTTGAGACAGCTGTAATACTGAGAACTGGTGATTTGTTTAAATATTGTAACGTTTGAAAAGACAAGAAGACTAAAGATCAAAAAGATATTCAAGTCTGGCTATTTCTATTTTTGTCTTCTAACTTTATTGTTTATTTATATTTCTGTGTCTTTCTATTTCCCACACAGTTCACATCTCAATGTACCAAAAGAAAAAATGCTGCTCATGAACTCTTCAAATGTCTAATTTTCAAAATTAAAATATATATATATATTTTTTGACAGGCAGAGTGGACAGTGAGAGAGAGAGACAGAGAGAAAGGTCTTCCTTTGCCGTTGGTTCACCCTCCAATGGTCACAGCGGCTGGCATGCGGCCGGCGCACCGTGCTGATCCGATGGCAGGAGCCAGGTACTTTTCCTGGTCTCCCATGGGGTGCAGGGCCCAAGCACTTGGGCCATCCTCCACTGCACTCCCGGGCCACAGCAGAGAGCTGGCCTGGAAGAGGGGCAACAGGGACAGAATCCGGCGCCCCGACCGGGACTAGAACCCGGTGTGCCGGCGCTGCAAGGCGGAGGATTAGCCTAGTGAGCTGCAGAGCCGGCCAAAAAATATATTTTACAAATACCACAATAACTTATTAACAGGAAACTGGCTTAGAGAAATACTACTTACTAGCCTTTATTCTTCTCTAACATATAGAAATTCTCAATATATACAAAAGAAAACGAAAGAACAGAGTTATAATCTAGACTTTTAAAATCAGCACTTCCTTGTATTAAAAGAAGTTGCAGGGGATGGTGCTGTGGTACAGTGGGTTAAAGCCCTGTCCTGAAGCGCCAGTATCCCATATGGGTGCTGGTTCTAATCCAGCTGTCCCTTTTCCAATCCAGCTCTCTGTGATGGCCTGGGGAAGCAGAAGACGGCTCAAGTCTTTGGGCCCCTGCACCCACATGGGAGACTCAGAAGCAGCTCCTGGCTCCTGGCTTCAGATTGGTGCAACTCCGGCTGTTGCAGCCATCTGGGGAGTGAACCAGCAGATGGAAGACCTCTCTCTGTCTCTGCCTCTCTCTGTAACTCTTTCAAATAAATAAAATAAATTTTTTTTAAAAGTTGCATCCACCAATCTACTTTCCCCATAAATACTTCAGCTTGCCTGTTAGCTCAATATTTTTTAAAAAGATAGTTATTTGAAAGGCAGAGTTACAAAGAGCATGGGTGGGGGGAGCGGGAAGGGAAGAGGAGAGAGATGAAGAGATCTTTGCACTGGCTCATTCTCCAAAGGGCCACAATGGAAGTGGCTGGATCAGGCCAAAACTAGTTGCCAGAAACTCTATTCAGGTCTCCCAAGAGGAAGACAGGAGCTCAAGCACTTGGACTATCTCCTTCTACTTTCGCAAGCCCATTAGCAGGGAGCTGGATAGGAAGTGGAGCAGCCAGGATGTGAAGTGGTGCTCACATGGGATGCCAGCAACATTGCACAACAGTTTAACCCATAGGCCCCAACTGTTAACTAAATATTTAATATGTTTTTTGTTTAGAAAAACTGCATGGATCTGGTGCTGTGGTGTAGCAGGTATCCCATATGGGCACTGGTTCGAGTTCCAGCTGCTCCACTTCCAATCCAGCTCTCTGCTGTGGCCTAGGAAAGCAGTAGAAAATGGCCTGAGTCCTTGGGCTCCTGAACTGTCGTGGGAGACCCAGAAGATCTGGCTCCTGCCTTTGGATTGTGGCCCACCGGGGAGTGAACTAGTGGATGGAAGACCTCTCTCTTTCTCTCTCTATCCTTCTCTGTGCAACTCTGACTTTCAAATGAATAAAAAAAAATATTAAAAAAGATTTATTTAAGATTTATTTATTAGAAAGTCAGAGTTACAGAGAGAGAGAGGAAAGGCGTGCGGGGGGGGGGGGGGGTGTCTTCCACCCGCTGGTTCATCCCAAATTGACTCCAATGGCCAGAGCTGCACCAATCCAAAGCCAGGAGCTTCCTCTGGGTCTCCCACATGAGTGCAGGGGCCCAAGGACTTGGGCCATCTTCTACTGCTTTCCCAGGTCACAGTAGAGAGCTGGATCAGAAGTGGAGCTGCCGGGACTTGAACCAGCGCCCATATGGGATGCCGGCACTGCAGGTATGGCTTTACCCACTACGCCACGGCACTGGCCCAAATAAATAAATAAATAAATAAATAAATAAATAAATAAATAAATAAATAAATCAAGAAAGAAAGAAAGAAAGAAAGAAAGAAAGAAAGAAAGAAAGAAAGAAAGAAAGAAAGAAAGAAAGAAAGAAAGAAAGAAAATCTGCTATAGAAACTTAGGCTGCTGTCTGGAATGTCCACATTCCATATCAGTGGCTGGCTGAAGTACTGGCTAATCTTTTTCCAGTCCAGTTTCCTGCTAATGCATGCTGGGAGGCAGCAGATGATGGCCCAAGTGCTTGGGTCTCTGTCACCCAGATGGGAGACCTGGATGGAGTTCTAGGCATATAGGAGATGAATTCGCAGATAAAAATACCTCTCTCTTACCTTCCCTCCTTGCTCTTTCTAGATGAAAAAAATTTTTAAAAAGAAAATATTACCTAGCTGTACTACTTAATAAGCTTTTTTGTTTAATTTGAGAGGCAGATTATACATAAGACAGATGGATAGTGTTCCCATAAGCTGGTTCACTCCCTAAATGCCCACAAAAGTTGGGGACAGGGACAGGGCCAAGACCAAAGCTAAAAGCCAGGATCCAAGAACTCAATCTTAGCTTATACACGGGTAGAGGACCCTAACTACTTAAGGCATCACTGCTACCTTCCAAGGTCTGCATTAACAGGATACTGGAGTTAGGGGTCATAACCAGGAACTGAACCCTGGTTTTCCAATGTGTGATACACGCATCTCCCTGTTAGGCTGAAAGTCCACTTTTAAAAGTCCTACCCCCATTCAATCAGTTCTGACAAATGCTTATACCAAAGTAATTCGACTCCCCCCTCCCACACACCACTCTACAGAATATTGCAACCCCTCTAGAAAACCTCCACAGGATCCACTTAATCCCTGTCTTTTGTATCCTTTCCTACCCCAGCCAAAGACTTTTACCTTTCCCACCATCACATGCATAGTAGATTGACTGTCTGTTTTTAGGACATCATATACATGAAATCACATCATATACATGAAATCATGTCCTATTTTATGTTAAGACCATACTCAGCATGATGCTTTGGAGAGTAATCCAAGTTGCTGCAGATAGCAACAGTTTTGTACTATTACACAATAGTATTTTGTTGTACAAACGGCACAGTTTGAATATTCACTCTCCTGTCCAGTCACCTGAGCAGTTTCCACTTTAGAGATCAGCCACATAATTTAGCATAGTTTATAAGCAGAATTTGGTATACCAACTCTGTGGTTATTTTCTTTCTGAAATTTTCCCCTCCTTCCTTTCTTGTCTGCAATATTCTGCAGCTGTTAAGATAGAAGAAATCATAGAACACAGTCCAGAACTAACAGGAGTCTGCCTTCAAGCAAAAAGCCATCAAAACAGGAAACACCAATGCCATTCCCTTCGTCCGAGAATGCACTCCAGTATGGTTTCTACTTTTTGTTTTGTTCTATAGAGTTCTACTGAGGTTTTACCATATGTTATGTAGAGACTGTAGTTACTATTGTTGGACGATTCGCCCCACAGGAGCCAATATATTTTGTAATTATAACTCTCTACTATTCTTTCTAAACATATTTGTTAAGCATTGCAACTGACATGAATATTTCTGCTTTTTCCTCCTGAAAAGCTTAATTGAGCACATGTCATTTATCCAAAAAAGCCCAATTATACCAAGAAAAATAAACCACCATGGCTAACAGAAATTTGGCACAAAAGTTAATAGATGCCACTTGGAAAGGCTGCATCTCATAACAGAGTGCCTGGGTTCAAGTCCCTCCTCCACTTCCAATTCCAGGTTCCTGTTGACATGCTTCCTGAAAGGCAACAGATGATGATCTATGATCAAGTACTTGCATTCCTCCCATGTGGGAGACCAGGCTGTTGGCAGGCATTTGCAGAATGAACCAGCAGGTGGGAAATCTCTCTCTTGCTCAGTATCTCTTCTTATGAATGGATAGAAGCCTCTGAGAGCTACAGAGTATGACACACACACACACATACATACATCATAAATGGGAAAAAAAAAAGTCCAGAGGACAGAACCAGCGTGAGTCCTAAATTCATCTGAAAACATTCATGTGGAATATATGCAAGGAAACAGCAGATTCTTGGGAAGTGACTGAACTGCCAGGGCTGGCGCTGTTGCTTAGCTGATAAAACCACGCCTGCAGTACTGGCATCCCATATGGGTGCCGGTTTGAGTCCCAGCTGCTCCACTTCTGATCCAGCTCTCTGCTACGGCCTGGGAGAGCAGAAGATGACCCAGGTGCTTTGGGCCCCTGCACCCACATGGGAGACCTGGAAGAAGCTCCTGGCTTCGGATCAGCTCAGCTCCAGCTGGTGCTGCCATTTCGGGAGTGAATCAACAGATGGAAAATCAATCTCTCCCTGCCTCTGCAACTCAGCCTTCTAGATAGAGGGAGGGAGGGAGGGAAGAAAACTGAACTGCCACTGGAATCGTGGCCCACAGGTGAAAAAATTCCTGTAGTTTGAGTCCAACCAAACTGATCATGTTTTTAATTTTTTAAAAGTTTAAAAAATCACTCTGTACAACCCAAAATTTCTTAGCACACAAAGAACTAGGAAAATCTGACCAAGTCTCTAAGGAAAAAGACAACAGATGCCAAGCTTGAGATGATCCAGAGGTGAGAATTATTAAACAAAGATGCACTTGAGATGACAGAAAAACAATTCTCAGAAGCAGGAACTATGAAAAAGAAATGCAAAGTTTACAATCGAAAAAATATTAGACAACTCACAGTGCATAATAGCTGGGTTTCCTGAACAATACAAACAGATGAGAATGAAATGCTAAATTTTAATAAAATAAAACTTTTCTGAAACAACCGTTTATATCTCTAATTCTCAACAGTCATGAAAAAAACCTAGACACCTCTTCCACCAAGATGTTGTCATCCTTATTACTCTATGCCTCCTGAGGTCAGGTGAAGGCTCTCATGATGCACTTGAAGAACACTTATTTCCTACGTATTCTATGTTTCATAGAATTGAAGAGAATGCTGGACTGCAAATAAAAGCTGGTTCAACTATGACAAAGTACACATTATGGCATTAATTCTCCAAGGATTAGTTCCTCATTTCTAAAATGACTCAACGAGTATCGAGAACTTACTTTGCTTTGTAGTTTACTCCAAAGATCTAATTTTAGGAACTCTCAGAAGGTCATTCCATTCTGCCCAGATATTAGCATTAGCTAAGTTCTTCATTGTTCTAACTACTGGTTTCTAGTAGAGAACTGATAGATTGGGTAGCTATGACAAGCAAAGCCTAAAACACAACCATCTACTGTAAACCACATTACAAAACATAGGACTACTATACAGTCATATGGAAAATCCAAAATAGAATCCATTCTTTCTTTTTAAAGAATCAATTTTTTAAATTTATTTCATAGGCAGAGTTAGAGAGAGAGGGAGAGACAGAGAGAGACGTCTTCCATCTGCTGGTTCATTCCCCAAATGGCTGGAATGGCCAGAGCTGGGCCGATGCGAAGCCAGGAGCTTCTTCCAGGTCTCCCACATGTGTACAAGGACCCAAGGACTTGGGCCATCTTCTACTGCTTTTCCAGACCATTAGCAGGGAGCTGGGTAGGAAGAGGAGCAGCCAGGATTTGAGTCAGCACTCATATGCGATGCCAGCACCACAGGCAGAGGCTTAACCTACTAAGCCACAGCACCAGCCTCCAATTTATTCTAATAATATATTCTAGTTAACCCAATGTAGCTAAGATCTTAGAATTTCTTGTACAAAAGTCCCCTACCCTCAATCCACAGTTTCCCTTTGGGGTTTCAATTACCAGCAGTCAACCACAGTCCAAAAATACTCCATGGAAAATTCTAGAGGTAAAATATTTTTAAAATAACTTTCACTGCAGTGTGCTGTTATTATTCTGCTTTACTGTCAGTTACTGTAGTTGACTTCTTATTGTACCTAGTTTATAACGTTACCACAGAGGCTGGCATTGTAGCGCCAATGGTTAAGCCACCTCCTGCAAACACTGACATCCAATACTGGAGCATCAGTTCAAGTCCCAGCTGCTTTGATCCAGTCCCCTGCAAATGCATCTGGGAAGGCAGCAGAAGATGGCACAAATGCTTGGGTCCCTGCCATTATCCATATGCGAGAGCAAGATGGAGTTCCTGGCTCCTGGCTTTAATCTGGCCCAGCCCCAGCCATTACAGCCATTTGCAGAGTGAACCAGCAGTTGGAGAAAGAACCAATCAATCTGTATATCTCTGTGTCTCCCTCTTCTGACACTTCACCTTTCAAATAAATAAACATCTTAAAAACAAACAGGGTTCAGCCCTATGGCACAGTGGGTTAAGCTGCCACCTGCAATGCCATCATCCCATATAAGTGCTGGTTCAAGTCCCAGATGCTGCACTTCTAACTCAGCTCTCTGCTAATGTGCCTGGGAAAGCAGTGGAAGATGGTGTGAGTGACTGGGCCCCTGAACCATCAACATGGGAGACCTAGATGAAGTTCCGGGCTCCTGGTTTCAGCCAGGACCAGCCCTGGCCATTGCAGCCATTTGATGAGTGAACCAGTGAAGGCACATCTTACTCTCTTTCTCTAACTCTGCCTTTCAAGTAGATAAATGAATCTTTAAATACAAACAATTTTCATAGGTATGTATATACAGGGAAAAAAAACCATACAATCTATATGTTTCAAGTACTATCCAGTTTCAATACCAATGAAATATCTTAGAATATATATTCCCTGTGGAAAAGGGATGACTATTATAAGCCAGATTTTTAAATTGAGATATTTAACATTCTTACAGTTACATTTCAAAAATTCAAAGTGTTTTTTTTATTTATTAAAGATTTTATTTATTTGAGAGGTAGAGTTATAGTTAGTGAGAGGAAGAGACAGAGAGAGAGGTCTTCCATCCACTGGTTCACTCCCCAAATGGCTGCAACAGCTGAAGCCATGCCAATCCAAAGCCAGGAGCCAGGAGTTTCCTCCGGGTCTCCCACACAGGTGCAGGGGCCCAAGCACTTGGGCCATCTTCCACTGCTTTCCCAGGCCATAGCAGAGAGCTGGATTGGAAGAGCAGCAGCTGGGACTAGAACCGGTACCCACATGGGATACCAGCGCCACAGGCAGAGGATTAACCTACTGCACCACAGCGCCGGCCCCTCCAAGTATATTTTATATCTGAGTAACTGTATTTCCAAGTAGTTGCCTGTGGCAATCATACTTGGCAGCAAAGATCTATACCCTCACAGGAGTCAAAGGGTTGAGAAAGGGAGCCAGTAGCTAACACTCACCCAAGCAGTTCAAGATCTCTACACAAAAACTCCACATTGGTGGTATACAGAGATGTCTGCCCCGTTACTTGGCATAGGGGAAGTCTTAAGTTTGTTTTTTGAAACAGATTTCCAACTCTATACTATAGTTATGCCCATAAATTTTTTAAAGATAAATAGCTTAGGCAATGTTTCAGAATAAGTGAATTAAAAAGTGCTTATTTTTACAAAAACTGCTATCTGTTCTATCCTACATGCAACTGCGGGAAAGGAGTTTTGTGTAAGGAATATATGAAAAGACACTATGAAACACAATACATTTCTCAAGTGACTGGTGAAGGAGAAATAAAGCATGCTTCAAAAATACAGCATTCAACAAGAAAATTTATACAAAAGTTGACATTATAATAAAATGCTTTGTTACAATATACAGTTTCTGAAATTATAGCTAAAACATGAAATCTCCACTTCGTATGAAAATAATCAAAAGTTTAAGTAAATAAGCAAGTAAGGAACCCCTGAGATCGGCGCTGTGGCTCAGATTAAAACACTGGCCTACAGTGTCAGCATCCCATACGGGCACCTATTCCAGTCCCAGCTGCTCCACTTCTGATCCAGCTCCCTGCTAATGTGCCTGGGAATGCAGCAGAGAGATGGTCCAAGTCCTTGGGCCCCTGGACCCATGTGGGAGACGAAGAAGAAGCTCCTGGCTCTGGATCGGCACAGCTCCAGCCACTGCAGCAGACAGAAGACCTCTCTCTTTTTCAAATAAATACAATAAATCTTTAAAAAAAAAAAAAAATGAACCCTCCAGGCATTTCTTAATGGATGTGACTTTTTTTTTAATGGACACAACAGCTTTAATGAACTCAAAATATTCCCATTAAATATGTGACAGGAAATGAATGCCTAATATATAGGGAATATAGTGAAATAAGAACCTTAATATTCCAATCTTTTTTTTTTTATGATCTTGCTTGTAGGAGACAGCAAATCATAAGAGAAAAGGAGAGGCATAATGATGAATCTTTCAATAAACTAGGAAAAAAAATTAAAACACAGAACTGAAATTAACTACCTTAACACAGAACTTGAAGAAGCAAACAGCACCTCCATAAAACTGAAAATTCCTACTTTTACACACTAACTAGTGTGTTAATTTCTTCTCAGAGCAAAAATTAAAATCATGCACTATTATTCACCATAAGAAGAGATGGGAGGGAGAATGGAAAAAGACCCTCCAAATGGCTTTGACAGACCCATGAAATAAGCAATAACTAACCTTGTAAGACTAAATTTAATACAGTATGGATAGTTTGAAAAGTTGGGAAAACTTAAAAATAGGCCAGAAAATAATGATAGGACATCTTGTGTTTTCACATCACTCCATTAAACATCTACCCCTTTATCTTCGGTAAATGCTCTTGCACTCACACTACTCTCCTTAAAGAGCTTTATTTTATTCCTTGTTTAATATTAACTACTGGGGGCTGGCACTGTGGCATAGTGGGAAAGCTGCCACCTGCAGTGCAGGCAAAACATATGGGCGTTGGTTCGAGACCTGGCTGCTCCACTTCCAATCTAGCTCTCTGCTATGGCCTGGGAAAGCAGTTTTAGATGGCCCAAGCCCTTGGGACCCTGCACCGACATGGAAAAACTGGAAGAAGCTCCTGGTCCTGCCTTTGGCTCGGCGCAGCTCTAGCCATTACGGCCATCTGGGGAGTGAACCAGCAGATGGAAGACTCCCTCCACCATCACTTTTCTGTAACTCTGCCTTTCAAATAAATCTTTAAGAAAATATATTAACTGCTAAGTACCTATAGAGCAAACACCAAAATTACTTGAAGGATGAAAAAGGAGTTTTTAAATTAAAAAGTAACTCAGCATAACAAATTCTACTATTGTATTTAACATAACAATTACATCACATTACGGAAGAATCCAAACTTCGCCTTTCAAGTGATATCACAATCTCTAAGATTCCATTTTAGACTGTTATTTCAGTCTCAGCTCACCTAAGAGTCTAACAACAAAACCATAAAAATAAAATACAATTTTAATTTGCTTCTTCCTTATTTTTCCTTGCTTTTACTTAGTTTGTTTAAATAAAACAAAACAAAGCAGAACAAAAAGCCCTAAAGGAGACAGACATTTGATGCATGATTTGGGATACCTGTATCCAATATCCAGAGTGCTTGGATTTGAGTCCCCACTCTACTCGGTATCCAGCTTCCTGCTAATATGCACCCTGGGAGGCAGCAGGTGATGGCTCAAGAACTTAGGTACCTGTCACCTACATGGGAGGACTGGATGGTGTTCTTGGCACCCATCTTCAGCCTAGCACAGCCCTTAAGGCATTTAGGGAATGAATCAGCAACATGTATATGTGTGTGCATGTGTGTTTCTGCCTTTCAAATAAAAATTAAAAATTTGTAAAAGCCCTAAAAGAGTAGCCATTGTACAGCAAAGGGTTAAGTGCTGGTTCGAGTCCTGCCTACTGGGATTCTGGTTCAACTATCTGCTAATTGTCCAGAAAGTCAGTGGATGATGGCCCAAGTACTCAGAACTCTGCTAACCACGTAGAACAGACCGGGTTCTTAACCTGACACAGCCCTGGCTATTAGGCAGTTGGGGAGTGAAGATGTGGATGAAAGACTGGTCTCTTTCTTTGCCTTTCAAATAAATATTCTTTAAAAACAAACAAAACACTCAAGACTGAGGTTTTTTTTTTTTTTTAAATGTAACTCTCTTACTGTTGATTTGAAAATCAGTTCTCCATAAATTCTCAACCAAAACACATTAACTTACAGATATCACACTGACAAATGAAACAGTAAAAGAGATCACCAGCATCTCAATATGCACCACATTGTTCCCTGACAGCTACCCCTCAGAAGGGCAACAGTTCTTTGGGTTCTTATGCTCAGTCTGGCAATTGGTCAAAACTTACTTTTATCAGTTCTTTTAGGATAAGCAATGTTAACAAAACACATCAGAGTAGTTATGAAAGAGTGAATCACATTTCCACTGACAAATAGAATTGCTCGTGGACTAGAATACTTGCTGATGCCACAGAGGCAGCAGGGCCCCCATGTACTGTTTCCTTATCACACAGCTTTAAAGCAGGTGGGCAGCTTCATAATTCAAAGCAGATCCCTTCTCTGGCAACAGGTCTGGTCAGGGATGAAGGGCTGAGGAGCTGAGGCTTTGCCCCACCCTCCCAAGCTTAACACCACCTAGGAGGAATGGAATGTGGTAGACAAATTACCCCCAGCTTCCTTGCCCTTAAGTGGAACAACTCAGAGGCATGTTCTTTACTGTCACCCACAGGTGCCCATGTGACTGAAGACTCAATTGCCCCTATATATAAAACAATAACCTGCTCTTTTGGGCACTCTGTACTGCTATCCTTATCTTGCCTCTCTCACCTCCCTATTCCCCAACAGGAACTTCCTGAATTCACCTTTCAATTTATAGTTACTTAAATTAAGGGAAATCATACGTAAGACAACTGCTCAACATGTTTTATTCTTAGTTGGGAATTTTGTTGTTAATCCAAGTTAATTTTTACAAGTTAATGAGATGACCAGCAATCAGAACAAAAGGAATCAAAAGGACATAAGGAATTGCTCAACAAGGTTGATGAGATTTCTTAAAAATCAATTTATCTTTGGAATGTCTCAAAGAAAAAGGCATGCAAATCATTATAAAACATTTGGAAAGATGCAAACTGGAACTACAACAGATATATCTGCACATCTATATTCATAGCAGCCCTACTCATGTCAGTCCAAAGGTAGAAGCAATCCAAATGTCCATCAGTTAACAAAATGAGGTTTGAACCTGTAATGGAATAGCTTTCAACTTTAAAAGAGGAGTAGGTATTTGATCTAGAAGTCAAGAAGTCCGTGTCCTATACTGTAGTGCCTGGGTTCAATTCCCAGCTCTGGTCCTCTATTGCAGCTTCCCACAGACTCTAGCAGACCTCCTAAGCAGACCTTAGGAGGCAGCAGATGACAGCCCAAGTGGTAGGCTTCTTGCCACCTAGAATGAGTTCCTGCATTGAGTTCCCATTTCCAAGATATGGGTTGGCCCAGCCCTGGCTACTGGGGGGATTTGAGGAGTCAATCAACAGATGGGAGTTCTGCCACAGCATGCTAACAGTATTGTCATTACACAATTTTTAACAGTCTATCTCTTCCACAAACATCAAAATATTAATGAAATCATGATATATATTATTAACTTCAAGTAATCCCAGTGTAAGGAGTCCCAGTGTAAGGAGTGGCCTGGGAACATAGTGGTTCAAGACCACTGTACCTGAATTACAGTTCATTACATTATTCTGACCATAGATCTCTTTTTTTTTTTTTAATCATAACTCTCTACCTTAGCATATGTTAGAAATTTTAACTAAAAAGTCACAATAATACACAGCTGCTGGCCAATGTGTCTCATTAATAAAATCACAGAAAGCAGTATGAAACATTTATATAGGAAAGTAGCTATAAATCATGACTTGTATCAAAGTGAAAAAATTCAGACAAGAAGCAATGTTATGAATCCTTCATGGTTTTTATAGCAAAGACAATGGTTGTAGTGGTGGCAAGGGTAACTGTATATATTTCCAGAAAGCATTCCTTTACAGCATCTACACAGAAAAAAAAATTATGATAAAAATAGTAGACCCCCTTATCTAAGGGGGATATACATCCGAAGACCCTTAGGGAATTCCTGAAAACAGCAGACAGTATCAAACCCAGGGCTTGAACATACTATTTCTTTTTCCTATATGCCCTGCAGTGTTGCCACAAGGTATTAAAACAATCTGTCCTTTCATGTTTTATGCTCTGGTGCCTCCTTTGCATTACTTCTCTTGAACTTTGGGGTCATTACTTGAACACAAACACAGATATCCAGACAGTAGATCTAAACACTCCGATTAGCTACCACGTGACTCATGAATATGAATTTGCTATACAAAAAGATGATTCAACTCTGCTGCAGGACTGATTATGATGGTACAAGATACTATCATGCAATTCTGAATGATGTGCAACTTAAAACTTATGAATTTCTTACTTCTTGAATGCTCCATGTAAAATTTTTGGAACATGATTAACCCCAGATAACTGAAACTTTAGAAAGCAAACTGTATGAACTGCTACAGTATGTAACATAGGTTTTAACCTTGGCTAGTGTGACATTTCTAAGATTCATGGATAAACCACAATTTTGAACTAATACCTATAAATTTACTGGGCAAATATGTAGGTATAATTTGTGTCCTCAACTGTGACCCACTTTGTTTTAATATTTGCCATCTTCATCTCTAACACATATATACATACATGTGCTCACATACACATAAAACAATAAACTTAAATTTCTGTGATCACAGCTGTAGCTGTGGCAAGGTGGGTTAAAGTCTTTCAGAGGCAGGCAGGTGCTATGGCGCAGCAGGTTAATGCCATGGCCTGAAGCACCGGCATCCCATGTGGGCACCGGTTTGAGACCCAGCTGCTCCACTTCTGCTCCAGCTCTCTGGGTCATCTTCTACTGCTTTCCCAGGCTATAGCAAAGTCCTTGGGCCCCTGCACCTGCATGAAAGACCGAGAAGCTCCTGGCTCTGGATTGGGGCAGCTCCTGCCATTACGGCCATCTGGGGAGTGAACCATTGGATGGAAGACCTCTCTCTCTCTCTCTGTCTCTCCTCTCTCTGTGTAACTCTGACTTTCAAATAAATAATAAAATAAATCTTTAAAAAAAAAAAAGTCTTTGAAAGGCCAGCATCTCATAGTGGAGTGCTGGTTTGAGTCCCAGCTGCTCCACTTCCGTTCCAATTCCTTGTTAATGTGCCTGCGAAGGCCAAAGATGGCCCAAGTACTTGAGTCTCTGCCACCCATATGGGAGACTAGGATGAATTCCTGGCTCCCCAGCACTGGCTGTTGGGGCTATTTAAGGGGTGAATCAGCAGATAAAGGATGCCTTTCTCCCTCTGTTGCTTTACTTCCAAATAAATATTTCTTTAAAAATTTTCTGTGTTTGTGACATAAAAATGATTTCAGGGATTTAACTAGCAAATGTATGAGATGATCTAATCTAAAATAGTCAATGCACTGCTACAAAAAGAAAACCAAACACATGAAGACAGGAACTCAGAAGAGATAGGTGGTTGTATAGCACTGGCACCTCAGACAACCATCAGATCTACATAGCTGATCATCAGGTGAGACATTCCATAAACCTTAAGACTTCAACAACTAACAGGTTTAAAAGGTAAACTTCAAACAAAAAAAAGACACCTCAGATGCCTAAGTTGATTTACCATGGAGCTGCTGCTTAAGAGAGAAATTCTGCAGTGCTCCAGGGGAAATATCTTAAAGAGGATTAACGTATTACCTACGCAATCTAAAGAACCAAGTGACTGCTTCATAAATTAATGAAAAAACTTCTCATTTTTGTTAAAGTTGAGCAAAAATTTTACTTTCTTCAAACTCCCCTAACTATGGCTGAGGGAGAGAAAGGAAGAAGGAGAAAGGGAGGAAATGAGGAGGACACAAAATAGAGGAGGAAGGAAGGGACGAGGTTAATTTTTTTCTAGCAAGAATTCAGAAGATAGTTCAGACAGACGAAATTCTCTTATCAACATACTTTCAAGTTCATCTTTAAAACAATTTCCTGGTAATGTTTTCAGATACCTCATTTATTCTGGTTCCTGTTACCTTTTAATAGTTACTTTTATTCCAGATGTATACATCTATTTTTTCCCACAAAATTCTATAAGCCTGAACCAGTTTCTATAGCTCTCTGATTTTATGTTTAAACTTTAAGTGAAAATAACTAGAAATCCTAGTAAAGGACTATAAAATATTTTTAAGCAAAAGTTACTGTTTAAGTAATTATTAAAAACATAAAAGTTCATTCTCCTGTTTACTGACCCCAAAATACATTAGGTAAGAAATTACCCTACAGCTAGAATAACAGTTGGAAATTCAGCCCAATTCCATCATCTAATTTTTACAAGCATACTTGTTAAAAAATCAAATGTTCCTAACGTATTCAGAAAATAGCACAAATCCCAGTTTCTACAGAGTTCTTTCTGATATATCACATGGTTGACATTTCAATATATTATACAGTGAAAGGTTTCTAAGAAAATCTTTGTAAACAGGTAAAATGCCTCTCCTTAAAATTTTCATTAAATAAAAACCGGTAGAATTTTAGCAGCTTAGCTGCCCATTAACCAAAACCATTATGATAAATGCAATACCACAAAACATTTTATTAAAATGATGGACAAAACCAAAAGAGCTATAGCTGCCACTGATTAAGAAAACACTATTCACAAAATATAGTTCATTTGACAAAACACAAGACAATCACTGTATTTTTCATCCTGATAACCATACCTGAAAGATTACAAAAACTACAGAGCATGGATATTGTCAAGGTGGGTGTTTTTTAAATATCAAAAAAAAAAAAAAAAAAACTTTAAATAACTTTAATTATATATATTTTAAATATCTATTTTAATTATTAGTTTGGTAAGATATGTATTTTGTCAAATTGTGAAACACCTTTGCGATTCTAAAACAAGAATAATAAACAGAGTGATTAAACACACTCTGACATTATGAGTTGGAGGGAATCTTACCATTGGCAGTGCATTGATGTGGGAATGTGCAACTGAATATCCGGTACCGCCAATCACAAGTTGCTGTTGCTGATGCTGAGAAAAAGGAAAGTAAAGTATTCAGTGTGCCCTAAAACAAATTCCATTTAAAAGACTTTCCATACCAAATGTTAGGTATTAGTTCATACTTTTTACGTATTTAAGCTCTTCATCAGCAAATATCTTTCTTCCCCAAGCAACTGCTATCATAAACAACAGCAGCAACTTTTGAGTGCTTGCCGAATACGAAGTAAGTCTTTAGACCATTTCTGAGGCTTATACAGTGATCAGAAGGACACTCAAAGAGATGAATTTGCACAGACGGTGCACTCACCCTCATGTAACTCAGGCAAAAATTGCTACATTAGGGTCTGGGGTCCAACATGGCATGTTAATAATATTCTATGATCAACAGCCATAAGCATAATATAAACTTGCATTCTACATAAAGATCTAATTAGTTTTATATGTCCATCAAAATTCGCTATCCTTTTACTCTTCAGAGTTTATATTTTATTGGGTTTATTCTACCTTCTCAATTGATAAAGTCCCAGCAACTTATTTTTCATGAGTCTTTCTCAGATATGCAACTGGCTCCATCTGTGACTGTGTAGAGTGACAGAGTGCACAAAGGAGTGATCACAGGGCCAGAGCAGTGGCTCACTTCGTTAATCCTCCACCTGCGGCGCCAGCATCCCATATGGGTACCAGGTTCTAGTCCTGGTTGCTCCTCTTCCAGTCCAGCTCTCTGCTGTGGCCCGGGAGGGCAGTGGAGGATGGCCCAGGTACTTGGGCCCCTGCACCCACATGGGAGACCAGGAAGAAGTACCTGGTTCCTGGCTTCAGATCAGCTCAGCTCTGGCCATTGCAGCCATTTGGGGAGTGAACCAACAGAAGGAAGACCTATCTCTATGTCTCTCTCACTGTCCATAACTCTGTCAAATTAACAAAAAAAAAGGGGGGGGGGAGTGCTTATTAAACCATACAGGAGAGGTTCCTTTCCTACACCAGGGGGGAACTGGGCAAAAAGACACTGAAAAGGTAACCAAGCAAATGCACTGAGTAACTGCGGAAATACTTCAATGCCTTGATGTCTACTCCTCTCTGGTTTCTATCTTTATTAGGACTGGAAAACCCACGTGTCCCGATTGTTGACTCCACAGACATACTAAATAACTTCAATGGAAATACATTACCTTCAAGAGTTATGTCATAATGAAATCCAGTAATTAAAACATTTATTAAACATGGCACATGCTTACTGAGACTATAGATGGCTATGACAACATACAATGTGGGAGTGAACCCCAAGATTTTTTGGCATGAGACACTTGCAAGCTTCTCAATAGATTCATTCTAGCAGCTAACTAAGGAAATGTTATAGAGAAATTATGATTCAGTCCATACAAAAACTAGATACCACTGGCTCTATCTAACAAACACTGTTTGTTATGAACATCAACTGTTTTACTACACAAAGTTTTCATGATTATAGTGAAAGCTGAATAGGGCTGTTTACTAACCAAAAATCAGCAGAGCACACTTATCATAGACAAGTTTTTTGTTTACAAATAATTAATCCATGTTTACTAAATTTTATTTAAAACACAAAGAAGTAAAAGACAAAGGTAAAGAACTTATTTACACTGCTACAATTTCTTTGTGGTTTTTAACACTACAGATCCTTAACTTTTATGTGTGTTCTTAATCATGATGGCTTAGTATCACCATTAACTAGTACCTTAAGGATAAAGTCTCAGTAGCATCAACAATGACTGTGTGTCTGTATTTTAGGTATCTTGACAATTTCTAACATTTCCAGACATCTAAAATGATTGAATCATGGCAGGTGAAGAGCTCATTCTAGTCGCTTAGGCTGTCATTTCCTTGTTTCTTATTCCTGTTCTTGTTCCTACAAGCAATTTCTTTGCAAGAATCTTAAAGTCATTAAATTGTTCTTGTGAAATCTGGTTAAAGCTAAATAACCTAACCCATAAATCTACATAATCAAACACAAGTAAACCTTGTAAGCTTACAGCAGTAGTTCAGCTAAAAACTTACAAGGCAATTCCAGGAAATGGAATGAATCAAAGTGCAGCTGGATTGGAATCTCCAATCTTTCCTCTACTGCCATTACATATTACCATATCTTAGGCATGACTCTGTGACACGAGGGGAAACGAAGATGCAAATCCGAATCTGTGGATTTTTGCTCTTAAATGAAAATAGAGTAATAAGCATTGAAAGCCAACAGATACTTTTCACCTACTTATATAACACAGACATTTTAGAAAATATTAAATTAGATCATTCCGGGTGTTAGTCTTTTTCCTCCTTTCCCTGTGGTTCTCTTTGACATTTCTGTGCTGAGACTTCCATCATCCTTGCAGATGTATCTAATCTTAGTTTTCATTAATTACCTGCTCTCTATCCCTTTCTTAGTTCTTTCATCTTTTTCCTATTAGAACATAGCTCTTCAAGAGAAAAGGTAATATTGATTTAATAAATAAATATTTTATTCTAAGTTGCGAAATGCTATTAAATCTGTAAAATGAGGGGCCGGTGCTGTGGCACAGCAGGTTAACGCCCTGGCCCAGCATCCCATATGGGCAACGGTTTGAGTCGCAGCTGCTTCACTTCCCATCCAGCTCTCTGCTGTGGCCTGGGAAAGCAGAAGATGGCCCAAGTCCTTGGGCCCCTGCACCCGCATGGGAGACCTGGAAGAAGCTCCTGGCTCCTGGCCAGATCGGCACAGCTCTGGCTGTTGCAGCCAATTGGGGAGTGAACCACTGGATGGAAGATCTCTCTCTCTCACTCTCCTTTCTTCTCCTTGTGTTACCTCTTTCAAATAAATAAATAAATCTTTAAAAAAAAGTCATTCAGGTGTTCCCAAAAGACCAAAATTATATCCTTTCCATCTGCCATTCTAATCTTAACTCCTCAACATCCCCTACTCACCCACAGCAGATCATTGTGTTCTCTGCATTCTCTGGCTACTGTGGCACTGTCACTCATCTGTGCCCACAACCAGCTTTCTCCCTTAACCATCCATGTCACTATCCCAAGAGTGAAGTCTGGGCCACCTTTACCACACCTCTTTTCCCACAAAGGTACAAAATGTCTATCTTTTATCATGCCTCCCTTATTAGACTTTGAGAGGCTCATGTGTGCACTGTGCTCTCCCACCACAGAACTAACGGTGCCTTAAGCAGTAATGGTTCTGGTTAAGATATATGTGTTGATAAAATGTTATAATATTTCTGATGTGCAGGAATGGAGACACATATTTGAAAATAAAACTCAATACAGACTGAATTACTACAGAACAAATCACACTGTAAGAAAGAACTCAACAGTGGACTGTTACTTCAAAAATGTTCAAGAGTGCTTGGTTATACCATTAGTTTTCATACTACTACCAGGTCAATAAAGGTTGATCTTCCACCGCTAACAAAAATAAAAATGAAATAAATACTTGTTTGTAGCCTTTGTTTCTCAAAATAATATCTAAAACAAAGATGTATTCATTTTAGAATAGGTTTTTGGAATAGAAAGACACTGCTACTGTTGACTAGTGCACATCTTTTAAAATCTACTGTGGTCTACTCATAATTATGAAGATTAAGATGCAAAAATTCTGTGAAACAGCAAAACAATATATTTTTACGTATCTTCAAAAATACTCTTCTGCAGTCTGTAGAAGTAAACATATGTGACTTATAGTCCCTTTTGAAAAGCTGCTGGATACTATGGGCCCTTTTCCTGGGAAAAGGTACCAACACAATGAAAGTTTACTTATTCTTTAAGGCAATAACATAATTCAATATAGAACCTAGTGACAAGTAGCAAATTCAAGAAAGTATACATGGAATCCTTAAAAAACAGAAGTCAAAAATTGTTATTTTTTAAATATGGAGGTTTTGAGGGCAATCACCTCAAGAATTAAGAGATTTAAGAATTTTACCAAGACTGATTCTACTTGTATTTTTATTAAATGAACTCTGGGGAGAAAAGTCACAGATACGTCTTTAAATTACATGGCTTACTCCACAATCGCAGAACTAAAAAAGCAATGTATTTCTAAATCAAAGGGTATTATCTGAACCTGCTCAATTCCACTGATCCACTTTCCCAAACAACAACAAAAAAAGGGTTCTTTGTAGTTTTCCTCACTGTGGCAATATCTAGTTGCAAGCTATACATCTATCAAAGCCTTTCAAGCACATATTCATTCTGTGCTCTCCTCAGCTCATCCTCATTTCCCTGAGAATTAAAACACTTCTAGATACCCAGAGGAAGATGGAACAAACCGGAAAGGAGCTAGAATATCAGGGCTATCTCAAGGAAACTGACCCACAGAGACCAGAATCAAAGGCCAAAGATGGCTTTGCCATTATTGCCTATGTTTTCACTTCCTGAGGTTATTTAAGCAACCTCAGGCAAATAGATTCAAAACTTGCATTTTGACTCATTTTTTTTAAGTAAGCTATTGTCAAGATCATGTACTCACATAAAGACCAATTTAAACTTGTTCTGGTGTCTAACCATCCAATTACTGCCTTAACTGACTTAGCCTCATTGGTATGAAACAGAAAATAAAGTACTGAGCAAGAATAAAAGAAAAACTTAGCAAGTATTTTGAAATTTGCCTCTCACAGAGTAAACAATGCAATTAAAGACAATAAAAATATGAAACTCATACTATGGCAGGTTTTTAAAATTAAAGTTCAATTTGAGCCGTTTCATGTGGTGTTAACAATCCAATTTATTATTTATTCACTACCATGTACCCAAAAGTAGTCTCCAGGTCACTAACTTTCAATGACTGAGATGAAAACTTCAACAAACGCTAGCTGATAATACAAACTGATATATGAAAATGTATTGTCAGTTCTTTTTAAAATGTGAATACAACACTGATGTGTAAATTTAACTTTTGGAGAGAACAGTTACTAAATTAATGGTACAACTTATCATGGCTCAGAAATATGGCAGATCTGATATTATTTTCCTGTGAACACAAAGTCAACAGCTGCTAAATCTTTTTATTTTTTAAAGTAGCTTTCATAGCAGGCGATTAGCACAGAAGTTAGGTCTCTGCTGGGGACAGCAGTATCCCACATTGGAATGCCCTATTCCTCTGATTCTGATGTACACCCTAGGAGGCAGCAGGTAATGGTTCAAGAATGTGGATCCCTGCCACCCATCTCAAAGACCCAGACTGAATTCTGGGCTCCTGGCTTCAATCTGGCCCAGATCTTCATGAGGGCATTTAGGGAATAAATCAGCAGATGGACAATCTCTGCCTTTCAAATAAAATGAAATTTCAAAAATTTTAAAACAAGAAAGTTTGGGAGTAAAATGAAAAAGGTAATGAGAAGCAGTAACAACAGCATGAGAAATAGGATAAAAAATGTATCTTTGTTGCCTAGGATCACAGACGTGGGACAGAGGTGGGTACACTGTCACTTAAACTGGAAGAAAATACTGACCTAATTTCTACATCTTGTTAGATCACACACTCTTCCCTAGGGCTGGATATGACTCTAGGTATCTAGAATTCGAGTAACTAATTAGACGACAACATACACCATTCAGCTGAACAGTATGTTTCCAGTGAAACAGACTAGCTGTGCCAAGGATGCTGGGTCTTTATTCACTCTATCCCACAGAAATGCCTTTCCAGAAGGAATCTGAGACATAATGTGTCTTTTTTTCATATTTAAAAGAACTAGGTAGTGCCTGCACTCCAGTTGAATTTAAAATTCCCCCAGGTGATCCCTAAGGGGTTTGAAAACCTTTGGTCTTTGTTGAAGAGCAAGGGCAGGCTGGTCAGATTCTAATTATTAATCTAGGGGGCAGAGGATGTGTAGAGGGGTCATTTATTTTAAATATTAAATGACAAAATCAGTAATATTCAGAACTAGAGGAAGAAATACACTATGTCAAGAGTAGATGTTTTATTAATCTGAATTCAAAATTAACAATGAGAAACATGATAAACTCAACCTGCCTCCCTAAAAACTAATGGGCAAAGGGAAAGCAATGAGGACACCATCAAAAGGAGAGTCCAAGAGAGACTACGAAGCACAGGAATTACCAAGGGGATTGTGGATCTCACATTTACCTAAGGAGACATAGAGACCAATCAGCTTCAGCAGTGAGTGACACAATTTTAAATAGCAGAAATCAAAGAAAGGTGTTTTCCTACTCAATATAATGGAATACTGTCACACACATCAATGGCAACATTCAAACAAAACCTGTATCAACCACTTATTGAGGAAGTTCCATTAGGTATGCAAGCACAGGATGTGATATGGCTGTCTGCATGCCCACCTCCTTCCAACTCAGCAGGCAAGTGTGCTCTCAGGGCCAGCACCAGCTTCTGTGGTTTACCTTTGTGCAAATTAGACCAGCACAGAACAAATTAGAATAGAAGAATGGGGCCAGCACTGTGGCACAGTGGATTAAAAGCTCCAGCCTGAAGCACTGGCATCCCATATGGGTGTCGGTTCTAGTCCCGGCTGCTCCTCTTCCAATCCAGCTCTCTGCTGTGGCCTGGGTAAGCAGTGGAAGATGGCCCAAGTTCTTGGGCCCCTGCACCCGCATGGAAGACCCGGAAGAATCTCCTGGCTCCTGGCTTCAGATCAGCTCAGCTCAGCTCCGGCCATTGCGGCCATCAGGAGAGTGAACCAGCAGAAGGAAGACCTCCCTCCCTTCCTCTCTCTTTCTACCTCTCTATTGTAACTCTGTCTTTCAAATAAATCGAAAAGAAAGGAAAGAAAGGAAGGAAAGAAAGGAAGCCATGCTGTATGGAGGTTTAACAGCCTTGAGCTAAGGAACCCCACTGTTGCAGTTGATTTCTCAACAATGTTGCAGTGGATTGTTTCTGAGAGGAGGAGCATGGTGGGGGCAAGAGGCGAGGCGTCACCACACAGACCCCTGGAGTGCCTGCGCAGACTCATTTATTTCAGTTAATAGAACAGCTTATATAGCCAAGACCAGCCAATCCGGTCAAGGGGTGGTCTATGCCCCAACCAATCACAGCCTGCTGCCAGGCTGTTTCCAAAGCCATCCAATCACAGCCTGTTGCCAGGCAGGCTCCGTTTGCCAGGTGGGTTTCAAAGCCATTCCTGAGAAACTGACGCTGGCTTGCCGGTGGCCATCTTGGCATGGCCTTCTCATTCCACCACACTCTACAGCTTGCATTTAACTCTGCCTCTGACACTTTGTCTGGGATTCTTCATCCATAAAGTAAGTTACGGGAGATGAATCACAACATGGACAAGTATCAATTGCTAAACGGTGCTTAACATAGGATTCAGATGTTAGCTGTTAAATAAATTAAAAGAAGTCCCCTCCTCTGAGAAGACACAGTCCCATTCAAGGAAAACTGCTTGGCTGACTGAACATGGCCAGGATTTCTGTAACCAGAGATCGCCCTTCGGCTGTGTGCTTCTATGCAGTACACAAACTGCCATTCATACTGTATAACTATGACTATGGAGTCCAGTTATATAGTGCATCTCTTGTGAGTTAACACATATAACAGATTTACTACCAAAAAAAACCTTCATCATTGACCAACCTTCCAAATTATCACGGGCATGGATAGAGTGTGCTGACCAGTGTAACCTCAGGGTGCAAAGCAGACAGGCAGCCCCCTTGCTGAAGCAGATCGCCTCCCCTGGCACTTCCAAACCAAAGCCATTTTATGCTTTTTTTTTTTTTTTTTTTAATTTGACAGAGACAGTGAGAGAGAGACAGAGAGAAAGGTCTTCCTTCCATTGGTTCACCCCCCAAATGGCCGCAATGGCCAGAACTACGCGGATCCAAAGCCAGGAACCAGGTGCTTCTTCCTGGTCTCCCATGCGGGTGCAGGGCCCAAGGACTTGGGCCATCCTCCACTGCCCTCCTGGCCACAGCAGAGAGCTGGACTGGAAGAGGAGCAACTGGGACTAGAACCGGCGCCCATATGGGATGCCAGCGCTGCAGGCAGAGGATTAACCAAGTGAGCCAAGGCGTCACCCCCGCCCCCATGCTTTGTCACAGGACAGAATCAGCCTCTGACCTTCAAACAAGCACCAAGACTACATCAGAACATAATTAGTAAAAAGAAAGTTATCATTATGACCTTTGCTTTGGGGAAAAATATATTTAAATAAGGCATTAATTTCAGAATTTTGAATTATCTTTTTATTTATCTACTATTGAAGGATTCAAGGTTTCTCTCATATGTCCTCACTAAGAATATATCCTTTCACATAACAAATGTTTATAAATGAGCTGCTTTGACACAGACAATATTAGTAAATGCTTTGCCTTCAGTAAATTAAAACAAATTGTTCATTTAACTACCAGTCCTAATCAAACAGCCATCAGAAATACACGAGACATCAGGGCTATCTCATACCTTAATATAATTCATTTTATGTATATGATAAATTAATACCATACTCTTAATTACAGAGAATGACAAATTCTCATCTTGATGTTGATTTGCCAGATTACTTCCCACTTAACTTTCCTGGCACATTTAAACAGCAAACACAAGCTGTGTTGTATCACTGATCCACTCAGGGACACACACAGACTTTTCCAGGGGTCATGAAAGAAAGAGCACCTCTTTCACAATCCACACCTCGCCTCTCCCTGTCTACCATCATGATAATAAAGTACTGACTGAGACTGACCACCTCCATTTCCATCCCAGAACATGCCTAAAGGGCTCACATAAAACAGCACAGTTTTGCATAGAATCTTGCACATCCTTCCCTATATTTT
Organism: Oryctolagus cuniculus; assembly: GCF_964237555.1. NCBI lineage: Eukaryota > Metazoa > Chordata > Mammalia > Lagomorpha > Leporidae > Oryctolagus > Oryctolagus cuniculus. The sequence goes on along the minus strand of NC_091435.1, from coordinate 102,800,123 downwards.
AAATCCAACTCTAAATTTATAATATTCATAGTTAATACAATGTAAATGCTCTGTAAACAGTTGTCATACTGTATTATTTAGGAAATAATGACAAAGAAAAAAGGCTGAACATATTCATACTGACAAACATAATACACAAATAAGACTCAATGTGAATAATAAGCAGAACAACAAGTGCTAGAAGAGTTCTCAGGAACTGTGAAATAGCATTACGCTACACCACTTCATTTACATGGATTCAGTGTAGGGATCCCTGCACAGCAAACTCAAATTTGGTTCTTTGCAATTTTCTGGAATTCCTTACTTTTCAAATATTTTAGTTCATGGTTGAGTGAATCCTTAGATGCATATTCAAGGATACAGAGGGGCAACTTTAACTACTGTATCTTATTTTTCAGTCACTTCCATACAATGCTCTGGCATTTGGCAAATGATGGCCAGAAAGTATGTCTGGTTTTGTGGGCCATTCGGTCTCTTTCTCTTATTTCAGAGCAAAGCAACCACAGGAAATACATAAATCAATGGACTTCCCTGTCCCCAATAAAAGTTTATTCAAAACAAAGTCAACAGACTAGATCACAGTCCATACACCATAATTTGTTGATCCTGAAGCAATTCCCAAAACCATCCAATATTCTATGGATCCATGATTGTGGGGAGCAACTGGGAGCAACTCAGACTAGACTAAGTTACTGGAATTAAGACTTATTCTATGCATCTGCTTTCCCACAATATGGCGCTGAGAAGGGAAACAGCTTCTACACAGCTGCCTCCAGTTCAACCAATAAACTGTGGGACCTGCTCCTGATTGGAGGAGAGCAGCGTACTCAGCATGTGGGTAGCAGAGTTGGGATTGGTGGAAGAGGACTATAAAGGAGGAGAGAGACGGCATGCACGAGGAACATCTAAGGGGAACATCTAGCTGAAGGAACACCTGTGCAGCCCCCGAGAAGAGCCGGCCGGCGGTGTGCCGCTCCCCTGCGGAAGTGGGGAATGTGGCCAGGGGGAACTGCCCTTCCACGGAGGTGGAAGGGACGGTAGCCAACCCGGGAAGAACCAGCAGCAAACCCGGGGAGGGCCGAGCAGACGAAAGAACAGCGCAGGGTCTTGTGTCGTTCCTCCACGAAGACGGGGAGCGACATAATGGTGCCGTGACTCGGATATGAAGCCTAGGCAGGGCCCTGTGTCGTTCCTCCACGAAGAGGGGGAGCGACATAGTGGTGCCGTGACTCGGATATGAAGCCTAGGCAGGGTTTAGTGTCGTTCCTCCACGAAGAGGGGGAGCGACACATGATGGCACAAAAAGCTTTTAGGTTCAATGCATTAAAGACTTTTTTTTTCTTTTTGAAAGATTTATCTATTTATTTGAGAGGCACAGGCAGAGATCTTCCATCCACTGCTTCACTCCCCAAATGGCTGCAAAGGCTAGAGCTGGGTGATCCAAAGCCAGGAGTCAAGAGCTTCTTCCAGGTCTCCCACGTGGATGCAGGGGCCCAAGCACTTGGGCCATCCTCCACCTCTTTCCCAGGCTATAGCAGAGAGCTGGACTGGAAGTGCAGCAGCTCAGTCTCAAACCAGCGCCCATATGGGATGCCGACCCTGCAGGTGACCCAACCCTGAAGACTTTGTTAATCAAAATAAGTTAACAGACCAAGTAAAAAGAATGATTATTCAAATCCTGCTGATTAAAACATGTAACTTTAATGAAAAGGAAATCTAAGGCAAACAGTATTATATCTAGCCCTATTCAGTCTTCCTCCATGTTTCAATTAACAACATGCTGCATGTATGACGGTGGTCCCATTAAGAGTGTAACAGCTGCCTGCAGTACTGGCATCCCATAGGGGTACCCGCTCGAATCCCAGATGCTCCACTTATAACCGAGCAGAAGAAGATGGCCAGGTGCCTGGGCCTCTGCTACCAACATGGGACACCCAGAAGATCCTGGCTCCTAGCTTCAGACTGGCCCAGCCATGGCTACAACAGCCATCTGGGGAACAAACCAGAGAATGGAAGATCTCTTTCTCTCCCTTTCTCTATAACTCTGACTTACAAATAAATTTTTTTTTTAAATTATAATGGAGTTTAAACACTACTGTTCTGTACTGACATCATAGCCTTCACAGTGCATTATTCTGTGTTTGTGGTGATGCCAGGGTAAACAAACCTACTACAAATGTAAGTATACTGCATCCAATTTACAAACAGTACATAATAGATGATAATAAGTAATTGTATTACAGGTTTAGGGATACACCATACTATTTATATTTATTATAGAGTACATGCATTCTACTTATTTAAAAAAGTTTACTGTAAAAACAGGATACCACACTATGGCAGCAGCAGTCTCACACATCTTACTGCATTTCTTAATTAAGAGATCAGGCCGAATGGCTGAGCTATACCCACCCAAGGTTGGTATAAGTACACTGATGTCTGTGCAATCATGAAATCATCTAACAATGCATTTCTCAAAAGGCACATTAATAACATGTGACTTTATGTAATAATAAAGTTCAGTAAGAAAAGTAAGAGTATTAAAATTCAGTATTCCTTTGCCACCTTCAGAAACTTAAAAAACCATGGGGGTAGAATGTCAAGAACAAGGGCTTTCTGTTCTTTCTGTTAAAAAAAATAAAATAAAATAAAAAAAAACTCAGCTCTTTCACATCATACTCAAATAACCATAAGCATGCTTTCAAGGTCTCCATCTGTAAATGAGGGTATTATATAAACCTACTCTTTGTGAGGATAGTTTATTAGCCTGATCAAGTTTAAACAAAATCTGATTCATTATGCAAAAGAAATCTTATTTTAGGATACTACTAAATCCCTAAAGGTATTTCCACACAAAATGCTAGTAAATAAAAACTAATTAAAACTGTTAATGTAGTTTAAAAGAGAACAAATCTATTCAGGATATCATTAAAGACAACAAAAACAAAAACTAAGTCCTAGGCAAAAGGAGCTGCTAGAATCGTGACTTTCCCATCAATTATAAAAATAACAATGAGGGGGCCAGAGCTGTGGCGCAGCAGGTTAAAGCCCTGGCCTGGGGGCCGGCGCCACAGTGCACTAGGTTAATCCTCTGCCTGCAGTGATGGTATCGCATGTGGGTGCTGGTTCTAGTCCCAGTTGCTCCTCTTCCAGTCCAGCTCTCTGCTGTGGCCTGGGAAAGCAGAAGATGGCTCAAGTCCTTGGGCACCTGCACCAATGTGGGAAACCTGGAAGCTCCTGGCTTCACATCGGCACAGCTCTGGCCATTGCGGCCAACTGGGGAGCAAACCATTGGATGGAAGACCTCTCTCTCTCTCTCTACCTCTCCTCTCTCTGTAACTCTGACTTTCAAATAAATATTAAAAAAAAAAAAATACCAATGAGAAGTATTCAAAGAAAAAATTACAAATAACAAACGGACAGAATAATGAAGATAGAAGAATACTGAGAATGGTCCTGGAAACGAATCCTATTGGCCAGGGCACGTGGAAAGGAAACACTGGATGAGTTTTGCCAATATTAGCTATGCTTTACTAACCAGTGAGCGAGAAGAAATGTTATTTTGAAAATTATGAGAAACTGAGCTTGTATTTTTTGCCCTGTGGTAAGTTAAGGCCAGCTGGACGCCAAAAGTCACTTCTATAAAGTGAGTTAAAATGTTACTGGGGGCAGGGGAGATAGGCACAGCAGTTTAAGACACCTGCATCTCATATCAGAGTGACTAGGTTTCAGTCCTGGCTCTGCTTTTCATGCAGCTCCTGCTAATGCCCACCCTGGAAAACAGCAGGCGGTGGCTCAAATACCTGGGATCTTGTCAACCACAAGGGAAACCCCAGCGCCTGGCTGAGTACCCCAGCGCCTGGCTGAGTACCCCAGTGCCTGGCATCAGCCTGGCCCAACCCAGGCTACTGCAGGAAGCTGATGAGTGAACCAGCAGATGGGAGATCTCCCTGTGTCTGTCTCTATCTCTGTCTCTCTGCATTTCAAATAAATGAAAATAAGTACATGAATGTTTTTACGTTTGCTAATAGTTCTAAATCGTACCTGGAAACAGGTAAAAATGGGAGAGGAGCAAGTAAACTGTGTATATTTGCAAGAACTTAAAAAGTTCATAAAACCAACCATGAACAGAATTATACTTAAAACCAATTTTCTTATATGAACATATTAATACCAAAGCAACCAAAGAATCCATCAACAAAGAAGCTGGACACTGTAAGTAAACTCTCGCTACTAGCAATGCTAGTTACTCAAGCAAATACAAACTGGAAAGAAAACTAGACAACTCTCCTTTAGGAGGCCAGAAAGAAATATAATTGAAAACATAAGGTTTTTTTCCCTCAAAGGCAGGTTAAATGACAGGCTTCTTTTTTCTTTAAAATGGTTGTAAGGCTTACTCTGCAATTAACAACAGAACTATGGGAAGAAAAAAGAGGCAAAAGGGAGAAAGGGGGAAGAAAAAATAAGTTTTAATTAACTACCCTGTTAGATAAACACTGAATCACATATGACAGTAATGCTCTAACAAAGGTTAGATCCCAGCAGAATCCAGAAGTAGTGTTAATGCTTTAGAAGGTGTTACCATAAAAGAAAAAGTCCAAGCCAGAGAGGGCCTGGGAAAGGAAGAGAGAAAGGATCCCCAAGTTGCAACAAAAACTGCAATATTTAAAAGGATAATCAGCTGATCCCTATTTCAATCAAGAGAGGACAGGACACTAAGGAAGCAATGGTATGTTCTATGTTCTGTATTGCAGGCAATCATGTATGAAGATGTGCCGTATATTGCTGTTGCCAGCTTCACACTGAAAGTTATATTTAGATAATTCATGTTCACAAAATACGTCATTTATGTTCCAATTACTCTAACTTTTCCTCCTGAAACCTCTTATTGCCTTTACTTGCCTGTATGAAGCTACAATTCATTAACAGAGATATTGGGTTACAGGAACTTATTTAAAATTTAGCATTATAATATTATGAGGGCTGTCATAAAAGTTATTAAATGCTAAGGAGAAGATATGCCAAGCCAGACAATTTCCGTAGTTGTTGCCTAGAGCCTGTTAGGTCAAACTTTCACACAAGCATTCTCACAAAGTTAACATCAAAGAGCTTCAAACTTTTCCAAGACACATGATACTAAAAATCAGAGAGGGTTGGTGCCGTGGCTCACTAGGTTAATCCTCTGCCTGCAGTGCCATCAACCCATATAGGCGCCAGGTTCTAGTCCCGGTTGCTCCTCTTCCAGTCCAGCTCTCTGCTGTGGCCCAGGAGGGCACTGGAGGATGGCCCAGGTGCTTGAGCTCCTGCACCCGCATGAAGACCAGGAAGAAGCACCTGGCTCCTGGCTTCGGATCAGCACAGCGCCGGCCATAGAGGCCATTTGGGGAGTGAACCAATGGAAGGAAGACCATTCTAACTCTGCCTGTAAAAAGAAAGGGGGGGGGTGATCAAAGATGAATGGGGGCTGCGCCGATCCGAAGCCAGGAGCCAGGAGCTTCATCCAGGTCTCTCACATGGGTGCGGGGGGCCCAAGGAGTTGGGCCATCTTCTACTGCTTTCAGGCCACAGCAGAGAGCTCGATCAGAAGTGGAGCGACCAGGAATCGAAGCGGCTCCCATATGGGATGCCGGCACTGCAGACAGCGGATTTACCTGATACACCACAGCACCAGCCCCAGGAACTACTACTATCCTCTTAAAAATGTCTCCTGCTCCTGGGGGCCGGTGCTATGGTGCAGCAGGTTGACGCCCTGGCCTGAAGCACTGGCATCCCATATGGGCTCCAGCTCTAGTCCCGACTGCTCCTCTTCCAATCCAGCTCTTTACTGCTGTGGCTGGGAAAGCAGAAGATGACGCAAGACCTTGGGCCCCTGCACCCACATGGGGGACCTGGAAGAAGCTCCTGGCTTCAGATCGGCGCAGCTCCGGCCATTGCAGCCAACTGGGGAGTGAACCATTGGATGGAAGACCTCTCTCTCTCTCTGCCTCTCTTCTCTGTGTAACTCTGACTTTCAAATAACTAAATAAATCTTTTAAAAAAATGTCTCCTGAATATAACTTCCAGGGAACTCAACTCATCCATAGACATGCTCAGGTATTAACACAGCACACCTTCCTCCCATTCCAGATGCAGTTCACCTGGCAGGGATCACTTCACCTTGGTCTATATCTTGGTGAACAATTTTTCACACAAACCTGGATGTTCAACTCTGCTTCTCAGGAGCCCATGGTCTTGTATAGCAAGTTTCCATGGGACTGACTTATCTCTGGCAAGCAATAACTGGGTTGACTTCTGAGACTCTTTATAACCTTTCAAAGATGGCCTTAAAGGTGGGCATTTGGTGCAGTGCTTAAGATGCCCACATCCCCCATCAAGAGTGCTTGGTTCAAATCCCAGCTTCCTTTCACCTGAAAGGCAGCAGATGATGGCTCAAGTATTTGGATTCCTGCCACTCAATGTGGAAAACCTGAATTAACTTTCTGGCTCCTGGCCATGGCTGTTGTGGATATTTGGGGAGTAAACCCATGGATAAAAGTTCTGTTTCTCTATAAAAGCTTAAAAAAATGACAACTTCATACAACAGATAATATTGTCCTTGTTTGCAAAAGCAAGTTAACGGGCTCTGAGAAGTTCCTAGGCCAAAAGCACACAACTGGTAAGAAGCTGAGTCACGGCCGGCGCCACAGCTCACTAGGCTAATCCTCCGCCTAGCGGCGCTGGCACACCGGGTTCTAGTCCCGGTCGGGGCGCCGGATTCTGTCCCGGTTGCCCCTCTTCCAGGCCAGCCCTCTGCTGTGGCCAGGGAGTGCAGTGGAGGATGGCCCAAGTGCTTGGGCCCTGCACCCCATGGGAGACCAGGAAAAGCACCTGGCTCCTGGCTCCTGCCTTCGGATCAGCGCGGTGCGCCAGCCGCGGCGGCCATTGGAGGGTGAACCAACGGCAAAGGAAGACCTTTCTCTCTGTCTCTCTCTCTCACTGTCCACTCTGCCTGTCAAAAAAAAAAAAAAAAAAAAAAGAAGCTGAGTCAGGTAGACATTAAAAATCTTAAATTCCTTAAATTCTTAAACACTCTTCTCTATGTCTACTGAGTCTCTTCCCAAAAGTTTTCATCTCCCCACCCCCGAAGAATTTTCTCATTCTAACACAAAGAATTTATAATGAAACTATCACCTTACTGAGCAAGAAGATGTGTCCCCATCCATATTCCACAATGGGGTCAGTAAAGATCCTGGGCACCACCAGAGGACCGTTTAAGACCAGCAACCAATAAATACTACCCTTTTTTTGACCATCCACTCAGCAGGGCTTCCAAATACGTAAGACCAACAGTGTTTCACACAACTAACTAGTACTTGAAATATTAAAGGATGATACGAGGTCAGCACTGTGGCGTAGTAGGCTAAGCCTCAACCTGCTGCGAAGGTATCCCACGTGGGCACCAGTTTGTGTCCTGGCTTGTCCTCTTTCAATCCACCTCTCTGCCTATGGCCTGGGAAAGCAGTGGAAGATCGCCCAAGTGCTTGGGCTCCTGCACTCACACGGGAGACCTGGAAGAAGCTCCTGGCTTGGGATCGGCCCAGCTCTGGCCTTTGTGGCCATTTGCGGAGTGAACCAGCAGATGGAAGACCTCTCTAACTCTGCTTCTCAAATAAAACCTTAAAAAAAAAAAAAAAAAAAAAAGAAGAAGACTGATACATTCAGAAATCAGGGACTTCATCTGCTAAGAGGTTAATTTAACTTAATTTCCATATCAGCATTCAAAAGAGACATGAATTTTAGAATGCATATTCTTCTATGGGAAGTGGGCCCAAAAGTCTTGAAAGGCATAAAAAGCACTATAGCCACTTCTATAGCAAATATTTTGCTACCTACTGCTTAATATTCATTACTCAGACCAAAAGCCTGAAAGTCATAATTCTTTCCTGCCTCCCTAGTGTGACACATCAATCATTAAATTTTCAATTCTTCTACTTAATAGGGCAGAAGGATCTATGCTGCCCACTGACCTCTTCAATCACATCACTCACACTCCCCACCCCCTTTCCACATCTATAATGAAGTCTAAGCTCAAATTATTAATAGGCATGTATCTCAAAACTTATTGAATGTCGTCTGTTATCTGAAAAATCAGCTTTTACTTTTTTTTTTTTTTTTTTTTTAAAGATTTATTATTTGAAAGGCAGAGTTGGGGCCGGTGCTGTGGCGCAGCAGATTAAAGCCCTGGCCTGAAGTGCCAGCATCCCATATGGGCAACGGTTCTAGTCCCAGCTGCTCCTCTTCCAATGCAGCTCCCTGCTATGGCGTGGGAAAGCAGAAAATGGCTCAAGTCCTTGGATCCTTGCACCCACATGGGAGACCCCGGAAGAAGCTCCTGGCTCCTGGCTTCGGATCCATGCAGCTCCAGCCACTGTGGCTATCTGGAGAGTGAAACAATAGATGGAAGACCTGTCTCTACCTATCTTTTTTTTTTTAATTTATTCGAAAGAAAGAAAGAAAAAGAAAGGCAGAATTACAGAGAGGGAGAGACACAGACTTTCAATCCACTGGCTCACTTTCCAAAGGGCCACAACAGCCACGGTTGGGCCAGTCTGAAGCCAGAAGCTTCATCTGGGTCTCCCACATGGATGTAATGGCTCAAGGGTTTGAGCCATTTTCCACTGCTTTCCCAGTAATATTAGCAGGGATCAGGATTGAAATGGAGCAGCTGGGACTTGAATCAGCCAGTGCCCATATGGGCAGCACTATACAGAGCTGCTTAACCTGTTTTACCACAAAACTGACCCCCAGCTTTTACTTTTTTTTAAATTTAAGTAAAAAAAAAAAAAAAAAAAAAAAAAAAAAAAAAAAAAAAAAAAAAACCACGCCACTGGTGACTTTCTTTATTGGAATCCTACAAAGCTATTCCTTTAAATTACAACTGTTTAGATTGCTGTTCCTCTTTGCGATAGCTCCAATTTTGTTCAAAGCAGTAACATGTCCAGAAACACTAACTTTCCTAGCCTTTCTTGCAGCTCGTGGAAGCCATATTTAACAGTTCTGGCAGGTGAGAGCCAAGCAGAAGTCCACTGGAAGGAGGCTGTGGGAAGTTTTTGCTTCTCCTAAGGAGAGATTAGACATGACATTCTTCCTGCTCAATCATGACGCCAGCAGCAGTAGTCATTTCTCAATCAAGGCAATAAACTTAATGGAATTCCTTACACTAAGGAATTAAGCAGATTTAAAAATATCATCTTCCCACCTACCTTTCGATTTGTAGCTTTAATTATTTAAAGGTAAGTGGACATCATTCTCCCCTCAGACATCCCCAAAAGCATTTCAAATTTACTATAATGAATTTAATTCCTCTTCCACTCCTGCCTTTTCCCTCCAACTGTGCACGGTGCCATACCCTCTCTGTGTGACTCAGATAGAACATAGTTCCATACTCTCCTTCATTCCTATGGTTGACTGATCACAAGGAAGTTTTCAGTCTCCCAAACTCCCCTCCTTTGGTGATTAAATTTGAGATCTCCCACATCCCACCTAAGGTTTACTACCACTGTGGATAATGCCCGTCTCCCTCCACTAGAAGGTGTTTATCTTCAAAGATGCCTCATTCAGCTTTTTAACTCAAATGCCTAGAACAATGCCTGAAGAACATGTTAAACGTACTTCTCCCACAACAGGAGCATTTAACAATGAAGACCTTACCTCTACTATAAAAGTATATGACGGCCGGCGCCGCGGCTCACTAGGCTAATCCTCCGCCTAGCGGCGCCGGCACACCGGGTTCTAGTCCCGGTCGGGGCGCCGGATTCTGTCCCGGTTGCCCCTCTTCCAGGCCAGCCCTCTGCTGTGGCCAGGGAGTGCAGTGGAGGATGGCCCAAGTGCTTGGGCTCTGCACCCCATGGGAGACCAGGAAAAGCACCTGGCTCCTGGCTCCTGCCTTCGGATCAGCGCGGTGCGCCAGCCGCGGCGGCCATTGGAGGGTGAACCAACGGCAAAGGAAGACCTTTCTCTCTGTCTCTCTCTCTCACTGTCCACTCTGCCTGTCAAAAATAAAAAATAAAAAAAAAAAAAAAGTATATGACAATAAAATTGTTGGATTGTTGTCCATTTCCTCACAAAATCACTTTCAGGAAGAATTAAGACAAACACTAGCCTAACTAGAGCCATGTCTGAAATTCAGAATGCTGGAAGTATCCTGTGATTTTTTTGTTCCAAAGGTAAAGAATGAGAACAATGACCAATTATTTAAAAATCTCACTTAACTCTGAAATGTTGTTCCGTAAATATATTATCATGATTAAGTTCCACATCTTGGTCAAGCACTTCAAAGATATTTTAATGTACTGTTACTCATTTACAAATACAGATGCAAATTTTAAAACATAACCATTACTCTTTTTTAAGATTTATTTGAAAGTCAAGACAGAGAGAGGGAGAGGGAGAGAGGGAGAGAGGGAGAGAGGGAGAGAGGGAGAGAGGGAGAGAGGGAGAGAGGGAGAGAGGGAGAGAGGGAGAGAGGGAGAGAGGGAGAGAGGGAGAGAGGGAGAGAGGGAGAGAGGGAGAGAGGGAGAGAGGGAGTCTTCCACAATGGCAAGAGCTGCGCTGATCCGGAGCCAGGAGCCAGGAGCTTCCTCCTAGTCTCCCACGCGGGTGCAGGGGCCCAAGCACTTGGGCCATCTTCTACTGCTTTCCCAGGCCATAGCAGAGAGCTGGATCGGAAGAGTTAACAGCTGGGACTAGAACCGGCTCCCACATGGGATGCCAGCACTTCAGGCCAAGGCATTAACCTGCTGCGGCACAGTGGCGGCCCCAACCATTACTTTTTTTTTTTTTTTTTTTTGACAGGCAGAGTTAGACAGTGAGAAAGGTCTTCCTTCCGTTGGTTCACCCCCAAAATGGCCACTATGGCCGGCGCACTGCACCAATCCGAAGCCAGGAGCCAGGTGCTTCCTCCTGGTCTCCCATGCGGGTGCAGGGCCCAAGCACTTGGGCCATCCTCCTCTGCCTTCCCGGGCCACAGCAGAGAGCTAGACTGGAAGAGGAGCAACCGGGACAGAATCTGGCACCCCAACCGGGACTAGAACCTGGGGTGCTGGCACCGCAAGCAGAGGATTAGCCAAGTGAGCCATGGCGCCGGCCCCCAACCATTACTCTTAAAAGGCACGTTTTAAGAATTGATCTTTTAGGGTACCTTGTTTGATTTTGATCCTAATGATTACTTCACACAGGAGAAAAGCAAAAGAGGACAACATGGAAGATGTATGGATGGCCAGACTTTACTGTGAAAGATCCAAAGTTTGCTAGCTTTCCTTCATGGCTCTGTAGCCAAGTCGAATGATAGAAAACTGGACAGACTACTCCAGGAAATCAGATAGCTTACATTATACAGAATTCCCTTCATTCTGACTACCTGACATCAAGGTCTTGAAAAAAAGATAAGCAGACAAATTTGCTCTACTGGCATTCCAACACTAGAGGGAATAATTAATTCCCTCTCCCTCCTCCCTATATTCCTTTAATGCCAAGCCAGTTCATTTGTAAAACTTATAAAACACAACTACCATATATAAATGTCTACTTCCTTAAAATTATACAATTGTGTTAATATATTCATGTATGCAAAAGTACTCACATCCCCTTCCACTCATCTGTTCTTTAACAAATTCTAGGAAATATGGTAGCAAAAACTACTTACAGAACTAGAATGAAGGGGCCAGCGCTGTGGCATGGTGGGATAGGCAGCGAGCTGCAGTGCCAGCATCCCATATGGGTGCCAGTTCGAGGCCTGCCTGCTCCACTTCCGATTCAGCTCTCTGCTATGGCCTGGGAAAACAGCAGAAGGTGGCCCAAGTCCTTGGGCTCCTGGCTCTGGCTCAGCACAGCTCCAGCCATTGCAGCCAATTGGGGAGTGAACCAGTGGATGGAAGACCTCCCATTCTTTCTGCCTCTCCTTCTCCTTCTGTGTAACTCTTTCAAATAAATAAATAAATCTTAAGGAAAAAAAAAAAAACTAGAATGAAAATACTGTGAACTCACAAACTGAGGATAACACATTAAGTCGGTTATTTAATCTTTGTAAACCTCAGTTTATTCATCTGTAAAACAAAGATTATAATCATAACTCTCTCAAAAAGGTATTGTTCTAAGAACTAAGCAGTATAATTCATATAGGGGCCGGCGCTGTGGCGCAGCAGGTTAATGTCCTGGCCTGAAGCTCCGGCATACCATATGAGCACCAGCTTGAAACCCGGCTGCTCCACTTCCAATCCAGCCCTCTGCTATGGCCTGGGAAAGCAGTAGAAGATGGCCCAGGTCCATGGGCCCCTGCACTCTCATGGGAGATCTGGAAGAAGCTCCTGGCTTTGGATCAGTGCAGCTCTGGCCGTTGTGGCCAACTGGAGAGTGAACCTGGATGGAGGATCTCTCTCTCTGCCTCTCCTCTTTCAAATCTTAAAAATATAATGTATATCAAGCATAGAAGGGTACCATTGTAAGAGCTATCAAGTGCATAGTAGTACTTGGGATATAAAAAGCATTTAATTAGTAGAATTCATTGTACTCTTCCTAAATCTAGTGTGTGATTTAAAAAAAAATTCAGAGCTGGGGACAGCACTGTGGCACAACAGGTTGAGGTGCCATTAGCCACTGCGGCATCCCACAAGAGCACCAGTTTAAGTCTAAGTACCATTTAGCTTCCTGCTGATGCTCCTGGGAAAGCAGCAGAGCGGCTCAAGTACTTGGGCCCCTGCATCCATATGGGAGACCAGGATGGAGTTCCTAAGTGCTGGCTGGCTTCAGCCTGACCCAAGCTTTTACAGCCATTTGGAGGAGTGAACCAGCAGATGAAAGCACTCTCATTCACTTGCTTGCTCACTCTCCCTCCCTCCTCCACTGTTCTCTATCTCTGTAACTCCGCCTTTCAAATAATTTAAAGGAAAAAGCAGAGTTACAGAGAGGGAGAGAGGGAGGGAGGGTGAGAAGGGGGAAGGAGGGGGAGAGGGGGAGGGGGGAACAGGGGGAAAGAGGGGAGAAGAGGGGGAGAAAGAGGGGTTTTCCATCTGCTGGTTCACCCCCTAAATGCCAACCATAGCTGTGCCAATGGGCAGTCAGGAGCCAGGAGCTTCATCCAGGTCTCCCATGTGGGTGGCAGGGGCCCAAAGACCTAGGCCATCTTCCACTGCTTTCCCAGGCCATAGCAGAGAGGTGGATCAGAAGTGCAGCATCCAGGACTTGAGCCAGAGTCCAGATGGGATGCTGGCACTGCAGGGGGCGGCTTTACCTGCTACGACACAGTTCTAATTCAATAAATAAATCTTTAAACCAAAGAAGAATAAAAGAAAAATACTGAGCCGAGCTGTCCTTTACTAGAATCACTGATATGCTATCATAAACCATCAACCAACATACCCAATCTGAATGTCTAGAATGCTTTACTTTGTGTATTTATGATCTATGTTGTTTATTAAAGAAAAAAGAATCTGACTCCACTTCTGAACTTCTTGGATACAAAATGGGGGGGGGGGGGGGGGTTCCTGGAATAGGAAGCAGGAGTGAGTCAAGATTATGGCCTCTAAGAAATGACACTCATTTTTAATTAACATCCCAACCAAGCATCTTTTTGGTCCACTAAATTTAAAACAAAGATCAATATAATATTATTCCTGATCACTGGCTTCCAAATAGCAGCTGAGAAGCAATGAAACTACTTCCTTAAACAACAACACTGAATTCCTAGGAAAGGTATTTTTAGTGAAAGAAAATAATGGATACATTTAATAAGACTTCCATTAAACTTTTTTTTTTTTTTTTTTTTGACAGGCAGAGTGGACAGTGAGAGAGAGAGACAGAAAGAGAAAGAGAAAGGTCTTCCTTTGCCATTGGTTCACCCTTCAATGGCCGCCGTGGCTGGCGCTCTGTGACTGGAGCACCGCGCTGATCGGATGGCAGGAGCCAGGTACTTCTCCTGGTCTCCCATGGGGTACAGGGCCCAAGGACTTGGGCCATCCTCCACTGCACTCCCGGGTCACAGCAGAGAGCTGGCCTGAAAGAGGGGCAACCGGGACAGAATCCGGCGCCCCGACCAGGACTAGAACCCAGTGTGCCGGCGCCGCAAGGCGGAGGATTAGCCTATTGAGCTGCGGCGCCGGCCTCCATTAAACCTTAACCATAATTACACAATATTTTTAAACAGTACCTTTATTTTAGTTTCAGTAGTCAAGCAGATTACTGAAATATGCATAGTTTGAAATTATTTTCCTTCTAGATATGACATCAAAATAATTTTAACAGATTCATGGAAAATAACTTGGAGTTTTCCATTCAAGGTAACTCCAAATAGGTAGTATATGCACTCCACTCTCCCAGATACTTGCTACCCAGGGCAATTTAATGTGCTTTATAAATTCTATTAATATACAGCTTCTCTAGGACAGCAATAAACATGTGAGGTTTGATTTAGTCTGACTTCAAATTCCACTAGTAAGGTGACCAATTTCCAATTTCAAAGAAGTCAGCACATTCTACTAGTATTCCAGCTATTCTACTAGTATTCCAGCTCACTGATTGGGAGAAATATCAAGTAAAACTTTCAAAGGACAGAGAGGTAGTATTGAAGCAGAATGGGTTCAATAGGAAGGAATAGGATCACATCAATTTGCATGGTTTCATACTGCTCACAGTAGTAAGCAATAGAAATCAAGAGTGTTTTTCGCCAACCCCATTTTACAGATCTCTTACTAGTACATAAACTGTAGTAGCTTGCTTTATTTTCCTCACTGACTGTACTATTCCCAGTCAGAAATCAGGACTTATTTGTGAAATGCTCAAGCAATGAATGCTCTAACCCATACTCTTGGAAACTAGCTCTATTCCAGGCCAAGATAAGGTCTAGATCTCAGAATCTGTTTTATAAAAAGCATTCTATGTTTTAAAAGTCTCTAAAGTGTTCCTGTACATTCTTTCATCTACAAAGAACCTATTTAACGACCAGGCTTTTTCACTGACTTTTACTTTCTAAGAGGAGAGAGAACAGTCTGGTTGGTTATACATGCAAATAATTTCAAACTTGAAGCCTCCAGAGAATTCTACAAATGGAAAATGACCTGACACAGTCCAACCTTAGACTCAGTTCTGCATTCCTAGACTAATAAGTTGAAAGTCAAGAAGGAGGAGGACAAAGAAAAATAAATACACTTCTGTTCAGTGTACTCATATTTCACTAACCCAATAAAAGTAACTCTTAGGGCAGGCATTTGGTGCAGTCTTTTAAGCTGTTACCTAGGACACTTGCGTCCCACATCAGAGTGCCTGACTGGAGTCCCAGCTACTCCAGCATCCTGTTAATGCCCATTCTAGGAGGCAGCAGAGGATGGTCCAAGTACCTGGTCCCTGGCACCTGCATGAAAGAACCGGATGGAGTTCCAGGTTCCTGGCTTTGGTCTAGCCCAGCCATGGCTGTTGCAGATTTTTGGGCGGTCAATCAGTTGGATAGAAGACTTCACTCTGGTTGATTGTCTCATCTCTCTCAAAATAAAATGAAACTTTAAAAAAAAAAAAAAAAACATATAGAGCTCTCCTTTTTTTATATCTAACCATTTTCTACCCTTGCATTAATTCAAAGAACACATATTTCACTGACACATTATTAAGTACACTTCCTTTAAAAGCTGAGGGGAAACAGTAGTGTCTAGTGCTAATACATTAAAAAAGACATAAATATACAATGGTAACCACCAAAAGAACCAAAAAGGCAAGTTTTCAACATTGGCTGTCCTTTGACAAGCAGGTATGGCTTGAACAGGCTTGTCACTTTATACATACACTACTTCCATGGGTTTAAAAAAAACTAAGGGAGGGAGAGGGGACATTGAAATCTCATTTTCTAGACCACCCAGAGCCAAGAGGCAAAGTTCTTTTACACAGACAACAAACATTAATTACATGCCTTTCACATGCTCCCACTGCTGCATTAACTTCAACACTGAGTCTAAAGATTCAAAATGGCATAATTAGGTCCTTTCTCATTAAGCATGAAAATCTAACCATGGATTTTTACCAAAAAATAGAACTAAAACATTAGACAAAACTAAAATGTGACTTGTTGTAGTCATCCTTTAGCTAATCAAAAAAAAGCCCATCAACAAAGGGAGACAGGAATAAAATAGGCTTTGGGAAAACTTTAAAGGGCCGTCATTTGTGCATTCTCTCATTTTCTAGGCTGGACTAATGTTACATTGTGGGATAGCATAGTTGTTCATGATTCTGATATTTACCGAGTGCCTACTATATGCCAAGCAGCATTTCAAACAATAAGGACAGGGAGGTAAAAATACCTTGTTAAAGTTTATTATATCCCTGGACCAGCACTGTTACACAGGAAGTTAAGAGACCTGTGATGCCAGCATTCCATATGAGGGCTGGTTCGAGTCCTGGCTGCTCCACTTCTGATCCAGCTCCCTGCTAATGCACCTGGGAAGGAGGCAGAAGATGGCCCAAGCACATGGCACCTGCCACTCATGTGGAAGACCCAGTTAGTTCCAGTAGGTCTCAGCCAGTGCAGCCATTTGGGGAGTGAACCAGCAGGTAGAAGATGTCTGTCTCTCTCTTTCTCACTGTCTCCCTAACTCTGCCTTTCACATAGATACTCTTTAAAAAGAAAAAAAAAAAAAAAAGGGCAAAAGTTTATATTATAGTAGACAGCAACAATAAAAAAAAGGAATACATTATAATATATGGGAATGTATTCATCTGTCAATCTTAATGCTTTTATGAAGTCAAGATATACTGAATATTTTAGCACTGCCACCATTCAGATACAATGTGATGACTTAAAACACTGGACAGCAACTCTCAGATAACAACTGAAGGAAAATGAATTTGTTGAAAGTATCAGCTCGCAAAAGCAAAGACATATCTGGAAGAGTAGGTTTGAAAGAAAAGAAACCACAGCACATACATGGGTCAAGAATAGTTCTATCCTTCCTAATCAGGTTTGCTCCTGGCACCAGTTTCAACAACTTGTGGTCAAATGTGTTCCCATCTCCCTTATTTTTCCAATCAATTACTGGGTGCCTATCTAATTAGGACATGCTTTTACTTATGGAAAGGTAAACAGATAGACAAGAATGAAGAGAAAGGGAAGTTATCAATCCTGGACAAAAAAAACTTCCGGAGAATGGTTATTTACAACACTGCCTTTCTTTCTTAACTGCCAAATGATGGTACTGTTAAAATTTGCTAAAGAGATAACAACCATTCACTATGTTGTGATATGCTGCTGGTCCAGGCAGAGCCCCAGTTAGCAATTTTGCATTTTAGCTCCTATTTCTATGACCATTTCTTTAGTGTTCCTCCAAGATTAACTGTCATACTTGGCCAGATTTCCAGAAGTTCCAAAATCAACCACATGCCATAGCAAAGCAAGGATTCGTTAGACCTATGTCTTCAATCAGTGGCAGCTGCCACTGTCCTTACCTTCTACTAAGCCTTGGTATTTGTTATATTAAATTTCAGGAAGAGACTTAGCTCTTTAACAGAAAAGCCCTTTCATTCTCTAGGCAAACTGTCTACAAGCTATCACCCTCAGATGCTACAAAAAGTGAGTCTAGAGCAGCAAGTAGCTCACCAAACTTTATTTAAACAACCAAGAGGGTCATTTTCCTACTATATCAACTCCAAATGTCACAGTAAACGATCAAGATCCTGCTTGTAGAGCACTGACTTGATGCTCTTAATTTCTCATTATTTTCCCAACATGCATCCCTCCATAACTGGTGACACAACAGGTTTATTTCCAGGGGTGTCTTCCTCAATTCAGGGCTCTTAAGTTTGGTTTTCCCTTTCTGGCTCCTTCCGTCTAGAGCTTGGCCATTTAATGTGTTCCTCTAAAAGCTGTCTCTTAGGTACTCTGTCCAGTGTTGTCTCCCTCAAATCTATCAGTCATTTTACAGTGCTGTGAAAGAAGAGCCATATTAATCAACTTATCCCAAGTCATACAGTTAGCCACTGGCAAAGGCTGCATTACAGTCCAAACCCTCTCAAACTCCAAGGCTCATGCATTATTTGAACCTCTCCTTACAACATTATTTCCCACACTAATCTGCCCATATATCCTCACACTCAATATTTTCCAGTGGATTCTCCACCCTAAGATGTTTTATCCAAATGCAACCCTTTCTTCAAATCATGGTCAAGAGTAATCTTCAAACTTACAGCAGATCTAACATGCATGGATTTTCTTCTCTTCCAGGTTTAGTGTATGTTAGTCAACATCACAGAGTGGAGCATCTTTGTACTTTGCATGTGTTATCTCATTTGTTCCCCCCAAAACAACCTGAAAAGGCTGGAATTTGTTAGTCATATTTTACTAGCGGCCCCAAGGTATAAAGCAACTTGACTACGTGTATGCAGTTATTCACAATTACTCCAAAGAGCTGAGATTTACAACTATGTTATTACCTTCAAAGTGTGAGCCCTTTAAATCTGCATACTATGATTCTTTTCTAAAAACTAAACTCAAAACTCCTGATTCTTAGCCTAGAATTCCTTCCCCAAAATCAAACATGTGTTGATAACTGCTGAAGCTAAGAAACAGGAACATAAAAATTCATTGTTATCCTCAAATATATTTTCAAATTTTAAAAGTTTAGACATAGAACCTTTCACAGAGAAATCTTGTTCAATGTCAATGTCTTTCTTCCCTTTCAGCCTACCTCCTCCAGAAATACATCCTATTTTGACTTCACACATCTTTCTTCTTTCAAACATTAGCTTCCCTTCCAAACAGTGTGCATTTTTTTAACCAAACTAAATTCACATAGATGACAAGTTGCACATGCATTAGCTTCTTCTTTAACTCCCAGAGGGAAGAGGGTCTCATCTAGTAATATAAATCTGTGGTCTCGCAGGATTATGTACCACCCTTTCATCCTTGGATCCAAACTATGACTCTCTTTGGCACATGGCAAATCAAACTCTTGCAATCCCACTGAGCCTGTTCCCCTGAGGTGTAAGGAAGAAGGCCAGACAGGTTTTTGTTTTGTTTTGTTTTGTTTTTTTGACAGAGTTAGAGAGTGAGAGAGTGAGAGGGAGAGAGAGAAAGGTCTTCCTTTTTCCATTGGTTCACCCCCAAAATGGCCGCTACGTCTGGCACATTGCACCGATCCGAAGCCAGGAGCCAGGTGCTTTCTCCTGGTCTCCCATGCGGGTGCAGGGCCCAGCACTTGGGCCATCCTCCACTGCCTTCCCCGGGCCACAGCAGAGAGCTGGACTGGAAGAGGAGCAACCGGGACAGAATTGGCGCCCCAACCAGGACTAGAGCCCAGGGTGCCGGCGCTGCAGGCAGAGGATTAACCAAGTGAGCCGCGGCGCCGGCCCAAAAGGCAAGACGGTTTTTGTTAAGCCACCTTCACATCTGATAGACTTAGATTTTAAAGGTCATTTAGAACATTAAAAAAAAAAAAAAAATCCCTGGAAGCTGTAACTAATAGAGTCACAGATGACTGGAGACCTAGAATTACCACAAACCCAAGAGAGATAAGAGCTTGCTTGAAGAAATCATACTACATGAACAAATTGTCATCCCCAATCCCAAAGATGAAGAAATTTAAGATAATCTCAGAATCCAAACTAATGGATGTAAAAGTGAAAATGTTAAGAGTGGGAAATCAAAATCTGATAGTGTTATTACAAAATATAATAATGTTTATAAATTCACCAAAATGCTGCTTCTGAGTATGACAATCAAACCTTCTTATTCCACAATACTGTGTTTACTAAGTGGAATGTTTCTTGTTAGGTACTATAGGGACATAACAATTAAAATTTCTCCCTTCTCTAAAGTAAGATACATAACATATATAACTACAATATAAGACAGAAGTAAAGACTGCAGGCCTGTGTCAAAACAGCCAAGAATCTGGGTAGAATATCACTATTGGCTGCAGTAATAGAAGAGGTAACATGACAGAACTGAGAAAGTAGAATCAAAAAGTAGAGCATGGCCCCCGAAAATTGCAAAGTAATGAGTCAAAGAAAGGCCTCAACATTATCATGAAATCTGCCTCAAGCACAGATTTCTACTTGGCTGTATACATGCTAACGTGAACTTCTATGTACTTGAAAAAGACACAATCTCTGACCTAAACTACAAGTCCACAGGCATTGAAGTCACATTGCTGGAAATTCAATTTTGCTGGGATAGGTTTTACACAGCTACTACAGTCAAGGGTGAGGAAAAGCAGAACTCTTGGATCAATGGTTTCTGGCAGACAAGGCTAAATATGGCAGTTTCAAAGAGCAATAGGTTCTTTAAACAGTAGTTATAGCTGCAAATCAAAGTATAAATCATCACCTGCATGTAGAAAGGGCTGTAGATCAAACATCAGCCTTTTTCAGGTTCATCTACAAATACCAGAGAGTTAACACCAACAATGTCTTCACCTTCCAACTCCAACAGCATTTTAGAAATTACAATATAATGTATTAGTTGAATGTAGGGTACTCTTTAACATAATGAATCCATCTCCCAATTCAAATAAAACATTATGAATAAAAATCAGTCATAAGAAAACATCATGTGCAGTGTTTCCCCCAAACTGTGTCCTGGGTTGTACATATGTATCTTTTACCTTTTATTCAAGAGAAGCAAAAATGAAGTTTTTATCATCTCCTGGAGAATCACGGAGAAAAACCTCTGAACAGAAGCAAATCTTTAGTACATTTTTCAAGTATTAATAAAAAATGTTTGGTAACTTCAGGAAAAATTTTATAAAAATGAAAATAATTTTTGCCCTCTTGATAGAGAATACACACATTAACAAAAACTCAAAATGTGAGCCTAAAAAAATTAAAATGATATAGCACCTTCACCTTTAATCAATTTGCACCAACCACTCACTGTTCATTGAGGCAAACCTACATCAACATCACAAAAATTTTTGTTTAAAGACAACTGCTCCTAACCAAGGAAATTTAGGCCATGCTCAAAGTTAAATTTTGGAATAATTTTTAAGGCAAAACACATAAAATTTAGCAAGCAAAACTTTTAAAATATAGAAATGGCTAAACTCAGCTTTCACTATTTGAAAGATTTTTTAAAAACCTCACTTCAAAGAAAAAAAATACTGAATTTTTTCATGATATCAATTCTATTTTTAGCAATAAAGTACTTTGCAGTCTTAAAGTCTTACAGCTAAAAAACCCTTAAATTATTCTGCCTAAAAGCCAGGTGTTTAAATTCATTCATTTGCCTCATCGGGTTTTGCCAAACCTCAAACACAGGGTTCAAATATATCCATCACAAAGTACGATGGTGCGTTTTCTCCTGAGTACATTTTAACAATTTACTCTTCTATTGGATCATTTACAAAGTAAAAATGTAATTCCTTAACTCAGTAAAAGTAACTTTCTTGATTTTCCTGAAAGGATGAAGAGGAAACTCCACTTGAATAACCTCCATTTACATTTTCCAACAATTTATGCAAGCTTTCTTCAATCTACAATCTACAAATCGGATGTCAGAGTAATAATTTAGTTTTTAGTTCTCATCTCAACTTTCATTGTTGCTTTAGTGCCTCATCCACTGCCAATGTGTTAAGAGAAGCTGAGAAGCAAAAAAGGAAAAGAACTAGATCAAACAAAAAGACCAATTTTCAAAATAACGCATAATAATGTTAGCTAGTCAAAACCTGCAGTACTTCTGCCACTTAAACCTTCAAAACAGCAACCTGTTTTTCCCCCACTCTATTCCACAACTGGATAGACTTCTGAGAAAGGGTAAACTCTGAAGAGAAAACCCGCATCTATGCGAAAGTAAACTCGAAGAATTACAAACCTCAGAACTCAAAGCAACCTTAGTTTCTCGTTCCTGTACTTTTAATAACGACAACCCGCCACACATCTTCATTTGAGTTCCTCCGATGATGAATGCTTCCATTGAGGACACCTATTTTACTAAACTATTAGATAGCTGTTTCTTTCCTAAGATCACCTGTGCACTCTGGAGCTCCACACAAGCTTAACTGCTCGAAATGAAAGCTCACTACAGAATATCAAAAGGCCTTTTTCAGAGATTCTCATCCCCAAATACACTGAGTTCCCATTATAAAAAATGCTAACAAAGTCAGGAAAACCTGCTCCTGTTTGTCCTTTTAAAATAACACTCTGCTTTATTCACAGGTTTCTTTTTTCTCTTCAATATTCAGTACATTTATATGACAATGGGGTTTGATCAGGAAAACTCAGTCTCTTCAAATGCTAATAAGCTCTAGAAAGTTTAGATAAAAATCTACTAAAATTCATCTGGGGCCAGCCCTGTTGTGCAGCCAGTTAAGCCACTGTCTGCATCCCATACCAGACAACCATCTTCTGTTCCACTTCCAATCCAGTTTCCTGCTAATGGGAAAGGAACAGAAGATGACCCAAGTGCTTGGCCCTCTGCACCCACGTGGGAGACACAGACGAAGCTCCTAGCTCCTGGATTTGGCTTGGCCCAGCCCCAGCCACTGTGGCCATTTGAGAAGTGAACCGGTGGATCTAAGATCTCTCTCTGTAACCCTGCCTTTCAAGTAAATAAAATTAAAAACAAAAATTCAATCATTGTTAACAGACTGAAAAATGGCACCTTGACAACTAGATATCTACATGCAAAAGTGTACTGGAACCACATTTCATACCAGATAAAAATTAACATAAAATCAATCAACAACCTCAAGTAAAAGCTAACACTGTAAAACTCCTACTGGAAAACATGTAAATCTTTATGACCTTGGATGAGGCAATGATTTCTTAGATGCCAAAAGCACAAGCAACAAAAGGAAAAAAAATTGACATTATCAAAATTAGTAACTTTGTACTTCAAAGGACACCATCAGGAAAGTGGGGGGAAAAAAATCAACCTAGAGAAAGAGAAAATTTTCCTAAGTTATACCATAAGGAACTTATATCTGGAACACATGAATACTACAACACAATAATGAAATTAATTTTAAAATCTAAACAGATACAACCAATAAGCACACAAAAAACATCATTAACCACGGGGCAATACAAATAGAAATTACAATGAGATACCATTTCCCATCCACCAGGATGCTAATCAACAAACAGTAATAAATGCTAGCAAGCAGTGAGAAACTGAAACCCTTGTGTGCTGCAGGTAGAACTGTAAAATGATACACAGCTTCAGGAAACAATCTGGCAGTTCCTCAATTATTAAAATTTCATCAGAAAGAATGAATTAGAATTTCAAAAACATACTTAGTGACAAAATTGACAGGAACCATTACAGGATTCCACACAAATGAAAAGGCACATTAAGACATGTTTCCCTTCCATATGTTACCAATGGCTAGAACAACTCATTTCTCAATTCTAGGTGGCACTAAAACAGATAATGCACTTGATGTGCCAAAGAGAAATCCTGGCAATTTTCATTATAATTGCCACTGACAGACAATTAAAACAGCACACTAACTTATTCAATTCCAGATTTTCAAATAAAAACATTACCCTTCAAAGAAAGATTTTATATTCAAATAGTAAGTTGGAGATCAATGACTTCTACTCAAATTATGAAACAGACTAATAATTAGAGAGCTTAATAAAACTGAATACAGCTGCAAACTTTTTAAAAGGTGATAAAGCACTAGAAATGCTGACTCCTCTCAAATAAGAAAAAAGTTGTTAGAGCAGATTGCTTGTCCCACTCTCAACACTTTCTGCTTCAACTACATGATCTGGGATTTAGCCATGAATCACTTTGAAAGCTACTATAGGATCCTGAATAATCTACCATCATTCTTTTTTTTAAAGATTTATTTATTTATTATTTGAAAGGCAGAGTTAGAGAGAGGCAGACAGAGGTCTTCCATCCAATGGTTCACTCCCCAATTGGCCGCAAGGCCGGAGCTGCACTGATCCCAAGCCAGGAGCCAGGAGCCTCCTCCAGGTCTTCCCACGTGGGTGCAGGGGCCCAAGGACTTGGGTCATCTTCCACTGCTTTCCCAGGCCATAGCAGAGAGCTGGATTGGAAGTGGAACAGCCAGGACTCAAACCGGCACCCACATGGGATGGCAGCACTACAGGCGGCAGTTTTACCTGCAACACCACAGTACCAGACCCCCAACATTCTTTTAAGAAAAGAAAATGGTGATATTAATAATCCAGTGATCAATTCTCAAACATCATTTACCAAACATGGAGTATGTAATAAAATAAGATACATCAGAGAACCTATTATAGTTCCCGGAACTTTCTGGTTTGTTTGCTCCAACTGCTACAATTTCTTTTTAACCTGCTCGTGTCATGCTTCTCAAGCCCTGCATCCTGAGTCCACGAGGTACACATTAATGCTTGCTCCTCTGAACCTGTGTTCTCACCATACCACTCATCATACACTTACTAGCAACTTTATCATCTGTTTAGCCATTTGGACAACCTATCAAACCAAGTTCCAAGGTAGCCTACTGCCAGACATTTTCTCAGAATTCTTTGCACATACTCTTAGTACTATGGGGCAAAAAATGTGCTCAGTAAATAATCTGAATCAATTTATCACTGATTTCACCCCAGAAAAAAAAAGTCAAGCTTTTAGAGACAAATGAAGTCAAAATCAAATACTTCCGGTGGGAGGGTGGTTATGGGGGAGAAGCAATGTAATCCAAAAGTTGTACTTATCAAATTTATATCTATTAAATAAAAGTTTTCTATTTAAAAAAATCAAATACTTCCATAATGAATATACATGTTAGGATACTTAGGTTTATGTTTAGAAATAAGAGCACTAGAGCCGGCGCCGCGGCTCACTAGGCTAATCCTCCGCCTAGCGGCGCCGGCACACAGGGTTCTAGTCCCGGTCGGGGCGCCGGATTCTGTCCCGGTTGCCCCTTTTCCAGGCCAGCTCTCTGCTGTGGCCCGGGAGTGCAGTGGAGGATGGCCCAGGTGCTTGGGCCCTGCACCCCATGGGAGACCAGGAAAAGCACCTGGCTCCTGGCTCCTGCCATCGGATCAGCGCGGTGCGCCGGCTGCAGCGCGCCGGCCACGGCGGCCATTGGAGGGTGAAGCAACGGCAAAAAGGAAGACCTTTCTCTGTCTCTCTCTCTCTGTCCACTCTGCCTGTCAAAAAAAAAAAAAAAAAAAAAAAAAAAAGAGCACTAGAATGGGAGATTCAAAAAACTAGCCTTCAACAACTTAGATTATAACTCTAACAGGTCAAGTAACCTACAGTTCTCCTCACATAGTATGCACTCACAATTCACAAATAAGGGTATTCGTTTTAAAGATTAATTTGCCACATTCTAATCAGGATGGGGCCTGCTGTCCAAAATAATTCATTCCATGCCGTATTATTTACATCAGAAATATCTTGTGTGTTATGGCATTCATCTTGACATGAGAGGCTCAGCTTGGGTACACAGCTCCCAGAAACGCCCTTCAAAACAAGATCAGTTTTTGATTCTATCTCCAGCATCAGAAAAACTAGCAGAGAATTCCACAACAATTTAGAGATGGTTCAAATCACCTGAAATTCTTAGGAATCATCCTATGATATTATATTATTACATTACTCTGATTATTCTATAGTATTTCTATATGATTACAATACAGTATCTTTCATCTGTCAGTCCTTTGTAGACTGTGAAGGCCTGCGTCATTGCAGGCCTTTGAGTAATCAGTCAGCGGATGGGAGAACACTGGCACACACTCTCTTTTCTTCCTACCCCACCTTTCAAATAAATAAAAATGTATTCAGTTTTTAAAAATTCATCGTAAGCGGGGCCAGCGCTGTGGCACAACAGGTTAAAGCCCTGGCATCCCATATTAGTGCTGGTTCTAGTCCCAGCTGCTCCTCTTCCAATCCAGCTCTCTGCTGGAACCTGGGAAAGCAGAAGATGGCCCAAGCCCTTGGGCCCCTGCACCCACATGGGAGACCGGGAAGAAGCTCCTGGCTCTTCACTTTGGATTGGCTCAGCAACAGCCGTAGTGGCCATTTGGGGAGTGAACCAATGGAAGGAAGACCTTTCTGTCTCTCAATGTCTATAACTCTACCTATCAAATAAATTTAAAAAATTTAAAATAAAAAAATTTCATTATAAGCACTACCATCATATACAAAACCAAAAGTCACGATTAAATGAAGGAAATAGTTACAACTCACAGCCCAGAGAATTAACTTCCTTTATATGTCAAGAGATCTCGTAAGAAAATAATCTTCCAGTCAAAGATATATGAAATAAACAGCATACAGAACATAAACATTTTACAGCTTAAAATACTAAGTACTGCTCGACTTTATCATGAGACTAATACAAATTAAGATTTCATTAAGAAAACCCTATAAAATCTAGACAAATCTCAGAATGCTGAGCAAATAAGCCATAAATAAGAGCACATGCTGTATGGTTTATATAAAGTACCAAAATAATGAACTGATGCTGTAAGTCAGGAAAACGGTTACCTTCCCAGAAGCTGGGAATGGAGCAAACTGTACACTGTATACTGGGATTGATATACAGATGTGTGTTCAAGTTGTGAAATTCATCAAACTTTCGTCTTTACATGCTATACATGTTATATACTAATGAAACACATATTTTTAAAAAATTACAAGATAGGGGCTGGCACTGTGGCACAGGGGGTTAATGCCCTGGCCAGAAGCGCCAGCATCCCATATGGGCGCCGGTTCTAGTCCCGGCTGCTCCACTTCCAATCCAGCTCTCTGCTATGGCCTGGGATAGCAGTAGAAGATGGCCCAAGTCCTTGGGCCCCTACACCCACGTGGGAGACCTAGAAGAAGCTCCAGGCTCCTGGCTTCGTAATGGCACAGCTCCGGCCATTGCAGCCAATTGGGGAGTGAACCATCGGATAGAAAACCTCTCTCTCTCTTTCTCTCTGCCTCTCCTCTCTTGGAGTAACTCTGACTTTCAAATAAATAAATAAATCTTCAAAAAAAATTACAAGATACAACTTTACCACCAGTGTGGTAAAGATAAAAAGTTCTATAACGCTCTGTAGTACCCATTCAGTGCTAAAAGGAGTATCAATTACCATAACTTATATGTGGACAGACTAGCAATGAAATTTAAAAATGCATGTATTCTTTGACCCAGTAATTCCACTGTGGAAAATAGACCTACACACATGGAAAATAACAAATGAGCACACAATGTGATTCAGGGCAACATTAGCAAAACAAATGAAACAACCCACTGTCCATCAACAGCCACCTGGTAACAAACTATTAATCAAAAAGGAAGAAATTCTTCAGGTAGTGGCATTGTGATCATCAGGACATGCCATTAAACTAATGGGGGTACATGGGCAAAGCTGCGTGCTATAATCTACTATCTTAGGGAGGAAAACGGGAGAAGACACATTACATACTGGTCTTCTCTGGACGGACATGTAACAATCTGATGATACTGGTTGCTCCAGGGAGAACCAAGTGGCTGGCAAACAGGTGCGGAAAGATCTTTTTCTATATACACTTCTGTACATTTTAAATTCTGAATCACATTAAAATATTAAAAAATCAAGCTAAAAAAATCCTCAAAGAGAATGAAAAATAGAGATCCATTAACAGATGATCAGACTTTAGACTAATTGCTGATGATTTCTCCACGAAGTGCCATCTAGAAATAATTTCAAAGAAAAGGTCACCATAGTAGGGATTTTTTTTTTTAAAGATTTATTTTTTTATCTGAAAGGCAGAGTTACAAAGAAAAGAGATGGGGAGGGAGAATCAGAGATCTTCCACCTGGTGTTTCACTCCCCAAATGGCCTTAAGGGTCCAGGGATGGGCCAGTTAGAAGCCAGCAGCTAGGAACTTAAGGGTCTCTCACACAGGTACAGGGGTCCAAGCACTTGGGCCATCCTCTGTTGCTTCCCCAGGAGCATTAGCAAGCAGCTAGATCTGAAGTGCAGCAGCTGTGACGTGAACTATCATCTGTATGGGATGCTGGTGTCCCAGGAAGCAGCTTTACCCACTATGCCCCAACACCAGCCCCTATATTAGGGATTACCTAAATTACCTGGGCTTATAGGTACCACAATCCAGTTTTCAAACCTTCAGCAAATTGAGTACCTTGAAATGGATACCTCTAAAGACCATATGACATGCATCCAATAAAAGATGATTGAGGGGTGGGTGTTTGGCCTGGCAGTTAGGACACCAGTTGGTACTCCATATCATATATCTGGGTACTAGGGTTTGAGTCTCACCTCCAGCTTCCTGCCAGTGTGTACCCTGGGAAGCAACAGTGATGGCTCAAGTTGTTGGGTCCATGCCACCCATGTGGGAGACCAGGATTAACTCCCCAGCTCCCTGTTTCACCTTGCCCTAAAGAAACAGTGGACAGAAGCTCTCTGTCTCTACCTCTCAAATAAGCAATATATAAAATTTTTTAAATTAAGATAACTGAGAGAATCTAAACCATTAGTATAAAATGGAAGTAAGAAAAATAGACAAAACTGGGACTCCAGAAGTTATTGTTAGTCTGGAATTAGCAAACTTTAAGGAGCATAACTTGCTACTGAGAAGTTATGTACTGTCATCCCATAAGGGAGCCAGCTGAGTCCCTGCTGCTCCACTTCCCATCCAGCTCCCTGCTAATGGCCTGAGAAAGCAGTGAAGGATGAGCCAAGTACTTGGGCCCTTGCACCCACTTGGGGCTCCTGACTCCTGGCTGTGGATCAGCCCAGTTCTGGCCGTTGTGGCCATTTGGGGTGTGAACCAACATATGGAAGATCTCTCACTGCCCTTTAAATAAATAAATAAATCTTTTAAATTAAAGGTTATGCTGGCTAGCATTCACAATGAGGGTGTAACTCTGACTCACCTTCTGTATAACTCTGCCTTTCAAATAAACAATAAATCTTTAATTTAAACAGATTTTCCATCTGCTGGTACACTGACCAAATGGCCCCAAAAGCCAAGCTGAATCAGGCCAAAGCCAGGAGCCAGGAACTCCACTTGCATCTCCCACATGGGTTGCAGCACTGAAGTAATGGAGCCATAATCGGTCTCCCAGGATACACATTAGCAGGAAGCTGGACCAGAAACACAGTTGCCAGGACTCAAACCAGGCACTCCAATATGGGATGTGAGCATCTCAAGTAGCAGCTTGACCTGCTGCACCACAGTGCCTCTCCCAGTACTTAACTTTCAAGCCTCAGACACCATTCATGTGAAGTAGGGGTATTATTACTCACCTCTGGTGTCCTCTTGAGAATTAAAGATAATACATATTAAAAAGAATTAGCACATTATTTGGCAAATACAAGATACTCAAAAAATGATAGATGTTATTGCCTAACTGGCCTGACAAAAGTATTAGAATTGTCTTCGTGGGGAACACTTCAGAGACATTCTGCATTGTCCAACCCTTCCTCCAAGTCACAGAGCAGCACAAAGAAAACTGAGACTGCCTTATTTGTCTAGTCATAAAGACTCTGAAGGACAAGTGAAGGAGAGATTAAGGAATTCCATGAAGCGGAACAGAATCACACTTTTATACCCTTTCTTATCACCAACTGCCTCCTGACCTCAACATGGCATGAAGTGCCTGAACTTCCAAAGAAACTTAGGTCCCCCGTATAAAAGTTCTGCCATTGTGAATATCCACTGCCAAACCCTAAACACATTAATGAGGTCACTGACATTTTCCAACACAGACAACATTCCTGTTCTTACTGGTAAACTGAAACAGACTTTTAAAAGTACATTAAAAAGCACCGTGAGCCTGAGTATATTCTTGAAATAAGAGAAGCAGTGGCATGGGACTCAGAGCTGGTCAAAGCACAACACACACTGATTCATTCTATTGCTTTGAAATCATGGTCCAAGATGCTTTGGCCTATGTGTATCAGGCTGCCAGCACTGCTTCTTATTAACAGTGAGATTGACGGATTGTACCTGGCTTTAAGAGACTCTGGAGTGTTCTACCATTGAAGCTAGTTACAATTGCCTCTATGGCCAACAGGGTATGAGAAGCCCTGCTGGGACTGCATTGCGGGTTCCCTGGTTCCAAAGTCCTCAAACAGATCCGTGAGGGTGGGACAAGGACATCCAAAAGGCCCTACATAGGGAGGACCACTTCTGGTTCACTGCTGGAGCTAGCCAGTGGCTGTGATGTGCGACCTTCCTTTAAAGCAGCTGCTGTACTGCTACCTTTTTCAGAAATAAACCACATATTGATCAGAACTGTTATTCTGAAT
Source organism: Oryctolagus cuniculus (assembly GCF_964237555.1). NCBI lineage: Eukaryota > Metazoa > Chordata > Mammalia > Lagomorpha > Leporidae > Oryctolagus > Oryctolagus cuniculus. The sequence continues at coordinate 102,769,922 of NC_091435.1, read as the reverse complement.
CATGTGAGTCTTTTTAACAATCCAACATTATTACCACTGTTAGTGGAACAAAAAAATAGTAACAGATTATAAAAATTGATTTAAAGAAAATGATAATAGTGAAGCCACAGAAGCAATGGGATTAAGAAATATGGCCAGGAAAGGAACACAGAACACATAGGCTGGATACAAACAACAAGGGCCTGAGCAAGAGACAAGGAGGTAAGAGAATCACAAGCAGAGCAAGTGAGTGACTGTGAGGCAAGAATAACTTTGATCAGAGCAGAAGCTAAGAGGGGCTGGAGTGCTGAGCAAGGAACAACGGTAAAAAATAAATCAGAGGGCCTTTAAAATTTGGATTTCAACTAACCTAATATGTTTCTCATTATTCTCCACTACCTCTATCTGCTCATAAAGCCCTTTGCCTTCACTCCAACATTTATAACATTTATAATGCCTAATACTCTAAGAGAAAAAGGAGCAATTTCACAGCTCAAAATAATTGATTCCGTGAATCAACATTATCTTATTATCTGTTCCTTCATATTACAGTTTCAATACATATGCCCTAAAGCTCCTGCCCCAATCTGCTCCAAAGTTCTGCTCACTTTTTACACTAGATGTGTGCACAATAAACATACACTGTGCTCAATAATGACTTAAGAACCAGATCTATTTTCTCTCTGTGGTCAGAATAAAACATACACACATATTAGATTGCATAATCTTGTGTTTCAGTTGTTGTGATTTAGTTTTAGAGGAACTACATAGCTTCTATTGTCTTGGGATTTTCAATCCCAGTGCCCTTTCTCCCCTTAGCCAAAAGTTAAAAAACAAAGAGAAAGAGAGGGTACTGCTGATACGGAAGGGAATACCCAACAATTCAGCCCGTTAAGACTGTGTTACATTCTAAGACACATATCTATTATCCATAAAGCTAAAAACAGAACTATCAGCTATGGTCAAAACTGCACTACCATTGTCTCAAACACCTAGCTTTGCCCCTTTAAAATGAGTACTGTTTTTCCTTAACTGCCTTATGCTTCCTTAAAGTAAAACCCCACTTTACTGGAGGTAATTTAAGAGATTCTGTTCCTTAAAACTTTTTAAAAAATACACATCTAACATTTCAGCCCCCTGACACTTCCTCCTACAGGTTACTATACCTCTTACATACTCTACCAATATCCTTCTCATCCTGTCTGGCAGTGATGTCAATATGTCTGTTAGGTTATAAAAAGTTATCTCTGGGGCTAGTGTTGTGGCAAAGCAGGTAAAGCCGCCACCTGTAACGCCAATGTCCACTATGGGCACCGGTTCATGTACAGGCTGCTTCAGTTGCCTGCTAATGGCCAAGGAGCCCCCGCCAGCTCCTGGCTTCAACCTGGCCCAACCCTGGTCATTGAGGCCATATGGGAGGGACCCCGCAGAGGGAAAATCTTTCTCTTTTTATTAAAAACAAAAAAGTTACCTCCCGAAAGGCAACACCAATGGCAGTGTTTGAATCTCAGTGACAACTTAATAAATAGCTGGCATATAGTTAAAAAAAAGGGGGGGGGGGGTGCGGCAGCGGCGGCGCTGTGGCGCAGTGGGTTAAAGCCCCGGCCTGAAGCGCCAGCATCCCACATGGGTGCCAGTTCTAGTCCTGGCTGCTCCTCTTCCAATCCAGCTCTCTGTTATGGCCTGGGATAGCAGAAGATGGTCCAAATCCTTGAGCCCCTGCACCCACATGGGAGACCTCGAAGAAGCTCCTGGCTCCTGGCTTCGGATCAGTGCAGCTCCAGTCGTTGCAGCCATCTGGGGAGTGAACCAGCAGATGGGAGACCTCTCTCACTGTCTCTCCCTCTCTGTAACTCTTTCAAATTAAAAAAAAAAAAAAAAAATCTTAAAAAAAAAAAAGACAGTAACAGATGGCTTCAATTAAATATATACATCATTCCTGGCACTTCTATACACTTGGTATTTCTAATCCTCAAAAATTAGGCTAAGAAAGAAGATACGCAAAGGAGGACACTACTCAAAACCATTACACTAGAACAACCTTGGTTGACTTGAACCCAAATTTCTCCATCTTACTATTTCAAAAACTCAAGATCTAATTCCAGAGTTTTCAAAAACCAATTTGAGGATCATGAAATAAATTTAGTGAATCATACCCCTTTCTAAATGAAACAGACAATATGAGTTTAACAGATGACTGGCAACTACTATTTCATGAGACACTAATTTCAGTTTTATAAACATACACACGACAGTGACGCTAAATGTGAATATTACTACAGATCCAGCCGAAGAAGTCTGAAAGCCATGAACACAAGCACTGTCATTATTACTGTTGTATATATGGACATATCCTTTCAACTTTTCATCAAAAGCAAGATGTTTAAAACATTTGGGCACTAAAATCTTTCACTTAATGTCCTACATACATTACCAAAACTGAAATTAGGTTTAAAAGCTGTTAAGTGAATGAAAAACCTTTGGGTCATAAATAGCGTATTTCTCTCTCATTGGTCAAATGTCTTGTGAAACTCTGCTCCACATCTCTAAGACGGTAAAGAACAGAAATAAAGTAGCTGTTGTGCCCTTCACTCTCTTCCCCAGGGCTTTTACCAACTCATTTTCCAAAATGTTTCCCTGCTTTGCTGTGTTTCACTAAAGGTAACAACCCAATTTTTATCAGCTTTCTGCCCATTTTCTTGAGTAACCAGATTACATATTCTCCAATATATGCAGTTTCTTAAAAAAGATAACTTCACTCTTATGCATAACCTTATAAAAGGCACACAGTTTACATCAATTTATTATATATGTCAAAATAGCCGGCAGAGACAATTTCAAATGTTCCCAACTCAAAGAAATGATCAGTGTTTGAGGTAATGGAAATAAATACCAGCTACCCTGATTTGATCGTGACATACACCCATGCATTCCAGAACTCATTCTGTTCTCCAGAGATATGTACAATTCCTGTGAGTCAAATGAAAAGGAGGGAAAGCGTACTCAGCACATGATGGCACACAATGTGAGGAAGGTCAGGCACATTTCCTTCCTCAAGAGGCTGAATGCCTAAAGAACAGCAGCGAGCATTATGGCAGAACGAAAATTAAAATTTCTTTTGAACTGGGAGGAAAACAGATGACTTATTAAATCTGTTAAGGCACCATACCAACGGAATGTACATACGTTAAGACAAAGATATGTCTGGGGACACTTACAATCAGTAACAAATTAATGAACTCCAGGAAAAGGCAGTGGACTAAATATACACCTGTCTCTCCTCCTTCCCCAGTGAGCGCATCACATGAAGGGCCCAAACTGTTTCATCAAACTCTGACTGCAGCTTCACACACATATCCAAGGCAGCAATGCTGAATGCATACTTTACTGTGCATCACAGTAACAAAAAATAAAGAAGGAATATGAAAGGATAACTAGTTCAGAAGAAGAAAATATGTTAGTGGATGATCACAAGTTTCAAAGAATTCTGGGCAGACAAAACAGAAAAGAGAAAAAAACTTGTCTATTAATCAAGAACATATTAGAGAATTTACAAATTACAGTCAAATTAATCACATCCACAATGAGAAGGAAAGGGTCTTCAATTACCTGTATTCTGGACAAATGACCTCATCCTCTGCCCTGATGAACAGAGATGCTTATAATGCCAACTTCTGATTTTAGGATAAAGCCAGAAAAGTGATCAATACCAAGTGGGCATGGGAGGAAGCATTTGGGGCACTGCATGGGACATCTGCATTCTACATCAGAATGCCTAGGGGCGGAGCTGCCAAGTAGCAGGTAAAGCTGCCTCCTGCAGTCCTGGCAGCTGGAGACCAGGCTGCTCCATTTCTAAACCAGCTCTCTGCTATGGCCTGTAAAAGCAGTAGAGGATGGCCCAAGCACTTGGGCCCATGGAGAAGCCCCTGGCTTCAGATCAGCTCAGCTCCGGCCAAGGCAGCCATTTGGGGAGTGAACCAGCAGATGGGAGATCTCTCTCTAACTCTTTCAGATAAATAATTCTTTTTTCAAAAACGCTTGAGTTCAAGTCCCAGCTTTGCCTGATAATGTGCACCCTGGGAGGCAGCCTGATGGAGAACCAGGCTGAGTTTACAGCTTCTGGCTTCAGCCTGGCCCATCCCCAACCCAACTGATGGGAACATCTGGGGAGTTAAGCAACAGAAGCAATAGCTCACTTGCTGTCTCTAACATTTTTTCAAGTGGGCATTACTGCCCAGGTAAGGCTTCTGCTAAGAGGGGTCAGACCTAATAGACAAGTAAAGAAAAATGCAACCACACCAGATTTTAAATGCAAAAAGGATGAGAAAGGAGAAGTTGGAAAAAAGAAAGAGGTGAGGACCTCTCAACAGTGTCTAAGTGAAAAGTAGCAAAGCTGCCCTTCTGAAGCACTAAGACACCACGATCATCCCAGTGAACAGTGCACCACTTCACCTGCTGATTCCTTACTCTCACTCCCTGCTGCACATCTAACCCCCACTTCACAGAAGCCATTTTCAAGACCACTCTACAACAAGAGAAGACCACTCCATCATACAACTGCTACAACTAACAAGATGCACCAAGCATCTGCTGAAACCTCACAGCATAAAAGAGAAGAAGCTGGGGCCAGCACTGTGGCATGGCAGGTAAAGCCGCCACTTGTAGCACCAGCATCCCAAGTGGGTGCCCATTTAAGTCCCAACTGCTCTACTCTCCGATACAGCTCCTGGCTAATGAACCTGGAGGCCCAAGTGTTTGGGCCTCTGAACCCACATGGGAGATCCAGAAGAAGCTCTTGGCTTCAGATCGGTCCAGCTCAGGCCGTTGGGGCTATTTGGGGAGTGAACCAGCAGATGGAAGACCTCTCTGTCTTTGCCTCTCTTTCTATGTAACTCTGCCTTTCAAATAAATAAATGTTTCGGGGGAAAAAAATGAACAAGATGTACAGAGGTATTAACAAAGACAACAGAAATCAGGAAACAGATAAATATGTTAATTCTCATTAATATCCTCAGAGGAACTGAAGAAAATGCAGCAAGATAAAAGAGATCACATATAAAAGCAAAAGCAAGGGCCATTAAAAATTATTAAAGCATAAAAATAAGTTAATGCAGTTATGTAATAAAATGGGCAGACTAAACATCAAAGTATTTACCCATAATAATAGGCTGAGGCAATACCCTAGAAGGTTACAGAAAATAACAAGTGAGAATTTTAAAAAATTAAAATATGAAGTAAAATCTAGGAAGCCCAACATTCACTTAGATATGACATCCAAAAATGGAAAAGAGAAATGGAAGGAAATTGGTTTAAAAAGGAGCAAGGCAAGCTTTCCAAGAGCTAACAAACCATTTTTCAGCCTTTTGGCTAGGATCAGGTGAAGATCTGAACAAATACTGAGCTGTCAAATTGAAAAGACTCACAGAGAAACAAGAAAAACAAAGATCTGTAACTAGATTCATGCTAATAAAACTTTAGAATGCCAAGAAAACTGCCAGAGAGAAACCAGAATCACTCTAACATCCAACTTCTCATCAGAAATACTGGGTGCTAGGGCCACTATTGTGGCACAGCAGGTTAAGCCGCAGCCTGTGATGCCAGAATCCTATGAGACTGGTTTGAGTCCCAACTGTTCCACTTCTGATCCAGTTCCCCACTAATGTGCCTGGGAAAGCAGAAGATGGCCCATGTACCTGGGCCCCATCCCATATGAGGGGACCTGGTTGGAATCCAGACCTGGCCCAGCCCAGGCCACTGTACCCAGTTGGGGAGGGAACCAGTGGATGGAAGATCTCTGTCTCTCTGACAGCACTGCTTTTCAAATAAATAAGTAAATCATTTGGAAGGAAGGGAGGCATGGAGCAAGTGAGTGAGCTGAAAGACAACAGAGCAGCAACCTCCAAGTTTTAAGAGAAAAATATTTTAAAATTAGATTCCTTTTAACTGGGCACTTGCCCAACATGTGTGATACACATGGGTTACCAGGTGTACAGCCAAAGGGCTCTGCTGAGAACAGTGTCAATCACACACAAGTACTACCATGTTCTCATGTACGCAGCACACCACAGAAAAGGCTGGAGAGTGCTGCTCTGAAGTTAGACTGCCACTGAGTCAAAAGAAATGTATTTCCAGACATTTAAGAACTAAAATTGCATTTCTATGAAAAAACTGAAAAAGGCACAGCAGCCAAACAAAACAGGAATGCAAGCAAACATGAGATAAAAGACATACAGATGCTGAACATGACCCAGAACTAACAAGTGGAAAAGAAACGAAGAATGCACTTGTCACTGACAGTGGGAGCAAAGGTCAATCTCACAATATCAAATTTTCTTCCCCATAAATACTACATGATAAATGATAGTCATAACAATTGGTAATGATGCTTTTCAATTTCAAAAAACCATCCTGCAGGGCCAGTACTGTGACACAGAGGGTTAAAGCCCCGGCCTGCAGCACCGACATCCTATATGGTTGCCAGTTTGTGTCTTGGCTGCTCCACTCCCAATTCAGTTCTCTGCTATGGCCTAGGAAAATAGTAGAAGATGGTCCAAGTCCTTGGGGCGCTGCACCCACATGGGAGACCGGGAAGAAGCTCCTAGCTCCCAGCTTCAGATCAGCTCAGCTCTGGCCGTTGCGGTCATTTGGGGAGTGAACCAGTGGATGGAAGACCCCTCTCTCTCTGGCTCTACCTCTGTGTCTTACAAATAAAATAAATCTTTAAAAAAAAAAAAAATCCTGTAAGGTAAAAAAGGGAGGTACAAAACTAAGTAGTTGCAAACTCTAACCTTTCATCTGGTAAAAAAAAAATAAGTTGTTATTTAAGATTTATTTATTTACTTGAAAGAGTAGCAGAGGCAGAGAATGAGAAAGAGGGTCTTGCATCCACTGGTTCATTCCCAGTTGGCTGCAACAGCTGGAGCTGTGCCAATCCAAAGACAGGCATCTGGAGCTTCCTCTGGGTTTCCTCTGGGTGCGGAGTCCCAAAGACGTGGGCCATCTTCTACTGCTTTCCCAGGCCATAGCACAGAGCTGGGTCAGAAGTGAAGCAGCCAGGTCGCCAACCGGTGCCCATATGGGACGCTGGTGTTGCAGGCCAGGGCTTTAACCCTCTGTGCCACAGTACAGAGGGCCCACAGAATAGTTTTTTGAAGTTGAAAAGCATCATTACTAATTGTTATGACTACACCACAGCATGGGCCCCAAAATAAAAGCTGAAATGAGTAAGAACAAATTCTTTAATTTCTGCAAAACTCTCATATTAAACATGTCTCATGGTTAAAATATCCAAAAATAGAAATCTTTAGTACAATGCATTATTTAAAATCACTAAACCAAGCAAGAACCACCCCGAACTTTTAAACCTCTAGAAAGCATGGTGTGAGAGAAAAGAAGATACTTACTTTTCTTCATACCATTCTAACGTTTTGAGCTTTTTCTAACACATGCTTGTGTTAGTTTAAATTTAAAACCTGATTTTTATTTCCTTACCAAAATTAGAATCTTTAGGAGCCAGCATTGTGGCACAGCAGACTGAGGCACAGTGGGTTGTGCCAGCATCCCATATGGGCACTGTTTCTCGTTCCAGCTGCTCCACTTCTAATTCAGCTCCCTGCTAACAGCCTGGGAAAATACACAGAGGTTGGCCCAAGTGCCTGGGCCCTTGGCACCCACATGACAGACAGGGATGAAGCTCCAGACTTTGGCCTGGCCTAGCACTAGCTATTGTGGCCTTCTAGGGTGCAAAGCAAGGAATAGAAGACTTCTGTCTGCAGCTCTTTCGACAAAAATTTAAAAAAAAAAAAAAAAACCTTAAAAATATATACTCATGTGCATATAAAACTTTCTGCACTAAAATACATTTCTAATTCTATTTTTCATGTACTTTCTGTAATACCATGTGTTTACATGACAGAATTTTTACAATATTACAGGTTATCAATTCAAAAACAGTATGCATAACCTCAATTGCTACTAGGATTATTTGAAATATTTTCACATTTTTATATACACACGCAACACATTAAAACACAGTAAAGTTGTACACCAAACTCTCAACAACAGCATCTTCAGTGAATGGAAGGGGCCCAAGCTGAGAACTTTTACGTGTCACTTTATAGTATACACTTGTTCTATCTGGTTGTTTCATTAATTTTTAGAGTGTGGGCAACAAATAAAGGACGACCTCTTGGTGGGAAGAAAGGAAAAAGCAGGGTCTCAAAAAGAGGTATTTTACACCTACATTCATAGCAGCATTATTCTCACTAGCCGAGAGGTAGGATCTACTGACAGTGAAATGGATAAACAAGACGCAGTATAGATGCATACACTGGACTACTAGTCAGCCTTGAAACAAGACAGGGGCCAGCGCTGTAGCATAGCAGGTAAAGCCACCACCTACAGTGCCAGCATCCCATATGGGCACAGGTTCCAGTCCCAGCTACTCCACTTCCAATCCAGCTCTTCCCTATGGCCAGGGAAAGCAGCAGAACATGGCCCAAATCCTTGGGCCCCTGCACCCACGTGGGAGACTGGGAAGAAATTCCTGGTTCCTGGCTTCGGATCAGCACAGCTCCGGCCACTGCGGACCACTGGGGAATGAACCAGCGGATGGAGGGTCGGTCGGTCAGTCGGTCTCTCTCTCTCTCTCTCTCTCTCTCTCTGCCTCTCTCCTCTCTCTGTGTAACATCGACTTTCAAATAAATAAATAAATCTTTAAAAATAAATAATCCATCTAAAAAAAAACCACAATGACATTCCAATACACTGCAATATGGGTAAACTTTGAGGACATTATGCTAAATGATATAAGGCAGTTCAAAAAAAAGACAAATACTGGGGCCAGCGCTGTGGCAAACAAGGTTAAGCTGCAAGCATCCCATACAGGCATCAGTTCCTGTTTTGGTTTACCCACTTCCAATCTAGCACCCTACTAAATGGCTTGGGAAAAGCAGAAGATGGCCCAAGTGTTTCGTCCCCTGCCAAACACACAGGAGACTTGGATGAAGCTCCAGGTTCTGGCTTCACCCTGGCCCAGCACTGGCTGTTGCAAACATCTGGGGAGTAAACCAGCAGATGGAAGATCGATCTCCATCCATTCCTCCTTCCCTCTCACTCTCTCTTCCCTGTCTTTCCTTCTCTCATAAATACTCCAGGGTAGATAACAGTCGTAACAATTGGCAATGATGCTTTTCAGTTTTAAAATTGAAACCTCTGACTTTCAAATACACCAAAAAAAAAAAAAAAAAAAAGTAAACAGATGGGCCAGCATGACACACCAGGTAAAGCCACCATCTGTGACATCAGCATTTCATACAGTCACTGGTTCAAGACCAGCTGCTCCACTTACAATCCAGCTCCCTGCTAATGCACCTGGGAAAGCAGCAGAGGATAGCCCAGGGGTCTGGACCCCTGCACTCATGTGGCAGACTTGGAAGAAGCTTCGGGCCCCTGAATTCAGTCTGGACCAACCCTGGCCATTGTGGCCACTTAGGGACTGAACCAGAGGATGGAAAATCTGTCTATCCCTCTCTCTTTGTAACACTGACTTTAAAGTAAACAAACAAATTTAAAAAAAAAAAAAAAGGATAAATACTGTATGACACAACAAAAGTAGGGAAATTCATAAAGACCAAAAAATAAATAAGAGGTGGCTGCCAGTGCCTAGAGGAAGGCAAGAGTGGGAGGTTGCTCTTTAATGAGCAGTTTCAGTTTTGTAAGAAGAGTTTGGGACACTGAGTGCACAATAACAATATACTTAAAACTACTGAACTGTATATTTAAAAATGGTTGTTTGTAACTTTCATGTCTATTTTACAATTAAAAATGCATTTTAAAAACTGAAATGGGCCGGCACTATGGCATAGCAGGTAAAGCCACTCCCTGCAGTGCCGGCATCCCATATGGGAGCTGGTTCAAGTCCCGGCTGCTCTACTTCCCATCCAGCTCTCTGTTATGGCCTGAGAAAGCAGTAGAAGATGGTCCAAGTCCTTGGGCCCCTGCACCTACGTGGGAGACCTGGAAGCTCTGGCTCCTGGCTTCGGATCAGCTCAGCTCTGGCTGTTGCAGCCAACTGGGGAGTGAACCATCAGATGGAAGACCTCTCTTTCTCTGCCTCTCCTTCTCTCTCTGTGTAACTCTGACTTGCAAATAAATCTTTTAAAAAATTCCAATTTTTTTTCTTAAAGATTTATTTAAAAGGCAGAGTTAGTTACAGAGAAGATGGAGGGAAAGAGGGAAACAGAGAAAGGACAGATAAAGGGTATCACTTCCCAAATGGCCACAACAGCCAGGGCTGGGACAGGCTGAAGCCAGGAAGGAGCCCAGAATTCCATTCAGTCTCTCTCATGAGTGACAGGGATTCAAGCATTTGAGCCATCGTCTGCTGCTTTCCCAGGCACATTAGCAGGGAGCTGGATGGGAAGTGGAGCAGCCAGGACTCAGATTGGCACCTATATGGAATGCTGACACTGTAGACAGCGACTTAACCGTCTGTAACCACAACACTGGCCGCAAATTTGGAAATTTCAAGTTAAAATATAAATAAATAAAACATACATGGAAAATGATACATCAGTGCCATCAGGGGAAATATACTCAAACTTCATTAATTCATGGATTTTCAATTTCCAGTGAGCCTGCTTGCTAAACTTTGCATTTAACTCCAAAGTTACCATTTGGGACATATTCGTGGTCAGATACAGACATGCACAGAAGGTGGAAAAATTTTAGTTGCTCACTTACTTCCAGTTGAGGTCAAGCAAGGCAGCACATACCTTCCTGTCTCACAGTAACACTATAAAAATCCTCCATCTGGCCTCTTTAGTGCCACAATTTTGCATTTTTGTGCTCTTTACTGGTTGTATCACTATTTAAAACAGCCCAATAGAGGACTGAAGTGCTATCTAGTGATCCTAGGTGTGAAAAGGCTGTGATATGCCTTATGGAGAAAGTTATGTGCATTAGAGAAGTTTTATTCACACGAGTTACAGGGCTGTTCACTTTTAGTGTATCATTAATGAATCAAAACATATAGAGCTATGTTACACAGTTCATGGAAAAATGAGATTAAAAGGTAAGTCTATTTTTGTCCAAAGAACCCTTGAAATCCATGTACACAGAGTCTCCAAAAAGGTAATTCAAATGCATATTCTGAAAAATACTTAGCATGGATTTCCTAATCTTTGCACCAAAATAAACTTACCTTTTAATTCCATTTTTCCATGAACTATTTGAAGTACTCTAATAAGACAGATGTCTGGTAAATTAATTTTGTTACAGCCTGAGTGCCTGAAAACAAGATTGTGGAAACTGCAGTAGAAAGCTACAGAGGGCGGGACATACACACCCACAGACAGCAGAGTGGGACAACACTTCTAACAGCACCGGAGAGAGTTCAAACGAAAGGACATTCATGGTGTAAATTCCTGACTCAAGCCACTAACAGGGAAGAAGGCAGTTATATTAAGCATGACATAAAAGAATCCTCCTCCATTCTTTAAAGCAGGAGTCAAACTTTCTTCTGTAAAGGAGCAAATGCTTATTCTGGGGAGTTGGGGGGAGGTATAGGTCTCTAGCATAACCACCTAATGGTGAAGTAAAAGCAGCCATAAAAAATGTGTGTTTCAATAAAACTACATTGGGCCAGCACCACGGCTCAATATGCTAATCCTCTGCCTGCGGCGCCTGCACACCGGGTTCAGATCCTGGTCGGGGCGCCAAATTCTGTCCCGTTGCTCTTCAAGTTCAGCTCTCTTCTGTGGCCCAGGAGTGCAGTGGAAGATGGCCCAAGTGCTTGGGCCCTGCACCCACATGGGAGACCAGGAGAACCTGGCTCCTGGCTTCAGATCAGCGTGGTGCGCTGGCCGCAGCAGCCATTGGGGAGTGAACCAATGGAAAAGAAAGACCTTTCTGTCTCTTTCTCACTGTCCACTCTGCCTGTCAAAAAAAATAATAAATAAATAAAGCTACATTGAAAAATACTTATGAGGGGCCAGCGCTGTGGTGCAGTGGGTTAACACCCTGGCCTGAAGCACTGGCATCCCATATGGGTGCCAGTTCGAGACTCAGCTGCTCCACTTCCAATCCAGCTCTCTGCTGTGGCCTGAGAAAGCAGCAGAAGATGGCCCCAAGTGCTTGGGCCCAGGCACCCATGTGGGGAGACCTGGAAGAAGCTCCTGGATCCTGGCTTCGGATCAGCGCAGCTCCAGCTGTTGTGGCCATCTGGGAGTGAACCACTGGATGGAAGACCTCTCTTTCTCCCTGCCTCTCCTCTCTGTGTATAATTCTTTCAAATAAAAAATCTTAAAAAAAAAAAAGGAAAAGAAAAATACATATGAAATCCTATGAATTTCATAGAATGTCTATAGACTGTCCATTTGACATAATATTAACATTCTTTTTTGTTTCTTCAATGATTTAAAAATGTAAAAACTATTTTTAGATTCTGGGTCCCATAAAAGCAATGGTAATACCACATTTGTCATGCAGGCTGTAGCCTGCCAACAGCTGCTCTAAAACTTTCAAAACTTGGGGGCCCCTAGGGCTGGCACTGTGGTGCGGCAGGTTAAAGCAGTTCTGGCAACCTATATGGGCGACAGTTTGAGTACTGGATGCTCCACTTCTGAATTCAGCTCCCTGCTAATGCACCTGGGAAAGCAGCGGAGGATGGCCCAAGTCCTTGGGCCTGCACCTACATGGAAAACCTGGAAGAAGCTCCTGGCTTTTGATAAGCTCAGTTCTGGCCATCGTGGCCATTTGGGGAGTGAACCAGCAGATGGGAGACCTACCTCTCTCTATAACTCTTTCAAATAAAATAAATCTTAAGAACAGGGGCCAACATTGTGGGTAATAATGGGTTAAGATGCCTACTACAACACCAGCATCCCCTATGAGCACTGGTTTCAGTTCCAGCTGCTCTACTTCCAATCCAGCTGCCAGCTAATGCCCCTTCCACCCCATGGAGAACAGGATGGAGTTCTAGGTTCCTGGCTTCAGCCTGGGTCAACCCTAGCTGTTGCAGCCATTTGGGAAGTAGACCAGAAGACTGGCTGCTTGTTCACTCTCTTGCTCTCCCCATCACCACCAACTCTGCCTTTCAAACAAAAATATATCTTAAAAAAAAAATAATAAATGAAGAGTGAGGAGAAGTGGGAGGCAAGGCAGGTATGGCAGGAAGAATCACTATATTCTTAAAGTTGTACAAAGGTTTCTTTGGGGAAAAAAATAAAGTTAACTGAAAATTTAAAAAATGAAAATTAAACTTTTAAAGTCAAATACCAAATGCATAGGTTAACTGTTTAATTATGACATCACGCAAAGCCAGGCAAAGTTCAAAGAAACAAGAACTTAGAGGCAATAAAACTTTTTTATATAAAGGAAACTTGGAAAGTCCCTAAAACTGTAACATAAGGAAATTCCATTATAATCTTATATGATCTATACCATAGATATGGAAACTACAGCACAAGGTTCAAATCTGACCCACCATGTTTTTATAAATAAAGTTTTATTGGAACATAGGCCCATTTATGTATTGTCTGAGGTACTTTAGCACTGCAATGACAAAACTTAGCACTTTCTCAGTGATTTTATATTTAACCCCTTATTGAATATCTTACAAACTCTATGACACACAGGACATAAGCCACCATGAAACAAAGTCACAGCCTTTCAATGGTCGGAGATCCAGAACCTCTGGAACAAAAGAAAAATGAAGTACCCTTCAGGGGAATATCCAGCCCGAGGGCTACAGAAAGCCCACAATACCATCTGGTCTGGCCCCATCAAGGCAACCACAGGCAGAACTTGAAATTCAATAAATCTATAGCAGGATAATTTTTAAGCTGGTAGTTTTATATGGCCCACAAATATTGTTATAAATATCCAAATGGCCCTGGCAGAAACAAGGTTCCACCCCTGCTTTAGATAAAGCTCTATCACAAGCACTGTGATCTTCTTCTTGGGAAAAAGGAAGGGGAGGGAAGGGGAGGGGAGGGGAGGGGAGGGGAGGGGAGGGGAGGAAAAGGCCAACAGCTACTTAACAGGGTAATCACGTGTATGGTGAAATATCCAGCCTTTTGCAGGACTATACAACAAACGTCAAGACCTAGAGAGGACTACTGTGATACATTTGTCAGAACAAGGGATCACAATGGTCACATAATATACAAAGTTTTGGCAGGAGTCCATTTAACAGAGTGGCTCAATCCTCCTATCTCATGGCTATTTCCCCAGGCACTGAATGTATATCTGTGAAGGGTAGTCTCAGGTTACCACCAACTGACAAAATCCCACACTGATGCCATGACAGGTGAAGGAACAGGGCAGTACTGTATCAAGACAAAATTAACAGCTCCCTCTCCAAAATGCACTGCATTGCTAGAATTATCAAAGAACTGAAAATTACAGGGGTTGTAATCCCTGGCAGATATTGGCTTAATCTAACTACCTGGCTGATGCAGAACACAAATGTTCTCAAAGGATGATAGTACTGAATGATCACAAGTACTGCTTGTATTCAAATTTGATCTGTATAATGTACCTGATATGCAGCTACAGTTCTGACAAATGGTTTATTTCCACAAACAGAAGCAATGTGCTATCATTTGGTTTGGACAGTGTACATATTTCACTACACTGCCTCAGGTTAGGTCAACTTTCTAGCTTCTACAGAATCTTAAATCATTTCACTACACCAAACATGACATGGTCCACTACACTGATAAGATCAAGCCAAAAGAATCTTTTCAGGATAAAGCAGTAGTACTCTAGATGCCTTGATAAGACATGCATGCAAGAAAACAGAAAGCAAGTATCAATAAAATACAAGGTCTTTACACTCCTAATGAAGGTCTAGGGACCAGTAAACTGTAGCATGTCACAACATTCCCAAATAAAAGCATATTTCACAGGGGACAAACAGCCATGTGGTACAAGATGCGTACATCCCAAATCTTTGTATCTGGACAGTATTTATCTTATTCTGGCTACCTGAGAAACAAGTCCGTTATTTATAATCTTTTTATTTTAAAAGAATGAGTTTTTAAGTTCTAAAACAACTCACATACCAAGTTAAAGCAGATACCTTCCATAAATTGTACAGGTTTTTTAGGTGAGTGCCTGTGACAACTGAAACTGTTTAAGAAAAGGTACACATGCTACTTAGACCCGTAGGTATCTGCCGTTGTGAACATCCATCACTACTAAAAGCTTGAATGAGCTCTTTAATTTGTGAATGTTTCCACATTTAGAGATCCAGCAACTACTGTGGAAATAACAATTTAAAATCCCCAGCCTCCCTAACAGTTAGGACAGAGAACATCACTCCATCTCTAAAGTAAACCTCCAAGAAACTGCGATTACAGCACTATACAGAGCTTCCATCCTTGCTTATGCATGTGGTATTTGATGCTGGCAAGAGTAATGCTAGCCATCTCCCAGTTGCTGCAATGCAGGGTACCTGTCACTAAAAACACAAGCAGTGACAGCAGCAGGATCCACCATCAAATTGAAAACCTGGTACTCGGTACTCAGAATCACTTTCTCAACTTTCATTCTGCAATTATTTCAGCCATGTTCCCAAAAGGCTGGACTCTTTCTACCACTTTCCAATGACTTGGAACTACCTGATATTCTTCAATAATTTCCTATTCTTACTACAATAAGCACAGTGAGTTTTGTTGATAATAACTTACAATACTTGTATAATTCATATTCTGTATTAAAAAAAAAAAAAAAAAAAACCTGAGGCTTAAAATGGCTAGGTGAGGTGGACATTTTGGCCTAGCAGTTAAAACCCTCGCATTCCACATCAGAGTGTCTAGATTCAAGTCACAGCTCAGCTCCTGCTCCCAGTTGCCTGCCATTGTGCACTCTAGGAAACAGCAGGTGATGGCTCAAGTATGTAGGTCCCTGCCACTCTCGGTGGAAGACCCGGACTGAGTTCCTGGTGCCCAGTTTTGGCCCTGGGACTGAATGTTGCTGGCATTTGGAAGATGAAACAGCATACAGGAGATCTTTCCATCTGCCTGTCTCACTCAAATAATAATTTTTAAATGGCCAAGGGCCAGGGTTGTGGCTCAGCAGGTTAATGCCCTGGCCTGAAGCACCAGCATCCCATATGGTCACCAGTTCGAGACCCGGCTGCTCCACTTCCGATCCAGCTCTCTGCTATGGCCTGGGAAAGCAGAGCTGGACCAAGACGTTGGGCCCTGCGCCCACATGGGAGACCCAGAAGAAGCTCCTGGCTTCAGATCAGCGCAGCTCCGTTGTTGCGGCCAGTTGGGGAGTGAACCATCGAATGGAAGACCTCTCTCTCTCTCTCTGCTTCTCCTCTCTGTATAACTCTTTCAAATAAATAAAATAAAATTTTAAAACAAAATGGCCAAGAAAATTTTCTGATAATGGATTTCTTAAATCTCAAAGTTTATTTCATTAAAAGGAGGGGGGAGTATCATCATGTTCTTAGAATTGTATCTACAAAGCTCAATGAATCTGTTAAAACTAATTAAAAATTTTAAAGATAAATAAAAATTTTAGGCTTATTTTGTAATATATTAAGTCTGCAATTAAGTAGTACAGGAAAGGAAATGAAACAAATTTATCAACAATGCTCTAAAACAGATTGGCAAATCAGCACCTATGCACAAAATCCAATCTACTTTGTATAGCCCACAAGCTAAAATTAGTAATTACATTTTTAAATGCTGAAAGGGGAATGTGAAAAATCATATGAATTTCAACTTCAGTTTGCATCACCAATAAGTTTCCCAAAACACAGACATTTCTATTCATCTACATACTCCAACTGGCTGTGTCCCATTACAAGAGCAGACTTCGGTTGCCTGAAGATATGCTATCTCTATTTATAGAAACAGTGTGTTGACCTCTGGTCTATAATTATTCTAATTTAATGGAGGAATTGTCTATGTAAACAAATCTAAGTACGTATGCATGAGACTTCAAAAAGTTTGTGCAAAAATGAAATTTGTTAACTTTATTGGGGTAGATATTTGGCCCAGTGGTGAAGACACTACTTAAGAAACCAATGTTTGGCCGGCGCCGCAGCTCACTAGGCTAATCCTCCGCCTTGTGGCGCCGGCACACCAGGTTCTAGTCCCAGTCGGGGCGCCGGATTCTGTCCCGGTTGCCCCTCTTCCAGGCCAGCTCTCTGCTATGGCCAGGGAGTGCAGTGGAGGATGGCCCAAGTGCTTGGGCCCTGCACTCACATGGGAGACCAGGAGAAGCACCTGGCTCCTGGCTTCGGATCAGCGCGATGCACCGGCCGCAGTGCGCCAGCTGCAGCGGCCATTGGAGGGTGAACCAACAGCAAAGGAAGACCTTTCTCTCTGTCTCACTGTCCACTCTGCCTGTCCAAAAAAAAAAAAAAAAAAGAAAAGAAAAGAAAGAAAGAAACCAATGTTTCATGAGAGTGGCTGCTTTCAAAGCCAGCTCTTCTGCTTCCAAACCAGCTAATGCATATCCAGAGAGGCATCAGGTAATAACTACCCACAGCAGAGACCTGGACAGAGTTCCTGGTTCCCAGAGTTGGCCCTGACCCAGACCAAGCTGTTGCAGGCATTTGAGGGTATCAGCAGATAGGAGATCTGTCCTATTTGAAAGGTGGAGTTAGAGAGGAAAACAATTCTTAAGGATGTATTCTCATTTAGAAGTGTGAGTGTGAGGAGAGTGATGTGGTGGGTTCAGCCGCCACCTTAAGTACCAGTACCCCATAAGGACGCTGGTCTAAACCATGGCTGCTCTACTTCCCATCCAGCTCCCTGCTGATGAGCTTGGGAGGGCAGAGGAAGATGGCCCAAGTCCTAGCTCCTGTCTCCTGGCTTTGTGGTTGCCCAGCCTTGGTCATGGTGGCCATTTGGGGAGTATATCAGCAGATGAAAGAACTCTCTCTCTTCCTCTCTCTCTCTCTGCCTTTCAAATGAATAAGTCTTCGATAAAAATAAATAAATAATGGAAGTTTGGTGCAAAAAAATTTGAAATGCATGCATAATTTTTAAATACATTGTGTGAACTTTGTTAAAGTCCTTCCTATGTATTTATATCATTCCAGATTACCTACTTTGAAAATATAACACAGAGTATTACAAAATTTATTCAGTTAAAGTTACATTGGAAAGTCCCAATGCCAGCGCTGTGGCATGGTGGGTTAACGCCCTGGCCTGAACCACCGGCATCCCATACAGGCGCGGGTTCGAGACCCGGCTGTTCCACTTCCCATCCAGCTCTCTGCTATGGCCTGAGAAAGCAGTAGAAGATGGCCCAAGTCCTTGGGCCCCTGCACCCACGTGGGAGACCTGGAAGAAGCTCCTGGCTCTTGGCTTCGGATCCACGCAGCTCCGGCCGTTGCAGCCAACTGGGGAGTGAACCGTCGGATGGAAGACCTCTCTCTCTCTCTCTCTGCCTCTCCTCTATGTAACTTAGACTCTCAAATAAATAAATCTTAAAAAAAAAAAAAAAAAAAAAAAAAAAAAAGTCAGAGAAAAATTGGGATTTTGCCTATCTGCTCCCATAGCAAGTGTAGACATATGAAACTACAAGTTAGTATCAAAAAAATGCTGTTTTCAGAACAATCAAGATGCTGTTAATCAAAACTCAAATGTACCCCATGTATCTTTGCCAGAATCAGAAAGGCTAACAGTAAGTGTTTTCTTATTCTTTTTTATAACTGGCACTGAGTTTTTAAAGGAATGTATATGAGAACAATATTCAAAAGCACAGAAGAGAAGTAAACAATATGACAACAAAAAGGTTGACATTCTGGCACAGAAAAAAAAAAAAAAAAGAGTCCTCAATTCCCTAAAGCTAGGCCAAATGAGCCAAAACAGAAATTCACAGGTGAATGACTGGAACACACAGCTAAAAATTGCTCACAGAAGGATAGATGCCAAAATCCAGAGACCAAAGTTACCAAGTCACTAAAACTAAAAACTGACCAGATGTCAATCTTTTCTTCCTCTTTCAGCAATACTGAGTTACCTCGCAAACAATTAAAAAATAAATTAAAAACACTGCACAGCTCTGTTATACTCAGATTCAGCCACTGATTTTCCTGTCATGTAATCCGTTTTATAAATTCCCAACTTCACATGTCTTTACCTAACCCCCAAAAGAACCTCTATGTGGAAAAATAAACACCACATATAAGGCTTTGTTCAAATGCTATGATGCTAAGATGGCAACAGAAAGGAATTAGTTAGGCACACTTTGACATAATCCCAGCTAAGGGTAAGCTAGGAATGGAACAGAGGGAATTATTAATGAAGAGAAACAGTCTTAAAATTTGGGTTTTCTTTACCTTCATTTAACAACTTAAGATACAAATTGGAACTACTCATGAGAATCTGAGTTCTGACCTTGTTATACTAGAATATGAACTGGGTTATTCAGAACTTAAAATACATTCTCTCCTGGAAAGAAGCATATATATGACAGTGCTGTTTCTAAAGTAGATAGCTCAGAGAAGATAATAACGATAATAAACAGATAATGCAGTTGTGATACACAGGAAGTTGGGACACTTGCCCAGGGGCATAATGATACGGTATCAAAGCTAGAAGGAGGGTCAAATCTATGACTCTTCAAACCACACATTTTTCAAAGTGAACCATCTCTACTTAAATTTTAATATATGTCTCAGAATAGTTTAATTTCACCAGGATGTATCAGAAGCATTATTAAGCTTCTCATTCATTAGTTGGTGATGGTCTAAATAATGAAATAGCAAACAGACAGAATATGAACTCAGCTGTATTCCAGAACACCTGAGCTATATCCTGTCTCAGTTACCATGACATCTCATAGTAATTTTTCACTATCCAAGGGAAAAGGAGAGAGACAGTAAGTTTTTGTCCTAAATACTGCTAAACAGAATTTATTCCAAGCTGATTCAAATGAGTAACAGTAGTGAGGAAATTTCAAGAATAAGTTAAATATATTTATGGCAAACTAAAAGTTACTCATTTGGCCCGTATTAAAAATCTTCTTCCAAAGATGCTTACACCCTCATCCTTCATTTCAGTGTGCAGGACCTCCCTTTAAGTTGCAAAGTCCAACTGCGAAATGCACATTTCACTCCACACTCCCAAGACCAGCACCCTTCCTCTCTCTTTGGTCTCCCAGAAGCCAAGCATCTGACAGACTGCAGATGTACTCTATTAAGAATTTCAACAGAGGGCTGGCGCCGTGGCTCACTAGGCTGATCCTCCGACTGCAGCGCCAGCATCCTGGGTTCTAGTCCCGGTTGCTCCTCTTCCAGTCCAGCTCTCTGCTGTGGCCAGGGAAGGCAGTGGAGACGGCCCAGGTGCTTGGGCCCTGCACCCGCATGGGAGACCGGGAGGAAGAACCTGGCTCCTCACTTTGGATCGGCGCAGCAGCCATTTGGGGGGTGAACCAACGGGAAAGGAAGACCTTTCTCTCTGTCTCTCTGTGTGTCTCTCTCTCTCACTGTCTAACTCTGCCTGGCAAAAAAAAAAAAAAAAAAAAGTTTCCACAGAAAGCTGCTATGTCCACATGTTATTTCCCTCATGCTCTCGGGCCGTGGCTTCTACGCCTTCTTTTTTATTTTCTATATGGATTTCTCCAGCTCTCATTCCCACAGCCTCTTAGAATGTAACCTGCCGGTGCCATGGCTCAATAGGCTAATCCTCCACCTGCAGTGCCGGTACACCGGGTTCTAGTCCCGGTCGGGGCGCTGGATTCTGTCCCGGTTGCCCCTCTTCCAGGCCAGCTCTCTGCTGTGGCCCGGGAGTGCAGTGGAGGACGGCCCAAGTGCTTGGGCCCTGCACCCCATGGGAGACCAGGGGAAGCACCTGGCTCCTGCCTTCGGATCAGTGGGATGTGCCAGCTTGGCGCACCGGCCGCGGCAGCCATTGGAGGGGCAACCAATGGAAAAGACCTTTCTCTCTGTCTCTCTCTCTCACTGTCCACTCTGCCTGTCAAGAAAGAAAGAAAAGAAAGGAAAGAAAGAAACCTACCATTTACTTTGCTCTTCACTGGCCCTAATTGAATTGTCATTGCTTGCATCTCCTATTTTTCTGTTTTTCACATTTTTCGCTCTTTATTTTCCACACAGCTTTCCTAAAAGCTGTTTTGCTCCTCACAATTCCCCTCTCATGCTCCTGTCCAGCTCAATGTATCCGATAGAATTATACTGCTTGAAGACATATCAAGACTGTCTTTTATAGACCTCCAAAAAAGTAAACTAAATGGCCTGGTGCCCCACAGTTGTTTAACAACAAAGCCAAGATTTAATGCAATATAGGATACTTCTTCACCAACTAAGAATTTACCTTACCTACTACTGTATAAAGCCTTGTTTCAGCAATAATTTGGAGAGGCATATAAGGAAGAATAATATTAAATTAAAACTAACGGGCCGGCGCCGCGGCTCACTAGGCTAATCCTCCACCTTGTGGTGCCGGCACACCGGGTTCTAGTCCCGGTCGGGGCGCTGGATTCTGTCCCGGTTGCCCCTCTTCCAGGCCAGCTCTCTGCTGTGGCCAGGGAGTGCAGTGGAGGATGGCCCAAGTACTTGGGCCCTGCACCCCATGGGAGACCAGGAGAAGCACCTGGCTCCTGGTTTCGGATCAGCGCGATGCGCCGGCCACAGCGCACCGGCCGCGGTGGCCATTGGAGGGTGAACCAACGGCAAAAAGGAAGAGCTTTCTCTCTCTCTCACTGTCCACTCTGCCTGTCAAAAATAAAAAATAAAAAAAACCACTAATGGGGGCTGGTGCCGTGGCACAGTAGGTTAATCCTCCACCTGCAGCACCAGCATCCCATATGGGTGCTGGTTCTATTCCAGCTGCTCTTGTTCTGATCTAGCTCTCTGCTGTGGCCTGGGAAAGCAGTAGAAGAAGGCCTAAGTCCTTGGGCCCCTGCACCCGCATGCTCGGAGACCAGGAGAAAGCACCTGGCTCCTGGCATGGAATTGGCACGGCTCCAGCCATTGCGGCCATTTGGGGAGTGAACCAACGGAAGACCTTTCTGTCTCTCCCTCTCATGGTCTGTAACTCTACCTCTCAAACAAAAAAATCTTTAAAAAAAAAAAAAAAAAAAAAAAAAAAAAAAGCACAGGGCACAGCGCCGTGGCTCACTTGGTTAATCCTCCGCCTGTGGCGCCAGCATCCCATATGGGCTCCGGGTTCTAGTCCTGGTTGCTCCTCTTCCAGTCCAGCTCTCTGCTGTGGCCCGGGAAGGCAGTGGAGGATGGCCCAAGTGCTTGGGTCCTGCACCTGCATGGGAGACCAGGAGGAAGCACCTGGCTCCTGGCTCAGCGCCGGCCGTAGGGGCCACTTGGGGAGTGATCCAACGGAAGGAAGACCTTTCTCTTTCTCTGTCTATAACTCTACTTATCAAATTTAAAAAAAAAAAAAAACTAATGTACAATAAAAAGAACTGAAGACAGAAATGAAGCTAGTACATGAAAGTTCTTGTTAAAATCCCATTTTTCCAAAGCAGACGTACAAGAAGTCAAAGACATGTATATCACCATCAAAGAGAGAAACAAAAATCAAAACCACAGTAAGATACTTCGCCACCCATGAGACTGTCTACGATACTAAAGAAAAAAATGCAATTTGCTCAACCCAGGTCAAAATCACCCAAAACTATTTGTATACAAATAGAATTTTTACAATGCATCAAGATTTTAAATAGATATTTCTCTAAAGATGTAAAACTGACCAACATGCATATGAAATGAAAAGATGTTCAATATCACAATCATTTTAACGCAAATCATAACCATGAGATATCAACTCACATCCATGATGATGGCTACAATAAAAGATAGAGACATACAACAAAAGTGTTGGTGATGACATGAAAAACTGTAGCCTTTGAGCTCTGCTGGTGAGAATGTAAAATGGTAGTTGCTATGAAAACAGCATGGAGAGTTTCTCAAAATATTAAAGTTATTGGGGCCACCGTTGTGGCATAGCGGGTTAAGCAGCCACCTGGAATACTGTCATTTAAAAGATCACCAGTCTGTAGCCAGCTACTCCACTTCCAATACAGCTCTCTGCTAATGGCCTGGGAAAAGCGGTAGAAGATGGCTCAAGTGCTTGAGCCCCTGCCACCCACATGGGAGACCTGGAAGCAGCTCCTGGTTCCAGTCTGGTCCAGCCCCAGCAGTTGCAGCCATATGGGGAGTGAACCAGTTTATGGAAAATCTCTGTCTCTCCCTCTCCATGCAACTCTTTCAAATAAAATCTTCAAAAAATAAAAATAAGATGACCATATCAGCCAGCAATTCTACTTCTAGATATCTATCCAAAAGAACTGAAATCAGAATCTCAGAGACATTTATACAACACATTCATAGCAGCATTATTAGTCAAAACATGGGAAGCAACCCAAGTGTTCACCCACAGACAAAATGTGGTCTATAAACAATGGAATACTATCCAGCCTTAAACAGGAAGGAAATTCTGCCACATTGCAATATGGGTGAACTGTGAGGATATTATGCTAAGTGAAAGAAGGCAGTCACAAAAGCACAAAAACTAGGTGATGCTACTTATCCAGATTACTCCAATACATAAACAGAAACTAAAATGGTTATTATCAGGTGTTGGTGGAGACTGGTTGCATAATGTGAAAAACTCTGCTGAAATGGTTAAAATGATAAATTTTGTTATGTGTGTAAAATACAACTAAAAATTTTAAAGGAACAAAACAACGGTTGACAAGATGTGGAAATCAGAACTCTTGTGTGAGGGATATAATAAAATGTGGGCACTGTGAAAAATAACATGGCCAATTCTCAAAACATTAAACAGAGTTACCACTGAGCTCAGTAATTCTGAGCATATACTCAAGAGAATTGAAAGCAGGAACATCTGAATTCAGACGCATTATTCACAATAGGCAAAAAAGCCCAAAATTTCATCGACAAACAAGACACATAACAGCCTGAAGAGTGAAATGATGAGATATACAACAACGTGCACGATGAACCCTGAGAAGTGCTAAATGAAATAAAGCCAGACACAAAATAAGTTATGATTTCACTTGTGAGAACATTTCAAAAAGTTCATGGAAAACATGACATTAAAAGATAAATGTTTGGCACAGCAGTTAAGATGCTGCTTGTTCTGTCCATACCCCTGCTCCAGATCCACTCCCCATTCCAGCTTCCACCACCACACATCCTTGGAGGCAGCATGTGATAGCTCAGGTAACTGGGCACCTGCCAACCACTTGGGAGACCTGAACTGAATTCCTGGCTCCCAGCTTGAGCCCGGTCCAGCCCTTTTTCAGGGAGTTAATCAACGGATGGAATTTATCAATGAGTAAATAAAAACTTCTACAAAAATGTGCAAATTTAGAAGGAGGCCACACCTCTGGCAGAGTCATCATTCATTATTTTGACCCTCTGCAATTCCATGTTATATATTAGAAACTGACAATCCTGTTGTGATGCTGCTTCCAAGAAACAGTTCTGTAGCAGTAACTACCAGCTAAGACACCAACACACCTACAAATGGATGTGAACAGGAAATCACCAGTGGTGTTCTTAGTGTCCTGTGTGTGCACAACTAACTGAAAGAAACTGGACAACCACAAACGACCCCATGGTTACAGAAACACAGAAAATCAACTGAAGTAATCACACTTGCACAAACAACTCAATATAAGTCAGGAACAGGAACATATATCCTATGGGGCACATTTATATTGAATCCTATAAAAGAACATATCCTCTTCCCACTTCCAAAACTAAGATTGTAACAATACTCATACGGTCTCTGAAATCTTAGAATTCAAAAACTCCCAATGCAGTGATAACCTGTTAAAGAGTTTTTAGATCTCCTGTTCTAAAAAGAATAGGAAAAACTTTTAAAAGAAAATTATTGAAGAGAGGATTTCTTTTCCCCACTTCATGGCATTTTTTGGAGTAGAAATCAGTTTCCATCATAGATTTAAGATGCTGAGCCTCCGGCAGGCATTATGACACAGCAGGTTGAGCAGCCTGCACTACCAGCATCCCACAGGAGCTCCAGGTCAAGTCCTAACTGCTCCACTTTTAATCCAGCTCCCTGCTAATTGCATCCAGGAAAGCAGCAGCAGAAGGCCCAAGTACCTGGGCCCTTGCCACACATGTGGGAGACCTGGATGGATTTCCACCATCTGGTTTCCACCTAGCTCAGTGAACCAGCGGATCTCTCGCTCTTTCTCCCCCCTCCCCTCAACCTCCTTCCCTGTCTGTAGCTCTGCTTTCAAATAAATAAATCTTTTAAAAAGTGAAAAAGATGCTCAGCCTCATTCCTGATGCTGCCTTCCAAAACAAGCTTCTTGAAACCGTTATCAGTTCCACAATGCTGAAAAGATTACCTCAAAAATAGTATGTAAAGAACCACTTATAAGACAATTTGGAGTTTACATTTTCAACATAAGGACCCTCTATATTAAATCAAAGCAAGTCAAAGCTCTGTTATGAGAAGTACATGATATATTAAAAAGAAACAGTACATAATACTAAGCCAATATATAATTTAAAAACCATATAAATGGCAAGTCTGATCAAAA
Source organism: Oryctolagus cuniculus (assembly GCF_964237555.1). NCBI lineage: Eukaryota > Metazoa > Chordata > Mammalia > Lagomorpha > Leporidae > Oryctolagus > Oryctolagus cuniculus. Next base: position 102,744,392 of record NC_091435.1, on the reverse strand, counting down.
CAACTACTTGAAAACAAGACATAAAATTCTATTTTCAGCAGCTCAAGTTCTTATATCCATTCTCTTTCCTTGTTGTAACGAGCAGCTTAGCACCCTTTTCATGTCCTAATGTTACATCAGTCCTCAACAATCTAATGTGAAAAAGGAGAGGGAAAAGTTAACCTAAGTGATTATAATCAGCAGTGTTGACAAGTAGCAGCTTCAAAAAGACCAATGAAGTCCTAAGCAAGGAACTTAACTGCTGTCACTTGATACACAGGGCTTGGCAAAGACCAATGAGGACCATCCATGTCTTTAAGAAGTTGCTTGTAGGGGCCAGCACTGTGGCACAGAGGGTAAAGCCACCACCTGTGGTGCCAGCATCCCATTATGGGCCCCGGTTCCAGTTCTGACAACTCTACTTCTGATCCAGCTCTCTGCTATGGCCTGAGAAAACAGTAGAAGATGGCCCAAGTACTTGGGCACCTGCACCCACGTGGGAGACCTGGAAGAAGCTCCTGGCTTTGGATGGGCTCAGCTCTGGCCATTGTAGTCATTTGGGGAGTGAGCCAGCAGATGAAAAACTTCTCTCTCTGTAACTCTTTCAAATAAATATAAATTTGGAAAAAAAAATACAAAAGCAAACCTGCCGGTCCCAGAGTTTGAAGATACTAGTTTTTTGGTTTTTTTGTTTTGTTTTGTTTTGACAGGCAGAGAGGACAGTGAGAGAGAGAGACAGAGAAAAGGTCTTCCTTTTGCAGTTGGTTCACCCCCCAGTGGCCGCTGTGGCCGGTGCACCACGCTGATCCGAAGCCAGGAGCCAGGTGCTTCTCCTGGTCTCCCATGCGGGTGTGCAGGGCCCAAGGACCTGGGCCATCCTTCACTGCACTCCCGGGTCACAGCAGAGATCTGGACTGGTAGAGGGGCAACTGGGACAGAATGCAGCGCCCCGACTGGGACTAGAACCCGGTGTGCCGGCGCCACAGGCAGAGGATTAGCCTATTAAGCCGCAACGCCGGCCGTAGTTAGATATTTTCGCCAGCCTCCTAGACATTTTTATAAGAACTCTACACTTTGCTTGTTCCAGTAGAATTTAGCATCTCTCTGATACAATGAAAATAATGAAAAACATTTTAATTTAAAGACTTAAAGTGAACTTAACAAAGCTATTAAAACAACCATATACTAAGTGTACACAAACACCTAGGTCTGGCTTATTCTGAGAATTTGGTAAACATAACAGCATAATTGTCTATGTCTGTTATATTCTAAATTGTATTTTCCTGTTTTTCTGATGGTTTTACCTATTAGATAAATAGATTACCTATTAGATAAATAGATTAGATTACTCACTTTTCATGTAATTTTTTCTTTTTAAAGACCGATTTATTTATTTGAAAGTTACAAAGAGAGAGAGGGAGATACAGAGAGAGATTTTCTATAAACTGGTTCATTCCTAGATAGCTGTAACTGCTGGGGCTGGACCAGACTGGAGCCAGGAGCTGCTTCCAGGTCTCCCATGTGGGTGGCAGGGGCTCAAGCACTTGAGCCATCTTCTATTGCTTTCCCAGGCCATTAGCAGGGAGCCGGACAGGAGGTGGAACAGCTGGGACTTGAACCAGCATCCATATGAGATGCTGGTGTCACAGGTGGTGACTACACACACTACACCAACACCAGCTTCTAGTCTGCTTAAGCTAGTCCATGTGCTTCATAAATTTTCTTTTCCCCAGAAACCCGGCTGAAGAAAGTAGATATAGAGCATTTTCCCACATTGATCAGTTGGGCTAATTCTGTTTTTCAATTAATACAATTCAAGTAGAAGATTCTTAACTGAAAAGATATTTAAAGTTGTTGGTTTTCTCAGACTTTATAATGTAAAGTCCAGAGCAGAAACTATAAAACTTGCAGTGGAGTTTTGTCCCATAATGAAATTTTTTTGAAGACTTTTTTTTCAGACTAGTTTTAGTTTCACAGTAAAAGTGAGAGGCAGATAATACAGATTGCCCATTCATTTCCTGCCCTCTATGTGCATAGCATTCCCCATTATTAACATCCCCCCACTGGAGCACACATTGTTACAACCGATGCACCTACACTGACACATCATGATCACTGCAAGTCCAGTCTGTGTTGCCCATTCTATGGGCCTAGACACATTTATAATGACACATCCAGCACTGCAGCTTTATACAGAGTATTTTCACTGCCTTAAAAACCCTGAAAGTTTGTTCCAAGTGCAATAAAGAAAACACACAGCTTCTTGCAGAAATGGCAGATTCTAGGGCAAGGAAAAAGAAAGCACAAGTTAAGTCTGGAACATCCTGCTGTGCTAGAAAGCAAGAAAGCGCTTATGAAAACCCAAGGGCACAGCGTGCTGAAAAAGCACTGAAGCCAGTCTGACAAAGCTCCCAGGGGCCAAAGCTGGGACAGTGTGAGCAGCAAAGTAGCGAAAATATTAAACCATAACCCAAAGAACAAAATATATATCTGCAAGTCCACACATACATAAATGAACGGGTGAATGAATAGGATAACACACAAATCTCCTGCACAGAAAAGTAAAATCTAGTCAACACACATAAATAGAATAATGAGATTCAATTAATGCACAGAGAAGGAATGAGAGAACTAGAAAATCACCACTGGAAAACAACAGTAATCACTACGCCAGACAGGATATACTCATGACTGCTAAAATTACTGAGTAAAATTGTGAAGAAAAAAATAGCTATCCACACAACTGCAAAAAAAAAAAAAAAACCTAACAACTCAGGTGGTCTTAATACAAACCCACAAATTCTTTGACAGCCGTCACCTTGAATGAGGGCTGGACTCAGTTCTGATGAACTGAGTATGGAATGGGAAACACAGTAATTTCACAGTGAAGAAAACTGGCACATCTGACTGTAACCATGTGAGCAAGGCTAACATTAACAATAATAAAATACATGGATATGTATCCCCTTGACACGATGCTATGAGACAGCCACACCACCTCTGTAGCATTATTCCCAAACATCCATCACCTCAAACCAATCATTGAAAATGTCTGATAAAGCAGTACTCCTCCATACTATCAAGGTCATGAAAAACTGCAAAGACTCAGTAAGACTAAGGAGACAACTGAATGAGAACACGGGATCCTGCATTGGATCCTGGAACAGAAAAAAAAGGCATTAGTGGGAAAATTCAAATAAAGCTTCTCCTTGAGAGTACAGTTACCTATGTTAGTGTCTTAAGTTTGACAAATATACCACATATCAAATATGTAAGATTTGAACAATGAGGATGTTGTCTTAAGGTTCCATGGCAACTTTGTCTCTCTCTGCAACTCTTTTGTAAGTCTAAAATTATTTCAAAGTGATAAGTTTATAAAAACAGTATTTATACTTTTAATCAATTATATACTACTTAATTCAGATCAATGCTACCGAATTGAGATTCCAATGACTTTTGCATTAATGTAAAATCTTTAGAAAAAAGTTTTGAAAATTCATGATAAAGGGGCCAGTGCTGTGGCTCAGCGAATTAAAGCCCCTGCCTGCAGTGCCGGTATCCCGTATGGGTGCCGGCTCAGATGCCTGCTCAAGTCCCAGTTGCAGCACAAGTCCTTGGGCCCCTGGACCCATGTGGGAGACCTGGAAGAAATTCTTGGCTCCTGGCTTCGGATCAGCTCAGCTCCAGACTGCTGTGACAGTCATTTAGGGAGTGAACCAATGGATGGAAGACCTCCCTCCCCCCTCCCTACCTCCCTTTCCTCCCTCTCTGTAACTCTTTCAAATAAATAAAATAAATCTTAAAAAAAAAAATACATGATAAAATGACTAAACTGGAATTCAAAAAAAAAAAAATTAGACCTACTACAACCTTCAGGAACTAGTTACACTACACCAAATCTAATTTTCTTGCGAATATACTCAAGTAAGCATTTGATTATCCCTTGGTTAAGGCATCATGAAGATAAGGGGACCTCATTCTCAAGCAGCAATTTGACATTCCTAACCCTCCTGCTTCAGCTTGTATCCATCAGCTATTCAAAGAGTAGATTAACAACTCGTCCTCACAAACTCTCAATGCTCAGACCGCTGGTTCCCCAGAATAGGAACAACAAAAGCACAAGAAGAAAATCTGGACACTGAGCTCTTTTCAAAAACATACTCTCCTGAATTTCCGATTGCTTTTAGGCAGAATTCAGGAATACAGACAAGTCTGCAATACTCCCACAATTATGTGACATCATTCACATCTTTTACATTACCAGCTCAAGCTTCCATCTTTCCAGAGGTAACCCCTTTCCCTCCCAGAGTTTCATCTCATTCTTCACACACCACCACTCAGGGTCAAGACATAATCCTGCAGTTCTGCTTAAAAGTCCTTCAGTAGGGGCCAGCGTTGTGGCGTTATGGATTAAACCACCACCTGCATCCCATATGGGCACCAGTTTGTGTCCTGGACGCTCTACTTCTGATCCAGCTCCCTGCTAATGGCCTGGGAAAGCAGTGAACGATGGCACAAGTCCTTGGGCCCCTGCACCCATGTGGGAGACCCAAAAGAAGTTCCTGGCGCTTGGCTTTGGCTTTGGCCTTGGCCTTGGCCTTGGCCTAGCCTCTGTAACTCTGTTTTTCAAATAAATAAAGCAAGTATTTTTTATTTATTTGAAATAAATTTATTTAAAATATTTATTTGAAAGGTAAAGTTACAGGCAGAGAAAGGGAACAGACAGGTCTCCCACCCACTGGTTCACTCCCCAAATGACCACAACAGCCAGAACCAGGCAGATCCGAAGCCAGGAGCCAGGAGCTTCTTCCGGGTTTCCCATGTGGGTGCAGAGGCCCAAGGACTTGGGCCATCGTCCACAGCTTTCCCAAACTAGCAAAGAGCTGGATCAGAAGGGGAGTAGCCAGAATTTGAACAAGTGCTCATACGGAATGCTGGTGCCGTAAGTGGGAGGCTTAACCTACTACACCACAGTGCAGATCCCAGTAAAACAAATCTTAAAAAAAAAAAAAAAAGGGTGTAGCAGGTAAAGCAGCCGCCTGCAGTGCCGACATCCCATATGGGTGCCGGTTAAAGTCGCAGCAGCTCCACTTCTGATCCAGCTCTCTGCTATGGCCTGGGAAAGCAGTGGAAGATGACCCAAGTCCTTGGGCCCCTGTACCCTCATGGGAGACCCGGAGGAGATTCCTGGCTCCAGATCGGCACAGCTCCAGCAGTCGCGGCCAATTGGGGAGTGAACCAGCAGATGGAGGACCTCCCTCCCTCCCTCCCTCTCTCAGTGCCTCTCCTCTGTGTAACTCTGACTTTCAAATAATAAATCTTCAAAAAAAAAAAAAAATCCATCACCATCACCCTGTCTCAGAAAGTGTGCAAGTTCCCCAGCACAGCAGTCACTTCATGTGTACCTTTCTTCTTTCTTATAATCTGCCAACCTACAATCCATACAGCAGACTTGAACTAGACTATTCACCAGGAAGACCAAATAGTTTTGGTATCTTTATGCCCCATACCCTCTCTTGGTGTCACATCACTTACATCATTTTTTATTGTTACTTAACCTACACAGAATTCTCAATTAGCCAAAAATTATAAGTGTGAATAGAATTTTTTCATAGTACTAAAACTTTTAACACAATTTCTAAAACATGTATTATGTACAGCAAGAAAATACCTTAAATGCTGAAAAACGCCTTTGACTTTCAGAAATCATACCATGAAACTAAAGGCATCAAAGCAAAAATATCATTCTCAAGCTCGTGTTAGGTGATCTCACCTTTAATTTTCTCTACAGTGAAACTGAAGGCAATAATAAGCACCTGAACTCACAAGATTAATGACTAAAATAGAAGTTTCCTTTTCAGATACCTAAAAATATTTTCTTTGAAGCTAATTTGTTCAAAATTAAGAAGGTGTTTAAGAAACGCAAATGTTTTAAGAAAAACCAGTTGAGGCTGTGCTGGCACTGTGGCATAGCAGGTTAAGCCACTGCCTGCAGTGCCGGCATCCCATATGGACACCGGTTCAAATCCCAGCTGTTCCACTTCCAATCCAGCTCTCTGCAAAGGCCTGGGAAAGCAGTAGAAAATGGACCAAGTCCTTGGGCCCCTGCAGCCCCGTGTGCAGGAGACCCTGAAGAGGCTCCTGGCTCTGGATTGACGCAGCTCCGGCCGTTGCAGCCAATTGGGGAGTGAACCAGCGGATGGAAGACCGACCTACCTCTCCCTCTCCCTCTCTCTCTCTCTTGCAGCCAACTGGGGAGTGACCCAGCAGATGGAAAACCCCTCTCTCTCTAACTCCTTCAAATAAATCAATCAATCTTTAAAAAAAAAAAAAAAAGGTTGAGGAGGATTGTATTATACATTTTCTATGGAAGGTGCTTTTCACACTGAGTTTTTACATTACATATGCAGTGATGGGGTCAAAGTACAGGAGCTCCAAAGCTGCCTCAGAGACCCAGTCCAGTATTTCAAAGACAAGCAACTCAAGTCCAAAAAAAAGAAACATCTTAGGGCACAAATGGCCCCTTCTACATAGCTATCCATTTTCGTATTTTGAGGAGCTGAAGAAGTTTTGTTTAAAATAATAAAATGGTGATATATTTAACTGAATTATTTTACTCACTAAAATCATTTATATATCTGGTTAGGATGAAGGTGGTTATCTTTCTCAGATTAAAATAGCCCCTAAATTTTTATAATGAACCTGATGACAACCTCCTAACAACTGCATTCAAACATCAGCTTCCATCAGTTATAATATTAATGAAATGCTAAAAAAAATAATTTTTTCACTGTTATCTCATTTTGAGAAGACAAATGCATTTAAAAACCCATTGCAGCCATAGACAGTACATGAAATTACCATTATTTTCCCATAAAACTGTTTTTTACTTTAAAAATGTATACTGTGGGCAGGCATTATGCTACAGCAGGTGAAGCACCTGGATGGAGTCCTGGCTCCTCGGCTTCTAATACAGCGCCCTGTTAATACACCTGGAGGTGGCAAAGAATGGCCCAAATGCTTGGGCCCATGCTGCCCGTGTGGGAAACCCAGACGGAGTTCCTGGCTCCTTGTTTCAGCTTGGCCATTGTAGCCATTTGGGGAGTGAGCCACCCAACAGAAAATCTGTCTGATGTAAATCTTTAAATAAACAATAAAAATGGATTCTGCAATTTGTAAACCACAGAAGAGAAACATTACTTCCAGGACAAGCTGCTGACCATTACAATACCTGCATCCCTTATCAGAGCACTGGCTCAAGCCCCATCAGCTCCACTTCAGACCCAGTTTTCTACTAATGCATTCTGGGAGGCAGAAAATAATAGCTTAAGTACTTGGGTTCCTGCCACCCAGAAGGAGTTTCAAGACTTCTGGCTTCAGCCTGGCCCAGGCCCGGTGGTCACAGGCATTTAGAGAGTAAACTGGCAGACGCACAATCTTAATCTCTCTCAAGTAGAAGAAAAACATCTATATATTAGAAGAAAAAAAAAAGTGTTACTTCTGGCTAAAAAGGAATTCTAAGTAACATTCTATCTTGGTTAGCCACATAACTTTCCCAACTATAAAAGGACAAACATTTTGCTGGTGTGGGGAGGTGCCTCCCCAGCAGCTCCTTTCTAAGTATTTGGACCACTGCACCCACATGGGAGACCCAGATGAAGTTCCAGGCTCCTGGCTTTGGCCTGGCCCAGCCCCAGCTGTTGATGACATTTTGGAAGCAAACTAGCAGATGAAAGATCAATCGATCTAAGTCTGCATTTCAAATTTTTTTTAATTTTTTTCCAAATGAAATAAAGGGGTAGTCTGAATTACCTCTTAATTCAAGAACTGTCAAGGCATATTTCTACCATGTAAAGAAAGCCAACTTACTGCAAGAGAATGAAACCAACCTATATTTAAAAAAAAAAAAAAAAAAGAAAGAAAGAAAGAAAAGAAAAAAAAAAAAAAAAAAGGCAGGGCTAAGAATGGACTACTAGATATAGTCTATTGGGTCTGGTACTAGTTGTTCCTAAACTCCATTTTCGGATTCCATATGCCAATGAACACTCTATCAAAAACCTGAACTGTTTCTAGGGTACAACTAAGAACTGTGACATCAACTTTAGGAAGTTGATCATGATTAATCATGATCAACATCACAAATATAAATAAAGGTGAACTACAAAATCTCCTAAAGCTGTACTAGGCATCTAGCCCTCTCATATTATTTTGATGATGAAATAGCTATCTTTAACCAGAAAAATTAAATGTTAGCTTTTTTAAGATTTATTTCATTTATCTGAAATGCAGGGCTAGAGATTTTCTACTCACTGGTTCACTTCCAAAATAGCCACAATGGATAGGGTTAGGCCAAACCAAAGCCAGTAGCCTAAAATTCCATCCAGGTCTCCATGTAGGTAGCACTTGGGCGAGCTGCCACTGCTTTCCCAGGTGCATTAGCAAGGAGGTGGATTGGAAGTGAAGCAGCCAAGACTTAAACCAGTACACATATGGGATGCTGGCACTGCAGGTAGCAGTTTAACCAGCTGAGCCAAGAAGCCATCCCTGAAATGTTAACTTCTTAAACGCTTTTATGACTAGAATAAAGCACATTTTCAGCTTGATTCATGAATTAGCCATTTACCTGTTTTTGTCCACATTGATTCAAGTACCATTTGTAAGTACATTCCTCAGGAAAATCAGACAACACTCACTTATATCCCTGGGCTTCCAAATGTAAATACTAGTTGAGCAAAACCTTACCTGACACCCCCCTCAATGCTAACTTTGAAAAAAAAAAAAAAAAAAGATTTATTTGAAGGCACAGTTACAGAGAGAGAAAGAGAGCTCAGGGAGACATCAGTTTCCATCTGCAGTTCACTCTCCAAATGGCCAAAATGGCCAGGGCTGGACCAGGCAGAAGCCAGGAGCTTCTTCTGGATCCCCCAACGTGGGTGCAGAGGCCCAAGCACTTCAGCCATCCTCCATTGCTTTCCCAGTTGCTAAATGCTAAATGCTTAATGAATTATTTTCAGTATTCTATGTATTATAAGGATGAACCAGTTTAAAGCTATGAGCTAGTCACGAAAACATTCCTAAGACAACAATTCAATCAAATATTTACTAAGTACCAGACAAATCCTCTTCTAGGTATCAGAAATTTTTTCCATGAGCTCTCTGAGATACACTCAGAACAGCTACTTCAGAGACAGGTAAGTACAGAGATTAACAGGTCATGTGTCCAAAAATGCCTGGGAGTGGGCAACTAGCCCTGGGTAATCTGAGGAGGTGGCAATGAAACCCAGCTGAATGACATAAAAGAACCAAGTACAATGACAATCTCAGAGCAGAGCATGAGACAAAGAACGAAGCAATTAAGAAGGTGAGACCGGGGCCGGCGCTGTGGCGTTGTGGGTAAAGCCACCACCTGCAGTGCCTGCATCCCATGTGGGCACAGGTTCAAGTCCCCATTGCTCCACTTCCGAGCCAGCTCTTCCCTATGGCCAGGGAAAGCAGCAGAACATGGCCCAAGTCCTTGGGCCCCTGCACCGACATGGGAGACCCAAAAGAAGCTCCTGGTTCTGACTGGCCCAGCCCAGCTCTGGACTTGCTGCTATTTGGACAGTAAACCTGAGGATGGAAGACCTCTCTGGAACTCTGCCTTTCAAATAAATAAATCTTTAAAAAAGAAAGAAGGTGAAAACAGGAACAAGCTTTTTCAGTGGGTGTGGAGCTGGTACGGCTGGGCACAGTGAGCAATGGTTACGAAGTAAGATAAGGCTTGTGAGGTGGCTAGAGACCAGATCACATGGGTAAAGGACAGCTTCACAGGCTAAGGAAAGATCTTTGAATTTTATACTGAGTGTGATAAAAAAATTCCTTTGAGGAAGGGGAAAGAACAGGAACTGATATTTACAATACATCTTACACAGTGTCAGACAAAACAGCATATATAAATCTTTCTGCTACACATTCTATAAAATACATGTTTTGGTGGAAAACTTCAAAGTCACAGGCTTAGAATATCAAGGCTTTAATAGGGGAAAAGCAGGGTTAATGGAGACATTCAAAATTTATGAAACTTAACAACCAAAATGTTAACAAAAATGATCCAGAAAATCTTAAAGAATTACAATAAATATACAACTTTAGGGTGAAAAAAGTTTGAAGATATAAGGAACAATTGAGGCTGCAGTTAGAAACAGTCAAAATGCAGAGGTCAGGGAGAATCACACAATAAGCCTTTCTAATAGCTTGGCCTGCCATACTAAGCCAAAACGGACTCATTAGGGTGCTGCCTTCAGTTTCTTCATGTGGTACAAAAGCATAAACAAGTAAACTTTTTAACTTGTGCTGGTTCTTTAAAAACATTTATACATATTTATTTATTTGAAAGGCAGAGTGACAGAGAGGGAGAGAGATGGGGGGAGAAAAGGAGGAGAGGCAGAAACAGAGAGAGATGAGTCTTCCATCCACTGGTTTACTCCTCAAATAGCCACAGTGGCAGGGGACCAGAGAGGCCAAAGCCAGGAGACTGGAGCTTTTTATGGGACTCCCACATGCGGATGGCAGGTTCTCAAACCCTTGATCCATCCTCAGTTGCTTTCCCAGGAGCATTTACAGAGACCTAGACAGAAACAGAGCACCCAGGGCCCAAACTGGTATGGCTTTTATTCTAATTATATGTATTCTTTTATTCCAATTAAATATTTATATCTGCCATTTTGAGAGGCCAGTAAAATGTATCTTAAGTTTCCCAAGGAATAGAGCAAAAGATGCAGAATTTATCCTCAAACTTAACCTGAACATTCACCCTCCACTATCCACACTGGCAACATACTCTTCAGAGTGCTTCAAACCATGACCTTTAATTTATCCCATGTGCATTCATCATAACTTTATCAAAAGTCCACTAGTATGCCGTTATGCATTCCCAGTCAAAAAACAAAACAAAAATAAAAACAAAACAAACAAACAAAACAGCTACCTGTCCTGTCACTACCAGTTCTCTTTTAAGACACTTCTAGGGGCTGGCACTGTGGCATAGCAGGTAAGGCCACCACCTGCAATGCCAGCATCCCATATGGGCACCGGTTCAAGTTACAGTTGCTCCACTTCTGATCTAGCTCTCAGCTGTGGCCTGGGAAAGCAGAAGATGGGCCAAGTCCTTAGGCCCCTGCACCCGCGTGGAAGACCTACTAGAGGAAGCTCCTGACTTCGGATTGGCACAGCTCCAGCCATTGTGGCCAATTGGAGAGTGACTCACTGGATGGAAGACCTCTCTCTGCCTCTCTAACTCTGACTTTCAAATAAATAAATAAATCTTAAAAAAAAAATTCATTTCTATGTTGATCTGTCAGACAAACAGACCAACCAATGTATACCAGCAAAACATACAAGAGTCATCTGGAAGAAAATGTAGGAAAGGCAAATGACATTTGATGAAATAAGGCAGCTTAATTCACCAGAGCACCTGACCCCAAAAAAGTAAACAAACCAGTTAGAGGCCAACATATTAGAAAACACACCCACAGACAGACAGCAGAGAGCATAGAAATACAGATCAAGCAATGAACTTCAACAGCACTCCTTATAGACAAGTAAACAAACTGTGTTAAAAAAAAAAAAAAGGGAAAAGCCTATCAGATAAAGGCACAAATAACAGAATCAACTCTACCAAGAACCTACATCCCCAATCTGTACTCCAAATACCCACTGTCTCAGACAGTCCTGGACATTTTCATCAATAGCTACAAGTAGATGATGTTGCCCCAGCTCACCATGACAACTCAGTGTTACCATCACCTATCTTTTTACCCCTCTGATTCTGAACCTCCTCCTCTATCTTCCAACTTTGTCCCACTTACCATCATCAAATGATGATGCCAGCCTATACTCAATAATACAGACACAGGAAGAAAGTACAAGATGGTCCCATTCTAGACTGTGGACCGCAGATCAGGAGAGATCCAATCTGGGCCACAGAAACACTTGTTCAGCGAAGTCTGGTTTACAGAGACAAAGGGCATGGAGGCCTGAGGCAAAGTCACAAAGGGAAAGCATCAGTAAGTGTATGGAACAGAGAAGACACACTAAGATCAAGAACCAAGACTAAAGGCCAAGGCTTAACAAGAATGACATACCAGTATCAAGTAGGGGGTCAAGGGATACGGGGCACAGAGACTAAGGAAAAGTACTAGAGGGAGTGCCTGAGTTATCAGGAACAAGTGGTCAAGTCCACATATGCACAAGCCCCAAATCAGGCTCAACTACTAATGTCAAGTCAAGATCTCTGTTTCTTTTACCCAGCTTTTAGCATATTCCTGTCTGAGCAAGTCTGTGCTGTTCCAAAGCCAGAGAGTCTACAGATGCCAAAAACTGCTATACAGGATGTCAGATTATTCCAGCAGACTCTCACAATTCTTACAGCACAAACACAATGAATCCATGAAGCCGGATGGACCTCTCTTCTAGTTTTACATACATGACTCACTCTCAAAGAAGATTGTATTGTACTAGGAAACCTGTATCTCAATTAATGAGCCTTGTGGATTCAACTCAACATGAACAGAAAGTATACAGCGTGCAAGGCCAAAGCGCTGTACCAGCCACTGAGAATAAAAATGGTGGGAGCCAACAAGGAAGACCCTGCCTAATGAGGTCTGAGTCAATCAACAGATCAATCCAGGGAGATATCTGTGTTAATAACAGATGACTAGTAGTGACACAGGCCAGAATGTCAATTTTATAATTTATTTGAAAGATTTACACAGAGAGAGGAGGAGAGGCTGGGGGTGGGGGGGTAGGGGTAGTCTTCCATCCACTGGCTCGCTCTCCAATTGGCCACAGTGGTCGGAGCTGTACTGATCCGAAGGCCGGAGCCAGGAGTTTCCCCGGGTCTCCCACATGGGCTCAGAAGCCCAAGGACTTGGGCCATCTTCTTCTATGGCTCCCTCAGGCCATAGCAGAGAACTAGATCAGAAGTGGAACAGCCAGGACACGAACTGGTGCCCATATGGGATGCCGGCACTGCAGGCAGTGGCTTTACCCGCTAGGCCACAGCGCCAGCCCAGAATGTCAATTTTTAAAGACTAACACGTAAAAGAGGCTTAATCTTCAAACAGTCCAAAATCATACAGTCAACATGTTGTGTGTGTTGATTTTTATGCAAAACAACCATGCAAACATTTCCTTGAATGGGATATAAGAAACAATAAGATATAATGCTCATCCCTATTATTAATTACTGCCCTTTATTAGAAGCATGGAAGGTTCTTATCCAGAGGTGTTTGCACATTATCCCTCTAAAAACTTATAGTTACACTATTAACAACCAAAACTCACTACGGTTTGTGTCTTACTTACACAGTGTACCTTATAAAACTAGAATATAAGAACAGAAAACTGTCTAAAGACATAACACCAATAAATGTGACTTACCAATGCTCTATCATTCATGATGTCAACTTGTTTCTGAATTGATACTAAAGTCATAAAGGCAGAAAACTGTAATTCTGTATTTCTTTGATCCATTATTTTCTAAACTCATTTAATAATAAAATTGGGGCTAGTGCTGTGGCACAATGGGTTAAAGTCCCAGCCCGCAGTGCCAGTATTCCATATGAATGCAGATTTGAGTCCCTGGCTGCTCCACTTCAGATCTAGCACTCTGCTAATGCATCTGGGGAAGCAGCGGGCCCAGGCAACCACATTGGAGACCCTGGGGAAGCTCCTGACTTTGGCCTGGCACAGCCCCAGTTATAACTACCACTTGGGGAGTAAACCTGCAGATGGAAGACCTCTCTGTAACTCTGCCTTTCAAATGAATGAAATACATCTAAAAAAGAAAAATAAAATTATGTTAAAACACAGAATCAAAAGGTTTATAAAAGCATTTTTCTAAATGAAAAATAAGAGTACAGAAAATAAGTGTATATTCAGTATTACAGCAAGTATCAATTCCTAAAGTCTTATTTCGGTTATTTTGGTATGTATACATAGTCTGTCTTGTGTCATGTATTAGTGAGAGTCCTCGTCAGTGTCCTCATGAATATAATTTATGTATCAAAAACGACTGTTCCAACAAGTAGTCCAAGAAGCAGCACTGTTTGATCTCTTATGGACTGGAAAAAAAGGAGATTCCATTCCAGAGAGCAAAGAGATTGTTAAGAAAAGCTGCAACCTCTGTTTCTGCTGAAACATCTTATCATGATATAACCAAATTCAATGCAAAATACTACTGAGAACCACAGACTAGATATACAACAGAGCTCCACAGGACATACACTCAGTCTAGAGAAGAGGTGCAGAACCCTTTTTCCTGCCAAGGGCCTTTTGGATATTTTAAATATCATTCATGGGGGCCAGTTCCAAGGCACAAGTTAATCCTCCGCCTGCAGTGCCGGCATCCCATATGGGCAGCAGTTCTACTCCCGGCTGCCCTTCTTCCAATCCAGCTCTCTGCCATGACCTGGGAAAGCAGTAGAAGATGGCCCAAGTCCTTGGGTCCCTGCACCCACGTTGGAGACCGGGAAGAAGCACCTGGCTCCTGGCTTTGGATCGGTGCAGCTCCAGCTGTTGCGGCCAACTGGGGAGTGAACCAGCAGATGGAAGACCTTTTCTCTGTCTCTCCCTCTCACTGTCTGTAACTCTACCTCTCAAATAAATAAAAATCTTTAAATATATATATATATATATATATATAAAATTCACAGGCAATACAAAATTACTAACTTAAAAATTAGCCTGCTATGGATTTATTAAATTTCTAGTCCCAGTTGCCTTGACACGGCCTCATATAGCCCACAGGTCAGATGTTCTCCACCCTGGTCTAGAGAGAGTTATAAACTTGTAGTCAGCAACTGTAGTCTAGCTCTCTGATTGGGAAATTGTAACCATCCCATCTCTGCACTTACCACAGTAGCTGCAACTGATTTACAGAAGGGGGGGGGGTCACTTTAACAGAGGTCACCAGGTAGAGGAGAATTCACTGAGTACTCCCTCTGTGCAGGTCCTTTGGGTAACTGCTCACAAGTGTTCTATAAAGAAAGTATTAATTATCCCTTATCTCCCGCCCCCCATTTTTTAGATGTGGAAATCAACTGGAATGGTCATGCAATTTCCAAAAGACATACACTAATAAAACAGGATTCATACCAGGCATGCATGGTGCTAGCTCCTCACCACAGACAGTAACTTCTAAAGTTCACGGACACATGGACCCCACCCCCACTCCTGTTTGCTGAGAGGAGGGCCACAGCCTTCAGGAAGGCTTTGTGTCAAGTGGCAGTAAAGAATTTAATGCACAAAAACCAGTGTTACATTTCTCTGAGGTTGCCCCAGCCAAAGTTGAAAATGATGAGCACAACTAAAAGAAAAGTTGTTTTAGCGGGAAACTAAATAGCCAATGAAAAATTACAAGTAACACCAATTGCAACCAAAAATAGAATCCAATGTATCTCTTTGAAGTTGGTAACACACACATCTAAGTTCAGAAGTCAAGGTGAGATCTGCACAATATCACTGTTACTGGTTTCTCAGGTACTTTCTAGCATGCCAACACCCATACATACTCCTAAATACACCCATATTCATACATACTCTAACTTGGGTCCTCACTCCTCTCCTAGTACTATAAAACAGCAGCAGACCATTCAGAATTCTCTGCCCTTTTGTTTCTTCATTTAGACACACAATTGATAAGACCTTTTAAATATTAACAAGAAAGCCATAAACACCAAATCTAAAAGACATCCCTTATCAGGTGTCAAAAGTGGTGACCTCTGCTGGCAGAACATAAGGCCAAGCTTAAAGATGCTATCCTGATGAGGGCCTGTTTCTGTTCTGTTCTGTTTGTTTCTTGGGTTTTTTGCACAATGGGAAAACTGGGGCTGGCACTGGGGTTGACACTGTGGTATAGCAGACTAAGCAGCTGCCTGCAGTGCCAATATCCATGGGCCAGTCCCAGCCACTCCACTTTCAGTCCAGCTCCCTGCTGATGATGCACCTGGGAAAGAAAGCAGTAGAAGATGGCCCAAGTCCTTGGGCCTCTGCACCCATGCGGCACACTCATAAGATGCTCCTGGCTCCAGGCTTCAGCTTGGACCAACTGTGGTAGTTGCAGCCATTTGGGGAGTAAACCAGCAGATGGAAGATATTCCTCTCTCTCTGCCTCTCTGTAACTCTGCCTTTCAAATTAATTAATTAATTTTAAAAAAGGAAAACTCCACTTCCAGGATAAAATAACATTTCACTCCTAACCTCAGTCTATGATCATTCATTAAGGGTGACAGAAAAGAGGACTTAAAGAAAATCCATCACTTTATACAGAAAAAGGAAAAAAGATATTAAGAAAATTCATTATCCATTCCCAGTACCTTATTTCAGAAACCCAAAGCAGATGAACCAATTGTCTTATGCTGTGAGTTAATGACATATGATAGCCACTAAATAAAAATGGAACAAGATTAGTATACACTGTACCCAATCAGCCTGCTCAAATTAAAGGGAAAGCATAAAACAGCTCTCCTCTAAGCCTGAAATTGTGTTCCATTTGCAGTGGAAGGTAACCATCAAAATACGCTACTATCATAAGGTATCTGGTAAGGTGTTTGCTTATGTTAATTTCAAGTACTTTCTGAACTATTATTCTAGTTAAGGTTGTAAATTTTTAGTCTTTAAATACTCTAACCAAATTTTTAATATCTCATCAAAACTTGTATCATTAAATAACAGACTCTTTGTATTTAAAAGAAATTGAAATACTGAATACAAACGTTCAAGTACTGGTTGAACTAATGTGCAAACTTTAGACAACAGTTTAGTTCATCTTAGTGTGCATTTATGGATGCTAAAAGAAACCATACAATCATGGTTTTCTCTCTCTCTCACACACACACACACACACCCCACCTGGTTTGGTTAATAGAGATTCTATGAGAAAATGTTGCTCAGCATTCTTCAAGCAGATACACTGTAAGATCACAAACATAGATATCCACTGGATAACTGAGTCACTGATTGCCTCCTTTCAATATCCCACCCTCCAGTGTGTTGGAGAAGTGTGCAGGACAAGAGAGAGAAGACAGGAAGGAAAGAAAAGGACCAATCAAAATCTTTAATCTCAAGAAAAGTAGTTCCTAGAAGAATAAAAAAAAATCTAAATGTTTAGAATTCTAAATATCTCATTTCTTAAAGTAAAATTTGAAATCCAAAGTACAGTTTTATGGGCCAGCACTGTGGCATAGAGGGTAAAGCTGTCACCTGCAGTGCAGGCATCCCATACGGGCACCAGTTCCGAATCCCAGCTGCTCCACTTCCGATCCAGCTCTCTGCTGTGGCCTGGGAAAGCAGTATAAGATGGTCCAAGTCCTTGGGCCCCTTCACCCACATGGGAGACCAGGAAGAAGCTCCTGGCTTCAGATAGGCGCAGCTCTGGCCGCTGCGGCCAACTGGGGAGTAAATGAGCAGATTGAAGACCTCTCTCTCATTCTTTCTCTGCTTCTCCTTTTCTCTCTATGTAACTCTTTCACATAAATAAAATCTTAAAAAAGAAAGTACAGTTTCATATAAAGAGGATTTTCATTAAGACACTGGAACAGGAGCTGGCATTTTGGCACAGAACTTTAAGCTACCATTTGCAATACAGATACACTGCTTCAGACCCAGCTCCCTGTTAATCCTGATTTTGGATCAGCTCATCTCCAGTGGTTGTGGCCATCTGAGGGGTGAACCAGCGGATGGAAGACCTCTGTCTCTACCTCTCTGTAACTCTTTCAAATGAATAAAATAAATCTTTTAAAAAAAGATGTATATTTTATCTGAAAGGCAGAGTCAGAGAGAGAGAAGGAGAGAGAGGGAGAGAGAGAGGGAGGGAGAGAGAGAGAGAATGAATCTTCCATCTACTCCCCAAATAGCCACAATGGCAGGAGCTCGGCCAGCTTGAAGCCAGAAGCAAAGACCTTCTCTGGGGGCTCTCAAGTGGGTGCAGGGGCCCAAGTATTTGAGTCACCTTCCACTGCTTTCTCAGGCACATTAGAAGGGAGCGGGACAGGAAGTAGAGTAGCCAAGAATCTAACCAGCTGGCCGGTGCCATGGCTCAATAGGCTAATCCTCCACCTAGCGGCGCCGGCACACCGGGTTCTAGTCCAGGTCGGGGCACCAGATTCTGTCCCGGTTGCCCTTCTTCCAGGCCAGCTCTCTGCTATGGCCCGGGAGTGCAGTGGAGGATGGCCTAAGTCCTTGGGCCCTGCACCCACATGGGAGACCAGGAGAAGCACCTGGCTCCTGCCTTCAGATCAGCGCGATGCGCCAGCCACGGCGGCCATTGGAGGGTGAACCAATGGCAAAAGGAAGACCTTTCTCTCTCTCACTGTCCACTCTGTCAAAAAAAAAAAAAAAAAAAAAAAAAGAATCTAACCAGCAGTGCCCATATGGGATGCCAACGGAGCAGGCAGTGGCTTAATCCACTATGTCACTGCACAAGCCCCTGGTCTAAAGTTCAAAATGCTCCAAAATCAAAAACGTTTTTGAACATCAACATGAGGCCACAGAGGAAAATTCCACACCTGAATTCACAGGACAGGTTGCAGCCAAAACACAAATGTATTAAAAATACGGTATAAAGGGGCCAGCATTGTGGCACAGGTTAAGCCACCTCTTGAGAGGACCACATCCCACAATGGGAGTTCAAGTTGCAGCTAATCTACTTCTGATCCAGTTCCCTGCTGGAGTGACTGCAAGGGCGGCAAAGAATGGCCCAAGTACTTGGACTCCTGCCACCCATGCGGTAGTTCTCTGTGGAGTCCCTGACCCCTGGCTCCAATCTGGCCCAGCCCTGGCTGTTGCAGCCATTTGGGCAACAAACTGGTGGATGGAAGATCTGTGTCTCTCCCTTTCTCTCTGTCACTGTGCCCTTCAATAGATAAAAATTTTTAAATAATACTGCATAAAATTACCTTCAGGTTATTTGTATAGAGTCTATCTTCAACAAATGAATTTTGCATTTACACTTGGGTCCCCTCCCAAAGATATCTCAATATGCAAAAACAATCTCAAATTTGAGAAAATCCAAAATCTAAACAACCACTAGTCTAAAGAATAACGCACAATGGATACTCAACCTCCATAACAAGATAAAAAAAAAGCATCAAATTAATGTGACACAACTCCTAACTAGACTAGGTTTTCCCCGGGTACTGTGTCCACTACTCCAGAAGTGAACAAAACTAACCATTTCTATTCAGTCCTAAGAAACGACTCCTTTATCACCACTGGCAGCATTAAAAATCATATGAATGGCTGAGGGGCCAGCGCTGCAAGTAGAGCCACTGCCTGCAGAGCCAGTATCCCATGTGGGTGCCAGTTCGAGTCCTGGCTGCTCTACTTCCAATCCAGCTCTCTGCTGTGGCCAGGGAAGGCAATGGAGGATGGCCCAAGTCCTTGGGCCCCTGCACTAGCGTGGGAGAACCAGAAGAACCTCCCGACTCCTGGCTTCAGATCAGCTCCAGCAGTTGCAGCCATCAGGGGAATGAACCAGTGGATGGAAGACTCTGCCTCTGCCTCTCAGTAACTCTGCCTTTCAAATAAATAAGTAAATCTTAAAAAAATTTAAAAATTTCTTCCAGAAAATGAATGGCTGAATATAACCACAATGCACAAAAGCCTTGAAGGCCTCACTCAAGCAGAAGATTCTGCCCCACAACAACAGAACAGGACAGTCACTGGTTTCACTTTAACATAGGCCCTTGCCATTTTAACACAAAATGATTATCTGAACTCTTGATGCAAACCTGCAAACTTTTCCAAATATAACAAGGAAAATATTGTTTCCTTCATAAAACATAGCATGAAGTTGGTATAACCTTGTGCCCATATCTACAAAACAATCATCAGGGAGTTTGTAATATTCATCAATCTTGACTCAGGGTGGCCAGAAAAGGCCCCATGGAAGAAGAACAACTTAAACTAGGCTATAAAAAAAAAAAAAAAACCACACTCAGAACAAACAGCAAAAGCATTGAAGTAATGAGTATGGCAAAACTGCAGTATTTGGGAGGCAGGCAAGAATCCCAGTTGGACAAGAGTGGGAAATAAAGCTGAATATGTAAAAATGGAGCCTTCAAAGCCAGACTGAAGCGTATGAACCCAATCCAGTTGGCAAAGTGAATCCATTATGGGTTCTCCAGCAGGGGAGCTGACATGATGAAACCAGTATTTTACATAAATTACACTATCAGTAGTTACAGAAGATAGTATGGAGAAGAAAGGTTGCTCAGGGCAACCAACTAGAAAATCAACATAATAATCCCAACTTTAAAAACCAATCATTCATTCATTCACTGAGAAGAGAAGCAGACCACTACCTAAGAAATGCAGCCTAGGAGTCCACCTGTGCCTGAGCCCCAGCTCTGCCTCTTAACTACCTGAACCTGGATCTCCTCGCTATTAAATTCACGCTATCAGCCACTCAGATTGTCACAAGCACTTCTCAAAGCACCTGAATAGTACTGACACAGAGAACTTTGTTAGTAGCAAACATTACTGCTAAATTAGGACAGGTTAAAAAAATGGAAAATGAAAATAAGACAAGGCTCACAGGTATCTCAGAGGAACATAATATCCAAGGAGAACCATCTTGACAGCAGTTGAAAATATAGAAGAAAAACTCAGGTGAACTGGCAAGGCCACAGGAAAAAAGAAAAACCTACTTGAAGTAATCTTCCAGCCTCCCTCCTCCCCCAAAGAGATCCCCTTCTATTTAAAAAGAGTTGGGAGGCGCTTCAAAGGGCACTAGGAGATTTTAAAGGTCCAAGCCCAAGGGACAGAAGAACCACAACAAAGGAATGCCAAAAATCCACCACTGAACCCACAATAAACATGTAACTTGATATCACTCCCATTAAGTGTTAAAATTCAATCTAATTCTTCCTGGTGTGTGTAAGCCTGAAATCACAACTTTTGAGAGTAAATTGCTAAGTTTGTTTCAAATAAGTTGCCCAGGAACTAAGGAAAAATAGCTGCCAAATGCTTCCTAGGACATTATGCCCCCACTAAAATAAACAACAAGCAAATAAAATGTTAATACAGAAAAAAAAAAAACGCTTCAAAAACCAAAGCCAGCAGCAGCAGCTGACAGGATAGTGCTCCGTTTGTCAACCTGGGTTCTAAACACCTTATACATATTACCTTACTTAAAGTCAACTCTACAAAGTTGACTGTCCCCTTAGATGAAGAAACTAAAACACAGCAGGAATTTCTATCCCAAACCAAGTGAGGGACGGAGCCACAAAAACATTAACGACTTTTCTTACACTGGTTTTCAACACTGAGGTTGGTTAGGCCTACTTTTACTTTTCCTTAATTGTAAGCAGCAAACGTGTTCTTAATGCTGTTGGCAGTATTTGAGAGGCTACTTCACTGATGCCAATCTTAAAGTAGGAAGCAACAGCAGGTGACTAGATTGCATATTACCTAACAGTGCTAGGAAATTAAACACAATGACATGTATCCCATGAATTTCATTTGTCCATGCAATCACTTGATCCAGTTAGCAGAAATGCCTAACCTGATTAGAAACATAAGTTTTTAAGGATATCTACGGATCAAAATAGTTGGGAAAATCTGGTACAGACCTAGCCATCTACAAAGAAGACTGACCAGGAGTAAGCCAGACCTAGGTTTAAATCCTACTGCATCATTTGAGCAGCATGTGGCCTTAAACAAGGGAATCAACTTCCTTGCACCTCTCCACTTCATCTTGCACAATAACAGCGAACACTCCCCACCTAATAGGATCAGCCTTAAGTATAAATACAGAAAGCACCTCCCATCTCCTAGAGGACTTTCCTTGGGCTCTTGGGAGAGTCCCATCCCAAAGGCAGGAGATGCCACATCTCTCCAGCCACAACTCTCTCACAAAGCCTTGTTCCTTTGTTGATTTCAACTTTCTGTGGCTAGTGGGGCAGGATTACCACCAGGTGGTCTGCAAACTGAACAATACTCTCACCTATACTCTTACTGCATAGCCCTAGGGTCCCAGGGCTTCTCTGCTATGGGAATGTTTGAGTGCAGAAAAATGCAGGTCTCAAGTTAGCTGCTCTCTTAATTTTTTTTTTTGCATTTCTTTGACTTTATAATGTAAATATTATTTGTGAAACAAACTCACATCTATGAGAAAAACATAAAGTCACAGACAGTACCAGTGTTTCTGCCACCCCCTACCCTGACTTCCTGGGGTTCACATTCTTCACTACCCTGTTTACATAAATAACTGCGAAATTGAACAAGTACAAATAATCTTGACTAACTTCATCAAAATGTGTTGAGTCAGAAATCCTTTGTAGTAACTGTTAAAAGAAGTTGTGGAAGGGGGATTCTTTTGTCAGCTACTCATCCGACAAGACCACCTTTATGCTGCATTGCTATATACGAACTGATGTATTTATTCAACAGGTTGACATTCAGAAGAGCCGTTAATTACATCTCCTTTTATCAGGAACCCCTATGTTTACGTTCGGCATCTGCCTTTGTGCAAAGCTTGAAAAGCTCGCAGTGCACAGGAAGCAGTTACTTCTTACTGTTGCTGGACGGATAGCATGGTAATCACCCAAAAAGCTTAATTAGGTGTTGAGAACACAAGTATCAAAGAGATTCCTGGACCTATGTAAAAAATTATTAACATGTTTTTAACACTTCCATGATGCAACCGATGCAAAAATACCATCTCCACAAGGGGCCACTCCATTTACCATCAGCGTCTCCCATGTTAATAACCAAAGCTGACATCTGTTAAAAGAAAATGTCTTACAAACTGCCGGTGAGCTTGGCAACAATTTTTAAGACACTAACACGCCACTTGAGTCCATTCTCACAAGAAGAAAAACTTTTTCCATGCACACATTGTTTTCATCCCCCATAGAGTGTACTACTTTCTCCTACACAGGACTGATTCTAACTACTTCAAACGGGGGGGGGGGGGGGGGGGATTGGCACTTACTTGTAACTCTAATGATTGCAATTACATACATCACAGTACAGGACAGCAAAACTCAAAACAAAAAATTGAGACTCCAAACAAGCAGGAAAAACTCCATTTATGAGCAAAAAGTATAAACACACATCACATGCCTAATGGCTCTCAAGCCTATTTTCTTTCTGCTGCCCCTCCCCCATAGGTAAGTGCTAACTATTTCTAGAACTCTCAATGACAATTTGGGAAGCTTGCCATCAACTCCCATGATACAATCCAACATTCACGATGTTTTCATGGAGACAAAGCTGCCCTACTTCTCCAGACTATAAACTTATTAAAACGGTGAGAGAACACGCAGTCCCAGAAAGCCAAGATTACTAAAATACACCAATGTAACATGGGTCTCATTTAACAAAAAATGAAAAATGAATCACATTGCGAAACCCCCCCCCCCAAAAAGTCACTCACTGTCTTCACCGTGTAACCAGGATATTTACTTCAAGTTGTTTTAGGCTAAGAGGCTAAAAACACCACGAGGCCCTTATGGTCTCCAAACTGGAGGAGGGCTCTTCAGGAAAAAAAAAAAAAAAAAAGGAGGAAGATGATTACTTAATGATGGAGGGGGAGGGGAAGGAGCCTCCAGTCTAAAAACCTAGAACTAAAAATAACCCACCATATTTTATTAACAAGATGTTTAGATGAGCATAAGGTTCTTGTTTGGAAAACAAGAAAGCCAACAGTAGTAAACTTCCCTAACTCGACTGCAAATCGCATAGGTACTAAAACTCTTAACCTCTGGGTCCTGCACAGTCCAAGCAAGATCTCAAGCAAACTCCAGCCGCCGAGAAAATCCGATTTTTAACTAGGCTGCAACACTTCTCTCTCAGATTCACCCATTATTTTTACAAATTGTCGGATAACCTAACAAAGAGCATTTTTTTTAAAAGCCACGACGACCCAAGTTTTCCATGAAACACACCATTTTCACAGGCTGAACTGAATCCCGGTCGCCACTGCAAGGCGATGCCCGCTTCAGCAAATTAGGAACTTCCAAAAAAACGCCGAACACGTTAACACACGCATGGCTTCCCTCGGGCTGCCACCGTGAAGATTAATATTTCACTTCAAGAAAAAGTCTTGTTTTCTGTTCAAAAAA
Source organism: Oryctolagus cuniculus (assembly GCF_964237555.1). NCBI lineage: Eukaryota > Metazoa > Chordata > Mammalia > Lagomorpha > Leporidae > Oryctolagus > Oryctolagus cuniculus. The sequence continues at coordinate 102,720,306 of NC_091435.1, read as the reverse complement.
AAAAAAAAAAAAAAACGACCTCGCCTGCAAAGAGGAAGTTCCCGAGAAACCACCCTCTCACAACGTGGCCTCTCCACTGTCAGAAAACACTGGCACTCGGTGCCACCCGAAACTTACCAGGAAGCTGGCAACAACTTTGCCAATTCTACACTTCTGAACCCAACTTCAAAGGGGCTCCACCAAACAGCTCCCGCCGCCGGTGGGAAGCACCAAGTGACCAACCACCGCGTCCCGGAGCGAGGCCCTGCGGCCGCCCGCCCCTCCCCCAGCCGCCGGCGCCCCCGCCCCGGACGCGCGGCCCCAACGACCGTCCGCAGCCCCCCGCACGCCGGCCGGGGGCTCGGGCCGCGCCCGCCCGGGGGAGCCGCTTCCCATGGCTGCCTGGGCTTCCACACAAAAATCGCGTGCATCGAGAGGAGCCGTCTCCTCGGCTAAAAATAGGCTATAAAGGAGTCGGCCTCATGATGGCTCCTTGATTCAATTTGCTGCAAATTCTTTCCTCAAAGCCTCCCCCCACCCGGCGCGCGCACACACACACACATATACACACACATACACATATACACATACACACAAAAAGGGGGTGTCGGTGCACGGAGGGGGAAGGGGCCAGCAGGCCCGGGTGCCCATTTTCGGGGCCAACGACAACATAATTAGGGTGAGGATCCCCCCCGAGACCCAGGGAGGGTGGGGGGGGTGGGCAGGCACGTGAGCATTTCAAAGGCGCCAGGGAGAGCCAAGGCGGGGGGATGGGGCACCCTAAATGCCCTCCCTCCCCTCCCCCACCCGAGCCCCAGCTCCCCCAAGGGCCCAGTGGAAAAACGCATGTTCCCCCTAGCGCCCATCCCCCCGCGGCCCGGCGCCCCCCGGCCGCCTCCGGCCCGCGGCCCCCCGCCCGGCCCGCGGCCGCCCCCACTCAGGGGTCCGGCCCCCGGCGCTTACCTGGAAACGGTGGCCTCCAACGCCGCTCCCCCCCTCCCGGGAATGGAGGCACAAGGAAACTCCCCTCGTCGCCGCCGCCGCCGCCGCCACCGCCTCCAACCACCCCCAAAATAACCCCTCCGGGGGGTGAGAGGCAATTATAACCCCGGCGAGCGCGGGGCGCGGGGGATGGGCGCCGGCGGGCGGGGGCGGGGAGCGCGGCGCGGGTCCCCAGGTGGCGAGCGGAGGTGCTCCCGCCGCGGGGGGAGGGGCGGGGGCGCACGCGGCCGGCGGCGGGGGGAGGCGGCGCGCGGGGGAAGGGCGCGAGCGGGGAGAGGAATTGAGGCAGAAGGTAAAAGCTGTTACTAAGGGAAAGAGCCAAACGGTTCGGAGCAGCCAACGGCTCAGACACTCAACACTGGGGAGAGAGGAATGGGGACCAGCCAGGCACAAATGAGCTCGCGAGGCCCGCGGCGGCGGCGGCGGCGGCGGCGGCCGCGCAGCAAAACAAACCCGAGCGGCCTGCGCCGGGCGGGCGCGCGGGGGAGGGGCCGGGGGGAGGGGCGCGGGGAAGCGGCGGGGGGGGGGGCGTCCGCGGGCCGCGCTCCTCTCCCTCCCGGCTCTCGGCGGCGGCGGCGCTGGGGGCTGGGCGAGTGCGGCGCATTCTTTTAAAAAAGAAAGCCGGCCCCGCGGGCGCTCCGAGGCGCCTCCGGGCGCGGGCGGCCCCGCCCCGCCCCCACCGCCGCGCTCGGCTGAGGGCCGCTGGGTGTAGGCCGCGCGGCCGGGCCGGGGCCGGGGCCGGGACCCGGGCCCGGGCCGGCCGAGTTTCCTGGGCGGCCGGCGCGGCGCACACGCTGCGGGCATGTGCGGGAGCGCGGCGCAGGCCTCGTGTGGACATTTGCTGAGGAAGGGCTAGCGCTAGTGCACACCTTTGTGTGCGTCAGTGCATATGTTACTGGGAAGCGTACCTGCACAGGGGCTCTAAGCTGTAAGAAGCGGTTTTCCGAGTGGAATCCGGAGCACGGGCTCTGCAGAGCGAACAGTCGCACACCGGGAGGGGTTTCTGATACTAAACACAGGGCTGTGATTGCAGTGTTTGTGCCCAAATGGACTGTGCGTCAAGCATATGGTGGTATTTATCGTCTGGTGGGCCTGTGGCAGAGGTTGGGTCCATCAGTTCGCATCTCACGAGAATAAAATCACGCTGCCCGGTGTGGACTAAATACGTGCCTCTACCGCAGCCTGCACGGTGGAAGTTCAGGCCCTGCGCGCACTCGGTGCGTGTGTGCTGTGGCGCATCAGAGGCGGCGATCGAACTGGAACTGAGGTGGCTGATACCGCGATAATAGGATGGAGGCAGGGAGTGCGGCGGGCTCTTTTTGAAAAGGGAGGCACCTCACCGCTATGAAAGCCAACGTGGTGTTCATCTTTCAGAGACTCTGAGAAAACAGGCCTGGGAGGTGCTCTTAGACCTCAGTATAAGCCGAGGACATAAAAAGCAACCACTCTAGTGATGTTAAAAAAAAAAAAAGACTTCAAACTTTTTGTTATGCTCCAGTATTACTGCCTTCAAAGTAAAATAATATTTTTGCAACCGCCTGGGGGGGAGGATTCTGTTTTCATAATTTCATCTCAGTATTTGGAAATAGGTGTAGTCTTTTGAAAGCAACAGTCTTTTCCTCTCAGTATCAGAGCTAAATATTTCTCTCTCTCCCTCCCTCCCCATCCTTCCCCACACGCACAAAGTAGTATTTGAAGTCACTTTGACCAGTGTGGACTCCGGGTGGCCTCATAGGCTCCGTGATGAGTCAGGTGCTTTTCTGGCGGAGGTCAAGGTCTCTTTCCCCTGGTGAGCCCTTGCTGTGGGGAGCAGCCAGAGGCCTTTGGTCAAGGACGCAGGCGGCCAGGCACAGGAAAACCGTCGGAGGAAAGGGAGTGGAATTGGAAACTGCCTTCCAACCGCCCCAAAGAGAATTCACAGTGTATTGGTGATGTGGCCGTGGAGCAATTTTCATTCGTGAAAGGGAATATTAAACAATGTCACCTGATGGGAATTTTGATAACTGCAAGTTTCCAAAATATTATGCTGAGTGTACGTGGGAACAGCACAAAGTGAGTTTTACGATTCAGCAGGGTTCTAAAGCTGCGGGTTTTCTTTTTTTTTTTAATCTGAGAATGACATTTTTTTTTTTTTTTGAGTTATTTATTTGAAAGAGTTAGAGAGAAGTAGAGACAGAGAGAGAGGTCTTCCATCTGCTGGTTCACTCCCCAGTGGCCGCAATGGCTGGAACTGCGCTGATCCGAAACCAGGAGCCAGGAGCTTCTTCCAGATCTTCCACACAGGTGCAGGAGCCCAGGGACTTGGGCCATCTTCTGCTGCTATCCCAGGCCGTAGCAAAGAGCTGGATCGGAAGAGGAGCAGCCAGGATCAGAACCAGCACCCAGATAGGATGCCAGCACCCAGGCTAAGCCCCCAACATCAGCTTTTCAAAGATTGTTTCTGAAGCAATGAAAGTGTAGTATCTTCCTATTTATTTTTTTTTAATCTTTTGGGAGTTGATTAATGACAGATAAAAGGATACCTCAAAAAGTTTGTGGTGGGGCATTTAGCACTGAAGCTGGGTGGTCACTTGGTTCACCTGCATCCCTCATCCGAGTGCCGGAGTTGAATCCCGGCTCCTTCATGTTCAGTCTAGCTTCCTACTAATACACACCTGGGAGGCAGCAGGTGATGGCTCAGTTAGGTACTTGGAAATGCCAGGTTGAGTTCTTGGCTCCGGGCTTTGGCCTGACCCATCCTTGGCTATTGAAAGCACTCCAGTGGATAGACTCGTCTGGCTCTCTACCTTTCAAATAAAATGAAAGTAAAAGAAAAAAAAACTGGATTGATTTTTTTTTAAAGGAAGTTTCTAGGGGAAATAGAATTAAAAGATAAGTTTAGGGGCTGGCAATGTAGCACAGTGGGTTAAGCTGCCGCTTATCACACCGGCATCTCGCATCAGAGTGCTGGGTCAATTGTAGCTGCTCCAGTTCTGATCTAGCTCCTGGGCAGTGCACCTGGGAAGACTCAAGTGCTTGGGCCCACATCATCCTATGTGGGAGACCTGAATGGAATTCCAGGCTCTTGGCTTTTTCCTGACCTTGCCCTGGCTGTTATGGCCATTTGGGGAGTGAATCAGCAAACGAAGTTCTCTGTTCTTCTGTCTCTGTCACTCTGGCTTTCAAATTAATAAATAAATTGATTTTTTTTTTGTAAAGGGATAAGTTCAGTGCAAAAAAATTAAAATCAGTACAGTCTTTCATAAATACATTTCCACAAACCTCTACAAATTTTACTTGAAAGGCAAAGAGAGAGAGAGAAAAACAGAGATCTTCCATCCACTGGTTCACTCCCCAAATGCCCACAATAAGCCTGGAACATGGATCTCAATCCAGGTCTCTCATGTGGGTAGGAAGCAGGTATCCAAGTACTTGAGCCATCACCTGCAGCCTCCAAGGGTGCACTTGAGCAGGAAGCTAGAATTGGAAACAGAGCCAAGACTTGAACCTAGGCACTCAATATTAACTTTTTGAAGACCCTTCATGGGCAAAGATTTCAAAATTTTGGCACCAAACTTGATTCCATTCTCCATGAATTTTTTGAGGTACCCTCATGTGTCATTAAACATAATCCTCTGTTTAGTAAGCAATAATTCCAGTACAATTAGGACTCATTATCTGAGCCACCCTGTGAAACAAATCTATGGGCCTCGGTTGTTTCCTAAGTTTCATATTATGGCACATGGATGGGTTTCCTCCAGCCAGCAGCTACTGTAAAATCAAATTGTTCTTCCAATGAATAAGGATTTTTCAGTCAGACCATTGCTTAACAGATCAGCTCTAAACCAGGGGGCCCAGACTCCTCCCCCTGAATGACCCCTGGCCCTCACTGCAAGAGGGAGTACCCAGTCTCTTTCTGGTTCATAGTTGTGGGTTCAGTCTGAAGTTCTTGACTATACCAAGCTGCTCCAGCAGTTGCTCAGTGTTAGTTGAGCCTCGTCACAATGATTATAATCCATGCATTTGTTTGCAGCCCTATAGTTTATAAGGTATTTCCATAAAACATTAATTACTTCATTTGACTATCATAATAATAATAATAAAAACCATGTTGGGGACTGGTACCATAAACTAGTTCCAGGGAAGTATACCTAACCCACTGGCCTTAAATCACACTCACTGAAGAGACCCGACACTTACCCAGGAGAAAATGGGCACTGAAAAGTGAGAAGGCCTTATAGACAATATTTTGCTTACTCTGATTTCTATATTCTGGAACCATCTGAAACAGTGTCACTGCAACATTAAGTACTCAGATAAATGGCCACCACACCAAGGTCCCATGTGTTGCTACTTCATCCTCTAGCCATTCCAGAGCATATAGGGATCAGAGGCTGCCCTAAAATTCAAGCAATAATTAGGCCCACTGGGTTACGTAAGGACAAAGAACAATTGTTACTAATTTTTAGTGCTTGTCCTAATCTAAAAACTGACATTATGCTTTGAATATAAATGTTAATATGTTTCTAGAAGGAAGAATCACATTATTAAGAAATTCTGAAGCAAAGGGACATGTTGTTAAGAAAGTTCTCTTGAACTTTCTAGCTAATTACTTAAAGAGAAACCTCATACCAGTAACTGTTACCAGAAGTTACATTTAAGAGTACATTTTTAAATGATTAAACAAATCCTTACTTGTTTAATTTCAGTGAAGTTACACCTAGGGAGTATGGTATAGCAAGATGGTCTAAACCTTTGCCACTTTCATCACTCAAGAAATAGAACATTTTAAAGTGGTTTAATCCCAGGCCTATAAGATTTCATTACTATATATATACTTTAAAACCACCATGAGGTTTTAGATTGTTGACATTAGGAGATCTACATAATTAAAGTATTCAAAACAAACTTAATAGCATGAAAAAGATATTTGATATCAAAAATACTATCCCGGTGCTATAACTCATTTTATATTCTTTACTCACCCTTAAACGTAGTGGCTTTATGTCTGGAACATTTACCCCCAGGCATCTTGCTGATACCCTGTGATATGTTTCTGTTTCATTTTGACTTAACTTCTGTGAGTCTTTGTTTGTGGTTCTTCCAGCTATCCGCTTCTGCCATCCGGACTGACACATCTCGGACACACATCTCAAGATCTCAGCACATAGGGCTCTTTTTCTCCATCTGTGCTTAGCATGCTGCTTGTGACCTTTTCCCATTAGTGTGAACCTTGTCACAGTTTTCCATGCCTCTGTGACCCAATTCCATTACAACAATGAGCTTTACTTGGGAGCCTTCATTTAAATTACAAAGGAAACACACAACCATCTTACAAGTATTTATGCTTCTCAGATAATGGCAATAGCAGGTTGTATCCCATGTTTGTGATCCTGTGAGGACAGAAAGCCAACCAGACACCCGGCATATTTCCCTACCAATCACTCACTGATATTGACCAGCCTTGCACTGGCTTAGTGCAGCTCTCAAGGCCTTGTGTTTGTTGAGGGTTTTGCCATTAATTCATTCAACAAATACTTATTGAATGCTTAATGTGCCATGCACTGTTCAGGAAGCCTTACCAATGAACCAAACAGTCCTGACTGCTCATGGAATTTTTATTCCAGTCTCATGTCTGGTAGAATGCAGATAGAAGCACTTTCAAATACTTGGTGCCTATATAACTTCTATCACAAAGGTAATGCAAAAATGGAACAAGATTTTATTCTGTTGTGTCACTGGCATTCAAATGCAAGCATCCCTGAGTGAGGTGTCAAAGTTGCAGATTGATCTGCTATCTCAGCACACATTTTCCATCTGGTGGCCTATGACAGCTTTCCCAGCTCCTGCCATCACATCCAAACTCCAGCCATTGGGTCAGAAAATGGGCTACACTTTCTCTCAGGTAATTACATTTATAATTTCCATTCATATACAATTGGCCAGATCTTGGTCCTAGGACCACACATAGCAGCTAGTAAAGCAGGTTAATGGTAATCAACCTTAAATAAAGGTGGGAAGATGGATGGATTTACATAAGGAAACTTCAGAAAGCTCACGGAAAATGTCTATTATAAAAAAAAAAAAAAAACTGCATGGATTTCAAAAAGGTCTTTCTGTAAAAGAAATACATCTTTTTTCTTTGTTTATTTGAGAGGCAAAGAGACAAAGAAGGATCCCATTCACTGGTTCACTCCCCTAAATTCCCACAATTGTAGGGGTGCCAGGCCAAACCCAGGAGCCAAGATCTCATTCCAGATCTCCCGCATGGGTGACAGAGGCCCAAGTACGTGGGCCATCACTGCTGCCTCCCAGGATGCACTTTGGCAAGAAGCTGCAATCAGGAGCACACCAAACACTGCAACCCAGGCATTCCTATATGGAACACCAAGGTCCCAACCCTGTCTGTGTCTTCTCTGCCAAGCCAAATGCCCAGCTCCAGATAAACAAATCTTTTAGTTCCACATTGCATGAACTTTTTTAAATAACCGTATATGTTGTTTTAGATAGGCAGTTTAGAGGAGTCAGCAAGTAAGGACGATGTATAAGCAAAACTAAATGAAGTGGGGGGAGTGAGTGTGAAAAAGTCATAAAAAGGAATATTCCATACAGAGGGAATATTAAGTACAAAAGAATAGAGGTAAAAGCAAGAGTACTGTGTCTGTGGAATAAAAATGATATAAAGTGTCTTGTATGAAGTTGGCAATGGAATGGCAGGAAGGGGACAAGTGACCAGATGTTAAGAGACTTTTCCTTTGTGTGACATGGGAAGCCATTGGAAGGTTTTGAGCAGAGAAGTGAGTTGATTGCCTCCTATGCAGAGGACCAACTGCAATAGTTAACACTGGGAGGGGCCGTGCCTACGAAGAGGGCTCTTACTAAAATCACCATGAGGGGATGGTGGCTTGGGCGATGGTGGCAGGAGATGGTTAGAAAAAGTTAGACTCTGTATGTTTTAAAGGAGAGTATTGGGATACATTTTGTGGCACATTAGTGAAAAAGTTCCAAGAATATTCCAAGGTTTTAGACCAAACAAGAAAAGAATGGAGTTGCCATTCACTGAGATGGTAAAAACTGAAGACAAGCAAGTTTGTGAGGGGAAATCAGGAGTTGTTTGCAGTAATGATATTTGGAATCATGGACCTAGATACAAGCAACTAGAAAGTGAGGTAAAGAAACGAATGGTTGAGTCCTTTCTCTCTGATGAACTCCGGCCCCAGGTGATTTTTGTTTGTTTTTGTTTTTATAACCAGGGCTCCTCTGCTCTCCATATAGTCAAAGGACTAAGCATGTTTCATCACAGGTCAATAGAAGCTGCCACTCTAACCACAAGAACATTGATTGAAACAATAGATGATATTAATTGCTGCCATGTATCAGGGATGTTGCCAAGTGCTGTTGAAGGTTTTTTTGCTTACTGTCTTAATTTTCTCAACAACCTGAAAAGGGAATGTTTTAGTTTGGCCTGCTGAACAAAAACACCATAGACCAGCTGGCTTAGACAGCCAACATCTGTGCCTCCATGTTGGGGATGCATGGAAGCCTGAAATCTGGAAGGCAGCGTGCTCGGGTTCTTGAGAGGGCCCTTGGCCTAGTTCAAAAGTGACTGCTTCCTTGCTGCGTCCTCGCGTGGCAGAGAACAGAGAGACAGGAGGAGGAAGCTCCCTCCAGTCTCATCCTGTAAGGGCAGATTCATCCCATCATGAGGACTCAACCCTCACGACTGAATTAATCTCCTCAAAGTCTCCACCACCTAAGACCTACCACTGGGGGTAAAGATGTCAACATAGAAATTTTAGTAAAACGCAAGCATGTCATCTATGACAGGTAGATAATATTATCTCAGTTGGATTTATAAAGAAACTGAAATGGAACAAATCATTTGTTTAAGGTCATGCTCCAAGTGGCGAAAGAAGGATTTGAACTCAGGGCTGTGTGAGTTCAGTGTCTGCTTTTCCACTTGCTGAAACAAGCAGGTCAAGGCAGGAAAATACAAGAGTTTGCTAAAAAGTGCTTTAGTGTGTCAGAAGGACAGAGAAATGCAGAATACAACAAGGATGGCAACTGAGTGAGGGGAAGAACTGCACCTACATCACATTTCTATGGCCCACACTCACTAGATTTGAATCTTGTATGTTTATTGAATGCAGACACAGTTGTAATCAATAAATTGTATTCTTTCTCTTGCTCCCTTCACTACTATCAGTGTATGTGCTTATGACAAAAGAGAAATCTGCTCTCACCACATTCCCTGCCATCACATGGCAATTTGGGTATGGTGTATTCTTGAAGACATGTTTTGTGAGCAGAGAAGACAATGTACGCTGATTCAGTTTCATTTATTGCATATTTGCAAACCTCTTCTTTTAAGCTTTGAATTGCAAGTTGCAAATCTAATTCTCCCCTTTAAAGGAATGTTTACAATTTAGTTAATTAAATTCTCTTGAATTATTAAACTGCATTTATACATTTAATGTATTCAAGCTTCTTAAAATACTTCATTTGCTCAACAAACAAAAGAATTACAAATAGTTAAGTAATCTTCATAAATATAATAAACTTATAATAAAATGTGACGAACCCACAATTGTCTTGAAACATTACAAAAATGTTTATAGGTTTAATAAAATTTTCATATCTTTTCACTTAAAATCACAAATCTAAATTGGTTACAGTTCTCATATAGATATTTTAAATAGCTATCACAAAGAAAACCTGTTAGACATTCTAAACTGTCAAATTATCCTAAAAATTACAAATGGTTAAAATTCCAAACACAAATATGCTCAAATACTTCTAAACATAAATAAAAATAGCAGTACTATGGTTTAATTGTTTTTATATTTTTTAAGATTTATTTATTTGAAAGGTGAGTTACAGAAAGAGATAGAAGGAGTTCCTATCTTCCTGGTTCACTCCTCAAATGGCCACAACAGCCAGGACTGGGCCAAGTGGAAGGAACTTCATCCAGGTCTCCCACGTAGGTACAGAGACCCAAGAACTGGGGCCATCTTCTGCGTCCTTCCCAGGTGCATCAGCAGGGAGCTGAATTGGAAATGGAGCAACCAGGACTCAAATCCATACCCATATCAGCTGCTGGTGCTGCAGGTGGCAGGCAGCTTAACCTGGTAAGGCACAAAGCCCTGATGAGGCCTCCTTACTGCCATCCAATGGGAACTCAGAATGCTTGCCCTCAAAGGAAATGGTGTTGCCACAGTTCATGTTCACAGATTCTGGTTGCACTCATTCTTCCAGGTGATTTGAACTTGCACCCCTCCTACAAGATTGCTGACACACATGCCTGAACTCAACTAACATACACTACTTCATTTTATGCCAAATGATTTTCATTTTCTTCTTCCCTGATAGGACTCCAGTTCGCATTGGCATGAACCGTACATGTGCTCCCATCTGTGCTTGGCAGTCCCAGCACACACTTACACACCTTTGATACAGCCATGAGGAAGAGAGCAGACCGCACTTTTTGAAAAGAGGGTTGCCTTTTAATCAGGTAGCGGCCTTTCTAGCTGCTCTCATTTATTTTGTCAGCATTTGCTAAACTGTGTTCCTCTCGTGATGGGCACATGGTCTGTAAGCAAAGGAGTTCAGTACTAAAGTTTGGGAGATGGCCCATGTTATTAGATTCACCTTCTAGGGATGTGCAGTCCTTGCTTGCATACTGAAGCCTGAAAAACCTTGTAATATGAACATCTTATAAACCTATAGATACCTTTCTTGTTTTCTATTTTTTTAAAACTTTATTCATTTATTTGAAAGGCAAAATTAGAGAGAGAGAGGGAGAGAAAGAGAGAAAGAGAATCTTCCATTCACTGGTTCATTTCCCAAATGTCTGCAGTGGGCAGGGCTGGGCCAGGCTGAAGCCAGGAGCCTAGAACTCCATCCAGATCTCCCATGTGGGCAGCATGCTGCCCTCCCAAGTGCTTTAGCAGGAGCTGGATCAGAAGTGGAACAGGGGCAGGCGCTGTGGCTTAGCAGGAAAAGCCACCACCTGCAGTGCTGGCATCCCATATGGGCACTGGTTTGAGTCCCAGCTGCTCCAATTCCAATCCAGCTCTCTGCTATGGCCTGGGAAAGCAGTAGAAGATGGCCCAAGTCCTTGGGCCCTTACACCCATGTGGGAGACTGGGAACAAGCACCTGGCTCCTGGCTTTGGATTGGCACAACTCTGGCCGTTGTGGCCAATTGGGGAGTAAACCAGCGGTTGCAAGACCTCTCTCTCTCTCTCTCTGTCTCTGTGTGTGTGTGTGTGTGTGTGTGTGTAAAACTCTGCCTCTCAAATAAATTAATCTAAAAAAAAAAAAAAAAAAAAAAAACCTGGAGCAGCCAGGGACTGGACCTCATATGGGATGCAGGCATCTCAGGTGGTAACTTATCTCACTGAGCCACAATGCCAGCCCCAGGAGCCATTTTTAAAAGACATACCTTTGAAACTTTTGAAAGTCAACATTCTATGGAACATAGTTTGGTAAGTTGTGTTCATACTTGGTAAAATGTTTTTTTTTTAATAAAGATTTATTTATTTGAAAGAGTTACACAGAGAGAGGAGAGACAGACAGAGAGAGAGAGAGAGAGAGAGGTCTTCCATCCGATGGTTCACTTCCCAATTGGCCGCAACAGCTGGAGCTGCGCCGATCCGAAGCCAGGAGCCAAGAGCTTCTTCCAGGTCTCCCATGTGGGCACAGGGGCCCAAGGACTTGGGCTATCTTCCACTGCTTTCCTAAGCCATAGCAGAGAGCCGGATTGTAAGTGGAGCAACTGGGACTCGAATCGGCGTCCATATGGGATGCTGGCGCTTCAGGCTAGGGCATTAATCCACTGCACCGCAGCACCAGCCCCGGTAAAATCCTTTTGTTTTATTTATTAAAAAAAGATTTATTTATTTATTTGAAAGGCAGAGTTACAGAGAGAGAGAGAGAGAGAGAGAGAGAGAGAGGTCTTCCATCCACTGGTTCACTCCCCAGATGGCCACAACGGCTGGAGCTGTGCAGATCCAAAGCCAGGAGCCAAGAGTTTCTTCTGGGTCTCCCACATGGGTGCAGGGACCCAAGCACGTGGGCCATCTTCTACTGTTTTCCTAGGCCATAGCAGAGAGCTGGATCGGAAGTGGAGTAGCCGGGACTCAAAGCAGTGCCCATATGGGATGCAGGCACTGCAAGCAGTAGCTTTACCCACCATGCCACAGCACCGGCCCCTTGTTTTATTTCTTGATCTTTTAGTTTATTTATTTATTTATAGATCAAGGCTGAGATATGCAACCAAATCAGCCTCCTAATATTTCCCTTCCATTAAATATATCCCTCCTACCACAAGCAAAAGGGAACACTTGCAGCCCTTTCCCACAGGAGAAAATGATCAGAGAAACTGAGTCATGAGTCTAGGCCCCACCATAAAAGGGAGGGAAGGTGGCTGGGCACCTTGTGCTCTCACTTTCTTCCTATAACCTGATAAGTCACCTGTCCTTTGAGGAAAGGGAGACACTGTAAAGACTGCAGAGAATTCCTGCTGAGGCGTGGGAGCGCCTGTCCTTCACAGGCAGCCCTGTGATGGTGCGAGCCTTCTGGGAGCAACAACCCGTAGGCACTGTGTATGCCAGGACTGAGTTTATGATTGTAACTGAACATAACTCATTTGATTATATATATATATGTATATATATGTAGTAATAAATATGCCAGCCACAGGGCTTGATTAGAGACCAGAGAAACTGGGTTCTGGACACCGGCTGTTCCTTCACTGTTGTGGATTCATAAACAAGGTTTCCAATGGCTCAGAAACTCAGTTTCCTTGTTGATAAAATAGGGTTCACATTAACTACATTGCTCCAGCCAGCGTGGATATTCAACATGCTTACCAACCAGTTCTGCGGGGCCACCAACCAATCAGAATGGAGAACGGCAGATATCACCAAACCAGATCTTTCTGCTAACTGGCAGCCTCCCAGTTCATATCCCTCCTCCACTCGATATTTCTAGATAACTGCCATGCATGTTATTACACAGGGCTGTTGTATGCACCACTTTACATATTTGGAAATCAGATCATAACTTCCACTTAAACGCATGATGCTTTGGGTCATGATGTACAGTAAAAGTCATAAAGAATAAGGGAGGTCGGGGGCCTCTTGAACACATTTCACCTATTTCACAGTGTTGCAGACCCCATGGAGGTGGCCTGGCTTATGATTGAGAGTAGAATTCACCTTGAGCTATCAGAGCTTAGAGCAATGGACACCTGAGCCAGCACCGGCCATGACACGGCCTAACCTCAGAACATCAAACACTAGTGAAACTAGCACTTTATTCTTTACCATGTGGTGGGCCCTGTTCAAAACAATTTTATGCAGATCAACTCATTTAATCTTCAATGCAGCCTGGTGAGCTGGACTATTATTATGCCCTCTCCCCAGAAGAGGAAACAGAACCACTGGCTGATTAACATCAACATCAGAACTGCATTTTTTTCTCAGTGAGTGAGTTCATGCCTTTAATCACTGCTCCACGCAGTAACACATCCATGCCAGACAAAGCAGAGAGAGAGACCTGTGAGGGGCCAGCGGGCAGAGAGCACTGCGGGTTGTCATGCTGAGCCCAGAGGTCCTGTGGCTTCTCATGGCCCCTAGGTGTCATAACCCGGGGAGGTTCCAAGGAGCAGACCTTTCCTCTGTGCCTGCAGAGGAGACTTGGGATGAGCTGGATCTGGTTTGTGGCCCTGGATTCACGTGCTGGAGACCGGATCCTTAATGTGGTGATGTTGAGAAAGGGTGTGGCACTCTTAAGAGGTGAGGTCAAGTGAGAAGTTGAAGGTCACTGGGAGAGCTCCCCTCCGCAGTTCCTCAGAGCTCCCCTCCGCAGTTCCTCAGGTAGCTCTCAGTTCTCACAGGACCTGTGGGTTCTCACAGGAGCACATTGATAGAAAGGCCTGTGCTGGACCCCCGAGCTGATTCCTGGAGTCCTGTCTGATGATGTGATCACTCCCTCCCAGACTTTCTCTTGCCATTATGATGTCATCTGTAATCAGGCCCTGCTAAAGTCTGAATAGGATGTGGCTCTCAAACTTATGTGGACATTTAGGTTTAAATCCCAGTTAATGGTACTAAGAGGTTAAAAAGTTAATCCAGGCTGGCACCGTGGCTCAATAGGCTAATCCTCCGCCTGCAGCGCAGGCACCCCGGGTTCTAGTCCCGGTCGGGGCGCCAAATTCTGTTCCGGTTGTTCTTCTTCCAGTCCAGCTCTCTGCTGTGGCCAGGGAAGGCAGTGGAGGATGGTCCAAGTGCTTGGGCCCTACACTTGCATAGGAAACCAGGAGAAGTACCTGGCTCCTGCCATCGGATCAGCGCGGTGCGCCAGCCGCAGCAGGCTGGCCGCTGCGGCCATTGAAGGGTGAACCAACGGAAAAGGAAGACCTTTCTGTCTCTCTCTCTCACTGTCCACTCTGCCTGTCAAAAAAGTAAAATAAAATAAATAAATAAATAAATAAAAAAGAAAGTAATCTGGCATTAAAAAACACTTAATCCAATTACATGCTTATTTTTTAAATTAATTTTTTAAAGATTTATTTGAAAGGCAGAGGTGAAGAGAGGGAGAGACAAAGAAATGGAGAGAGAGAGAGAAAGAGAGAGGGAGAGAGAGAGAGAGAGATCTTCCATCCACTGGTTCGCGCCCCAAACGTCTACAATGGCTAGGACTGGGCCAGGCTGAAACCCAGAGCCAGGAACACAATGGGGGGCGTTTTCTGCTGCCTTCCCATATTAGCACATTAGCAGAGAGCTGGATAGGGAGCAAAGTAGCTAGGGTTTAAAGCAGCACTCTGCTAGGGGATATGGGCGTCACAAGTGGCGGTTTAACCCAGCGCACCACAGCACCAGCCCCTATCACAGTGTTTAGGAGATGGGCTAGTGGGAGGTCCTTAGGTCATCAGGGGCAGTCCTTCAGAAAGCATTTCTTGTGAAGGCCTTGGTTATCAACACTGTCAGTCCCAGCTGCTCCCAATCTTCTTCCTGGTTTGCTCTGTGATCATCGCTCTCTCCGCCACTGCCTTCCTCCATCTTGACAATAGGCCTTGCCCAGTCATGCTCTGTGAACCTTCAAAACAAGGAGCCCATGCAAACCTCTTTCCTTCGTAAGTGGCTTCTTTCAGGCCCTGTGTTACAAGGACAAGGAACTGACGAATACAGGCCATCACCAGGAGTGAACCACTGAGGCCTCCCAATTTTGACCTCTCAGCCTCCAAAATAGTGAGCTAAATACATTTCTTTTCTCTTTTATGTTAGGCTGTCTCAAGTAACTTGAAACATAACTAATACAATACAGAAGGCCCTGCCTGGGTCTTCTTTGCCTCCTGTCTGATATAAATGCTTGCCCCCAGGCAATAAGAACTGGGATGCCCTCAGCCTGGGGAGAGGTAGCTCCACGCCTTGGCCCCGTAGTGGAAGCAGGGTTTGTACGTGGGGGTGGTGGGAGGCGAGTCTGGGAGAGGAAGAATTGGAATACCAGCCCATCTTACTAGCTGGGAAAAAGCAGTCAGGCCAGAGTGTTTGCCTTTGGATGGGAGGATTAGCTTGAATTGTTGAGTAAATAAACCGCAGTGGTGAGGGTTGGGAGTGGGGGCTCCTTTCTAAAGTGGAAGAAGAGGAGTTGAAGAGGAAAGAAGGCAAAGAAAGGGAGAAGGGAAGGCTCTGAAGCTAAGGTCAGCAACTTTGACTGGAAAGGACCAGGCGGGAACTACCACCAGCTTTGCAGGCCACGCTGTTTGTTTTGTTCTTCTTCCCCTCAACCACAGTCCTGTGCAGAAGCCTGTGACAGCTCCCCGCCGCAGCTAGGCTGGGGTTGTGGGTGATAGTTCACTGAATCCTGCACTAGAGACATGATCTGTAAACCTCCCCATTCTGCCTGAGCCTGATCCTGTGCTCCTCTCCAGGGTTGGCCATTTACCTCCAATTAGGGCCTCCCTAGGAGTGAAAGAGGCACTCAAACGAGGAAAAGGGTGATGTGGCGATGCTTCATGAAACTTGAGGTATGTTCCGTGGGGCTACTTTAGGACTAACTCTGTTTGGCAACCCGAAGGTTTGCTCTGGGGATTCTTATGCCATGCACAGCTGCACACATGAGCAAGTCTGCAAGAATTATGTTTCATGCCACATTCCATTTGGGAACTGATGCCCAAGACAATATTGCCAAGCAATGAAACTCTGCATTACTCTGTTCCAGGGAAAATGGAGTAACAGCCTTTCCCTCTCAGTGCCCACAATTGGAAGATCTCAGTGTCTTTGCCCTTAGCAAGAAGAAATTGTACCTGTTAGAAAACGCGACTCTCAGTACTAATGTCTCCTTTAAAGAGCCCAGCTTTGCAAGGAAGAAGCACAGCTGTGAAAACAAGCAACTTTATGCACCTTGTTATTAAGATAAGTTCATTGCCCTACCCTCTGCCCAAACTATCCACCCTATGGCCAGCACCAGTCTTCTCTACCACCTTGAATGGGAAACTGTTAACCAGCAGATCTATTTCTAAGTAACACAAAGACATGGCTTTAAGTCACAGAGGTGGGGGGGGAGGAGCAGGAACTTATAAAACCCTTTTTTATATACCTAAAATTAACAGAAGTTAGAACCTTCCAATTTTTTTTAAGATTTATTTTATTTTATTTGAAACTCAGAGTCACATAGAGAGATGGAGAGGGGGATACAGAAGGAGAGAGGGAGAGAGAGATCTTCCATCCACTGGTTCACTCCCCAAATAGCTGCAACCGCCAGCTCTGGGCCAGGCTGAAGCTGGGAGCCAGGAGCTTCTCCCAGGTCTCCCATGCAGGTGCGGGGGCCCAAATACTTGGGCCATCCTCTGCTGCTTTCACAGGCACATCAGCAGTGAGCTGGATCAGAAGTGGAGCTGCTGGGACTTGGACTGGCACACGTATGGGATGTTGGCATTGTAGGCGGCAACTTAACCCACAATACCACAGCACCAGCCCCCAATACTTTTCACGTCAGTTAATGTGTAAGAGAGACTACTTGTAAGGCCAGTGTTATGGCAGCACAGGTAAAGCCACTTCCAGTGATGCCGGTGTCCCATATGAATCCCACTTCCGATCCAACTGCCTCCTAATGGCCTGGAAAAAGCAGTGAGGATGGCCTAAGTTCTTGGGGTCCCTGCTACCCTCCTGGGAGACCCTGATGGCTGTTGTGGCCATCTTGGAGGTAAACCAGCAGATGGAATCTCTTTCTCTCTCTCTCTCTCCCTCCCTCCCTCCCCCTTTCTGTGTAACTTTGGCTTTCAAACAAATAAATAAATCATTAAAAAGGACAGGGGAAGATTACCTGTAATAGTCTACAGGGGAAAGTTATTGGTAGAAAGTAAGACAGAGAACTTTCAATGGGATTGAAATCTGGGGAGAGAAAAAGAGGAGAGAAGGATTGAGACACTCAGTGGCAATGCTTTGGTTTAGAGGCTTAGAGTTCTGGAATGTGCCACTGGCTGGGGCAGGAAGGTCTTGGGAACAATTTCACCTATTCCCTAGAGCCTGCCTAAGGCATCCTGGAGAAGCACCTGCTAAACCCACAGCACTGTCCCATGCCTGGCGGCCCATGGAAATCTCCCTGATAAGGATTCCTGTAGTAACCAAGGCCATATGTACTAGAATTCAAACTTTAACAAGAGAATTACCGCACAATAAATTTTAGGATTAAGTTCTGTGGAGATTTTCTAGATTTATTTATTTATTTGAAAGGCAGAATTACAGAGACAGAGAAATATCTTCCATCTGCTGGTTTGTTCCCCCAAATGGCTGCAATAGCTGGGACAGGGCCAGGCCAAAGCCAGGAGCCAGGAGCTTCATCCAGGTCTCCCATGAGCATGGGAGAGAGAGAGAGAGAGAGAGAGAGAAGGAGACAGTCTGTGGAGGTTTTAAATCATAAATAATTATTTACTTGGAGTAGTGTAGGTAAATTAATACTTGAAAGTTCTGAAAAAAATTTCATCGTAGTGGTCTTTTAAATCCTATGAAATGAGGGTGGGCAGTTGGCACAATGGTTAAGATGTTGCTTGGGATGCCCACATCCTATATCTGAGTGCCCTCCATTCCACCTTCCTACTAATGCACACCCTGGGAGGCAGCAGATGATGGCTCGATACTTGGGTCCCTGGATTGAGATCCAGGCTCCTGGCTTCTGCCTGCCCCATCCCCAGTGGTTATGGACTTATGAGGAGTGAGTCGGCAGACTGAAGAGCTTTCTCTGATCTCTGCTTTTCAAATAAAAATGAAAACAAATACGAAAAAATTAGTACATTACAAACAATCCTATGAAATGCCTAGAAATCTGTCAATTTGGAAATGAGGTTCAGCAGCAAGATCTCCTACATGCAGAATCTCTTGATTACTCTTCTTGCTCATCTTCTAACTTCCTTTCCAAACACTCACACAAAGCAGCTTAAAAACCTCTACTGCCTAAGCGCCTCCAAAGCCCCATGTGGTGTTGTGGGTTCTCACCCTGCAGTCTCATCATGTGTCCCCCACTGCCCTGGCTCTGTGAAACAGCTATGCTGAGCTGCTTCCAATTTCTCCCAAATGCACCATGCTCCCTCCCTCCATCATGCCATTGCCACTGGAGTAGCCACTGCCCGGAACACACTCCCTCCTCCGTTGTAATGCTCTCCCTTTCCCTAGTTAACCCCACATTCTTGTCCCTCCTCCAGTTCTCAGTTCAAGCACAACTTCCTTGGGAAGACTTTCCAGACCACTGGACCAGCTCAACTGTTACTTATAGTGTCTTTTTTTTTTTGTTTTTTTTTAATCAGGCCCCCACGCTGTCCCTGTACTTGGAGCACAATCCTCCGCAGCTGCCATTTTGCATGCATTTGTCTGATTAGTTGATGTGTATCTGTCTTATCCACTAGACCATGAGCTTCTTGATGGCAAAGATTGCGCCTGTTTTATTAGTTTGCACAAGGCACAACGTAAGCATTCAAGGTGAGCTCCCGTGACTATAATATCCAACTGCATCAGATCACCTTTTCATTTAGAATCTTTTAGAATGCTAGGTGTAAATTTACTACTTTCAAAATTGACAAAAGTAAAAAAGATTACTAACCAGTGCATAAGCATGATTCCAAACTGGTAAGTAAACAAAATTCCATCTGATAAATTCATAGGATCGTGGTAAACAAAGTTACTGGTTAAATATGATCTATTGCTCTGAAGAGTCTGTTTATTCAAGGAATAGTGTGGTGGAGGTGAGGAGCTAATTTTATGCCATGACAAAGAGATGTTATGGAGTTTTAAGGTAAAACAGAAGTTGTGAAGAACTCTTAAACATTGAGCACTACATTTAGGGAATGTAACTCAGACTCTCCTCATCCCTCACTCCAGCCAGCCCCCACGCGCATGAGTTCCACCAATCATTGCAGCAAGGTAGAACTGTAAAGAGGTGCTTTTCGAAGAGGATTATAAAATGCATCCATCTTCTCTATCTTTGAAAATGGGAGATCAGAATATTAGTAAAAAAAGGATCCATCCCCACACCCTAACAATTTCTTATGCTTACATCAACACATGGTAAATTGTTGTTTTCCAAAGTCAATAGACAAGTTTTTTTTTTCTTAAGAAAAAAAAAATACATACCCTTGATTTATAGAGGAAACATTTGAGGTAGTAGGGTTGTAAAGAAATCCCAGAATTGCCACAGACAGTTCAGGCTTGAATTTGGTAAACACATTAAGTGAGCTGCCCCAGCTTGATCTAATCTGAAACAGGTACATAATAACATAGGGGCAAAAGTTTACAAAAGGCACACTTTAACCACAAGGTTTAGTAAATAGCATTTCATTATTTTTTGCAGAGATGTGCCAGGGAAGTTTGAAAATGCCAAGAAAAGCAGGAATAATATTTAGGACTCTGGCCAGCTTTGGATTTGAACTCAGGTTTTTGTCTTGAAACTCCTTGAACCCTGTGCTATAAAGAAAATACTGAGGGACAGCCACTTGGCCTAGAAGATGTTTTATATATATGTTGGCTACCATCTCTGGCTCTGGACTCTAGCTTCCTGCTAATGCAGACCCTGGGAGTCAAAGGTTATGGCTCAAGTTATTGAGTTCCTGCCACTTACAAGGGAGACCTGGATTGCATTCATGACTGCCTCTCTCTCTTTCTCTCTTTCTCTCTCTCTCTCTCTCTCTTTCTTCCTCAAATAAATTTTTAAAACATTTTTAAATACTGATTTATGGAACATACATCTAAAGTAACATGCACACATGCACACACACATACACACACATGAGGAACAAGAATAGAGTTAAGGATTGTTTTTGTGTGTGTGTGTGGAGGTTATTTTTTTCCACCATAGCCTTGTGATTCAGCATTCATAAAATAAATCATTTGCAATTTCAGCAAAATAACATGAGGTTCCTACAGAGCTATAGCAAATGACTTGTGGAGATTAACAGGAAACAGGGATGGGACAAGCACATGGACCCTTTGTTCTATTTCAAGGAGTGACACATCTTAGAAGGCTCACATGTGGCTATTTATGACTTACTTGCTTCTGCCCATTCTTCCTCTCCAAGCTCTTAATGTCACCAGGGTTTCTTGTATCAGTTTAGATTTGTAAATTCACGGTTCCCCAATCAAGTGCTGCTTTTGTTTGAAGGCACCTTGAGAAAGAAGCGCTAAGACATGGTGGACCAGGTATTGTAAGTGACCTAGATTCTCCTAAGTGACTACTGGCTCATGAGTGAGGTTTCAGTCCCCTGTACTGACCGTGGGGGCCCCACCCCGTCCTGCTCTCAGCTACCCCAAAGCAAGATTCCCAATCATGCCGACCACGTTCTGTCTTCCAAATAATCAGGGCTCAAGAAGATTGCTTTGTTTTTTTCCCATCTGATCTCCTCCTCTAACCTATCCAGCAATACTTACTCCACTTAGTTGCATCTCATCCCAAGCCCTCAATAGAGAGGCCCTGCCACCTATCTGCCTTCCCTTTGCCAAGGCCCCCTGGTCACAGGGCCCTACTGCTGCTCAAAGCCCAGGGCAGGACATAGCCTTGACAGGTGGCCCGATTAGAGGACTGAGGCCGACTTCCCAAGCTCTGTTCCATCCCTTGCTGTGCAAATATCCCAACAACCCCACTTTTTCCGACCTGCACTTCCCCACTTCGGTGCTCATTCTCCCTCCGATTCTGCCTTCCTCCCTCTCCTGGGTTTTAAATGAATTTGCAGTTTCTCTAGACATTTGCTCTGCTTTTCAGCCTTAATCTAGATCCCTTGAATGGAAGCCTCTGTTCTGCCCTTTAAAGCATTGTAGCTTCCTATTAAACCTTCCTTTCTTCACCTCCTGCCATTTTAACTCTGAACCTTCCACCCTCCAAACCTCATTACACATGTGCACAAAGAGTGTACACACACACACACACACACACACAGAGTATTAGATCACTTGCTGTACAGCTACAGCATGCGGATTCTTTTTCTGTTAGTTAGCTGTAACTAGCCCTGATGTCCCTGGAGTAGGAAGGGGAAATAGGAAGCAGCAATTTGATCCTCACAGAGAAACTGCTCCAGGGAGGGGTGTGAAAAGCTGGGTAGCCAATAGCAGACTTGCCTTCTCCTGTCACAGAGCTCTCCCCCAGCTACTCCCCATCTGAAATCCGATTAACACTGGACAGTACTGTCAGCAAGTGTGCGCAGCCCCACTTCCCCTGAAGAGAAAAGATACCTGTTCTCTGTCCTTTTGTTTTCTCCTAGGACTGCCCTCCCCTTCAGTGCCTGCCTTGGCTTCCCCACTTACCACCTCCGCCGCAGGGTAGCTTGGAAGTAATTCAAGCGATTGGCTCCAATGCCTCCTGGGGAGAGTCCAGCATTTCCATGCAACGTTCCTAAATGTTACTTTCTTGGGATGAATCTTGCAGCTGACACTCAGGCTTATTAGACACTGAAATGAGTTAGAGAAGAAGGTTTAGATTCTCGCTCCCTGGAGGTTGTTATAAATAGGATGGATTCTGATCTGTCTGGGACGATTATGTGGGATACTGCTGGTAGGCCAGGCAGAGACCAGCTCATCATCCTCAAACAATATTTATTAAACTCCTGGGCATTCATGGTACTGTGCTATGTTTCACATAGATTGAAAGATAATTTTAAAAGCACAGACCATACTTGCAAAGAAGTTTTTAACTAATGAAATAAAAGGTTTGCATGATATGTAATAATAAAATGAATGTCAACAGCGCTTTAAGTTCTCAACGCATGCATGTTTCTCATTTTCTTTCTTCTCTCATACTCCTTAGTTTTGATTGGAGGTTACACAGAGCAAAGTCTTCAGTGAGCAAATTTTTCTAGTTCATATTTTCCAGAAGCTTTTGAATGATGCAAAAATGTGAGCAGATATCAGAAGAATTAAGTGGAGCAGAAAGCACAAAGAGGCTTCAGTTCTCTCACGAGGAAAGCAAAAGGCTAGTGGATTTGATCTCAAAGGATCCTTCACTTTCTAACATCCTGGGATTCTAGGTCTGGCAGAAATTAGGATCAAGAGGGGGAAAGATGACTATTAGGAGGGAGGAAGACAGCAAATTATTGAATATTTTTCCCATTAGAGTCACAAAATAGTGTTGACCAGGAACCTATTTGAGGCCATATTTTTAGCAGACAAATAAGGTCATGCTCTTTGAGAGCCAGAAGGATCATGGAAAGTCCTCTTGCTGCAAAGTGCACATTGCTGAGCAGGCATGCCACACCGCATCCCACTCGCTCTAGCAAAGCACAAGTGCAGTGGCTCTAAGTCTGGTCTCAGATCTGTGCACACAAAGAGCCTAGCAGAGGGTACATGGATATATTTATTCCCATAAGAAAGCCATATTTTTTCTACGCTATCTCCTTTTTCTTTCTCACTCTTGAGAGCCAGGCCATAGAAAGTCTCGGTCAGCACAGCTAAGTCCTTTATGCCCAGGCTGTGTGGACCCATCAGGATCAGGCATACTTTACCCCTCCCCCACAGCCAGCCCTGTGCCAGGGTGCAGGCCTTGGCCAGAGGAAGCCAGCTAAATTACAGCCCCCATCACAGCGCTTGTGCAGGCCCAACCTAACAAGGAAGTCAATAGACAATGAGCACATTTTGAAGAATTTATATATGTGCGTATATCTGTTCAAAGCAAAGAACTGATCAAATGTGTTTTATGAGTTTCTCAAATTTTGCTGTGCATGAAAAGAGATGAGTGGACCAAATTTCATTTTTATTTACTTCTAAACATGATGCTTTTTGCCACTAGGAACAATGCATGGAAACCTTTCCCCTTAACTTTCAGGAGAGCTGATATTGTACACAAGAAAATTTAGTATAATGTGCTCTTTGTGTTTGGTTTACTGGGTATTTTTTACATTCAGGAATATACAGGAAATAGGGTGTGGCTGGTTATGTGACTCCTTCAAGGCAATGAAACTCTGGCTAAAACTATCTCCTGCTGCTGCTGTCTTAAGCACTGAAGGCAATAGACTTCTTTTTAAAACATTTAAAATATTATTTTTTATTTATTTGAGACAGAGAGAAAGAGAGAAAACTCTCACCTTCTGATTCACTCCCAAATGTCAGTGGTAGCTGAGAGGTTCAGCCCAATCTGGGTGCTGGGACCCAATCTAGATTCACTACTGCCTTCCAGGGTCCACAGCAGGAGGGAAACGGAATCAGGTGCGGAGCCAGGGATCAAACCCAAGAACTTGGATGTGGGACAATGGTGTACTCTGACTAGGCTAAACTACCCTGTCCCAGGTAATGAACTTCTAAAGACTTAATTCCAAGACCATTCCCATGTGGTGATCTCAT
The DNA here is from genome assembly GCF_964237555.1 of Oryctolagus cuniculus. Classification (NCBI taxonomy): domain Eukaryota; kingdom Metazoa; phylum Chordata; class Mammalia; order Lagomorpha; family Leporidae; genus Oryctolagus; species Oryctolagus cuniculus. The sequence continues at coordinate 102,696,527 of NC_091435.1, read as the reverse complement.
TGACTTTACCATTTTTAGCTAGAACATGTAGGTTGAATGTACATAGGTCAAGAAATATGGAATGTAAATTTAGTTTCCCATTAATTCAATCAATAATTAACACTATAGAGAAGAAAGTAGACGTTTCACTCGTTTCGCTCAAATCAAATACATATATATTAATATATAACATACATTTGGCACATATATTATGTTACATATAATATATATACCACTGTCGGTGTATAATTGATTCGGTCCTCAATTTTGCTTAGTCAATGATTATAATCTATTATATAACTTATTAAACATTTGCAGTAAAACTTAGGTTAGAATTTTATCTGCTGTTTAACATTTTAGACTAAACACATTGCACAGTTAAGTGCAATTATTTTCAACATTTTAAAGAGTTAATGTCTTTAAAAATAACTTCTTTTAGAATGGTAAAATAAACCTTTTTTACACATCTTGTCATTCAACAGCTGTTTAAACAATGATTTGCCAAAGGTTCTGAGAGTTGAGGAGCTTTTCAGTATAGAATGATTAAAATACTAAGTCTTTGATTCAATGAATTGATTCTCCCACCAGACATTTAGCAGATATTTCCAATTTCAAAGATGGAAATAACTTTATTTGTGGTCTGATGTTAATAGTGGCCAGTGTTGGCCGGCGCTGTGGCTCACTTGGCTGATCCTCTGCCCGCGGCACCTGCACCCTGGATTCTAGTCCTGGTTGGGGCGCCGGGTCCTAGTCCTGGTTGCTCCTCTTCCAGTCCAGCTCTCTTCTGTGGTCCGGGAGGGCAGCGGAGGATGGTCCAGGTGCTTGGGTCCCTGCACCCGCATGGGAGACCGGGAGGAAGTACCCAGCTCCTGGCTTCAGATCGGTGCAGTGCCGACTGTGGCGGCCACTGGGGGAGTGAGCCAACGGAGGGAGGACCTTTCTCTCTGTCTCTCTCTCACTGTCTATAACTCTCTCTCTCTCTCTCTCACTGTCTAACTCTGCCTGGCAATAAATAAATAAATGAAATAGTGGCCAATATTAGGGGTAATGCATGAACATGAACTCCTGGTGCTCTTGACTATACATGGGAAATGCAGAACAAAGCCAAGTTGCCTTTTGCCAGTTCTGGGTCCTGGGATGAGGCTGACTCAGATGCAAGAGGAGGGCAGCTGGAGCTCCAATTTGCTCATAAACTGTGAGACTATGAGCAATTTACTTCACCAGTCTAAACACTTAATCTCTTTATTTGTTAACTGAGAACAATACCTACCTTGCAGAGTATTTGTAAATATTATACATTTTATATACATTATTTATCACATTGTTTTTCATAGTAGATGTTCAGTGAATGGTAACAGGATGTCTGAATGATTCTCTCATTTTCCTCTCTCCCTACAGAATATAAATTCCTTTAGAGTAAGAACTGCAGCCCCTGGGGGCAGGTATAATGGCACAGTGGGTTAAGTTACCTCTTGGAACACCCATATTTCATTTCTGTGTGCCTGGGATCAAGTCCCGCTTCCACCTGTGATCCATCTTCTTGCTAATGTTCATCCTGGGAGGCAGCAGATGATGACTCCATCTACTTGGGAGACCCATATGGGTGTTCCTGGATCCTGGCTTCAGCCTGCTCCAGCCCTGACTGTGGTGAGCACTTGGGGAGTGAAACACAGATGGAGTGAAACACACTCTCAGTATCTCATCTCTCTCCCTCTTTCTCTCTCTCTCTCTGTTACTCTGCCTTTCAAATAAATAATGCATACACTTAAAACAGAAAAGGAATCATAGCCCTTGCTACAAATTGTTCCATGTCGTTGGTGTTGTTGAGTTTAAAATTTCATTTTTGAAAAACTTTTAAATTAATCTTTCCTTAATTGTTTTAGTTCTTTGCATCTGACTTATCTTTCCCTTCAGTTTCTTATTTTTTTTTTTTTCTATGTGCAGAGCTCATTCTATTGACTATGCTGTGAGGGATCAGCATGGCAGGCAGGACAGCTGGAAGCTGACTGCTGCCATAGGGTGCAAGAGACTCCCTTCAACTTCTTTTTTTTAAAGATTTATTTATTTATTTGAAAGGCAGAGTTACAGAGAGGCAGAGGCTAAGAGAGAGACAGAGAGAGAGAGAGAGGTGTATTCCATCCACTGGTTCACTCCCCAAACGACCGTAATGGCCGGAGTTGTGCTCATCTGAAGCCAGGAGCTTCTTCCAGGTTTCCCACGCGTGTGCAGGGGCCCAAGGACTTGGGCCATCTTCTACTGCTTTCCCAGGCCATAGCAGAGAGCTGGATTGGAAGTGGAGCAGCCAGGGCTTGAACCGATGCCCTTACAGGGCAGTGGCTTTACCTGCTATGCCACAGCGCCGGCTCCTCCCTTCAACTTCTTCAAATCTGATTTCCTGGTGTCTAGGAGCACATTTGACATTGTTGAACATCACAAAATCTAAGGTAACCTGGACACTCTCTTTTCAAACCCCAGATGCACTTCACAATTAGTTTCCCTTTTTTTGGTTAAGATGAAATTCAAAGTAGCAGTCTGGTTATTTTTTCCTACTCAGTGAGAACTGAAATCTCAGAAAGCAAATTGCTAATTTATGAGACACTTTGCTCCTGCCACCATGGCACCTCCATCACATGACCTCATAGCTGAAAGTCTCGTCTCTATCATGTCTTGTTTGTGCCAGGGTTGCATTCTGTTGAGGGAATGTGATATATATATATATATATATATATATATATATATATATACATACATACACATATATATATATATATTTTGACAGGCAGAGTTAGACAGTGAGAGAGAGACAGAGAGAAAGGTCTTCCTTTTTCCCTTGGTTCACCTCCCAGTGGCCACTATGGCCAGCGTGCTGCAGCCAGCACACTGCGCTGATCCAAAGCCAGGAGCCAGGTGCTTCTCCTGGTCTCCCATGCGGGTGCAGGGCCCATCCTCCACCGCGCTCCCAGGCCACAGCAGAGATCTGCACTGGAAGAGGAGAAACCAGGACAGAATCCGGCGCCCTGACCAGGACTAGAACCCGGTGTGCCGGCGCTGCAGGCGGAGGATTAGCCTAGTGAGCCGCGGCACCGGCCAGAATGTGATATTTTAAAATATATCCTGTTAAGAAAAATGAATTTTGTTTTATCCCAAGCAAATATTCTGTTAGGATAGCTCAGGCACCAGGTGTTAGCTTTATCTGCTCCCTTTCTAAGTTCTCACTCAGACTTAGCTTCTAGGGTTCAGCATCCGTGCACTCTGCCCTCCTTTGCACCCCGATGAGGACACAAGCCAATTCTGTCAGTCCTGTGTTGTTCTCAGGATGACTAATCTTTTCTCGTCTCAGCCCTAGGCTTCTCTCGCTTTTCCTTTGATTCAGTAAGGAATGTTTTCAGTTGCAAGTAACAGAAAACCAACTTTGAAGTGGCTTTAAACATTCGGACTGTCATTCCTTGTCAACACGAGAAGCGACTGTGTCCACAACAGTCAGGTCTGCGATGCTCCTGCCTTTCCCTTTGTGCTTGTGACCTTCAATCCTGAGGAGGCTGCTGTGGTTAGAGAGGTTTCACAGCCTCATTCAAGCCAGGAAGAAAGTATTACAGGGCACCAATGACATCTGTCTGTAATACCAAGGAAACCAAACCATTCCCAGAAGCCCCCAGGAAACCTCAGCTTACCTCTGGTTAACCAATATGTGTCACATGGACATGCTTAGCAGCAAGGGCATCTGGGGAAGTAAGTCCTTTGTCTTTCCAGTCTCTCTGGAGAAACGTGGTGGGGGAGTTTGGAATGCCTCTTGGGTCAGGTGACCCCCGGGATACCCCACAACTTCCAAAGATAAACTGGCAGAGACTTGGCACGTGGTTTTGCTAGCATTAGCCTAGACCAAGACCACTGTTACTTAGGGTGCTTCTCAGAACTAACAACAGCCACACAGCATTGTGGACAATGCAGTTTGATGCCCACTGCCGTAGGCTTTGCCAAGCCATGCTTGTCAAATGTGCCAACTCAAAAGAGTCACTTAGAATACATATTAGTAAAAAATGCAAAGCCCTTGGATTTTCCTCAGAACAGTCTCATTCACTTGGCCTAGAGGAAGCTTCAGGAATGAATACTTCTTTTTTTTTTTTTTTAAGATTTATTTTATTTATCTGAACAACAGTTACAGAGAGAGAGACAGAGAAAGAGGTTTTCCATCCATTGGCTGGTTCACTCCCCAAATGGCTGCAATGGCCGGGGCTGGGCCAGGCTGAAACCAGGAACCAGGAGCTTCCTGGGTCTTCAGGGACCCGAGTATTTAGGCCATCTTCTGCTGCTTTCCCAAGTGCATTAGTAGGGAGCTGGATTGGAAGTAGAGTAGTTAGGACTTGAACCAGCACCCATATTGGGGGCTGGCGCTGCAGGCAGTGGCTTAACCCATTATGCCACAATGGTGGTCCCCACTTACACCTTTTAAAAACACACCAACCAAATTTGAGAATTACCGGCCCAAAGGATGTCTCTGACAAGCCTCGCTCTGGTTGTAAATATTCAGCTCCTTGGGATATTTTATAATGAACAGAGTTTTCTTTCTTTTTTTTTAAGATTTGTTTATTTACTTGAAAGTCAGAGTTACACAGAGAAAGGGGAGGCAGAGAGAGAGAAAGAGGTCCTCCATCTGCTGGTTCACTTCCCAGATGGCCACAATGGCTGGAGCCGCGCCGATCCAAAGCCAGGAGCCAGGAGCTTCTTCCGGGTCTCCCACACAGGTGCAGGAGCCCTAGGACTTGGGCCATCTTCTGCTGCTTTCCCAGGCCATTGCAGAGAGTTGGATTGGAAGTGGAGCAGCCAGGACTCGAACTGGCACCCATATGGGATGCCGGCACTGCACGCGGCGGCTTTTCCTGCTATGCCACAGCGCCTGCCCTCTATGGACAGAATTTTCTTAGCACGTTCTTTTCCTTCAGGTAGTGTTCCACCTATTCCCACCTATTCCCTTTCTAAGTTTTCATGTTCTTTCTTATAAGTCTTTCCCTCACAATATTCCTCTCAGAAGATTCTACTCCAGATAAGTCCCTAGATCTTTCTTCTCATGTCTCCCTCACTACAAAGCTCTCTTCTGCTCTTGAAAGTCGGTCTCACCTCAGCTTTGAGACATGCCTCTTTAACTCTCCTAACCACAATTTCAAGTGTGACCATTATGTCTTTTCCTCCGGATGTTACTTCATGAGCTTCAGGTGCATCAATTAGACTCATATAATGTCATATGATCTCACAGGATGTTTAAAAAATGCTTAAGTCTCCTGTGTTTACATGCAACCCCATCTATTCTGTGCAGTACTTTTTGGAAATGGGGCATTTTGTACAGATGGTACAAAGACATGAAACAGACAATAAGACACATTGAACAAGGTAGGTTACAGTGGGCTAAAGGAGTTAGGAAAGGCATACAGTAGAAAGAAAATTTGCTCTGAATCTTGAAAACTAGGTTGGCTTCGGAAAAGTAGCAATAAGAAAAAGAAGGGAAGAATAAAGGAGAGGAAGAAGGAAGAAGGGAGGAAGAGAGAGAGAAAAGAGAATGCCATGATGGTGACCATTACACTATTTTTCTTCCGTGCACTTACCTTTGTTTTTGTTTGCTTGTTTATTTTAAAGATTTATTTACTTGTTTATTTGGAAGGCCGAATAATAGAGAGAGGGAGAGAAAAAGACAGGGTTCTTCTATCAGCTGGTTCACTCCCCAAATGACCACAGGAATTCCTGAAGCCAGGATCCAGAAACACCTTCCTGGTTTTCCATATGGATGACAGAAACTCAAGTACTTGGACCATCTTCTGTTGCCACCCAGGTGCATTAGCAGAAAGCTGAATGGGAAGCAGAAGTTGTATTCCATTGCAGGCACTCCGATAGGGGATACAGATGGCACAGGGCGACTCCAGGCCTGAGTCACAATGCCCAACCCAGCACCTACCTTCTAATATTCTCAATATTTTGCTTTTTGTTTCCCTTTCCCTACTAGAATATATTCATGATGACACAGAGATTTTCCTTTCAAAATTTAAATACTAGAAAAATTCATTTATTTTCATTTTATTTGAAAGGGAGAGATACAAAAAGACAAAGATCTTCCATTCTCTGGTTCACTCCCCAGATGCTCCCAACAGCCAGGGCTGGACCAGATCTTTAACCAGGAGTTGGGAACTGAATCTAGGTCTCCCATGTGGGTGTCAGGGACCACATCACTTGATATGTCACTGCTGCCTCCCAGAGTCCATATTAACAGGATGTTGGTATGGAGAGTGGAGCTGGGACTCGAACCCAGGTATAAGGATCTGGGATGAGAGCACCCCAGGCAGAAGCTTAACCACTGTGCCAAATGCCCATCTTTTTCTTTAAAAAATTCCAAGTTTATCATTTGAAAGGATTTTTGTTATTGTTGTTTAACTTCTAAATTTGCAGCAGGACCTGGCACAGAGCACTACTAAATATTTTTTTAAAAAAGATTTATTTATTTATTTGACAGTCAGAGTTACACAGAGAGAAGGAGAGGCAGAGAGAGAGAGAGAGAGAGAGAGAGAGAGAGAGAGAGAGAGATCATTCATCCACTGGTTCATTCCCCTATTTGCTGCAGTGGCCAGAGCTGAGCCAACCTGAAGCCAGGAGCCAGGAGCTTCTTCCTGGTCTCCCATGTGGGTGCAGGGGCCCAAGGATTTGGGCCATCCTCCACTGCCCTCCCAGGTCATAGCAGAGAGCTGGATTGGAAGTGGAACAACCAGGACTTGAACTGGTGCCCATATGGGATGCTGGCACTGCAGGCAGTGGCTTTACCTGCTATGCCACAGCACTGGCCCACTTGGTAAATATTTGGTGACTGAAAAGCATAAGAATGAGTATGAAGGAAGTGATAAGACCAGCCTGATTGAAGCCATGCCCTGGAGTAGAAAGAGGAGTCTGTTGTAAGAATATTCAATATGACGAGGCATTAGTAACTTTCCTGTAGGCAATGGGACAAAGAGAGAAGGGTTGGAATTCTTTGGCTAACCTCATCCCCCAATTTAGTGTAACTACTCCAAAATAGTTGGCAAAGCAGATAACCATGCAAGGGCAGTCCTGGATGCTTTCTTAGCAAAGGGTGATTTGCCAGTGAGATTGGCTGGTGCAGCGGCAAGGACAGCAGAGGAAGGCTCTTTATGGGGAGATTGCTGCCCCTCTAGCAGGCCTGGTGCTGGAAACATAGGTCCATCAACTGGCATGGCCACTGCTCACAGACACTACAACTTTCTTAGAGATAAGGTTCTTTTCCTGGACCTGAGGGCCATATATCTCACATACGTCCTTCTATCTCCATTCTCATCACTTTTATCTACTCCAAAGCTCCCAAAATCTCACTGGTGAATTCCATTCCTAAAATCATCTCCTGAAAGCTTTTCCTATATTGATCCTCTAGATTCCTCCTTTCTGTCCATTCTCACACCACAAACACACAAACCCCATTATGTCAGTGTCCTAAGGGGCTGCTTGAATGATGGAACTGTCCTAAGTGACCATACTAGATCACTAGTAAGTGCTTAATAAATACCATCGTTAGCCTAGCTTTCTCTCCCTCTCCTTCCTTCTTTCTCTAGCTCTTCCCAACCAATTACCAGTTTTCTCTATACATATTCACGGTTCTATTCTAGTCAACTAGGGTTATGTGTATTGCTTCGTTTATGCACTGGTGGGCCCTGGCACCTTTTTCATGCTTATTTTGCCCATTTTGCAGATAGAAATCTGGGAACAACATAGCTTATATTTCCTTGCCAGTCAGGTTTCACACTTACTTTGGGCCGCCAATCAGCTATATTGATGAGAGAGTTGGGAGGGAGAAGAGGAGGCAACCAAGGCTGGCTTTTTCCTCTATCAGTGGTTACGGGCAGCCCTTGAAGTCAGCAGGGTTTCCAGCCGCCTTTAGACTCTGGCAGGCAGAGGCTCTTTGATGCTTTGTGTAAGGATGTGACAGGCACCATCCTGCTCAGCAGGGAGGATGCAGGGAAACAAATACAAAGCAGAGTCGAAATAAGCTCACATTAACACATTTTTTATGCCTCAACTTTTCCCCTTTTTAAAAATTTGAGATGGGAAGGAACCCAGCACAGTAACTTGGAGGAAACCAAGGTGGCTTTTTTTTTTAACAGTAAATCAAAGTTGACCAACAGAGCTCTTTGTAAAAATGCTCTTGCTTTTGTCTATGACCAAAGACAGTTGGCTGTTCTGTGAAGATAATAATATAATTGGGACTTATGAGATAATTGTATTGGATCATTAAAAATTTTTTCCCAAAGAAACCTTTTGTTTTATTAATTAATTAATTAATTTTTAAGGAATACACATTTCATATGTACAACTTTAGGAATATAGTTATTCTTCCCTCCAAACCTACCACCCCACCCATACTCCCACCCCTCCTCGTCCTCCCTCTCCCATTCCCAGTCCCATTCTCCATTAAAATTCATTTTCAATTAACTTTGTACACAGAAGACCAACTCTATGCTAAGTTAAGATTTCAACAATTTGCACACACACACACACACACACACACAGAGCTGTTTGAGAACAAGTTTTATTCTTAATTCTCATAGTAAGACTTATTTAGGAAAGAGGTCCTGCATGGGAAGTAAATGCACAGTGACTCCTGTTGTTAATTTAAAAATTAACACTCTTGTGTTTGAAGTCAGTGACCACCCGAGGCTTTTGGCATGAGCTGCCAAAGCTATGGAAGCCTTTTGAATCCACAGACTCTGTCAGTATTTAGACAAGGCCATAAGCAAAATAGAATTTCTCTCTTCCCTTTAGAGAAAAGTACACCTTTCTTTGATGGCCCCTTCTTGCCACTTGGGTCTTACTCACAGAAATCTTTCATGTAGAACATTTTTTGCCAGTGTCTTGGCTTTCCATGCCTGAAATGCTCTCACCGGCTTTTCAGTCAGACCAGGATGCCTTAAGGGCTGATTCTGAGGTCAGAGTGTTACTTAAAGTAATTATCATTCTATGAATCTGCTGTGTGAACTGCTTTCCATGGTGTCACATTCTCTTATTTTTAGTTCTATCTATTATTATTACCAGACACTTGATCCTATTTATATGATCACTTTAACACTTAATCCTATCTATGTGTTCACTTTAACACTTAATATGATCACTTTAATACTTAATATGGCATTTTTACCACCCAGCTTAATGGGATTTCTCATGGTATGTTTTTAAACTGTACCCTTAAAAGTAAGTCTGTAAGAATGTATGCAGAACTACACAGCTTTATAGTTACAAATTTCTTCCTCCCTCTCTTATTCCCACTCTTAATTTTTTTTAAAGATTTATTTTATTTATTTGAAAGACAGAGTTACGGAGAGAGGTAGAAACAGAGAGGTTGTCCATCCGCTGGTTCACTCCCCAGATGGCCACAATGGCTGGAGCTGTGCTGATCTGAAGCCAGGAGCCAGGAGCTTCTTCTGGGTCTCCCATGCAGGTGCAGGGGCCCAAGTACTTTGGCCATCTTCCACTGCTATCCCAGGCCATAGCAGAGAGCTGGATCAGAAAAGAAGCAGCTGGGACTAGAACCAGCGCCCATATGGGATGCCAGTGCTTCAGGCCAGGGCTTTAACCCACTGCACCACAGTGGCAGCCCCATCCCACTCTTATTTTTAAATAAGATCCATCCTCAATTGATTTTATACACATATGATTAACTCTATGTTAAGTAAAATGTTCGACAAATATTACAAAGAAAAAACAAACAAACAAAAAAACCCGAAACTGCTCCTTAACAGTCAACACAAGGGCTGCTCAAGTCATCTCTTCTTTAAGTGTCAATTTCACTTTTATAGATTTTGTTTTAGGTGCTCTATTAGTCCTCACAGATCGGGGAGAACATATGGTATTTGTCCCTTTGGGATTGGTTTATTTCACTAAGTATTATGCTTTCCAGATTCATCCATTTTGTCGCAAATGATAGGATTTCATTTTCTTCAACCATTGTGTAGTATTCCATAGTGTACATATCCCATAATTTCTTAATCCAGTGTTTGGTTTATGGGCATTTATGTGTGAATCAAGTTGCAATAAACATGGGGGTGCAGATAACTCTTTTATTTACTGATTTCATTTCCCTTGGGTAAATTTCCAGGAGTAGGGTGGCTGGGTCATATGGTAGGTCTATATTCAGAATTCTGAGCTATCTCCATACTGTCTTCCATAGTGGCTTTACTAGTTTATATTCCCACAAACAGCATCAGCATTTGTTATTCGTTGATTTCTGTGTGAAAGCCATTCTAACTGGGGTGAGGTGAAACCTCATTGTGGTTTTGATTTGCATCTCCATAACAGCTAGTGATCCTAAGCATTTTTTTTCATGTGTCTGTTGACCATTTGGATTTCCTCTTTTGAAAAATGTTTAGGGGCCACTGCCATGGCTCACTTGGTTAATCCTCCGCCTGCAGCACCGGCATCCCATATGAGCACCAAGTTCTAGTCCCAGTTGCTCCTCTTCCAGTCCAGCTCTCTGCTGTGGCCCGGGAAGGCGGTGGAGGATGGCCCAAGTGCTTGGGCCCTGCACCCTCATGGGAGACCAGGAGGAAGAAGCACCTGGCTCCTGGCTTCGGATCACGTAGCTCCGGCTCTGGCAGCCATTTGGGGAGTGAACCAATGGAAGGAAGACCTTTCTCTCTGTCTCTCTCTCTCACTAATTCTGTCAAAAAAGAAAAAAAGAAAGAAAGAAAGAAAGAAAGAAAGAAAGAAAGAAAGAAAGAAAGAAAGAAAGATAGATAGATGTCTGGTGTCTGTTTAAGTCCTTTGCCCATTTCTTAACTGGGTTGTTCTTGAGCTGTTTATATACACTGGATATTAATCCTTTATCGGTTGCATAATTTGCAAATAATTTCTCCCATTCAGTTGGTTGCCTCTTCACTTTCCTGAGTGTTTCTTTTGTAGTACAGAAACTTCTCAATTTGATGTAATCCCATTTGTTAATTTTGGCTTTGATTGCCTGTGCCCCTGGGATCTTTTCCAAGAACTCTTTTCTGGTGCCAATGTCTTGCAGGGTTTCACCAATGTTCTCTTATAATTTGGTGGCATCAGGTCATAGATTTAGATCTTTAATCCATGATGAGTGAATTTTTATGTAAGGTGTAAGTTATGGGTCTTGCTTCATATTTCTGCATGTGAAAATCCAGTTTTCCCAGCTCCATTTGTTGAAGAGACTGTCCTTGCTCCAGGGATTGGTTTTGGTTCCTTGGTCAAATATAAGTTGGTTGCAGATGCTTGGATTGCTTTCTGGAGTTTCTATTCTGTTCCATTGGTCTATCCATCTGTTTCTGTACTAGTACTAGACTTTCAATTCTAATTGCCTTGTAGTATGTTTTGAAATCTGGTATTCTGATGCCTCCAGCTTTGTTTTTGTTGTATAAAATTTCTTTAGCAATTTGGGGTCTCCTGTGTTTCCATGTGAATTTCAGCATCATTTTTTCTAGATCTGAGAAGAATGTTGTTGGTATTTTGATTGGTATCACATTGAATCTGTAAATTGCTTTTGGGAGAATGGACATTTTGATGATATTGATTCTTCCAATCCATGAGCATGGAAGATTTTTTCTTTTTTATATCTTCTTCTATTTCTTTCTCTAATGTTTTGTAATTCTCATTGTAGAGATTTTTGACATCCTTGGTTAAGTTTATTCCAAGGTATTTGATTGTTTTTGTAGCTATTATGAATGGGATTAATCTTGGAAGTTCAATCTCAGCCTTGGCATTGTCTGTGTATACAAAGGCTGATGATTTTTGTGTACTGATTTTATATCCTGATACTTTACCAAACTCTTCTATGAATTCCAATAGTCTCTTGGTGGAGTCTTTTGGATCCCCTATATATAGAATCATGTCATCTGCAAATAGGGATAGTTTGACATCCTCCTTCCCAATTTGTAATCCTTTCATTTCATTTTCTTTTCTAAAAGTTCTGGCTGATACTTCCAGGACTATATTGAATAGCAATAGTGAAAGTGGTCATCCTTGTCTGATACCAGATCTCAGTTAGAACGCTTCCAACTTTTCCTTATTCAATAGGATATTGGCTGTGGATTTGTCATAAATTGCCTTGATTGTGTTGAGGAATGTTCCCTCTATACCCAATTTGCTTAGAGTTTTCATCATGAAAGGGTGTTATATTTTATCAAATGCTTTCTCTGCATCTATTGAGATAATCATATGGTTTTTATTCTTCAGTTTCTTAATGTGATCTATCACATTGATTGAGTTGTGAATGTTGAACCATCCCTGCATATCAGGGATAAATCCCACTTTGTCTGGGTGGATGATCTTTCTGATGTATTGTTGGATTAAAATGACTAGAATTTTGTTGAGGATTCTTGTGTCTACATTCATCAGGGAAATTGGTCTGTAGTTCTCTTTTTCTATTGCATCGTTTTTAGCTTTTAGGATGATGCTGGCTTTATAGAAAGAATTAGGATTCCCTCCCTTAAAATTGTTTTGAATAGCTTGAGAAAAATTGGAGTTAGTTCTTCTTTAAATGTCTGGTAGAATTCAGCAGTGAAGCCATCAGGTCCTGGGCCTTTCTTTGTTGGTAGGGTCTTTATTACTGATTCAATTTCTGTCTTGGTTGTGGGTTTGTTTAGGTTTTTGTGTCTTCATGGCTCAATTTAGTTAAGTTGTTTGTGTCCAGGAATCTATCCATTTCTTCCAGGTTTCCCAGTTTGTTGGCATACAGCTCTTTGTAGTAATTTCTGATGATTCTTCTTATTTATGTGGTGTCTGTTGTTACATTTCCTTTTTCATCACTAACTTTATTGATCTGGATATTCTCTTATCTCTCCTTTTTTTGGTTAGTTGGGCCAATGGTTTGTCAATTTTGTTTATTTTTTCAAAAAATCAAAAAATCTTCATTTTGCTGATATTTTGTATAGTTTTTTTGTTTCAATTTTGTTGATTTCTTCTCTAATTTTAATTATCTTTTTCTCCTGTTTGTTTTGGGTTTGGTTTGCTGTTGTTTTTTGAGATCCTTGAGATGCATTGATAGCTCATTTATTTGGTGCCTTTCTAATTTCTTGATGTAGACACTATTGCTATAAACTTTCCTCTTAACACTGCCTTTGCTGTAACCCTTAAGTTTTGATATCTTGTATTGCCATCTCCATTTTTTCCAGAAAATTTTTTATTTCTTCTATGACTCAGTGTTCATTCAGGAGCTTATTGTTCAGTCTCCATGTGTTTGCATATGTTCTATAGATTCCTGAGTTGCTGATTTCCAGTTTCATTCCATTGTGGTCTGAGAAGACACATGGTATGATTTCAGTTTTTATGAATTTGCTCAGAATTGCTTTATGGCCTAGTATGTGGTCAATCCTAGAGAAAGTTCCATGCACTGGAGAAAAAAATGTATACTCTGTGGCTGTGGGGTAGAAGGCCCTATAGATAATTGCTGGCTCTATTTGGTCTATGGTGTCAATTAACTCTGTTGTTTCCTTGTTGATTTTCTGTCTGGTTGATCTGTCCATTGCTGAAAGTGGGTTATTGAAATCCCCTGTTACTATTGTATTTGAGTCTATATCTCCCTTTAAATCTCTTAGTAATTCTTTTAAATAGCAAGTTGCCCTGTAATTAGGTGCATATATATATTTATAATAGTCACATCTTCCTGTTGAATTGATCCTTTAATCCATTATATAGTGTCCTTCTTTGTCTATTTTAATAGTTTTTGTGTTAAATTCTATTTTGTCTGATATTAGGATGGCTACAGGAGCTTTTTTTGGTTTCTGTTAGCATGGACTATCTTTTTCCATCCTTTCACTTTCAGTTTGTATGCATCTTTGTTGGTGAGATGTGTTTCTTGTAGGCAGCAAATAGATGGGTGTTGCTTGTTTTTTAATCCATTCAGTCAGTCTGTGTCTTTTAAGTGGAGAGTTGAGGCCATTTATATTCAAGGTTACTATTGATAAGTAATGACTTTGCCCTGCCGTTTTCCCAAAAATATTCCTATTTTTCAATTTGGATTTCCTTTATACTTTTATACGGAGATTCTTTCTTTCTTTCTTTCTTTCTTTCTTTCTTTCTTTCTTTCTTTCTTTCTTTCTTTCTTTCCTTTTACTTTCTTTTGTAGTGATGACCATGTTTCTGTGTGGAACACATCCTTATGCAAGTTTTGTTGGACTGGACAGGTGGTGACAAATTCTTTCAATTTCTGTTTGTTATGGAAGGCGTCAACTCAGCTGGTTGCTGGGTGGGGATATAAGCTGGTGCAGCTGTTACATATGTCCAAAATGGTGCCTGCTCTATCGGCTTGTTACAGGACACCATTGCAGGGTGATCACAGGGAGAGAAACATGCCCTCCTTTTTTTTTTTTTTCTTCTAGTTTGGCAAGTGCATTAGCCCCCATGAGGCTGCAAGTCAGGTTCCCTCTAGGCTCTTCCTGTAGCTCTATTGCCAATGGCTTGGGCTGCTGCAGTCTGGTCTCACCTCACTCTCCAACACTGGTGTGGAAGCTCTCGGCTGCTGCAGTCCTGAGTTCTGGATGTCCATTCCCTCCATGTGGGTCCACTGTGTCTCTCTAATTTGCATAGCTTCCTCTGCCATTTTCTCCCTAACTATTCCCTGAGACTGCATTATCTCCACTTTTTTTAAACTGCCTTCTCCTAGACTAGAACAGTAAGCTCCTTCCCTACTCTGCCATCTTGGAAGCCCCTTGGATCATTAAAATTTTAAAGTCATATTAATGAAATGTTTCCTTTTCTGTTTTTCTCATTTGGTATCATATGAGGTACTTCAAAATTTGTGGAAATTGAGTGAAAATTATTTTGTGCAAAAAAATTTGAAATCCATGCATTTTTTCACAATATGCATTTTATTTTAAAGATTTATTTATTTATTTATTTATTTTCGACAGGCAGAGTGGACAGTAAGAGAGAGAGACAGAGAAAGGTCTTCCTTTACTGTTGGTCCACCCTCCAAAGGCCGCTGCAGCTGGTGCTCTGCGGCCGGCGCACAGTGCTGATCCAAAGCCAGGAGCCAGGTGCTTCTCCTGGTCTCCCATGCGGGTGCAGGGCCTAGGGCCACAGCAGAGAGCTGGACTGGTAGAGGGGCAACCGGGACAGAATCCGGTGCCCTGACTGGGACTAGAACCCGGTGTGCCAGCGCCGCAGGTTGAGAATTAGCCTACTGAGCTGCAGCGCCGGCCTATTTATTTATTTTGAAAGTCAGATTTACAGAGATATAAGGAGAGACAGAGAGAGAGATCTTCTATCTGTAGGTTCACTCTCTGGATGACCACAACAGCCAGGACTGGGCCAGGTTGAAGCTAAGAGCCAGGAGCTTCTTCAGTGGCTCCCACGTGGGGGCAGGGGCACAAATACTTGGGACATTTTCCACTGCTTTTCCCAGGCCATTAGCAGGGAGCTGAATCAGAAGTGGAGCAGCTGGGACATGAACCGGTGCCCATATAGGATGCCAGTGTTGAAGGCAGGGCTTTACCCAGTACCTCACAGTGCCGGCCCCCAGAATATGCGCTTTCATGAACTTTGTGAGTAGCCTTTTACTCAATATAAGGATTTTTAGATGTATTATTTACTACATATTGATCTGAGTAGAATAATTAAAGAGGATTGAAGCCTAGTGGTTAAGATGCCTGAATCCTAAGTTAGGGTACCTGGGTTCAATTCCCACTCCAGCACCTGAGTCTAACTTTCCACTAATGCAAACATAGAAAACAACAGTGATGACTGAAGCAATTGAATTCCTGACAGACACATGGAAATCTCTGGATTGTCTTCAGGGTTCCTGGCCCCAGCCCTGGCCCAGTCTCAACCATTGCAGGCATTTGGGGAGTAAATGGATATCAATGGAAGTTTCTGCCTCTCTTTTTTTCTCTTCTTTGTCAAATTAAAAAATTAATAAAAAGTTAAAAGAGTATGTGGATATACTTGGAACATTTTTGAACTATTATATTTCAAGAATGATTCAACACTATCTCCTGTGGAAAAGAAAAAGTATTTTCCAGATAATTAAATTTACATTCACAAGTATATGAATATATTTAACTAAATTTGTCAGGAACTTAAAATACTATTCTTATATGTTGTTTTCATTTTATTAAAAATAGAAATTTAAAGGTTAAATTTATTATTTTTTAAATGGTTGTTCTGTTCTGTTCTTTTAGATTTATTTATTTATTTGAAAGGCAGAGTTACAGAGAGGCAGAGGCAGAGCAGAGAGAGACAGAGAGAGGTCTTCCATCCTCTGGTTCACTCCCCAGATGGCCACAACGGCCAGAATTGTGCCAGTTGGAAGCCAGGAGCCAGGAGCTTCTTCCAGCTCTCCCACACAAGTGAAGGTGCACAAGCACTTGGATCATGTTCTACTGCTTTCCCAGGCCATAGCAGAGAGCCAGATTGGAAGTGGAGCTGCTGGGACTCAACCACTGCCCTTATGGGATGCTGGCATTTCAGGCAGTGGCTTTACCTGCTATGCCACAATACTGGCCCCAAATTTATTATTAATGGTGATGGTGGCATAGCAGTTTAAGCTTCTGCCTGTGATGCTTTGGGCAGTGGTTTGAGTCCCAGCTGCTCTACTTCCAGTCCAGCCAGCTCCCTGCTAATGTGCCTGGGAAAACAACAGAATGTGGTCCAAATCTTTGAGCCCCTATACCCACAGGGGAGTCCTAGATGAAGCTCCTGGCTCCTGGCTTCAGTCTGGCCCAGCTCTAGCGGTTGCAGACATTTGGGGAGCGAGCCAGTGGATCTCTCTCTCCTCCTCTCTCTGTAACTCTGCCTTTCAAATAAAAAAAATTTAAAAATTTATCATTAAGGACACAGAGAATGTATGAATAGATTCACATTACAAAAATTTGAAACGATAAAAACCAAGTGAAAGCCTCCCAACCCCAGCCACAAGTGTTTCTCCCTTCTCAGAAAGATAAGGATCTCAGCACAGGGATCCTTCCTGCTGTCATGTTTTCCCACAACCCACCCCCACCCCAACCCCCACCAACCCCAACTGCATTATTTCAATGTTACTTTAACTGTGATATTGTTGTGCTTGGTAACCATTTTTATTGATAAAATTATTTGAATCTTTACAAGTTTTTTTAATTAAATTATTTTATTTTTATTTGAAGGACAGAAAACCAGAGACATAGGAGAGAGCCCCCTGCACTGGGTCCCTCCCCAAATGCCCACAACCATTTGGAATGAGTCCTGAGCTTAGAACTCTATCCAAGTCTCCCACATGGGTGGCAGGGTCCTAAGTACTTGAACTTGAACTCTGCAGAGTTGGGAATTGAACCCAGGCACTCTGATATGGAATGCAGGCCCCCCAAGTAACAGCTAAACTGCTGAGCCAAATGCCCACTCAAACCTCAAGTTTCTAATGCTTTGTTGGTTTTTCTAAAAGATGAAGAGTAATAAACAGCACTTGCTTTATCATGGCTATGTAAATATTTTTCACTTCAGAGATAAACAATGTGATGTATTTTCTTCTCTATTGTTTCAATGTCACAACATTGGTAACACCTAAAGAATATTACAATGAATTCTCCTAGTTCCAATCTATCAACTACTCCATGCCACTTTTAAAGTACTAGCATGATACCTTTTCCTGTTATTTTTCCTGGAGTTTTTTTAAATATTTATTTATTTGAAAGGCAGAATTACATACACACAGAGAAAATGAGAGACAGAGAGAGACAGAAAGAGAGAGAGAGATATCTTTCATCCTCTGGCTCACTCCCCAAATGGCGACAATGACCAGGGCTGGGCCAGGCTGAAGGCAGGAGCCAGGAACTTCCCCCAGGTCTCCCACGTGGGTGCAGGTTCCCAAGGGCTTGGCCATCCTCTGATGCTTTCCCAGGCACATTAGCAGGGGGTTGGATTGAAAGTGGAGCAGCTGGGGCTCAAACTGGCGTCCACATGGGACGCTGGTGCCACATGCTGTAGCCTAACCCTTTGTGCCACAGTGCTGGCCCCTGGAGTTTCTCATTACCTTTATCTCATTTGTTTTTTTTATAGCAATGTGTAAGAACCTATGTCATAGCTGCACTGTCATTTACTTCACACTCCAATATTGTTAAACATTTAAGTTGTTTTATTTTTTATTCCTACCCTAAATAACAATTCAATGAACATCTTGTTTGTGCATTGCTGTGTACACACATATTTCTGTAAGATATAAATCTAGAGGAGAAATTACTATGTTGAAGAGGATGGGTATTTAAATATTTTTATTTATTTATTTTCATTTTATTTGAAAGACAGAGAGACAGATCTTCCATCTGCTGCTTCACTCCCCAAATGTCTGCAACAACCAGGGATGGACCAGGAGCCGGGTACTCTACCTGGTCTCCAACATGGATGGCAGACTTAAGTACTTGAGCCATTGCTGCTCAAGGATGTGTAGGCAGCATGTGATTTTTCTTTCTTTTTTTTTTTTTTAAAGATTTATTTATTTGAAAGTCAGTGTTACACACAGAGAGAAGGAGAAGCAGAGAAAGAGAGACATCTTCCATTTGCTGGTTCACTCCCCAGTTGGCTGCAATGCCCAGAGCTGTGCCAATTCATAGCCAGAAGCCAGGAGCCAGGAGACCCTTCTGAGTCTCCCACGTGGGTGCAGGGTCCCAAGAAATTGGTCTATCTTTCATTGATTTCCCAGGCCATAGCAGAGAGCTGGATCGGAAGTGGAGCAGCCGGTACTCGAACTGGTGCCCATATGGGATGCCAGCACTGCAGGTGGCAGCTTTACCTGCTACACCACAGGGCCAGCCCCTGAATTTTCTTTTTAAATATTTATTTGTTGATTTGAAAGGCAGAGTTACAGAGAGAGCTGGAGAGAGAGAGAAACAGAAATCTTCCTTGCTGGTTCACTCCCCAAATGGCCTCAAATGACCAAGGCTGAGCCATGCAGAAGCCAGAAGCCTGGACTCTATTTGGGGGTCCCATGAGTCCCAAGTACACTATCTTTTGCTGCTTTCCCAAGTGTATAGCAGGAAGCTGAATAGGAAGTAGAGCAGCTGGGAATCATATGGGATGCCTGCATCCCAGGTGGCGGCTTAACTCCCTGAGACACAACACTAGCCTCGCCTCAGGAATGTGAATTTTAATGACTCTGAGCAGTGAGCCTTTAAAAAGGCATTGCCTTCTACATTCCCACGAGCACTTAATAGAGAGCCACAACTGTATTACATTTCTTAGTTTTTTTAAGATTTATTTATTAATTTGAAAGAGTTACACAGAGAGAGGAGAGGGAGAGAGAGAGAGAGAGAGGTCTTCCATCCGATGGTTCACTCCCCAATTGGCCGCAACAGCCGGAGTTGTGCTGATCCGGAGCCAGGAGCCAGGAGCCAGGAGCCTCCTCCGGGTCTCCCACGAGGGTGCAGGGGCCCCAGTACTTGGGCCATCTTCTACTGCTTTCCCAGGCCATAGCAGAGAGCTGGATTGGAAGTGGAGCAGCCAGGTCTCGAACCAATGCCCATATGGGATGCCGGCACCTCAGGCCAGGGTATTAACCCTCTGCACCACAGCGCCAGCCCCACATTTCTTATTAACCATTTAGAACTCTGCTTTCTATTTCATTGATGTTTTGATTTGCTTTTTCCTCATTATCACTGAGGTAAAACATCTTTGGATAAACTTATTAGCACTTGCTAGTTCCCTTGCAATGCATTAATTTTTTTCTGGCCCCTTTTATTTTATTCTTTTAAAAACATTTATTTTACTTATCTGTAAACTTATCAGTGACAGAGATAGGGAGAAGAGAGACAGAGAGAGATCTTCCATCCTAGGGTTCGCTTCCAAAATGGCCGAGACGGTTGGGGTTGGGGGTGGCCAGAGCCAGTCAAACTGGTGCCCATTTTGGATGCTGGCATCATTGGCCTGTTGTGTCACAGTGTCCGCCCCTTCTGGTCTCTTAAAGTTTAGAATTCCTAAGGTATTTTGGATGTTAATGCTTTTTGTTCCTCAAACAACTTGCCAATATGTTTTCCTAATACATCAGTTCTCTTTCACCTTGTGGGGTCATACGTCAAAAAGCAGCCTTACTTTCCGCATAGCTGAGACCCTGGCTTCCCATCGTGTCACTGCGGGCTTCTCGAGCCTAAGCTACCAATCTGACCCTCCTGGATGTCTGCAGCACTTCTAGAGATTTCTTTTCATATCTCACTCTTCACACCAGCTAATGTGTTCTTTGTAAACGGTGGGGTAACCGTCTGCTTTTCTGACAAACAGAACAAAATCTCCAACTCCGGAGAAAGGCTGCAGGGTGACCACTGCCCATGCATGTCAGCTTAGGCCTCTCACTTATGTCTGTCCCACCCCACAAGGCTGGAGTGTGTGAAGCCCTTCAACTGGCCAGTCCAACGTCCGAGCAATCCCAGCGCTTACTCAGTAGCACTCCCTTCTGCCTAGGGACGCCGTATGCAGGGCTCACTAGTGTCTGGTTTGTCTCTCCTCCTGGGCCCACAGCTAACTGTGGTCCCAGGTAGCTAACTGGGGCCTGGACAAACAAGGCACATTCAAAAATATTGGTTATCATCACTGTTGGGATGATGGGCCTGGAATACAGTCAGGTGTGTTAGGATATATAGAATGACATTCCCAAAACAAAAACTCAACAGTCAGCTCACACCTCTAGCCAAACAACTTACATTATGCCTTAGTATGGTGAACTCACCATTAGAAAATTAGCAAAAAAAGTTCTCAGGCAATAAGCAGTTATTGTTAAAGGTATCTTCTAGTGTTATCCCTATATTTTACTGCTTAATTTTTAATGATTGGGCAATCTGACTTAATAAAGGATAGTCTATTTTTAGATGGCCTATAAAAATGATGTCTCATTCACGGAGTCTGAAATTGTTAGTTTAAGAAAATGAGATCTTTGTATATTTAGCTGTGGACAAATATTATGCACACAAACACACACACATACGTCAGTGCTTAAGTCATGTACATATGCATGTCCAGGTTGGGCACTTTCTGCGGAGGGCGCTAGATTTGTTCTGAGCCCTGAACTTTACATTTCTCTGTTACCCAGGATCCCAGAACTAGTCAGTAGCACAGATAAGATTACAATCATGAAATCAGCAAATGCTCTTCCTATCACAACTCTGTCTTGCAGAAGAAACAATCACCTTTGCCTTACCAGAGCTGTAGTCACACAGAAAACATAGTAATATATTACACATGCATACAGGTTTATTGCTACACTGTATAACCTTATCTTCAAAGGAGGTTTCAATATTTTCTCTGTAAATACAAACCACTTCCTTTGTGAACCACTATAACTAAATTATTAATAAACACAGTAGAAGGCAAGGTCTTTGGTGGGAGTGTAGATCTAATATTAGATCAATGATAGAATTCTCCTTTCCTTCTATTAAACATGCTATGCATTTCTATTATTGAAGCGCCTTCTACCATGTCCTCCTAAACCACTAATCAACTCCCTAAAGGACAGAGAAGCTAACATTTATTGTGATACATTTATAGCCTAGGAAGAGTGTTCACATAAACACAGACCTTACAGATACACAACTAATTCAAAGATGCACATTGTACATAATTTTTAGTTTTACGGAACACACACGCACAAGCCTACAGAAATATGTGAAAAGGAAAAGACCCACAGCCCTCTCATTGTCTTAATTTTGTTTAGACTGAAGTTCGGTTCAACAGAGAATCATTGAACTGTGACAACTCTCCCCCAGAACTACAAAACCCTGGGATTTGTGAGTGTGGTGTGTGTATGTGTTGGTTACAGTCAATATGAGTTTGTAGATAAAATATGTGAAACATGATGAGTAAATTTTTGAAAAAAAAATTCCTATGATCTTACTACCAGAGAAACTCACTGCCAGTGCTTCCTTGTATACCCTCCAGGATTCTACTTCCCTGTATGCATATTGTGACTACAGTTCCATGCCAGAAGTGTGCATCTGCACCACTATTGTTAAAGGTCAGGTGCTTTTCCCTTGTACTATAACTGTGTACTGTATATGCCAAGTATTCCATTGTTAGTTCTTTTGGTTATTTCCACTTTTCATTATTGTAAATACTTTTCATTATTGTAAATATCCTAGTCAAATTCTGCAGGTTGAAGCACAGCCATTAGGTTTTCTCTGTGTCCAGTCCATGGTCCCTTCACTCTTGTCTTCCTCAATACAGTACTATTGAAGGAATGTGGATAAGGAAACCATGGAACAGAGATCCTTGCGTTCTTATCTCAACTCTGATTACTAACAAGAATAATGACTATTTGTCTATGGGATGTAGATAGTTGGATTTAAATCTCAATTCTGATTTCTAATTTATTTTGTGAAAGCTGCTTCCAGTTACTTAGTGAAAGGTAGGAACTGGACTAAAATGGAGGAGGTGTGACAGGTCGGAGGATCATCAGAATTACCTAAGAAATGTATTTATTTACTTATTTTAAAAGATTTATTTATTTATTTGAAAGGCAGAGTTACAGAGAAAGAGAGAGGGAGGGAGAGATCTTCCATCCGCTGGTTTACTTCCCAAATGGCCGCAAAGGCTAGGGCTGGGCCAGGCTGAAGCCAGGAGCCTGAAACTCCATCCTGGTCTCCCATGTGTATGCAGGGGCCCAAGCACTTGGGTAATCTGCTGCTGCTTTCCCAGGCACTTCAGCAGGGAGTTGGTTCGGAAGTGGAGCAGCAGGGACACTGAGCAGCACTCACATGGGCTGCCAGCATCACCAGCAGTGACTTCACCCAGTGCACTGCGCTGCTGACCCCGTACTAAAACATGTAATATTCACTCCTGGGTCTTACAGTTATCAGACCCAAGTCTCCAGGGTAGGACTTGAGAATCTGCCTCTCAGTCCTCCTCAGTGTCTCTGGTGCATTGCAGACGTGACCCCTGCACCAGCCTCCCTCTGAAGGCTCTGCGTCTGCTGCAGCACATTCATCTATTTGGCTTCCCTCCCCAATCCCCCTGGCCCCTTACCCTCTTCCCTGCAGTGCAGCCAGCCTGCGTATAATGGGACAGGAAGAACAAAGGCAGATTATGGAATGATATATTAATTAGAAAAGAAAACTCTAGAATCATTTTTAGAAAGCAAATTAAAACTAGGATAATAGAGTAATCTCACATTGGCTACTTCTTATTGGCTTACCTGTTGCTCAATTCATTAAAATCTTGGTCTTTAAAAATCACAGTGAAGTCTTTTTCAAAGCCTGATTGAGATTTTTCTGGGTGTTTGAGCAGATACCATCTGACAAATGGCAAGTCAGCTGCTTAGAACACAATTGAAGAGTCCATAGTCCCTTGCAGTTCCTAAAATCAATGACTTATTTCAGATAGTCTTAAACGTAGATGCCAGAAACACACACACACACACACACACACGGACACACACATCTGGCAGGTCCAACTCTATCTCTGTGGGGAATAGGCTGACATAAAAGGTTGATTGAAACCCAGCTCTTTCTGGGAGAATGAATCAAAATACACTGATTCAGAGGTTCAGGCAGACAAACAGTAAAAGGTTGATCTAAAATCTTCTGTTTTCAACTGTTTTTGAATATCAGTTCTTTGGAGCTACTATGGAAGGCTGAGAAAGCATGGGCACTATTGTTATTTTTAAATAAGTATAGATAAAATACTTCTAACTCACCCCAGTTTCTTATTAAGCTTTACGTCTTCCATAAAGATGAAATAAAGTCAGTGATTCACAGTGGAAACTTAGAATATATTTTATTTTTAAAGTAAATAGTAATGGAATTTATATTTTCTTTATGATTATACTAAAATGAAGCTTATACCTGTTAATACTTAAGGGACAAGAGAGGAAACACAGATTTTGAGACCAAAAATGTATCATCTTAAGTGAAAAGAGCTTTATCATTTCAGTTTATCAGTTAAGACATGTTTAACCATGAGATTCTAAATAAAAGTCTGAGCCTTTGATTCAGAGTCATACCACTGTGATGTTATCTGTGTTTTTAGTGGATGCTTAACCATGAAAATGAATTAACGCTTTCTATCAAGTTTCAACCCTGTAATAGATGATTACAATTATACGATATTCTCTTCTGTACTCTAACTCTAATTCATATCATCTGATACAATCAATGATTTGGTCCTGAATTAGTTATACTATGAGGTGAAGCCGTGTGAGACGACTTCCTAAGGTGCCGAGTTGTTTTTCTAAAACATGCTACCCCAGAACTGAAGCGCCAAAGGATGTAACTGCTGAGACTCATTTGTCTATTGTTTCAACAACAAAACTGGTGTTACATATAAAACCACTCGTAACAATGCCCAGCCAAGAAACTATACTCCAGGGCTCCAATTTAAGCTCTGGTAACCAAAAGAAACCTTGATTTGGAATTGTCTTTATACCCTCAACTTACTATTTGAGGGGTTGGAGAGGACAGTCAGGATTTAATTCTCTCTCCAAAGGGAGAGAGATAACTGTCATGAAGTTAAAAAACAACTATAGGCCAAAGAACCTTCTCCTTTCCTGAAGGGAAGCGATTTTCACTTTTTAAGAAATGTTATTTATTTATTTGAGGTGGGTGGAGAACGAGAGCACTTCCTTCCACTAGTTCACTCTCCAGGTGCCTCAGCCACTGAGGCTGGGCTGGGCTGAAGCTGGGAGCCGAGAGCACAGTCTAGGTGTCCGGTCACCGCCTCCGTCTCTCAGGGTCTTCATTTTCAGGAAGCTGGAGCCAGGATCTGGAATACCAGGAATTGAACCCAGGTATTCTGATGTGGAAGGCAAGCATATTAACTGGCATCTTAACCACCAGGCCAAATTCTTGCCACAGGGAAGTGATTTTGAACTCCCTCTCAAAGCTCAGAGATATTTTTGAGTGAACAGAGTATAGAGGAACCATACAGGCTTTGTCTGTGAGGTGAGAAAGGAGTGTCCTGTCTGATGAGGTGGAGTCATCCTCTGTGGTTTATAATTACTTGTGTATTTGTGTCTTCTTTTCCAGTAGACTATAAATCTCCTGAGGTCATAACTGTGTAGTTTTTGTGTCTTTGCAGAAACGACCCTACAACATGAACAGCCTCTTACACTGAAGAGGACCTCAGTGGGACAGAGACTGCAAAGATGGACCTAGAAAGGAGTTTGGGTTAACAAGTGAATTTGTTTAAATTAAAACTGATGAATTATATGCTACAGGGAGAATTTTATGTCTTAAGTTTAGGGGTAGGGGACCAGCACCATAGTGTAGTAGGCTAAGCTTCTGCCTGTGGTGTTGGCATGCCATAAGGGCACCAGTTCATATCCCGGCTGCTCCAGCTCTCTGCTTATGGCCTGGAAAAGCAGTGGGGGATGGCCCAAGTGCTTGGGAGACCCACATGGAGACTTGGAGGAAGCTCCTGGCTCCTGGCTTCAGATTGGCCCAGCTCCAACCATTGTAGCCATTTGGGGAGTGAACCAGCAGGTGGAAGATCTCTCTCTCTCTCTCTCTCTCTCTCTCTTTCTTTTATTTAATAAATATAAATTTCCAAAGTACAGCTTATGGATTACAATGGCTTTTTCCCCCCTGTAACTTCCCTCCCACCCACACCCCTCCCATTTTCCGCTCCCTCTCTCATTCCATTCACATGAAGATTCATTTCCAATTATCTTTATATACATAAGATCAATTTAGAATATATTAAGTAAAGATTTCAACAGTTTGTACCCACACTGAAACACAAAGTGTAAAATACTGTTTGAGTACTAGTTATAGCATTAATTCACATTGTACAACACATTAAGGACAGAGATCCTACATGAGGAGTAAGTGCACAGTGACTCCTGTTGTTGACTTAACAAATTGACACTCTTGTTTATGGCATCAGTAATCACCCTAGGATCTTGTCATGAGCTGCCTAGGCTATGGAAGCCTTTTGAGTTCACTGACTCTGATCTTATTTAGACAAGGCCAAAGTCAAAGTGGAAGTTCTCTCCTCCCTTCAGAGAAAGGTACCTCCTTTTTCATGGCCCGTTCTTTCCACTGGGATCTCAATCTTTCATTTAGTGTTTTTGTTTTTGCCAGAGTGTCTTGGCTTTCCATGCCTGAAATACTCTCATGGGCTCTTCAGCCAGATCTGAATGCCTTAAGGGCTGATTCTAAGGCCAGAGTGCTGTTTAGGTCATCTGCCATTCTATGAGCCTGCTGTGTATCCTGCTTCCCATGTTGGATCATTCTCTCCTTCTTAATACTATCAGTTAGTATTAGCAGACACTAGTCTTGTTTATGTGATCTCTTTGACTCTTAGACCTATCATTATGATCAATTGTGAACTTGGCCGGTGCTGCAGCTCACTAGGTTAATCCTCCGCCTTTGGCGCTGGCACCCCGGGTTCTAGTCCCAGTTGGGGTGTTGGATTCTGTCCCGGTTGCTCCTCTTCCAGTCCAGCTCTCTGCTGTGGCCCAGGAGGGCAGTGGAGGATGGCCCAGGTCCTTGCGCCCTGCACCTGCATGGGAGACCAGGAGGAAGCACCTGGCTCCTGGCTTTGGATTGGCGCAGTGTGCCGGCTGTACCGGCCATTTGGGGGGTGAACCAACGGAAAAGGAAGACCTTTCCTCTGTCTCTCTCTCTCTCTCACTGTCTAACTCTGCCTGTCAAAAAAATTGTGAACTGAAATAAATAAGTAGTGAGATGGCATTGGTACATGCCACCTTGATGGGATTGAATTGGAATCCCCTGGCACGTTTCTAACTCTACTATTTGGGGCAAGTAAGATTGCTTTACCTCTCTCTCTCTCTCTCTCTCTCTCTCTCTCTGTAATTCTGCCTCTCAAGTAAATAAATAAAATCTCTTTTTTTAAAGTTTTTATTTATTTGAAAGACGGAGTTACAGAGAGAAGTAGAGATATATGGAGAGAGAGGTCTTCCATCTGCTGGTTCACTCCCCAAGCAACCACAACAGCCAGAGCTGGGCCAAATGAAAGCAGGAACCAGGAGCTTCTTCCGGGTCTCCCACGTGGGTGCAGGGGCCCAAACACTTAGGCCGTCCTCTACTGCTTTCCCAGGCCATAGCAGAGAGCTGGATTGGAAGAGGAGCAGCAGGAATGCTGGCACTTCAGGCTGGGGTTTTAACCTGCTGCGCCACAGCACTAGTCCTGTAAATAAAATCCTAAAAAAAAAAAAAAAAAAAAAAAAAAAGCTGAGGGATAGTGTGAGGTAGGGGATTAAAAGAAAAAAGGACTCTAGTGAGTTGAGGATTACCTCGGTTAGTTGTATTGGCAGGGGTGGTGTTGAAGGACTTCTTGGGAAAAAGTGGTATTTCTTTGAAGTTCCTTCAGTTGGCCTTCACATGCAATGAAGTCAACCACATGAAAAGATTTTGTGAGTGGAAGTTTTTTGGGGGGAGGAAGGGAAGGTGAAAACTGAGTAGAGGTTGCGTTTTACTCTTAATTGATGCTACTGGGAGCAGAGAGAACATTCAAGGAATAGCACAGGGTTAAGCATTGTGACGCAGCAGGTGAAATCTGCCTTGGGAGTCCACATTCCATCAGAGTGCCTTGTTGGAGTCCCGGGTCATCCACTTCTGATCCACCTTCCTGCTCTTGCGCATTCTGGGAGGCAGCAGGTGGTAGCTCACATACTTACTTCCTGCCACTCACGTGGGAGACTCAGATGAAGTTCCAGGTTCCTAGCTTCTACCAGGTCCAGTCCTGGCTATTGCATGCATTTAGATAGAGAACCAGCTGATGGGAGATTTTGCTCTTTCTCTCTCTCACTCTGCCTTTCAAATAAAATAAATAAATAAAATAAAAAGGAATGGTATGAATATTAATAAGCTTCCAGTTCTGCAGAACCAAGAGCTCAGTGTGCCCAAGGTGAGTATGAGAATATAACTTTAGGAGCAGTGTTACGCACAGTGGTTGACACCACTTGGAATGCCTGCATGTCATATCAGAGTGCCTGAGTTCTAGTCCAGATTCTGCTCCAGATACCTTTGACTGGGTGCCCTGGGAGGCAGCAGGTGATGATTCACGTACTAAAGTCCCTGTCACTCACATGGGAGACCTGGATTAGCCTTCCAGGCTCCTGACTGTGACTTGGCTCAGTCCTGGCTGCTGTGGGCATTTAGGGAGTAAACTAGTGTATGGAAGATCTCTCTATCTCCCAGATATCTGTATTTCTCTCACCTTTAAATATTAAAATAAATGAAAAACATTTGAAAAACAATGTAATTTTACAGATATCTCAGTAGTCCTGGAGGAGAACTATTGACCTGAATAGTGTATCTGGATGAAAATGGACAAGGAAACCCCAGTAGGAACTGAGTCACATACATTATTCAGAGTTCCTGGCCCTGGCCTTGGATAGTAGGAACTTAGTGTCTTAGGATAGTCTAACTGCTATGACAGATGGTCCCTGAATCTCAGTGGTTCAACACAATAAAGCTTATATCTTAAAGAGTCTAATACGAGGCCAGCACCACGGCTCACTAGGCTAATCCTCTGCCTGCGGTGCCGGCATCCCGGGTTCTAGTCCCAGTTGGGCCAGTTCTGTCCCAGTTGCTCCTCTTCCAGTCCAGCTCTCTGCTGTGGCTCAGGAGGGCAGTGGAGGATGGCCCAAGTGCTTGGGCCCTGCACCCGCCTGGAGACCAGAAGGAAGCACCTGGCTCCTGGCTTCAGATCAGATGCAGTGTGCTGGCTGTATCGGCCATTTTGGGGGGTGAACCAACGGAAGGAAGACCTTTCTCTCTGTCTCGCTCTCTCTCACTGTCTAACTCTGCCTGTCCAAAAAAAAGAGTCTAATACGAATCTATAACTTGAAAAGCAAAGCTAGTTTTAAATGAACAAGCACTTACCAACAGTGAAGCCATACTAAAATAAACTCAAATAACAAAGAGGAGCCTTGGCTTGCAAGCGGGGGAGGTGGAAGCTGCCCTGTGCAGCTGTTTAGAGCAGTTCTGTGCAACTTCTCAGAGCTCGGGGTGCCAGAGTCCACCAGCACAGCATCGGGTAGTAGATGAAGGAGCGCCGGCACACAGAATGCACACCAGTCACCTGCCACGGGCCTTCTGTCGCTGTGCTCTCCGTGCATAGGAGAGGGCTCTTTGTAATCCCTCCTACATGTCAGGAGCCTGCACAATTCAGTGTGCCAGGATCAAAGGAACATGGGTAACGGGCAACCGCTAGCTCACCCCTGCCATTCTCAGTAACTACTGGCTAGATCAAATGAGCTACTGCTCTCTGGATCGTCCCAGGCCTAGCACTTGGACCTTGCAATGGCCGTGCTAAAGCAGCTGCCTGTGTATGGCTCCTGGAAGACATCTGTATAGAACAAGAGACTCCTGGTGACATAATTCCTTAACTCAAAATAATGTGTTGAGGATAGTGAGAAGGGCGTAGGCCTGACCTATATCTTTGAAGTTGCATTTGTATACACTTGGCTACTGTGACTGGTAATATCTTTTTCTCTCTCTGGAGACTGCACCCTCCGTGAAACATGCTCCATCTGTTTAGCAAACACTAATGCAGCACTTGCACTCTGTCAGGCAAGCGTCTAAGCCCCTGGCTAGTTCTGAGTGATCGGATGCACATATGCCTGTGAAGGCCATCCTACTGAGCTCTGTGTTACCATGGAGAAAACCGAGGCCCATAGAGGACAGGAAATTGCCTCTGAGTCGTGGCTCCAGAATGTTGGGGCATAGACTCCAAACCCAAGAATCAGGCCTGAGCACCTGAGCTAGTTGTAACCACTGCACCTCGCCGCCTCTCCTCGAGGAAGCCTCTCGCTCCCTTTCCACTCACACCGGAGTTTGTACCCCAGGACATTACAAACATAAAGATGAGTCTGCCCACAGTTTTCATGGGAGCAACGCTCTTGTGCATTGTTTCCAGTCGGTCGTTACAGATGGTTGTAGAGCCTGATGAGCATGTATTTCAGGCTTAACAATCAAATTGCAGAAACCCTTAATACATTTCTCAAGCCTGTTGCTTCATCAGAATAAAGCATTGGAGAGAATTCAAGGCCCTAAGAACAGGCTGGTGGAAGAGATGGGCTGGAGCACCTTTTACCCTTACCTTACGAATCACATCTCCTTCATCCATTTTATTCACCAACAGCTATTGAGGTCCCCATAAGCCATCTGATAGAAGGGTGAGCAAACTTCTTGTAAAATTACCTTGACACCACGTGTATGTACATAGTGAATACGAAGTATAAGTGAATTTTGTATTTAGACTGGGTCCCGTCCTCAAGCTATCTCCTTCTGTGTATGCAAAATTCCAAAATATAAAGAACAATCCCAAATTTGGACACTTCTGGTCTCAAGCATTTCAGGCATGTGATGTTCAACCTTCAGTGGGGAGTAGGAACAAGCTGAAGATTAGGCAGGGCTCACTGCACTAACAGTGCTACCTATGAGGAGCGGTGGAATGTAGCGAAGGAGGCGGGAGGACCATGTTCTAAGCAAAAGAAACAACTGTGGAAGTGGCTCCTCAGGGCGCAGAAAACAGTATTTCAGAAGGGGCAGAGGCACGGCCAGCGTGGCTGGCACGCAGGGTCCCGGCAGAGCTCGCAGGCCACGGGGAGGATTTGGTGGTGTCCCGAGGGCTATGGAAATCCAATGAAGGGTCTCAAGCAGGGAGGTGATGCGCTTCTCTTTCTCTTAGAAGGATTTCCGGGAGGCAGATTCAGAGCTTCATAGAGGAGTCAGGTAGCGCAGTGAAGAGGCCGCTGCCATTGTGTGTACCTCCTTATATTTACTTATACAGCGGACTGCCGCGTCTGTGTGGGAGATTGACCTTGCCAAAAGGTCAGTGAGACTTTTCCACGCTGACCTGCTCTTGGCTTGTTTCACCATGGTTATCACACCTCTCCTAGAGGTAGGGACACATTTAAGACTCCAAATACAACTTGTGAAAGGTATTTCTGTAGTTATAGCCTCTTTCTCCTTTATATTGTGAGACTGATATCATGGAAGCAGTGTGTCATATAGAGGGCGTTCAGATAACTAGATAATGAAAAATTGAAGGGTTATATAAATAGATCACTGAATATAATAAATATTTATGGTAGCCATGAGTGAAAGGAAAGGCATAGAAGGAACTATAAGCAAAAGGAGAGGCAATTACAGAGCTCTTTCTTTGCGGGGAGGGGTAGCATTTTTCGTGAGGGAGGCCCGGCCCCAGGAATCTGAAGTTGTTTTTTTTTCCCCATGCTTGTAACAATTAAAAATATCAGTGTAGCACAGGTACCTATGATGAGTATGATAGGCAAGAGTACTTGTTCCTGCCTTGTTCATTGTTCAGCCCTAAAGAGTTGACCTTAGTGTGGCTGGTTAAGCCACAGCTTGGGACACATGCATTCTGTATCAGAGTACCTGGTTCAAGTACCCCCCCCCCCCCCCCGCATCCAATCCAGCTTCCTGTTATTGTACTTGGATTCCTGCCACTCATGTGCAAGTCCTGGATGGAGTTCTTGGCTCTTGGCTCAAACCCAGCTGCTGCAGGCATTTGGGGAGTAAACTGGCACATTGATTCTCTCCCTCTCTCTCTCTCTCTCTGTGTGTGTGTGTGTGTATGGCTCTCCTCTGTCACTCTGCCTTTCACATAAATAATTAATTTTTAAAAAAGATAGACTGACATTTACAAGAAAGAAAAAAGGAGTTGACCTCAGTAAGGCTAAGGATGGTTTATTAGCTGGTAGGAAGGGGAAATGGGGAAGTGAAGATCAAAACTGTTTCCTTTAAGAGCACACAGCCCACAAGTCGCACATGCTACTCTCTGTTTACACCTCATTAGCCAGAACTAGCCGCATAGCCAAGAGAGACTGGCAAGTCTAGTCTGTTACTAGAGAAATGAAAAACAAACACTGGGAACAGAATGACAGCATTCTTACCCACAGAGCTGCAGGTAAAATGCGACTACATTTATAGGGCTTACTGTCTATTGGGGAAAAAGACATTCAATAATTGATTATACTAATATATATTTAATTATAGCTATCTAATACAATTACCACAATTATAAGTGGCAGCACTGCTGCTATTAGGGTCAATAACAGAGGAGTCAAACCTAATCTGATGGAGGGGCAGCAATAGGAGCAGGGTCCCGGCACACTTTTCTGAGGTTGTAGCACTAAGACTTAGATCTGAAGGAAGGTGAAGGATGAGCCAGGGGAAGAGGGTTCCTGGCAGGGGAATTGGAAGGGGTCTGGCACAATCTGGAGGCTCAGAGGCCGTGGCTCAGAGAGAACGGGAGAACAGAGCAGCCGGTGGGAAAGCAGAGTGGCTGGCGGGTGGAGGAGAGATCCCTGAAGGGTTTCGCAAGAGGAGTGCATGATGCAATTTGTCCTATCAAAAATTGTCTGACTGTGAACTGGGAAAGATATGGGCTGGGACAAGAGCAGAAGCAGAGACACCAGATAGTAGTCACCCAATTGGAAATGCAGATAGGTGGAAAGATCTGAGGCTATTTCAGGAAAATTCGCAGGCACATGAATTTTCCTGGGTCCTTGTATATCTGAAAATACTTGTATCTTTATTCCTTCCTCATAAATAAATGCTGGCTTCATTTGGTTCAAAATTTTTTGACCCCAAATCATATTTTCCCTTAGAATACTGAAGATGGTGCTTAACTACCTTGTAACAATCGGTGTTGTTGATGTAAACTCCGAATTCAATCGTCCCTCATTCCTCTGTTGCCTTTTTTCTTTTTTTTTCCTACAGGCAAAGTGGACAGTGAGAGAGAGAGACAGAGAGAAAGGTCTTCCTTTGATGTTGGTTCCCCCTTCAATGGCTGCGGCGGCCGGCGCGCTGCGGCCGGCGCATCGCGCTGATCTGAAGCCAGGAGCCAGGTACTTCTCCTGGTCTCCCATGGGGTGCAGGGCCCAAGCACTTGGGCCATCCTCCACTGCACTCCCTGGCCACAGCAGAGAGCTGGCCTGGAAGAGGGGCAACCGGGACAGAATCTGGCGCCCCAACTGGGACTAGAACCCGGTGTGCCGGCGCCACAGGCAGAGGATTAGCCTACTGAGCTTCAGTTGCTTTTTTTATGTCAGATAGATTTTCCATGTTTTTCTCCAAATTTTGAAATTTCACCAATATTTGTGTTAAGACTTTTTTTGTCCTTTTATATCTGAAAACAGTGGTACTTGTAGTGTGAAGCTCCCTGAATTTCTTTAACACTGGAAAACTATATTTTTCTTCAAATATTCTCTCCTCTCTGTTTCCCTTTTTTAGAATACCTGTTAATGAGCATGAAACTAAGTATTTGACGTATCCAACAGTATCATAAAATTTGATATTGCTATGTGTTCCTGGGGTAATAAACACTTTATTTTGTAGCTTGCTGATTTAATCTATGTGACTGAACCTATTCCATATTTATCTTGTCTTTTGAATTTCAGAGACAAAATTTGTTTTCATTTTTAAGATGAAAGTTGGGTGCTGGCATTGCGGTATAGTGAGTAAAGCCACTGCCTACAATGCTGACATCCCATGTGGGTACTGGCTCATGTCCCAGCTGCTCCACTTCTGATCCAGCTCTCTGCAAACGGCCTGAGAAAAGCAGCAGAAGATGGCCCAAGAGTTTGGGCCCCTGCTACCCACCTGGAAGACCCAGATGAAGCTCCTGTCTTCTGGCTTCAGCTCGTCAGCCTTGGCCGTTGTGGTCATCTGGGGAGTGAACCAGTGAATGGAAGATCTCATACTCTGTAACTCTCAAATAAATAAATAAATAAATCCTTTTTTTAACAAAAGTTTTTATGCTTATATTTAATTTTTAAAAATATTTATTTGAAAGGCAGAGTTACAGTGAGAGACAGAGAGACACAAAGAGAGAGAGAGAGAGAGATCGAGAGAGAGAGAGAGAGATCTTCCATCTGCCGGTCTACTTCCTAGATGGCTGTGAAGTCTGCAACTGGGCCAGGCTGAAGCCAGGAGCCAGGAGCTTCTTCCAGGTCTCCCACATGGATGCAGGGGCTGAAGCACTTGGGCCATCTTCCACTGCTTTGCCTGGTGCATTACTAGGGAGCCGGATAGGAGGTGGAGCAGGCAGGATGTGAACTGGCACCCATATTGGATGCTGGCATTGCAGGTGGCGGCTTTATCCACAACACAACGCTGGCCCCTTCATTTATCAACTTGCTCTTTTTAATATACTTTTAATATATGTGCCTGATGTATTGGAACATTTATGTAGTTATTGGTACAACAGGTTGTATAGAAAAAATACCAACTCCCTTCTAGTTTTCTATTTATACTTTATTTTTTAATTTCTTCTCCTCTCTTCTTGTGAATTAATTGAGGATATTTTAGTTTTCCACTTCATATTTTCTACTTTTTTGGGTTTTATTTTTGTAAATTTTGTAGGCTTGCACACATATCTTTAATCTCATGGTCTACCTTTACATAATATTACATTCCTCCTTGTTTGATATGTCGTGTTTTCTAATGTACCAACTTGGCTCGATGGAACTGTGTCCCAGAATTTCCTTCCTCCTGTGTTCTGGTTTTGGTGGACCATAGAGATTTCTGACTGAGATCTGTCAGAAGTGAAGCAACAGCCCTCTTGCTTTGATTTTCAGAAGGTCAGGCAGGGTCACCAGGTGTAGTCGCAGCTCCTTTGTGTTGTCAGTTCTCTGGTGGCTCACGCTGTTGATCTGGGGCAATAGCCAGGCATGCAGCTGCTTCCTTTACCTCCAGACGTCTGCAGCAGCTTCTCTGACTCTTGGTCAGCTGTGTGTTTAGCTCCCTGACAAAGGGTGACAGCCTGGCTTGCAGAATATTCTTTATTAAATGTGGAGGTGCAGAGAGACTGGCACAACTTCTTGTCCCACCTAGCTTGTGCTAGTGGGTTTCAATTAGTCTTTACTTCCTCCAAGTATTTTTTTTTTCCAACTGCCTGCCTGCAGAGTTCAAGTTCCAGCGCTAGACACAAAGACAATAGCCTTATAGGGATTGTTTAGCTAGCTGCTCATATTACTTAAGATTAACTTCACTATAATACATTTCAGGGTTCAAAAATCTGTATTAGTTACCTATTAAGAAATTACATCCAAATTTAGTAGCTTAGAACAACAGAAGACATTTTAAAAAATGTTCTCACAGTTTCTGTGGGTCAGGAAATTGCAGATGGCTTAGCTGAGTGTTTCCACGTTGGGGTCTATCGTGAGGTTGCGGTTAAGAGATCATCTGGGGCTGCAGTCTTCTGAAAGCTTTATCAGGGCGGAGGAAATGCAGCTGAGGTGCCGCATGTACACGGCTGGCAAGACGGAGCCTGGTCCTGTTGTGAGCCCGTGGTTCTTCCACATAGGGTTCACATTACATAGCTTACTGTCTTCATGATCTGCGGACAGGCTTCCC
This sequence comes from Oryctolagus cuniculus, assembly GCF_964237555.1. Taxonomy (NCBI): domain Eukaryota; kingdom Metazoa; phylum Chordata; class Mammalia; order Lagomorpha; family Leporidae; genus Oryctolagus; species Oryctolagus cuniculus. The sequence continues at coordinate 102,661,257 of NC_091435.1, read as the reverse complement.
TTGGAGCAATTATTACAAACATAATAGCTTCTATAATTTAACTTCAAAAGTGACAGTTAAGGGACCAGTGCTGTGGCATTGCCGGGAAGGCTGCCGCCTGCAGTGCCGGCATCCCATATGGCTGCCGGTTCATGTCCTGGCCGCTCCTGTTTGGATCCAGCTTTTTCTCAGCTTGCTGCTATGGCCTGGGAAAGCAGTAGAAGATGGCCCAAGTCCTTGGGCCCCTGCACCTGTGTGGGAGACCCAGGAGAAGCTCCTGGCTCCTGGCTTTGAATTGGCCCAGCTACTGCCATTGTGGCCATTTGGGGAGTAAACCAGCTGATGGGAGACTTCTCTCTCTACCTCTGCCTCTCTCTGCCTTTTGAATAAATAAATAAATCTTTGAAAAGAAAAGTGATGGCTAAGATGCCCACATCAACATCTGAGGGTCTGGGTTGCATTTCTGGCTCCAGCTCTCAGTTCCAGCCTCCCATCATGCAGCTCCTGGGAGGCAGCAGGTGATGGCTCCAGTGGGTGGAGGACCTGGACTGAGTTCCGGTGCCCAGCTTTGGCTTCTCTCAGTCCTCGCTGTTGCAGGCATTTGGAGAACGAGTCAGCACATGGGACCTCCCTCTACCTCTCAAATGAAAACATTTTTTAAGTGACACAGAATCCTTTCTGTAGAGCAGTCGTCCACTCTCATTTGTGATTTTGCTTTCTGTGGTTTCAGTTACCTGTGGTGAACTGTGGCCCAAAAATACTAAAAGGGAAATTCCAGAAATAAATAATAAACTTTACGTTGCATGCTGTTCTTTGTGGAGTGATGAAATCTCGGGCCATTCTACCTTGTCCTGACAGAACATCAATCATCCTTTGTCCTGTGTATCTGTGCTGTATATGCTGCCTCCCTGCTGGTCACTTAATAGCTGAGTAGGTTGTCAGATTAACTGTGTTGTATCACACAACGCTTGTATTCAAATAGCCCTCATTTTACTTAATAATAGCCCCAAAGTGCACTAGCACCTTTAGACTTTAATGAAGGAGGCAATCTGGATATGCCACAGAGGAGCTGCAAAGTCCTCCTACAGGGGCTGGCAATGTGGCAGAACAGGTAAAGCCAGCACCTGTGACTCTGGCATCCCATATGAACACCAGTTCAAGACCCGGATGCTCCACTTCCAATCCAGCTCCCTGCTAATTTCCCTAGGAAGCAGCTGAGGATGACCCAACTGTTTGGGCCCCTGTCACCCACATGGGAGACCCAGAAGAAACTTTGGGTTTCTGGTTGCAACCTGACTCAGTCTTGGCTATTGTGGCCATCTGGGGAGTGAACTAGCTGATGGAAGATCCTCTCTCTCTCTCTCTCTCTCTCCCCCACACCCAACTCTTTCAAATAAATAGGTAAATCTTTTTTTAAAAAAGTCTCTATAAGTGAAAAGGTGAAAATTCTCAAATTAATAAGGTTATACTGAGTTGGCTAAGATCTACAAGTAGAATAGGCTATTTTGAGAGTAAAAGAGAGATACCATGTTCACATAACTTTTATTCTACAGTATATTGTTATAACTATCCTATTTTATTATTGTTGTTAATCTTTTACTGTGCCTAATTATAAATTAAATGCTATCATAAGTATATATGCATAGGAAAAATAGTGTGTATAGGATTTGGTATGACTGCTGATTGAGTGTGGGAGGGTACTATACAATGGCATGAATCTCAAAAGGTGAAGATGATTGAGGGGTGTCTTAGGAGGTGGCTACTGCATATGTGAACACCCAACTGTATATACCTTTCTTACTTTTCTCCTGTCTTTTGTTACTACTGGTATCATACATGTTACATATGTTTTAAACTCTGGAATACTTCATTATTATTTGTGTGTTAAATAATAGTCATCTTTAGAAATTAAAAGCAAGTTTTTTATATTGGTCTTAAAATATATTCTTTCTTCGAGGCCAGTGCTGTGGTGGCACCAGCATCCCATATGGGGACCAGTTCATGTCTCAGCTGCTCCTCTTCCAGTCCAGCTCTCTGCTTATGGCCTGGGAAAGCAGCAACAGATGGCCCAAGTGCTGCACCTACGTGGGAGACCCGGAAGAAGCTCTTGGTTCCTGGCTTCAGTTCAGCCCAGCTCAACCGTTGTGGCCATTTGGGGAGTGAACCATTGGATAGAAGACCTTTCTCTCCTCCCCCCCCCCCCCTGTAACTCTACCTCTCAAATAAATAAATTTTTAAAACATCTTAAAATACATATGTGTGTACATCTCCCACTCTTCATGCCTTCCATCTCATGTCATTTTTTTCCACCTAAAGAATTCCTTCGTCATTTCTTGTAGTTTAGATCTGCTGGTGGAATATAATCCGATTTATGAAGAGATCTTTACCATATATATGTTGTATTTACTTGAAAGGCAGACAGAGGAACAGCCAAAAAGAGAGATCTTCTGCTGTTTTACTCCCCAAATGCCTGCAACAGCCAGAGCTGGGCCAGGCTGAAGCCAAGAGCTAGGAACTCCATCTGGATCTCCCACGTGGGTGACAGGGATTCAAATTCCTGGACCACCAACTGTTTCCTCCTAGGCTCATGGCAGGAAGCAGGGTTGGAATCAGGCACCCAACGTGAGATACAGGTATCCCAAGTAGTGGCTCAGCCCATTGCAGTACAAGCCCACCACTTCACCTTCATTTTTTTTTAAAATATTTTATTTATTTATTTGAGAGGCAGAATTATAGACAGAGAGAGGAAGAGACAGAGAGAAAGGTCTTTCACCTGCTGGTTTACTCCCCAAATGGCCACAACGGCCAGAGTTGTGCTGATCTGAAGTCAGGAGCCAGGAGCTTCTTCCAGGTCTCCCACATGGGTGCAGGGGCCCAAGCACTTGGGCCATCTTCCACTGCTTTCCCAGGCCATCAGCAGAAAACTGGATCAGAAGAGGAGCAGCCAAGACATGAACTGGTGCCCATATGGGATGCCAGCACTGCAGGCAGAGGCTTAGCCTACTACACCACAGCGCCAGCCCTTCACCTTCATTTTGGAAAGATATTTTCACTGGATGTAGAATTCCCATTTGACACATTATTTTTTTCTTTAAACATTGAAGATGTTGCTCCATTGTCTATCTGCTTGCAGTGTTTATGCAAGGAAGTCAAGTGATGTGTCTTTCATCTCTGCTTTTAGGGTTTTTTTCCCTTTGTCTTTGGATTACAGCAATGTGATTATCATAGGTCTTGCTATATCAGGTTGAGTTCTCTGGGAAACTGATTCTGAGACAAAGGTTAGTGCTCAGATTGCTTAATAGAAAGTAGCCACGAGCTTAACACCCATGGAGAGGTGACAAGTTAAGTAGAAACTGGACAGAGGGAGTCCTCAGGCTGTGATGAGGACCCAGCAGAGGTTCTAGAAGGTCCAACAGGGCCTGGGCCCCTGGGGAGTTCTAGATAACAAGATCAATCCTAAGAGGTGGGTCCCTGCTGAATTCCATAACCTCGGGTGAGGCAACTCTGTTGTTGAGGCCATGCCTGCAGGTCTCAAAGCTAGAGGCTGTCTGCTGATAGAACACGCAGAGATGGGCCAACAATGCCTTCCTTGGTTAAAGGATCCTGGTAGTCTGTTTCTCTGTGTTAATCTGTTTGGAGTTTATTGAGCTTTGTGAAAATGAATGTTTACACATTTTCATCAGATTTAGAAAACTATTTTGGCTGATGTTTCTTACATTTTCAATAGTTTTATTGAAGTATAATTAACATTCAATAAACTACATGTATTTAAATGCATAATCCGGGTGAGTTCTGAAATGTGTGTATATCCAGGAAACTATTACCACAATTAAGGAAGTATTCACCACTCAAAGGAAAACTTCTCATATGCCTTTAAAATTCCTTCTACCTACTACTACCAGTTCACAGCCAACCACTGATTTGTTTTTTCCAATTAAAGATATATTTAAATTTTATAGAATTTTGTAGAAATAGAATCATACAGAATTTACTCATTTGCTCTAACTCCCTTTACCCAATATAACTTGTATTTTTTGACATTCATCCATGTTTTTATATGACCATACATCAATAACTCACTCCTTTTTTTTTGCTTGGAAGTATTCCATTGTATGCAATATTGGGTCATTTCCAAATTTGGGTGGTTGGAAATATTAGAAATAGAGATGCTATTAAGATTTGTGTATAAGTCTTTTATATACATGTGCTTTCATTTTTTGTGCATAAATTTTAATGAGTAGAATGGTTGGGACGTATGGTAGATGTATGTTTAACTTTTAATAAACTCCCAAACTATTTTCCAAAGTGGTTTTATTGGCCTCATTCCTATCAGCAGCGTCTATAAGTACTCTTTTGCCCAAATCCTCACCTCAACTGTAAATATGGTTAGTCCTTCAATTCTAGCCATTCCAATGGGTATGTGGTGGTATATCATTAGTTGTTTTTTTTTTTAAGATACTTTTGTTTATTTGAAAGTCAGAGTTACACAGAGAGAGGGATAGGCAGAGAGAGAGAGAGAGAGAGAGAGAGAGAGATAACTTTCATCTTCCGGTTCACTCTCCAGATGGCTACAACAGCCAACACTGGGCCCAGCTGAAGCCAAGAGCTTCAGTCGGGTCTTATAGGTGGGTGTTAGGGGCCCTAACATTTGGGCCATCTTCCACTGCTTTTCCCAGACCATTAGCAGGGAGATGGATCAGAAGTAGAGCAACTGGGACATGAACCAGTGCCTATATGGGATGCTGGCATCACAGGTGGTGGCTTTACCCACTACACCACAACACAAGCCCCTGTCATATAGGTTTTTTTTTTTTTTTTTTTAAGATTTATTTATTTACTTGAAAGGCAGAGTTACAGAGAGGCAGAGGCAGAGAGAGAGAGAGGTCTTCCATCTGCTGGTTCACTCCCCAAATGGCTGCAATGGTTGGAGCTGGGACTATCCAAAGCCAGGAACTGGAGCTTCTTCTGAGTCTCCCACACAGGTGCAGGGGCCCAAGCACTTGGGCCATCTTCTGCTTTCCCAGGCCATAGCAGAGAGCTGGATTGGAAGTGGAACAGCTGGGACTTGAACTGGTGCCCATATGGGATGCTGGCACTGCAGACACAGGCTTTAACCCATTGAGCTACATCGCCGGCTCCTGTCATATAATTTTAATCTGCATTTTCCTAATGCCTAATTATGTTGAGCATCTTACAATGTGTTTAATACAGATTCTTTGGGGAAGTCTGAGCCATCATCTGCTGCCTCCTAAGGGGTATATTAGCAGGAAACTAACTGGTGACAAAGCTGGAACTGAAACCCAGACACTCTGGTATGGGCTGTGGGTATCTCCAGTGGCATTTGTCCAGTATACCAAAACACCTGCCCACAATTTTGTTCTTTTCAAATTCATTGTAACTATTCTAGATTTTTTGTAATTCATCATAGTCAATTTCTAGGAAAAAAATCTTCTGGTGTTTTGATTACAATTTCACTGAATCAATAGGTCAGTTGGAGTAAATTTACCTCATAACAATATTGAGTTTCCTTACGCACCTATTCTCTCTCTCCATTATTTAGATCTTCTTTAATTTCTCCTAGAAGTGTCTTATTTAGTTTTCCTTGTATAATTTGTCCTACAAATTTTAATCTTTTAAAGTCATTCAACAAAACTTACAGATAGTATATATTTTAGCTCCTTAAAATTCAGTTTAGCTCTGTTTCTTTGTTTCCATTGTTAAAGACCTTGAAAATATTTGTAAGTTCTCTGTCCACCATCTCTGTCATTTCTGTGTGTTTCTATAGACTCTGGTTTTGGGTTTTATTTTCTAGCCCTTGTACATTAAGAAATTCTTTTCCAGGTGTATTTATTTATTTATTTGAAAGAATGACAAAGAGTTGGGGGAAGGAAGAGATATTCCATCCACTGCTTCACTCCCTAAATGCTCAAAGCATCCCAGGCTAGACCAGTACAAAGCCAAGAGCCAGGAACTCCATCCAGGTCTCCCACAGGGGTGGCAGGAACCCAAGTACTTCACCACCATCTGCTGCCTCCTGGACACATTGGCAGGAAGCTGGATCTGAAGCATAGATTAGCCAGTTCTCAAACCAGGCATTCTGATATGGGATGTGTGCACCCTAAGTGGTAGCTTAACCCACTGCACCACAATGCCCACCCCCGGAGATTTTTGTTCTGATGTTGTATATTGTAACTACACTTAAAAAACTGTCTCACTGGTGTCATGGCTCAGTAGGTTAAGCTGCTGCTTGGAATGATGACATCTCATGTTGGTGCAATGACTCAGGTCCCAAATACGCTGTCTCTGATTCAGCTTCTTTCTAATGTGCCTAGGAAAGTAGTGAATGATGGCCCAAGTACTTTTGGATCCTGCCACACACGGGAGATCCGGAAGGAACTCTGGGCTCCTGGCTTCATCTTGGCCCAGCCTTGGCCATTGCGATCATTTAATGTATGGACCAGGGAAAGGAAGATCTCTCTCTCTCTCTCTCTCTCTCTATCATGCCACCATTCAAATAAGTAAATCTTCTTAAAAAATTAAAAATAATTTGAATTTTGTTGCCTTCCTTTAATTCTGTTGCTTCCTTTAAAGAATGCTGAAATTTTTTCTGACTCAGTTTGAAGCTTTCTTAGGTTAGGTCTAAACTAGCCTCACTACTCTAATAGGGGTTCATCATCCACAGGACTATTTGCATCTGCAACCACACAATTTTTTTTTTTTTTTTGACAGGCAGAGTGGACAGTGAGAGAGAGAGACAGAGAGAAAGGTCTTCCTTTGCCGTTGGTTCACCCTCCAATGGCCGCTGCGGCCGGTGCCCTGCAGCCGGCGCACCGCGCTGATCCGAGGGCAGGAGCCAGGTACTTCTCCTGGTCTCCCATGGGGTGCAGGGCCCAAGCACTTGGGCCATCCTCCACTGCACTCCCTGGCCACAGCAGAGAGCTGGCCTGGAAGAGGGGCAACCGGGACAGAATCCGGCGCCCTGACCGGGACTAGAACCCGGTGTGCTGGTGCCGCAAGGTGGAGGATGAGCCTAGTGAGCCACGGCGCCGGCCCACAATTCTTTTTTATTTTGCAGAGCTGTGATGGGAATTGTAGGATTTTGATTCTCATCTCTGGCTACAAGATACAAAGAACAGCTCCAAATCCTCCCTTCCACACTGGTTGTGATCATCAAAAATTACCTCTATATTATTGTCTCCTGGCAGGCAAAATTGCCCCTATGTTTCTGATATGTCTAGCAGTTGTTCATCCTGCAAATCCCTGGTAGTTGTCCTTTTCCTACAGTTTTAGTTTACCAAATATGATGGAGTCCTTGCCTTTGGACCTTAGTATTCAGCCAGTTTTTTGGTTAAAAATTTATTTATTTTAGCCAGTTCCAAAAAGACAGATATCATATGTTTTCCATGGCTCGCAGTAGATAATAGAGTACCTAATATGCAATATTTAGGAGTGAAATGGACATTTTGAGATTCAATGATTGTTTACAACCCTTGTCTCTTCTGTTGAGGAACAGTGAGTTTTTTGTTTTTTCCATACTATATGTTGAACTCTTTTACTCAGTGTAAGGTTAACTATACAATCATTAAGTAAACTGAAAATACATCTTTGTAAAAATTAAGAGGGAAGAGGAAGAAGGGTTGGAGCTTGGGTGGGAGGGAGGGTGAGGGGGAAGTATCACTATGTTCCTAAATCTGTATATATGAAATATATGAAGCTTGTATAACTTAAATAAAATTTTAAAAAGATTTATTTACTTTATTTCAAAGGCAGAGAGAAGGAGGAATGGAGGGAGGGAGTGGGAGAGAGAGGGAGAGATCCATCTTCCAACTGCTGGTTTACTTCCCAGATGGCCACAACATCAGGTCAACCAATTTTTTTTGTTTGTTTTTTAAAGATTTATTTTATCAGGGCTGGAGCTGTGGTGCAGTAAGTTAAGCCTCTGCCTATGGTGCCAGCATCCCCTATAGGCACTAGTTTGTGTCCTGGCTAGTCCTCTTTTGATCCAGCTCCATGCTAATGGCCTGGAAAAACACAGTAGAAGATGGTCCAAGTGCTTGGGCCCCTGCATCTACCTGGGAGACCCTGAAGAAGCTCCTGGCTCCTGGCTTTGAATCAGCCCAGCTCCAACCATTGTGGCCATTTAGGGAGTGAACCAGAGAATGGAAGACCTCTTTCTCTCTGTCCCTACCTCTCTCTGTAGCTCTGTCTTTAAAATAAATAAATACAATCTAAAAAAAAAGATTTATTTTATTTGAAAGGCAGAGTTAGAGAGAGAGAGGAAGAGATGTCTTCCATCTGCTCATTCACTCCCCAGTTGGCTTCAACCACTGGAGCCAGGAACCCAGAGCTTCTTCCAGGTCTCCCACATGGGTACAAGGACCCAAATATTTGGGCCATTTTCTGTTGCTTTTCCAGGCACATTAGCAGGGAGCTGGATCAGAAGCACAGCAACTTGGACTTGAACCGGCTCCCATATGGGATGCTGGCATGCAGGCAGCAGCTTAAACCACTATGCCACAGTGCTGGCCCCTCAGCCAATGTTTTAAGGGGCCTTTATGCAGATATCAAGGACTCTTCTACATTGTTTCCCTCTTTCTTTTGTACTTTGTCTTGCAGTTTTCAGTTGCCTCTGCCTTCCCTAAATTCAGTCTCTGCCTTCTTGGCTCATCAACACCATTGTGTTCTGCTTGGATTCCTCCTCCACAAAATAATGTCTGGGAAGAACCTCTAGGCAGAACGTCAAGGGATTTGTTGGGGTCACCTCACTTGTTTCTCTTGTCTACTCCTTACATTTAGATGTGAACTCCAATTCTCTCCTTTAGAATCTGGTTAGGCCTCCATTGTGCTTGACCAATGGGCAGAAGTGGTATCTTGGATTGGGAATACTACGTGCTAAGACTCTTGGAACCCTTGCCCCAGGGAAGCCAGCCACCACATAAGTGGTTTGATTACCCGGAAACTGTCCTAGGGAGAGGCATTGCTTGAGTGTTCTGGTTGGCAGTTCCAGCTGACTCCATTCTTCCCGCTGTGGCCATCAACATTAGGCCTGGTGGATACATCTGCCCTGGACCCTCCAGACTGTCTCATCTGTCAGCTGTGTGTAATCAGGTGACCTCGCTAGATGACACAAGGAGTAGAGAAATCACTGATCAATTTCCTGACACACAAAATGGTGAGACATATGAAAATGGTCGTGTTTGGTCAACAGGGAGGTAGCTGGTAACGTAGCAGCAGATCCATGGGGCATACTCAGAGACATATTTTTGACTTAGAAGACTTGTATGTTGTTGGCATAATGTTTCCTCAGGTTGAGTGTTAGTAGTTTTTCCTCAATGCTTTTTGGGGATTGTGTAGGGCATATGTTTTGGTCTGTGTATAGCTTGATTTTTTTTTAAGATTTATTTATTTATTTGAAAGTCAGAGTTACACAGAGAGAGAAGGAGAGGAAGAGAAAGAGAGAGGTCTTCCATCCGCTGGTTCACTCCCCAATTGGCCACAACGGCCGGAGCTGTGCCCATCCAAAGCCAGGAGCCAGGAGCTTCTCCCGGGTCTCTCACACAGGGCCCAAGGACTTGGGCCATCTTCTACTGCTTTCCCAGGCCATAGCAGAGAGCTGGATGGGAAGCAGAGCCCACCTGGGATGCCGGCGCTGCATGTGGTGACTTTACCAGCTACACCACAGGGCGGTCCCCAGTTTGATTTTCAACATGCGGAAAGGGTTCCCTATCACTCATTCGTATCTTAAATCATCTGACAGTCTTCGTTGTTTCTCTGGTCCCAGTTAGATTCTGCTGTGTCAGAAATCTCACCTGAGGAACAGCACCTTAATATTTTTCCTAAGAGCTCAGTGCCTGATTTATCCATTCTGTTTTTCCCAGCTCTCCCTCCCGTCACTCTTGAGATTTGCGATTTCTGCACCGCTCCCCTTCTTCCAGCTCCAACACTCAGGACCCTCACACTCCAAGTAGCTTGCTCACATGAGCAGGCAGAGAGCCAGTAGCTACCCTTTTCTAATCGCAGGGGAAGAGGCATAGCTATGACTCATACAGCTCATCCAAAGACCACAGTTTAATGGGTTACTCTGATGATTGTGTCAAGGCTACTATACTTGTCATTTTTGTTGATTCTAAGCTTAGAGTAGACCTGTAATGGCTTTTATTTTTCCAGTGGAGTTACATTATACTAATATTTAATTTTTCAAAATTCAATTACATTGTGGAGTTAAAGTAAAAAAAAAAAAACACAAAAGTTCAAACATGGCACATGATGTTGCCTGTCATTCTCTTAATGAGATTTGTCCCTGAGTGTGCAAATCTTGGTGGGAGATGTAAATATGTGCTCTTTCATATTTGGCTTCCATGTGCCTCTTGTAGTAAAAGTATTCACCACATTAGTATGACGGCAGTTACTAACGATACAGATTTGTGTGACTTCTAGAAGTAAGCTAAGCATTGCATCAAGAATTTAACCATGGGTGGACACTGTGGTGCAGACGGTTCAGCTGTCTCTTGGGACAGTGGCATTCCACGTTGGCGTGTGGGTTTGGATTCTGGCTCCTCTGCTGTCGATCCAACTTCCTGCTAATGCCTCCAGGGAGACAACAAAGGATAGGTTAATTGCTTGGGTTTCTGCCATCTATGTGGGAAACCCAGATGGGGTTTCAGATTTCTGACTTCAGTCTGGCCCAGCTCTGGCTGTTGCAGGTATTTGGGAATTGAACCAGTGGATGGACTATCTCCCCCCCCCCGCTCCTTCTCTAGCTCTGCCTTTCAAATAGATAAAAATAAGCATTTTTACAAAAACAGTTTGACCAAAGAAATTTCATTCTGTGCCAACACTGAGGAAAAAAAAATTGTGCTAGATATATAAGGGATATTACAGTTGTGTGCAATGTGGCCTTTTCCCCAAGAGCTCTTCAAAAATATTTTTTCATTTTTTAAAAATAATTGAGTGGTTTTCATAAAGATGACTGCATTGTGGTGCATGTTTGGCTCAACAGTTAAGAGGTTGCCTAGGACATGTACATTCTACATCCAAGGGCCGGGTTTGAATTATGGCCCTGCTTCTCATTCCAGCTTCCTGCTAATGGCCACCCTAAGAGGCAGCAGGTGATGGCTCAAGTACTTGGGTCCCTGCCACCCGTGTGGGAGAGTTGATCTGGTTCTGGGATCTTGGCTTCAGCCCAGCTATTATAGGCATTTGGGGAGTGAAGGAGCAAATGGAAGATCTGTCCCTCTCTCTATCTCTGTGTTGGTTAGAAGACAACAAAGTTTCCAGCGATAACACAGATACCTTGAATAGAAGTGCAAAAGCATAAAATTGCTTCATCTAGACAGCTATATGGGGCACAAGGCACAGCAGCAAACTCCCTGCTGGAGTGGAAAGTTACCTGGCTGTCATCTCCTGCAAAGGTGTCTTGCTGTTGGTGGCCACAACCTATTGAAGGAGAGAACTGTTAGTCTTTCAGAGCTCTTTTTCCCATGCTCTCAGAGGTTTTTACTCCTTGATCATTTTTCACTGTTCTGCAGACGTTTGTTATGTTTCTAATGTTCACCAGATGCAAAGCAACTCGTGACCACCCAGCACATTCCCGAATGCTTACTGTAAGAAGAGGTGAACTGGAGATCAATTGCCCGGGGCTGTTTGTCCAGGTGCACTAACCCCCCACCCCCACCCCGCCCCAGTCCCAGGCCTCCTGAAGCTATTTCCAATGCCATACACGCATAGGGCACCACATTTAAAATCTCCAAGAGTACAGTGAAAATAAATCCCATTTCAAGAGTAATTGTTAGTTGTAAATAATTCTTGCTTATAATATGCAAATTCATTGAAATGATCTTCTGTTTGTCGGTTAGGCTGGGTGAGGTGTTTTTTTTGTTTGTTTGTTTGTTTTTTTTTTTTTGGTTTCTTTTTATTTATCGGTCACTTCCCTTCAATTTTGTATCACATTGTTTCTTCCTCAAATTTCTGGTCAGATGACAGTGCAGTTTTTCTGTTTTTTTTTTTTTTTTTTTAATTTTTGCATAGTTATTCTAAGGGGAAATTTAAAAATGTATTTTTGGTGATGGTTACAGGGCTCTGGGAGAAACAGGATGGGTAGATCCATGTGTCCAGCCTGACATCTTGCCCTAAACTTCATGTTTGTGTTTGGTTTTGATGCTTTTGGTATCTGAACTCCTAATTTTTGTCTTTCCCACAAGGATTTTGCTTGGTCTTTGCCTGCTTTGTACTCCCTTGAGTGGAATTCCTGTGCTAATTCTCATCTCAGAACCTAATTCTGTCCTGGTATTGTGTTTAATGTCACGGCTGACCTGCTCAATCCCTCCAAATCAGGGTGAGAACCCGGGCAAGGCTTCTTCCTGTTTTACCCCAGTGCCCTGTGGTGGTGGCAGCTGTCTCTGGCCTCACTCTCCTCGGCTGCCAGCTCCCATGGCAGTCTCCTTTCAGGGCCTGGAACAGAAATCCATGCCCAGTTTTGCTTCACAGACTGTTACATGCTTTCCTCTGCCTAGAGTGACCTGGTCCACGTGCTCCCACGCTTTGTTATTGCTTAGTCATTTTCAGGCCTCCTTTCCAAATCCACTTCTTCAAAAAGACCCGCCCTGACTCCCTACGTAATCTAGTCCCAGACCACCACGGCGTTTTCTTCATGGCCATTCGTTACAGTTTGTAGTTATGTGTATTTGCATTATAATTTGATGACTATATCTCTTTTCTGAGACTACCAAACTCCCCATCACATCCTGAGGATATTGTCTATTTTCTGTATATTATTCTCAGCTTCTACCACATGGCCCATATTGCTTGTTGAATGAGTCAATGAAATGCCAGCAAGTGTTCCCTAGTGTATGAATGAAGACTTGGAATGATGAATAAGGCTGATACTTGACTTCTTGGATTTCTGACATTAAATATTTATATTTATAGCATAGGACAATATATATACAGCTATATATCTACAGCATAGAATAACAACTTATATTGACAGTATAGAAATTAGATGGTGACAATTGTAATTGATACCAACATATAGACTTCTTATATATTTTTGGTAGTAATATTTTATTTGCTAACCTCAACTCACCTATGTGTCAGCGAATCACTATTGATAAAAACATGATGAGGTGCTTTGTTTCCATTTCCCAGCTTTATTAACAATATACAACGTTCAACAACCAGCATATGGCAACTTTAATCAACTAATAATGATATGCTGTCATAGATTCTATGACATTGAATTGGCTCGTATTTTTAAAATAAATGCATAGAACACTTCCTCATGTTATAGGCACAATAGAGTCCACAGGATCCACTTACATTTTTAAATAATTTTACAACTCTATACATTGTAAGGTATTTTGATTAGGATTCTTAGCTAAAAACAGATCAGTCCACTCAGACTAATTTAAGCAGCAAAAGGTGTTAAGAAAACCACAGTCTTGGTGTTATTGCATGTCCCATCTGTTCAGGACAGCCTTGTTTTACCCTTGAAATTATGGATTGTGTCTCTTTCACTCTCAAATGCGTTTTAGTTCAAATGATGAACTGTATGAGCCCTAACAGGGTTATGAGAGAGCTGGAGAAACAGATGAAGCTCTAGGAACAGCACCTTGCAGCACACCACAGACCTGGATGAATGAGGGGGCCGTTTGTCAGCATCACTGACTCAAGAACCGCTCCACAGGTCCGGCCTGGGGAGGAAGCCGCAATCATTCATTGCCACTGACTCTACGATGTGATTCAGCGCTGGATTAGAAAGGAAGCCTCTCTCACTGCCTCTGCCTTTGACGCCATCCTCATCATCAGAAAATCTGCCAACCCCATTTTCCCACGTAGCAGAAACCAGGTAACTACCTGCTGTATTTGTAAAAAGAGTCTGTAAAAATGTGGCTTTTGGGATTCCACTGGGGGAAAGTAAAACAAAGTTAGACACAGTTGAAAGTGGGAAGAGCTTTAAAAAATCCTTGCGTAATCACAAAAGAAAGGTGCCTGCTACAGTCCACTCTGCCAGGACATACATCTATTTTCCTAACTCAAAACAAACATAGCAGTGTAAGCTTTGTTCCCGTCTACAAGGTGAAAATATCTCATACAAACCAAAACAACAGCAACAAAAGCAAACAAACAAACAAAAACCTCTCCCTCCCCCCAAGCAAGGAGACTTCTAGTAAAATCTTCTCTAGGCCTAATTTATGGTGATGCTTGTGTTTCCTCAGTTCTACCTTGATGTTTTGTAATATGTGGGCTTAATTGCAAAGTAAACACCGTAGACATGTATTTTAAAAAGCAAAGGTAAGGCTGGTGCCGAGGCTCACTAGGCTAATGGTCCGCCTGCAGTGCCGGCACCCCGGGGTTCTAGTCCCAGTCCGGGTGCCGGTTCTGTCCCAGTTGCTCCTCTTCCAGTCCATCCCTCTGCTGTGGCCTGGGAGTGCAGTGGAGGATGGCCCAAGTGCTTGGCCCCTGCACCCGCATGGGAGACCAGGAGAGGCGCCTGGCTCCTGGCTTCGGATCGGCGCAGCGCTGGCCGCTGCGGCCACTGGGGAGTGAACCAACGGAAAAGGAAGACTTTCCTCTCTGTCTCTCTCTCTCACTGTCCACTCTGCTTGTCAAAAAATAAATAAATAAATATATTAAAAAAGCAAAGGTAAAGTATATAATCAGTTGTATTTTCTGCAAATGATATTTATTGACTTTTTTATTTTTTTCAAAGATTTATTTATTATTTGAAAGTCAGAGTTACTCAGAGAGAAGAGAGGCAGAGAGAGAGAGAGAAATTGGTTCACTCTCCAATTGCCAGTAACGGCTAGAGCTGTGCCGATCTGAAGCCAGGAGCCAGGAGCTTCTTCCGTGTCTCCCACGTGGGTGCAGGGGCCCAAGGACTTGGGCCATCTTCTACTGCTTTCCCAGGCCATAGCAGAGAGCTGGATGCGAAGTGGAACAGCCAGGTCTTGAACTGGAGGCCATCTGGGATGCTGGCGCTTCAGGCCAGGGCGTTAATCTGCTGTACCACAGCACCGACCCCATATATTGACTGTTTATAACTTTCTTCATTAACTAACTATTTCATTTTACTTTTATCTTCAGATCAGTATGGACTCGTTTAACAGAGGTTCGTTAGCTAGTGTGGAGCAATTCAAATGTTCATTCCTTGTAATTTGAACTTCTGATAGTCCTGCTTTTTGTGGGAGCTCAAGTTGTCCATCATTTACAAATGGAACTTGGTAAAACTAAACAGCACCCTATGGGAACCCTGGTGTCAGAGAAATACTCTTCTGTGTCTACATTATGGATGAAAGGGTGCGAAGTAAAAAATTTTTAGTGAGCCCTGGAGGAAATAGTGAGAAGGGCCACTCCTATTTTCACTTCTTGATTTCTAGCTCATGTTTTCTGGCTAAGGAAGAAAAAAAAAACCACATCTTTGTCGCTATTTTATAGCATATATAGTATCTGGTAGGATAACATCTCAACTTTGTAAATGTCTCCTAACAGGCACCAACACAGGTACCTTTGGGGCAAGTGTTTAGCTTGGTGGTTAAGACATCCATGTCCCACGTTGGAGTACCTGGGTTTGATGTGTGACTTTGGCTCCTAAATCCTGCTTCCTGCTAATGCAGACCTTGGAGGCAGTGGTGATGGCTCAAGAATTGGGCTCCTGCCATGCATGTGGGAGACTTGGACGAAGTTCCTGGCTGCTGGCTTCCACCCCCACTGAGGGCCATTGAGGTCATTTCGGGGGAAGTTTAGCAGTGGACAGGAATTCTGTCTCTCAAAAAGCAAGAAATAACCAAATTTTCAACAAGTCACTGAAGATTTATAAAGCCAACTGCTTCTGGTTAGAAATCTTAATGCATCCTAAATGCATCAGTCCAATGTCCTAATCATTTTGCTATAAAATAAGATCTGTGGTCAAAAGCAATATTATATGAATTACAGTGAATAAAGCACTTGCTAAGTCCACAGATGGTGTTGCTGGCAGAAGCTTGATGACCAAGAGACAAATGCATGTCAAGAATCTATCAATTTTAGAAAGGACTGATTCCAACGCTTGCTTATTGAATGAGGCTCTATGTGATTAATCTACCATCAGATGGCTTGTTATTCTTTTGGGGGGGTATGGTAGCACATGATAGGGCTCATGTTTGTCCACTGCTGCTTTCTTTCTTTTTTTATTTTTAAAAATTTATTTATTTATTTGAAAGAGTTACACAGAGAGAGAAGGAGAGGCAGGGAGAGAGAGATAGAGAGAGTCTTCCATCTGCTGATGATTCACTCCCCAATTGGCCACAACTGCCGGAGCAGCACCCATCTGAAGCCAGGAGCCAGGAGCCTCCTCCGGGTCTCCCACGTGGGTGCAGAGGCCCAAGGACTTGGGCCATCTTCTACTGCTTCCCCAGGCCATAGCAGAGAGCTGGATTGGAAATGGAGCAGCCAGGACTTGAACTGGCACCCATATGGGATGCTGGCATTGCAGGCAGCGGTTTCACCCGCTACGCCACAGCGCAAGCCCCTACTGCTGCTTTCAAACGGGGCATTGGGCATAGAGGAAGCCTGTGCTGAAACATTCTGTACCTTTCTGTATGAGACTATTCAGTAGTGACTGGGGTGACTACGGAAAGCAGTGAACATATCCCCAAGGCCAATCTTTTTGCCCAACCTCTTGTGAAAACCTTCCCGTATCAGTCTTTTATTCACATGAGACATACATATTCTGAAACTCTAGACTGAAGCTGAGAGGTTTTTGTTCCAATGCTCTTTGTTGCCAATCTTCCAAACTGGAGAAATTATTAGCTATGGCCCATAAATTAATGTGGACATATGGCTCTACTCTTCACAGATAAGTGGGTCACACAGTGCGCAATCTGAGGTGCTATCCACTGTGGATCATTTTTTACACTGCCCATCAGGTCACTCACAGTGAGCTTGTCATGCTGCTGGAGTCAGTTCCACTTCCTTTTTTCAGATTTATTTTGGGGCCAGTATTGTGGCACAGTGGGTTAAGGCTCCCCTTGCAAAGTTGGCGTCACATATGGGCCGCACTGGTTCAAGTCCAGACTGCTCCACTTCTGATTTAGCTCCCTGCTAATGTGGCTGGGAAAGCAGAAGATGGACGGACTCTGTCTCTCCCTCTCTCTCTCGTAACTCTGCCTTTCAAATAAATAAATCAATATTTAAAAATATTTATTTTTATTTATTTACTTGAAAGGAAGAGCTATAGAGAGAAAGTGGGAGGGAGAGAAAATGTGGGGGGAGAGAGAAAGAGAGAGAGAGATGTCTGCTTGCCATTGTTTCATTTTCCAAATGGCGTAAATGATCAGGACTGTGCCAGGCCGATGCCAGGAGCCTGGAACTCCATCCGGGTCTCCCACATAGATAGCAAGGACACAAGTACTTGGGCCATCTTCCACTTCCTTCCCAAGAGCTTTAGCAGGGAGCTGGATCAGAATCAGGGCAGCCAGGACATCTATGTGCACTCTGATATGGGATGCAGGTGTTAGAAGTGGCATCTTAACCCACTGCACCACAGCATGGCCCTAGTCAGTCCGTTTCTTCACAAGGGTAACTGAGACATTACAAGGACAAAGATAAATACTGCTATGTAACTGGAGCAAAGCAAAGTATTTCTATTTTGCAAGGGTTCCTGTAGGATGCTTCTTAGTATTGCTATGTCCAGTGGAGCCAGCAGTAAATGAAGCTGGAATGCTGATCATAGGAATCTCTTAATGGCCAGAATAGATGCACTAGAAGTAGGAGCTGCTTGCTCTTGCAACTTGGGGTTTTGGAACCTACTTGAGCCTGTTCAAAAAGAAACAATTTCCAAAGGGTGATGGAATGCTATAAGAAATAATGACTATGTAGCTCAGTACATTAGATAACACATAGTTCAGGGTAGGCAGATTAATTTTCATAGTCACATGGTAGACTATTTAAACTTTACCAGGGTCCAAGCAAAGCAGGGGTTTCTCTAAAGAGAAGGCCGTAGTTACTTGCTGGAAGGATGCTGTACTTTGAAGTTCAAGGACCTGCCCTGCAGCATTATTCTATTAGAGAGTCATCTGTCGCTTGTGTCACACACAAAGCTGGAAGATTTTCAGATGACTTGTTACATTATTAGAGAGGCATAGCTGAATGTCACATATGTTTTCTCAAAAACACTGGGCAAGCACTGTTCCCCTTCTTGGTGCCCCGGAGTGCACAGTGCATTATTTTTCTATTATGTTGTGGGGAGCATTTTGAGAAGCCTGAACCACTGGTCTTTCAGAAATTTTACTGAAGTTTCTTTCTTTGAAATATTTATTTGAAAGGCAGAGTGACAGAGAGAAAGGGAGAGAGATCTTTGCTTGTTCATTCCTTAAAATGCCCACAACAGCCAGGGCTAGGCTGGCCAAAGCCAGGAGCTCAGAACTCCATCTTGGTCTCCCAAACGGATGGGCCAACTTCTGCTGCTTCCCAGGTGTGTTAGCAGAACCTGAAGTGGAGCAGCCGGGACTCCAACCACCACTCTGATGTGAGATGCTGGCACCGAAAGTGGAAGCGTGACATGCTGTACTCAATGCCTGTCCCTTGGTATTTTTCATATATCTTTGCCTTCGGTATGTAAAGTGTCTAGGATACATATTCTCTCTATACACATGCATATTAGCACAATAGCATCAGTTTATAAGCCACTACAATGTTTTGTGACCAAATTAGTTAGAGAATTCATGTTGCTTTTAGGCAGTGAAGCCAGTAAAAGTATGTGTGTCTGTGCCAGGTGAAGGCAAACTACATGTAGTATTCTCTGTTTATTCAGACAGTTTTAGTCAGATCCACAACTACATTCTGGTTTCAGGGCTCGACTGGTTTTCCCAATTTTAAGGACAACACTTTTGAGATGTGATGTTTGATGTATGCCTATTGGGACAACTTGATTAACCCAAAGTAATCCGTCATCATTCTGCAAAACCCATCCGTCTTATGTAAAGACCAGACAGGTCAGTTCAAGGAGGCTATGACAGCAGTTACCAGCTATTCATGTTTCGAGTCTTTAATTGTGACAGCAGTCTTCATGAGTGTGATGTGATTTTCAGCTGGGGAGATATGGTAGCTCTAGAGACTTACATTGGGTCGTTTGTACCATAACAACATTTGTTATTATTTATTTGAAAGAGGGGGGAGGGGAGACCTTCCATCTGCTGGTTCACTCCTCAAATGACTGCAACGGCTAGGGCTGGGTCAGGCTGCAACCAGGAGCCCAGAATTTCATTTGGATCTCCCACGTGAATGGCAGGGCCATCATCTGCTGCCTCCCAAGTGCATTAGCAGGCCGCTGGATTAGAAGCAGAGCAACTGGGATTTGAGCCTGTGCTCTGATATGGGATTCCAGCCTTAGAATCAGCAGCTTAACCTGCTGCACCACAGTGCCAGCCACTACCAGAAAATCACTTAGCTTGAAGGTCAGGGGTCAAGCAGGGATTTTGCAAGTTGCTGAATTTATCTCTTCCAATGCCATTTGGAAAATTGGGAAAATATCAACAAGATTTTTTTTAAAGATTTATTTTTATTTACTTTGAAAGGCAGTTACACAAAGAAAGAGCAATCTTCTATCTGCCAGTTCTCTCTCCAATCACCTGGAGCTTTAGCAGGGTCTCCTACATGGGTGACAGGATCCCAAACACTTGGGCCATCTTCTGCTGCTTTTCACAGGCCATTAGCAGGAGCTGGATTGGAAGCGGAGCTGCTAGGACTTGAATCAGTGCCTGTAATGGGATGCCGGCATTGCAGGTGGCAGCTTTGCCCACTGAGCCGCAGTGCCGGCCCCAACAAGATGGTTGTGTGGAACTGTGGAACCCACTCTAACACTGACTATGCCTTCAAAATCCACATCACCTGGCCCCCATTAGCTCCCATTCTGGCCAGTGGAGCAAAGTAGAAATCTAGGTTCTCAGGGATTAACTGTAGCTCAGAGCTAATGTTCCGTCGTCCCCAAAAATATTTTCCTTCCTCTGATAGTGATTAGTCATCCTTCCAAAATGGCCATTGGAGAAGACCAGATTAAAGACTTATCCATATGTACAAGTGATGTTATCACAGGGCCTTTCTCAAGGCATATCTGGGATTCCTTCTTCATGGATGGGCTTCTTGGTCTGTGAGTGGACTCAAGTCTGGTTGTCTGTGGTTGGATTTTGACTATCTGACATGGCAGATAATTTCACACCTTTGTCCTTAACTAGAGATTTTTTTAAAACTTTTATTTAATAAATATAAATTTCCAAAGTACAACTTTTGGATTACAGTGGCTTCCCCCCCCCCCATAACCTCCCTCCCACCCGCAACCCTCCCATCTCCCACTCCTTCTCCCATCCCATTCACATCAAGATTCATTTTCAGTTATCTTTAGGTACAGAAGATCAATTTAGTATATACTAAGTAAATATTTCAACAGTTTGCACCCACACAGAAACACAAAGTGTAAAGTACTGTTTGAGTACTAGTTATAGCATTAATTCACATTGTACAACACATTAAGGACAGAGATCCCACATGAGGAGTAAGTGCACAGTGACTCCTGTTGTTGATTTAACAATTCACACTCTTATTTATGGTGTCGGTAATCACCTGAGGCTCTTGTCATGAGCTGCCAAGACTATGGAAGCCTCTTGAGTTTGCCAACTCTGATCTTATTTAGACAAGGCCATAGTCAAAGTGGAAGTTCTCTCCTCCCTTCAGAGAAAGGTACCTCCTTCTTTGATGGCCCGTTCTTTCCACTGGGATCTCACTCACAGAGATCTTTCTTTTTTCTTTTTTTTTTTTTTGCCACAGTGTCTTGGCTTTCCATGCCTGAAATACCTGGCGCTGGTACATGCCACCTTGATGGGATTGAATTGGAATCCCCTGGCATGTTTCTAACTCTACCATTAGGGGTAAGTCCGATTGAGCATGTGCCGAACTGTACATCTCCTCCCTCTCTTATTCCCACTCTTATATTTAACTGGGATCACTTTTCATTAACTAGAGATTGTTAATATTTTGTTATCGTTTACTTATGGGTTGGCCCTCTCCCCATTTATATTTAATATTTTAAAAAGATTTATCTTTTAATTATTTGAAAGGCAGAGTTAGAGAGAGAGAGATATTTCATCCGCTGGTTCATACCCCAAATGGCCCCAATGGCCAGGGCTGTGCCAGGTCTCCAATGTGGGTGCAGAGGCTCAAACACTTGGGCAATCTTCCTCTGCTTTCCCAGGCACATTAGCAGAGAGCTGGATTGGAAGTGGAGCAGCCAGGTGTTGAACTGATGCCCATACGGGATGCTGATGTCACAGGTAGCGGCTTAATCCACTACACCACAACAATGGTTTCAGCATGTATATTTTTGTACTGGCAATTCCATGATAAATTGTTCCTGTCAAAAATTGCTTTTTTAAAAAAGATTTATTTATTTATTTGAAAGTCAGAGTTACACAGAGAGAGAGAGAGAGAGAGAAAGAGAGAGAGAGAGACGTCTTCTATCATTGGTTCACTCCCCAAATGGCCACAACTGCCAGAGCTGCGCCGATCCGAATCCAGGAGCCAGGAGCTTCCTCTGGGTCTCCCACGCCAGTGCAGGGGCCCAAGGACTTGGACCATCTTCTACTGCTTTCCCAGGCCACAGCAGAGAGCTGGATTGGAAGTGGAGCAGCCGGGTCTCGAACCGGCACCCATATGGGATGCGGCGTTTCAGGCCAGGGCATTAATCCACTGTGCCACAGCGCCGACCCCAAAAATCGCTTTCTTATAAATCATAAAGATTATTGTATCTGCCTATTGCCTATTACCATACTTATGTCCATCTTGTCTCATGAAGTTAGGAACTTCTATTCAACCTTTGCCAATCAAAAATCTGCTCATCAGAGAGCCCATTTTCATGGCAGAGTCTCTTGCCCAAACAAAGAGTATTTTTCAAAGATGTTGGTTCATCACTTACCAATGTGTGTGTGTGTGAGTGTATGTATCTGTATGTGTTTGGTTTACAAATATAAATATTCATCAACATTTTATTTTATCCAAAACCTGTGTATTGCTACATAACAACTTTTTAAAAAAAATCTTTATTTAGTGAAGACTACCACTGAATCTAGATTTCTGTGAACTAATTAAGAAAAACTGTAAATTTTAACTTCATGACCTAGCGGATTGAATCTGGAATCTCTAATAAATATATTCATATCAATAACAGACCAACCTAAATTTATATTCTTCTTTTACTTCCCTAAGTGGTGTTTCAACTACTAATGTTGTGTAAACAGCTACCTCAAACTAAGTGCCATTGAAAAAAATTCTTGTTGGTGCTAAGTTATGGTTAGATAAGAGGAAGATGTTCAGGGCCGGCGCTGTGGCATAGTGAGTGAAGCAGCTGCCTGCAGTGCCGGCATCCCATATGGGCACTTGTTTGAGTCCTGGCTGCTCCACTTCTGATCCAGCTCTCTGTTATGGCCTGAGAAAGCAGTAGAAGATGGCCCAAGTCTTTGGTCCCCTGCACTTGTGAGGGAAGACACGGAGGAAGCTCCTGGCTCTTAGCTTCGAATTGGCACAGCTCCAGCTATTGCGGTCATCTGGGGAGTGAACCAGCAGATGGAAGACCTCTCTCTCTCTCTCTCTCTCTGCCTCTCCTTCTCTCTCTGTGTAACTCTGACTTTCAAATAAATAAATCTTTAAAAATAAAAAAGAGTAAGATGTTCTGATGTTCTACTACATAGGGAGACCCAAGATAACATGCGGTATATTTCTCTTTAAACAATAAAGGATTAAATTGTTAAATTTTTAAAGATATAAAAATGCTTAATTGAACACTACACAAGGTATACTTGTATTGAAACATTACATGGTGCTCTATTAATATGTAATCTTTTATATGTCGGTTAAAATTTTTAAAAATCATTTTTGAAAAATGACAAGTTTATTTTGGTGCAGAAAAATAAAATAAAATGTAACAAAAAGGCCGGCGCTGCATCTCACTTGGCTTATCCTCCGCCTGCGGCGCCAGCATCCTGGGTTCTAGTCCCGGTTGGGCCAGTTCTGTCCCAGTTGCTCCTCTTCCAGTCCAGCTCTCTGCTGTGGCCTGGGAAGGCAGTGGAGGATGGCCCAAGTCCTTGGGCCCTGCACCTGCATGGGAGGCCAGGAGAAGCACCTGGCTCCTGCCTTTGGATCCGTGCAGTGCGCTGGCTGTAGCGGCCATTTGGGGGGTGAACCAACGGAGGGAAGACCTTTCTCTCTGTCTCTCTCTCTCTCTCTCTCACTGTCTAACTCTGCCTGTCAAAAAAAAAAAAAAAAAAAGTACCAAAAAATGTTATGCTCATGGAGTCCTACAGTCAGGAATTCAGAGAGGGTATAGTGCAGATGGCTTCTCTTTGTTTTGTGGTGTCTGAGGCCTCAGTTGGGAATACTTGAAAGCTGGGGTGGATGGGGTGCTGAGTGAGGGCCTGACCACTCACCTGTTGAGACTGATACTGGGTGTTCAGCTGAGGCTTTGGCCTAGGAGTACTACCCGTGGCCTCTTTAAATGATAGTTTGGACTCTGTTTTTTAAGATATATTTATTTGAAATGCATAGTTTACAGAGAGAGAGAGAGAGAGAGAGAGAGAGGGAGGGAGAGACAGATCTTCCATCTACTGGTTCACTCCCCAAATGGACATAACAGCCAGAGTTGGGCCAGGCTAAAGCATGGAGCCTGGAGCCTGGAGCCTGGAGCCTGGAGCCTGGAGCCTGGAGCCTCCTCTGGGTCTTCTGTATGGGTGCAGGGGCCAAGCACTAAGTCATCCTCTGCTGCTTTCCCAGGCGCATTAGCAGGAAGTTTTATTGGAAGTGGAGCAGCCAGGTCTTGAACCAGCGCCCTTATGGGATGCTGGCATCACAGGCAGTAGCTTTATTTTTATTTTTATTTTTTAACAAATTATTTTTTAGAAAACTTCTATTTAATTTTTTTTTATTTTTTATTTAGTAAATATAAATTTTCAAAGTACGGTTAATGGATTACAATGGCTTCCCCCCAATAAATATAAATATTGCAAGTACAACTTTTGGATTATAGTGTCCCCCCCCCCCCCATAACCAACCTCCCACCCACAGACCATCCCATCTCCAACTCCCTCTCCCATCCCATTGTTCATTAAGATTCGTTTTTAATTATCTTTATATACAGAAGATCAACTTAGTATATACCAAGTAAAGATTTCAACAGTTTACACCCACACAGACACACAAAGTATAAAGTATTGTTTGAAGACTATTTTTTAAAAAATTTATTTATTTGACAGATAGAGTTATAGACAGTGAGAGAGAGAGACAGAGAGAAAGGTCTTCCTTCCGTTGGTTCATTCCCCAAATGGCCGCTACGGTCGGCGCTGTGCCGATCCGAAGCCAGGAGCCAGGTGCTTCTTCCTGGTCTCCCATGCGGGTGTAGGCGCCCAAGCACTTGGGCCATCCTCCACTGCCCTCCCGGGCCACAGCAGAGAGCTGGACTAGAAGAGGAGCAACCAGGACTAGGACCCGGCACCCATATGGGATGCCAGCACCGCAGGCGGAGGATTAACCAAGTTAGCCTCGGCGCCGGCCCTTGAAAACTATTTTACCATTAATTCTCATAGTACAACACATTAAGGACAGAGATCCTACATGGGGAGAAAGTGCACAGTGACTCCTGTTGTTGATTTAACAATTGACATTCTTATTTATGACGTCAGTAATCACCCGAGGCTCTTGTCATGAGCTGCCAAGGCTATGGAAGCCTCTTGAGACAGGCAGTAGCTGTACCCACTATGCCATAACACTGCCCTCAGCTTGGGCTTCGTTAGAGCATGGTGGTTGAATTTCAAGGGGGGGGGGGGGTCATCCCAAATACAGTGAGAGGAAATTATTGCCTTTTTATTTTTTAAAGATTTATTTATTTATTTAAATGCAGCGTTACAGAGAAAGAGAGAGGGTGCGATAGAGAGAGGTCTTCCATATGCTGGTTCACTCCTCAGATGCCCACAGTAGCCAGGAGTCAGGAGCTTCTCCCAGGTTTCCTGCATGAAGCACTTTGGCCATCCTCTGCTACTTTCCCAGGCCATTAGCTGGGAGTTGGATAAGAAGTGGAGCATCTGGGACTAAAACCCGCACCCAAATGGGATGCTGGTGCTGCAAGTGTCAGCTTAACTGCTGTGCCACAGCACTGGCCCTGAACTACTGCCTTTTATAACCTAACCTGAAAGTCACATAGCCTTACTTCTGCCAGTCATAAGCCCACTAGGATTCAAGAGAAAGTAACAAGAGACATTAACTCTTGATGGAAGGACTATAAATGAGTGTATGTAATGGGAGACGTTGTTCATCCATCATTGGAAAATCCTATATATATTTTTTTAAGATTTATTTATTTGGGGCCAGCGCCGTGGCTCACTTGGTTAATCCTCTGCCTGTGGCGCCAGCATCCCATATGGGCGCCGGTTCTAGTCCCGGTTGCTCCTCTTCCAGTCCAGCTCTCTGCTGTGGCCTGGGAGGGCAGTGCACCCGCATGGGAGACCAGGAAGAAGCACCTGGCTCCTGGCTTCGGATTGGCGCAGCGCCGGCCGTAGCGGCCATTTGGGTGGTGAACCAACGTAAGGAAGACC
Source organism: Oryctolagus cuniculus (assembly GCF_964237555.1). Lineage (NCBI taxonomy): Eukaryota > Metazoa > Chordata > Mammalia > Lagomorpha > Leporidae > Oryctolagus > Oryctolagus cuniculus. The sequence goes on along the minus strand of NC_091435.1, from coordinate 102,635,671 downwards.
TTTCTCTCTCTCTCTCTCACTGTCTATAACCCTACCTGTCAAATAATAATAATAATAATAAAGATTTATTTATTTATTTGAAAGGCAGAGTAACAGAGGCAGAGGCAGAGAGAGAGGTCTTCCATCCACTGGTTCACTCCCCAAATGGCCACAACAGCTAGAGCTGGGCTGATCCAAAGCCAGGAGCCAGGAGCTTCTTCCAGGTCTCCCACCTGGGCACAAGGGCTCAAGCATTTGGGCCATCCTCTACTGCTTTCCCAGGCCACAGCAGAGAGCTGGATCGGAAGTGGAGCAGCCAGCTCTCAAACCCATGCCTGTACAGGATGCAGGCCCTGCAGGCTGCAGCTTTACCCACTACACCACAGCGCCCCCCAGAAAATCCTATTTTCTATAAGCACCTTTAAAGGTGTCATTCCTACACAAATTCTTGCTTGTATGTGTGTATACATGTACATGTTTGCAACCTCTCTCTACCCTGGTTTGACTTTATCAAAGGCCTGCAGGCAAGAGGAAAAGGCTATTTCCCTTACATGGGGACTACCCCTATAGGGAACTGAAGAAAGGCAGGGACAGCCTCATCAGATCAACGGGTGCTACAGCTGGCCTGGGAAGGCTCCCCAGCACCTGGGAGTTGGAGTGCTGTGAATCATCAGCCCTTCCCAGGTGTCTCATCCTAATTGTTAGGGATGGCAGTGGGGTGCTACTCATCCCTAAACAATACTTCCATTTTTGTGGAAGGGAAGTGATGGGGCTATGAAACCAGCCGATGATGTAACTGGATAATCCATAGGATAACACTGGGTTTATAATTTCAGTTTCAACAGCCCTGTGGCCACGTAAGGTAAGGCATTCTTTTTAGAGCATATCTCCTAGTTCTATGACCATAACTTGATCAAGGTCATAGTCAAACATTAAGCCTATCTTAGTTAGGGTTATATGTGACAGGGAGAGAGAGAGAAGGAGAGAGAGAGAGAGCGAGAGAGAGTGCGCAAGTGTGAGGGCTCCCATTTGCTGGTTTACTCGCCAAATACCTGCAATGGCCAGGATTGGGCCTGACTCAAGCAGGAACAGGAGGGACAGGGACACCAGGAAGCTGAAGTTGGTAGCTGTGATGCAGGCAATTAATATGTTAATTTTTAATCCAGGTTCTTGCCTCCAACAGAGATAGAAATTCTAAGCAGAGACTGGTGTTGTGTGCAAATAGGAACAGAATTTATGTAGCATGAGTGGGCCAAAGAGTAGCTCGTAAATGAGAGAAGAGAAAAAAAAAAAAACCAAAAATGGTGCTTGGATGGAGCTCAGTCATATTTTGCATGGTAATCTGTTTTATTCTATTATTTTAAATGATAATCTCACCTAAAAACACCTTCACATTAATGTCCAGACTAGAATTTGATGAAATATCTGAGTCCTATAGTTAGCTACATTGACAGATAAAATTAACTACCCCACGGTCTTTTCGTTCCCATAACAATCAGAAGCATCCAGCCTGATCTGTAGGCATTTCTCCCACATACCCACCTCCTCTCACGTAACTGCAAGGACTCGGTCTCTGAAAGACTTGCCTTGGATGGGCCCCTCCTTCCAAGTGATAATTTAAGATAAAGTCTTTCTTCCCTGCTGTCATGGTTTGGATCCTCACTGCCTTTAACCTGGCTGTGTCAGGCAAGCATCTCTGTTCCTCATCACATCTACCATTTGTTACTATGTTGGTCAAGGTTCTTGTTTGCAAATAACAGGGTTCACTCTGGCTAGTTTCAGCTGAAACAGTTTTAATAGGAGCTGTTAGGTGCTCATGGGGTAATTGAGAAGGCGAGAGGAAATTGCTAAGTTTTCATAAATAAAGCCCAGAGCCACACTGAAAAACAAGCCTTAATGAGGGAGTTGCCACTGTTGCTGCCAGCTCCAGTCCATGGAGCAGAATGGATGAGGGGGCGACGGCTGGTGCCAGCTCGGTGAGAGCAGGTTGGAGAGCACGCGGCTTGTGGCACGTATACAGAATAGACTAGGAACGGTTCCTCTCTTTTTGTCCTAGTTTAAAGGAATAGTTGCCCTACAGTGTTGAATACCTAATTTCAAAACACTGGTGACAGTGCAGTGCTGACAATGGCATTTCTAGATAATTAGGTAAGAATCTGGGCACTGCCTCCCTGTTCTGAACTATGAATTCAAAGTTAACACCTATAACCACTTCTTCAGGCCACAAAATCCTCTCCGTTGTTGTAATAGGAAGGATTGTGAGATGGTCCCCAGTGTTCTGTCCACTGGTGTACACATTGTAAATTGCCCTTGTCTGGTGTGTGGGAGGGAGCGGTGACTATGATGAAATTATAGCTGATGATTCCACAGACTCTAATCAGTTGACCTTGAGTTCATCACAAGGGAGATGATCTTGTGTGGGCCCATCCCAATCAAATGAGTTCTATAAAAGAAAGAGAAATGTCAGTGAAATGCTCTCCTTCTAGCTTGAGGACAAGCAAACTGCCAGGTAGTGCGAGATGGGGGGCATATGGCCGGGACCTGAGTGAGGGTGACCTCAAAGAGTTGATAGAACCCCCTGGCCAGCACCTGGCACGAAAATGAGCACCTCAACCCTCTCCTGCAAGAACTGGCTTTCACCAGTGATGTATGCAAGTTTGAAGAGGATCAGAAGCTTGTGATGAGCACATGGCTCGATGGACACCTTGAGCAGCTAACCCAGATTTTCCCAGAGTTCCGACCGATAGGAAGTGAGAGGTGATAAATGGGTATCTTTTAAGTCATGAAATTTCTGGTAACTTGTTATATGAGGGGAAATTAAATGATAAGTTTATTTAGGGTGAACATTTTTGAAATCCATATGTAGTTTTTGATGATACACATTTTCCCTGAACTTTCTGAAGATCACTAAGAGAATTCTCAATGGCATTAAAATGTCTCTATAAATATCTACAGTTTGGGTATGCATTAGGAGTGGAGACTTTCTTGGCAATATGGAGATGAGAAAAGAATAAACTAAGCAATACATCAGCGAATCCACAAAACACTGTCTCTTCTTCAACTCTAGGATTCTGATACTCTGACCAATGATTTAAAGAAATAAATCATTTCTACAAATCAATCCCACAATTTAAAGATCCCTACTGCTTCCATTATTTAAGCTGAAAATCCATTTGCTTGGGTGAGCAAAACTACTTACATTCATATTCCTGAGCACACAATTTTTCATGTAAACCATATACACAAAATAACAAAAATGCTTTATGTATTTGTCAGTTTCCAAAGGGAGAAAATCATAGTGCATGTCTTCTTTGCTTTCCTTTCCCTTTTTAAAAAAATTTATTTGAAAGGCTGAGTTACAGAGAGAGAGGTCTTCCATCTGCTAGTTCACCCCGCAAATGGCCACAATGACTGGGGCTGAGCCAGGCTGAAGCCAGGAGCCTAGAACTCCATCTGGTCTCCCATGTGGATGATAGAGGCCCAAGAACTTGAGCCATCTTCTGCTGCTTTTTCAGGTGCATTAGTAGGGAGTTGGATCAGAAGTGGAACAGCATGTACTTTAACCAGTGTTCATAGGGCTGCTGGTGTCACAGGCACAGCTCAATCTGCTGTGTCACAATGCCAGACCTGTCTTCCTTTCTATCTATGTCCAAATTAATTTTACTGGAATAATTGGAGAGGGTGAGGGTAGCATCTGTGTTTTTGTCTTTATTAACAACTGAATCATGTTTTTGAATGATTGATCAATTCCGCAACAGATGATTTGATTTCAGATACTGTTTGCAAATACCTGATGGCTGTGTAACACAATGTTTAACCCTGTTCTGTAGATGTACCCTAATTTTTAAGATTTAAGATGCTGAAAACCTTTATATCTTCTGCTACCATTTACCTGATCATTAGAAGTTAGAAATTTCATTTGGCTGTAAGAAAAATAGAAGGTCAGATAAATAAGACTTTTATTTTCTTCAGGTCACATGTCTGGAGCTAGGCATTTCAGGGCCGGGATGGTGAAGCCTCGGTTCCAGTATAATCCAGGCTCCTGCTCCACTTCCATTCAGCCATCCTTAGAGTATGTTTATTGCCTCATCAGCCCAAGCTCACTGTACCACCTCCGGCACATATCTACTTTCCAGGAAGGAAAAAAAAAAAACAAAGTAAGGAAAAATATTTGTCAGCTGACTCTCTGCTGCTTTCGAAGAGATTTCCTAAAAATTCTACCCAATGTCATCCACTGATATCTCATTGATCAGAACAATGGCCGCTTTGCTCTGCCTTGAGAGATTACCAAGAACGTTAGTTAAGGTCATTGGTTTGCCTTTTGTTAATCATTTTGCTGTTCAAAAATGGCAGAAGGTGAGAATGGAGGAAATTATAAATCTTTGCCACATATCATATGGACTAAAATTAATATTATTTAAAGAAGAAAATCTATAAAGACTTTCTAATTTTGAACTAACAAGCAGAACTATTCAACATCTCACTGGTGAACTGTATATTGTAAAACAATGTGAAAATCCAACAATAGTATTGCTTTGACATTAAAAGGCCATAAAAATCTTTGCAATTTTTTCCAAATAAAACAAGGAGTTATATATAAGTTTCATTAGAAGAGCCCTCTCATAAGTAAAATGTTGAAATCCAATGAACTAAAATGTCCAAACTCTGATGGGGGGAGGGGAGTTGTTTTCACAGTGAGGGCTGTGGAAGGGGTTTGCTCTGAGAACCTCAAGAGACAGAGCAGACTGGACACTGCAGGTTTGTCCATGAGGAATCCCCTATAACAAGTTTAAAATCCCTATTCCTTGGGCTTTGAGAAGAATCAAATTCAGCTCTGGTTGTAGATATATTCCCATTATCCCCAATCTTCAATACCTTGTTTTTATACAATATCCTTGTGTTAATAATTTATAGGGAAATTAAGGGGTGATGTAATGCTGAAAAACTTGTTCTCTGTGCTCCCATCCTCTGAGGCCAACATCCCAGCAGCTTTACCCCAAAGGGAAGGATGGTCCTATTGTTTTATGACAAGCAGAAAAGCAAGCAGAAACTATGGCAGAATCAAGTTGAACTGGAGTCAAGTTCACTGAGGAGACAGGTTATAGCCAGATGGTCTCTGGGCAGGAAATGAGACCGGCTCCATATTTTGAAAGGTAAATATTTAAATATTTATTTTCCTGAAACAAGGAGAGGGGAATGTCATAAGTAGGGAGGGGGACTCAAGCTGTTTTATGGCAAGACTGGAGGAAAGGATGATACCAGCAAAGCAGAGGGCTGGGATCCTTCAAGTGAGCAGGCACTCAGGTTACACAAATCGGAAACTGGCTACTAGCATTGGAGAGTGTAGAGCAGCTAAATGAGGAAACAGTGGGTACAGCTGACCCTGCAGGCCAGGGTGTATGGGGAGGCTAAGGACCGAATGTTAGATAAAGTACACTTCCAATTTGGGAAGGAATTAGGGGCCTGGAGTGGACCTTGTAGGCAAAGAGCAAGTAGTACTGCCGGTACCACGGCTCACTTGGCTAATCCTCTGCCTGCGGTGCTGACCCACTGGGTTCTAGTCCCAGTCGGGGTGCCAGATTCTGTCCCGGTTGCCCCTCTTCCTGTCCAGCTCTCTGCGGTGGCCCGGGAGTGCAGTGGAGGATGGCCCAAGGGCTTGGACCCTGCACCCGCATGGGAGACCGGGAGGAAGCACCTGGCTCCTGGCTTCAGATTGGTGCAGCGCCAGCCATAGCAGCCATTCCGGGGGTAAACCAACGTAAGGAAGACCGTTCTCTCTCTCTCTCTCACTAACTCTGCCTGTCCAAAAAAAAAAAAAAAAAAAAAAGAAAAAAAAAAAAAAAGCAAATAGCAGTGGCTGATCAGGAGCTGGTAGCCTGTGAGAGAGCAGAAATTCAGTGCTGAGGCCTTGCTTCCTGCTGAAGCAAGTCAGACATGATGTTGCAAAAACTCTGTAAGCTCAAAAGTGAATGGAAAAATTTTTGTTGAAGATTTTTCTGTAGGTCAGAGAACTTACATTCCTCAATTATGGAGAGACAGAGAAAAATTTCCGGCAATACTTAGATCTTCTCTGGCTTTGCAGGAGATAAGTGGCCCACCTAACTATGCTCTACCTTCCTTGCAAGAGGATATCCTTGACCTGCTCCACCCAGCAAATGATTCCCAGTCTTCGTGGATTACAAGTCACCTGAGTTTCATGCCAGGCCAATTCCATCTGAATTTCCAAGAAAAAGGGTGGGCATTTGGCACAATGCTTAGATTCCTAGGATGAGACTCCCTCTTGGAGTGCCTGGGGGTTCAAGTCCCGGCTGGAATTCCTGATTCCAGCTTCCTACTGTTGCACACCCTTGGAGGCAGCTGGTGATAATTCTAGTACTTTGGTCTTGGCTGGCGCCGGCTCACTAGGCTAATCCTCCGCCTTGCGGCGCCGGCACACCGGGTTCTAGTCCCGGTCGGGGCGCTGGATTCTTTCCCGGCTACCCCTCTTCCAGGCCAGCTCTCTGCTGTGGCCAGGGAGTGCAGTGGAGGATGGCCCAGGTGCTTGGGCCCTGCACCCCATGGGAGACCAGGAGAAGCACCTGGCTCCTGCCATCAGATCAGCGCGGTGCGCCGGCGGCAGCGGCCATTGGAGGGTGAACCAGCAGCAAAGGAAGACCTTTCTCTCTGTCTCTCTCTCTCACTGTCCACTCTGCCTGTCAAAAAATAAAATAAATAAATAAATAAAAAAGTACTTTGGTCTTTGCCACCAGGTGCTGGCTCCTGGCTTTAGCTTGGTCTTGCTACAGCTGTTGGAGGTATCTGGCTGGTATTTGGGGAGTCAAACAGCAGAGAGAAGAATCTCTCTCTCTCTCTCCCTCTCTCTGCCCTTCAAATAAAATAAATAAAAATTTTAAAAAGGAAAAAGAATTGTGAAGAAAGGAATCCAAGAATTTGCCTCTGTAACGGGTTTTCTCTGTCTCTTGGGAATGAGCTCTCCAAGCAGCGCTGGTAGAGTGGGGCTGCTTAGATAGTTCTGTAGGCAGTGAGCAGGTGCCAGGGAGTGGACTTTGGAGGTGATTGGAATCCAGGCAGAAATGAAAGGTAAACTGAGATGAGGAACACAGACATTGAAAGAGTAGAAAGAACCAAGTTAGTGGGTTCCAAAGTTGTTTGTTTGTTTGTTTTTTACAGGCAGAGTGAACAGTGAGAGAGAGAGGAGAGAGACAGAGAGAAAGGTCTTCCTTTGCTGCTGGTTCACCCTCCAATGGCCGCTGCGGCCGGCGCACCGCGCTGATCCGATGGCAGGAGCCAGGGGCTTCTGGTCTCCCATGGGGTGCAGGACCCAAGCACCTGGGCCATCCTCCACTGCACTCCCTGGCCACAGCAGACAGCTGGCCTGGAAGAGGGGTAGCCGGGAAAGAATCCGGCACCCAGACCGGGACTAGAACCTGGTGAGCCAGCGCCGCAAGGCGGAGGATTAGCCTAGTGAACTGCGGCGCCGGCCTTGGGTTCCTAAGTTCTTTACCTTCATCATTTTTCTCTTGCTGCCTCTGTCTCCTGTGTAAAATATTGGGGTTAACTTACTTTTAGGGTCCTGTGGAGTATCTCAAGGATCACAATGAGGAAGGAACCCTTTAGGGTTATCACAGTCTCCTCATCACCCAAAGCAAATCTGCTTGAATTTGCTGAGCTGATTGGGCTTCTATATTAGGTTCATTTAGATAAAATATTCAGTACCAGTTTTTCAAAAATTGAAAAGTACCACACTAAATGATTTCTAAAGCACTTACAGCTCTGAGATACCAAGTGTGTCTGCAGTGGCAATGCCAACAGCACAGATCATTAGCACAGAAAAGAGCACCAGGGGCCTTAGGATGCAGGCCACATTTTGAGGCCTAGTTTTTTAGTATTGACTCCTGCTGTTCAAGCCTGCTGCCCTCCCTGTCGTGGGCTGACATTTAAGCAGAGAAGAAATAATTGTGATTTCTTCATGGATATACCACTCAACTCAGAGAAAAAAATAAACCCCAAAGGTCATTGTGCAGACAAAATAGTAGCTGGTTAATTGCCTAAATTTCCCCCTTTTCACGAATTATTTTGGTATGAAGTAGCTATACGTAAATAGAAGTCCTATTGAGTGACCTGGCATAAGACCAGTTGTACATTCAAAAGCAGGTGTAGCCAGCAACAAGCCAAGTTGTGGAGGAGAGCATGCCAGCATTTAGACACCACTTTCCCTATTTGGACACAGCACTACAACATCTTCAGAAACAAGCATCTGTTTACAAATGAACATAACCCCTAGCTTCTGTGCACCTTCCAACCTGGGCAAACGGCTGCCAGAGATGTATGTGGCAAAACTTGGGTTCAAGTCCAGCTCTGTGCTTACTGTATACTTTGGACACATCAGCCATCTTATCTAAAGTGGGGGATAATAATATCTACTTTGCAGTACTGCTGTGAAGATTAAATACGCTAATGCATGTGAAAGCATTTTGTAAGTAGCACAAAGTCTTACAAATGTAAAGGTACATTTATCACAATAATAGCATCATAGTCAAGCAAACAACATTAGCAAAAAACACGATTACAGTCACAAGCTATAGAAATGCTTTTGTATATAATCAGACAATATGCGTTTATTAACATATCCATTTCTTCCTTCACTCACTAGTTCCTGCCTGTACAGCGCTAGTCCCTGGGGGAGATAAGAAGTAAATGAAAGGGGAATGGTTAGATAAAAAATGCATTTAGGGCTTGATGACCAAACAGTTCAATGTCTATGGAGCCAGGAAGTGCATTCTTCTCTGTGAGGACACAGAGTCTGAAGACTCTGTTTCTCCGTGGAGGGGAGACAGCGGCTCAGTAAAATCCAGAGTAGCTGCCAGCTTGGCAAATGGAAGCTGACTGAAGGCAGATTTGATCACTCAAGGCCTTTCCAGAAAACTCATTGCTCTTTCCATTCCCACCAACTGCACCCAATCATGTTTTGCTTGATGCTTACTTGTCTCCTAACTGCCCTGCAGAAATTACATAGTACCTGAGACAAGTGCAATTTGGCTTTTCAGAGTAGAAGACAAGGCTTGTAGACCACCGGACTCGTAGACTAGCACAGTGATGATCCTCGGCGCCTCTCTCCCACAGTAAGTGAAGGAAAAATGACTTTTTAAAATAAAAAACTTGAAGTCAGTGTGCCTCCATGGACTATGTCCTTTCAATTTTATTTGTTTATTTTAAGAGTTTATTTATTTGAAAGGCAGAGTTAGAATGAGAGACACAGAGACTGAGATCTTCTATCCTCTGGTTCATTCCCCAAGTGGCTGCATTGGTTAAGGCTAAGCCAGGCCAAATCCAGGAGCCAGAAGCTTCTTCAGGGTCTCTCACGTGGATGCAGGGACCCCAGCACTTGGGCCATCTTCCCCTGCTTTCCCAGGCCATCAGCAGGGAGGTGGAACAAAGGTGAAGCAGCCAGAACTTGATCTGGCGGCGTGATGGGATGCTGGCCTCACAGACGTCTGCTCTACCCACTATGCCACAATGTCAGCCCTCCTTTCAACTTTAGTAGAACACATAGGGGCCAGCACTATGGTATAGTAGGCTAAGCTTCTGCCTGTGGCACCAGCATCCCCTGTGGGCGCTGGTTCATGCCCCAGCTGCTTCTCTTCTGATCCAGCTCCCTGCTATGGCCTGGGTAACAGTGGAAGATGGCCCAAGTCCTTGGACCCCTGCACCCATGTGGGAGACCTAGAAGAAGCTCCTGGCTCCGGGCTTCGGATGGGCCCAGCTCTGGCCATTGTGGCCATTTTGGGAGTGAACCAGCAGATGGAAGACCTCTCTCTCTCTTTCTCTCTCTCTCTCTCTAACTCTACCTCTTAAATACATAAAATCTTTAAAAAGCAAAAAAACAAAACACAAATGATTTAGTATGAATATATGATTATTTTGAGAAAATCGACAACCCGAGACAGCTTTAAGCAGTGGAAATAATGGACCTGTTGTGAGTTGTAGAGTTAACTGGACTGCCACACCCTGTGACTCACGGGTGATATGTTGTGCCCTGCTATACTGGGCCCTCATCTCCCACATACCACTCACTGAGGTCTGCACTTGCGGTTTTTTTTAAACTTACTTCCCTTGCTTTTAATAATCACAAATAAAAATAAAGTCAAGAGTGACCACATACTCTCCTATAGGAGGTTGGAATTGGAAGGAAGCTAGAGTTTTTAGTCCAAGAGAAGCACTTTCCTTTGATCTCTCTCCCTTCTTTCAGAAATGGTGACAATGAAGATTAAAGTCTTTTCTGGAGGGCTTTTAAGAGCATTGCATGTATTTTGCAACCGAAAGAGTTCAAGCAAGGATAGAGGGCGAGTTTTCCTGCTTGGGGAAGAAGCTGATTACAACACCCTTGCCTCTGAGCCCCAGTAAAATGCCCCTTGACCTGCTCTGACTTTCTCTGTGCCTTTGGCACGGATTTGTCCCAGGGACTCCTGTTGAGAGAGCCACCTGGTGTGTATTTTTTCTTTGTGTGTTAGATAGACTTTCAGACAGCATGGGGCACTGAAGTGTGTGCCTTGTGGCTTGTTACAGAAAGAGTCCTCAGAGAAAGACTGCACCCTGTTCCATAGCCTTGTGGGAGCAGCAGTCCTGTTGCTGTGGACACTGTTTTACCCAGCCCTGTGTTGACACCTGTGTCTTTGTTTCCTGGTGCTTTGTAATCTCAATTTGTTTGCTTATCCAGCTGTTTTCCTCAGCGTTTGGATATAGACAAAATGTGTAGTATTTTACTACTCTAATACTGTAACATACCATTCTCTTCAAATCCTTTAATCTATGGGAGAGAGATAGAGAGAGCAAGAAAGAGAGAGATCTTCCATCTACTGGTTCACTTTCTCAATGACTGCAATGGCAGGGGTTGGGCCAGGCCAAAGCCAGGAGCCTCAGCCGAGTCTCCCATATGAGTGGCAAAGGCTCAAGTACCATCTTCTGCTGCTTTCCTGGCACATTAGCAGGGAGCTGGATCAGAAATGGAACAGCCAGGACTCGAACCCCAGTGCTCATATGGTATGTCAGCATCCAAGGCAGTGGCTTAACCCACTGCACCACAATGACAGCCCCTGTATTCTTTTTAAAGGCAAAGTAATGAGACACTGATGCACAGATACGTAAGGGTTATGTGAAAAATCTTAGACATTTGTTTAGATTATGTATATCTGATGACCAATGACCTTCAAAAATGAGTGACCTTATAATAAATCTCCAATAATTTTGAGACCAAGGTTATCCTAAATAGACCATGGTCACATACAACCCTCCTCCCCCAACTAGCTTTAGCCTAAGGTAATTTCTATCAATGACCCGTTTTGTTCTTCATACCATTATCAATGCTGTGTAAGAGAACCAAGGCTTAGAGACAAGAGCTGTGCCCAGGGTCACTCAGGGAGCACAGGAAGCAGCTGGAGCTTGAAGCCAGGTTTCTCCCAGTGGAGCTCCAGGGGCTGCCCAAATGATACAAGCTTCATCTATTTCTCCGAGAGTCATGGGATGTGGCCCAGACCACGTGGCAATGAATCCACGGGGATAGGTATTAAGGGACCATGATTTGGCCACAATGTTGCTGCCTACAACAATGATATCCTGGGTAAATTCTCTTTCCTCATCTAGGCTTCAGGTTCCTCATTTCTAACAGCAAGGACTGCTGTCAGTGGGGAAGGCTCTCTGCAGCTGTTTCTAAGGTTTTGCAAATGTCTGACCTTTGACTCAACAATCTTTCTTAACTCTTGTTTTCAAATTCCTGAGTTCATCTATGTGGCATCTTAGTGGAAATGTTACAAATGTGAACTCAGAATACATTGTAGGAGAAATCTGCTGGGCAGAACCCACACAAAGATGTTGAAAACTAGTTTTGCAATCTTTACCCCTCACCTACTTTGGAATGAGAGATTAAGGTTCTAACCAAGAATGGTTAGAAGGAAGATTTTCAGATCTTTAGAGAGAGTTGTCAGGGTGCTGTTAGAGCCCTTTACCCACAACCAGCAATGAGGGCTTCAGGGAGACCACTTGGAGCACTTGGGTCCCCTGCAAGGGAGGGGAGGCAGTGGCCCAGCATCTAGCGATCAGAGCCAGAGGCTGTGCAGGTGAGATAAAGATGTATATTAGGGAGGCACAAGCCTTTTCATGAAAAATAGCAGCTGCATGTTTCTATGGACCTGTACATTCTAAGACAGAGGATGAGCTGGCTTGAGTTGCCTTAGATTCTGCCTCACCAGCCTAAGGCCAGGAAATCTCAGTAGAAAAAGGCTAGAGGTAGGGGCTGATGGAAGCATTAAGTCACCCACTTCAAGACATTCACACCGAATGTCACAAGAACAGCAAATGGAAGTCCATAGATGCCAGGGTCTCTCAAAACCCCACAGGAGAAAGAGGCAACATTTTACACATCTCAGGCTCAGAGAGCACCAGTGCTACCCACAGCAGCACCTTCAGGAAAACTTTTCTCCACCTTTCTCCTGACCTTCTAATCTGGCAGATGTGGGGGAGACTCCATCAATTAAAGGGAGCAAAACAGAAGAAGGTGGCAACCTAAAGAATGAACCAGCTCAAAGCCCTTCTCCTAGTACTGGAAGCCAGCCGAAAGCAGACTCACCCTGGGAGGGCAGCAGCATGGAGTTAACTCCCCAGATTGATAGCTGACCTGAAACTCTTTGAAGGTGAAGAGTGAGCAAAGGACTTTTCTTTTTTCTTTCTTAGATCTAAATGGGATCAGAAAAGGCTGGCACTAAGTTGCCTCCAAAGGAAGAGGAACACCAGCCCAAAGAATGGGCATGCACTGGCAGTGGGGGAGAAGCGCATAGCTATTTCCTGTTGTGTTTCCTGGATCCTGATTATTGAATATAATGGCTACATCTTTATGCTTAAAAATACTACTTTTCTTTGCTGCAGGTAAGTTGATTTGGCAAAGTGTTCAGTTTCAAAAGCTTGAAAACCACTAACACTGGACGTGGAAAGCCGCTTCTGACACTGTCATCAATACCAGTTATTGCAGAGTGGGAAGAAAGTAGCAGAATTCCCCCACTCCCAGCCACCTTGTGCTCATATCCTTTTGGGACCTATGGCATGAAGCAAAAGGAACTGAAGTTGGTTCCTTCTGCACAAAGAAAAGCCAAAGGTTTGCTCCTGGTCACCCTCACCTGTCCATCCACCTTCTGTCCTGCCCTGCCCCCCCAATAATAAATAGTACACTGGATTAGGGGTAAAGTAGAAGAAATAAAGAAAATGGGAGGAGGGGGTAATCAACATGAGTTTAAGGGACAGAAGAGGAAGGAGGAAGTGGAGAGAAAGGTGAGTGTGGACACAGAGCAGCCTTCCGGATCAGAAGGAGGGAGGGGAAAGAGGCCTGGGCGGGGGGCGGAGCTCGGGGACTGCCTCTCCATTTGCTCACTCCCAGAGCACCACCTCCAGCTCTGTCCCCTTCTCCGGGAACACCTCGCCTTCGTGGTGGCCAAGTGTCTTCTGGCTTTGTGCCGGTGCTCTGGTACTCCCCTACTACTGCCCCTTTCTGTGGGCCTGCTGATTTCCCACTTGTGCTCTTACCAGGGCCCCCTCCCCAAGGCTTGTTCTACATGCAGTCGGGGGAAACACGGAACAGGTTGCCTATGGTCACGGGCTAGAATATGGCCCATCTTCATTGGGATAGATTGTGTTTGCTGCCAAGTCATGTAATGTAGTTTTTTTTTTTTCTTTAAAGATGTATTTATTTCTCTGAGAAGTGGAGTTACAGAGGCACAGAGAAAAAGAGAGAGAGAGAGAGAGAGAGACCTTCCATCTGCTTGTTCACTCTTGCAAATGGCCACAACAGCTGGAGCTGGGCCAATCCGAAGCTAGGAGCCTGGAGCTTCTTCTGGGTCTCCCACGTAGATGCAGGGGCCCAAGGACTTGGCCATCTTCTACTGCTTTCCCAGGGTATAGCAGGGAGCTGGATGGGAATTAGAGAAGCTGGGACTCGAACTGGCACCCATATGGGGTGCCGGCACTGCAGGCAGCGGCTTTACCTGCTATACCACAGCACCAGTGCCTGTGATGTAGTTTTATATTAAGGCAAACTTGGGTATATAATGGTACTGAGTGTAAAACTCATATGAATATTAAAACCACCAGAACATTTGAAATCACTAGTGAGCTTTCAGCTACTTCAAGCAGATTCTCAGGGCTGTTAGTTCCTCCTGCTCTGCCACTAGAGGAATTGTCCTGGAAATGCTTGAGAAATGTTGGCCTACCTTGTTTGTTTTCTTGGGAGCTTCCATATTGGGTACTAGATCAGCAAAAAGTAATCAGAACCAAGGGGATGGCATTGTAACAACAGAAGCAATGGTTGTTTGATGGGAGGTGGAGGTGTAGACAAACTAAGTTTAGGTATTCTGCTAACTAACAGGGCCACCTCTGTTTATAAAGCTATATGTGAGCCAGGTAATCAAAATAGCGAGTACTCAATGAGAGTTGGTTAGACCAGCTTTTCCCAAAGTGTGTTTCATGGAACATTCATCTCAAAAATGCTTCCAAAAGAGAAGAGTCCCATGATCAGATAAGTTTGGGAGATGGTTTAAGCCCCTCTTGGAGATTCACAAAGATGATAAAGCACTGAGAAATCATTTGCAAAACAAACAAGTTTGCTTAATTCCATGTTGCCCAGGCCTAGTGGTCTCTTCATATAACTTTTCTTTTGATCACTGTATCTCAGGATTAGTCTTTGGGCAGCAATCTTATGGGCAACATAGCTAAGAAAAATCCATACCAGATAATATTATAGACAAGAAAGTACCAGTTTTTTCATTATACAACCTCTCTGTTCTCTTCTTGTATCTCATGTTTTGAACACATTTTCCTAGTAAGTAAAACCATATTTACCTCACTCAAAGTTATTTCAAAGTTATGTAACATGTAAAGAAAATATTCACTGCTGCAAATGTTGTTTAATTTTGTTTGTAAACCTGTTTTCATCCATGAGTCCATCCACCGTGGGTATTCAGCTTGGGTTCTACCACCTGATATTGTACTGACCCGTGCACTGCATCAGAGGCTGGCTATGATATCACCAACTGCTAGTTAGAACTTTTTTTTTTTTTTAAGATTTATTTATTTATTTTAAAGGCAGAATTACAGAGAGGCAGAGGCAGAAAGAGAGAGAAAGGTCTTCCATCTGCTGGTTCACTCTCCAACTGGCTGCAATGGCTGGAGCTGTGCCTATCTGAAGCCAGGAACCAGGAGCTTCTTCCGGGTCTCCTACGTGGGTGCAGGGGCCCAAGGACTTGGGTCATCCTCACTGCTCTCCCAGGCCACAGCAGAGAGCTGGATCAGAAGTGGAGCAGACGGGACTCAAACCGGTGCCCAAACAGGATGCTGGCACTGCAGGTGGCGGCCATACTCTCCATACCACAGCGCTGGCCCCTCAATATTCTATTGCCCTAAGGATGACTTCATGTTAGGTAACCCTCTAAACCACAAAAATTTGTAATACATTATAAAAAGTACAGAACAGTATGGAAAATATGAAGCATGATAAACTCTTTGGTCTTTGAGTAGGAATTTTTATTGAATATATGGGCCTCAGAAGAGTCACATCTTGAATCATGTTGTACAGATGACAAGGCATTTCTGTGCTAATTATCTTACATAATTCTCCAAGCAATCAAGTGATGTCATCAGTATATAATCTGAGCATTGGACAGTGTCTATTTTGTAATTTTTAGGATCTCCTGGTTACAGATGTTAAAAACACAATATAAACTGTTTTAGGAAAGAGGGCAACTGATTGCAAGAATACTAATATTTTGTTTCGGTATTCCAGGAAATGATGAATAATCAAGACAGAGGGAGAGCAGAGATACAGCTGGATTATGAACACTTTGAGCCAAGGACTGAAATGTCAAGATTCTTTTCAACCTCATGTTCTTCTCTGAGTGTTGGCTTTACTTTCATTTTAGATTGGCTTTCTCAACTTAGTGGAAGATATTCTTACCAAAGGCACGTGAGGTTTACATGTAGATTTGGAGCCACTGAAGAGAGTTAGTTCAGCTTGAAATTTATCCCAACACTATGGGCCATAAAGAAGTACTATGGTCCAGTTTAATCCCAGTGCTAACCTATGAGTGAGTAAGCAATAACCAGGGAGCAAAGCCCTTTATATGTATATGGTGGCTCCTTTGGTAAATATGTAGGCGAGGGTTACTTTTAAGAATGAGGGTGGTGAAGAAACAAATTCTTAGAAAAGATATGCTAGGTAGATAATTCTCTGTGTGTGTACTCCATGTTATGCACTATAGATCTACCTATTATTCACTTATTATGGTAGACGGTCAGCAGAACCCCCAAGCTCACAGCAGCTGAATTTATTGCCAACTATGTCAAGAAAATGATCATATGTTAATGGAAGCCCCACAAATCCTTACCTTCAAGGTGGCCAAATACCCCCCAATACTTGAATGAGTCTATTCATTATTATATACTATCAAACTGATATACTCAGAAAGAGCTTTGCTGTTGAGCTCCTATTTTAAGGGTAAAATTTGTTTAAAAAACAAAACAAAACAAAAAAAGGGGGGTTGGTGAGGAAATAACTTTTGACCTGGAGAAAGAGAAGGTATCTCAGTGCCTGGGCAGTTTCCTCATGGGATAATTGACCATGAGATAAGGATGAGGGTTTTGGCTGGACTTTAAACTCAGCCTGCCTAGCCTATTCCCTTCCCAGGACAGTCTGTCTGCAAATGGCTGGCCCCTCCTCCAGCAGAAAGAGGGAGTGAGAAAAGGTATAGGAAAAAAAAAAAAAACCCTCTAGGAATTAAAAGGAGAAATTATTTGGGTAGGAAATGCTTGATTCCAGGCAGATGTAGGACGTAGTCAGATCTCCACATCTATGCACTAATACGCAACTGTGGAACCAGAAATTGTTCTTTAGGAGCTTGGTGACTTATGCCATTCATTTGAATTTTCTCTAGTCATTTCCTTTTACTTCTCTCTATTATTTTTTTATTTTATTTTATTTTATTTATTTATTTTTTTTTGACAGGCAGAGTGGACAGTGAGAGAGAGAGACAGAGAGAAAGGTCTTCCTTTGCCATTGATTCACCCTCCAATGGCCGCCGCGGCTGGCGCACCGCGCTGATCCGATGGCAGGAGCCAGGAGCCAGGTGCTTTTCCTGGTCTCCCATGGGGTGCAGGGCCCAAGCACCTGGGCCATCCTCCACTGCACTCCCTGGCCACAGCAGAGAGCTGGCCTGGAAGAGCTCTCTATTATTTTTTAAGGCAAGAGCATATGTCAGCTGTGCTAAGGGGAACCTTTGCCCCACCCATCCCCTCAAGACCTCTGCTTTTCTATGCCCATATTTAATGGGAAAAATTTAATATTATTCACAAGTGCCAGTTTTGGTGATGACTATAGAATAAAAGAGAAAATTCTAAGGACCAGAAGAAACTTCCCCTTTTATGATCATAAGAGTCGCAGTGGGAGTAGATTCGGAGGGTCTTTAGAAGCTGTGATGATTAATTTGCTGTCGGTTTGCTGGGCTGGGGTCAGCACTGTGGCATAGTAAGTTAAGCTGCCACCTGCAGCACCAATATCCCATATGGATGCCTGTTGCAGTCTTGGCTGCTCCACTTCCAATCCAGCTCCCTGCTAATGCTCCTGGGAAAGCAGTCAAAAATGACTCAAGTACTTGGGCCCCTATACCCACATGGGAGACCTGGAAGAAACTCTGGGCTCCTGGCTTTGGCCTGGCCCAGCCCGGGCCATTGCAGTCATTTAGGAAGTGAATCAGCAGATGAAGACCTTTTTCTGTCTCTCCCTCTTTTTTCTGTAACTCTGCCTTTCAAATAAACATTTTTTTTTTTAAAAGGCTGGACCGTAACGCCCAAATGTTTACTCAAACCCTATTCTGGGTGTTTCTGTGCAAGTGTTATTGGGATGGGATCAATAAACCATTGGACTTTGAGTAAAGCAGAATTCCCTCCATAAGGCGATGGGCCCATCCAATCAGTTGAAGGCCTTAGTGAAGCAAAGACTTACCTCCCACAACTAAGAAAGAAATCTGTCAGCAAACTGGCTTTTGGCCTCTTGCTTGGATCTCCAGCTGCCAGCCTACCCAACAAATCTTGAATTTACCAAACCTCCTTTAACTGGTTGAGTCAATTTCTTAAAATAAAATAAGCCTCTTCCTCCATGCATACCCAAACTAATTGGTTCCATTTCCTGGAGAACCCTGAGTGACTCAGAAGCTGTTCCTACAATCAAACATCACACGAGATTTCTCAGTCAGAGCGCTTCTTAAACCATGGATGCTGTAGTGGCCAGAGAGTTCTATGCTTGAGCATACACAAGGGGCAAAATTCATTTTCTCAAATAACAGGGAGTGTTTACCATTTATTGAGGGCCACTTTTTGCTAGTTCTTCAAACCCAACAAGGCAGAATTTGGATGTGCAGGGACAGAGTAGCTTGTAGTGGAAACTGTCGGAGTGTGCAGGGAAGTGAGGAGGGGATGAGTGACTTTGGTAGGTGCCCAGGAAGTGTGAAGGGGACTATGAAAATGTTACATCAGAGGGGCTGGTGTTGTGGCACTGCAGCTTAAACTGCAACCTTTGACGCCTGTATGAACACAGGTTCAAGGAGACCTGGTTGCTCCGCTTTAGATCCAGTCTCCTGTTAATGCACCTGTAAAGCAGTGGAAGATGGCCCGTGTGCCCTGGATGGAGTTCCTGGCTACTGGCTTTGGCTTAACCCAGCCCTAGCCATTGCAGTAGATTTCTTGATCTCTCTCTCACTGTCTCCCTCTCTCTCACTCCACCTTTCAAATAAGTAAATAAATACATCTTTTAAAATTGCTATATTGGAACAGGTTTGTGTGGCTTTGATTGTCAAGCTCAAGAGTTAGGAGGCATTTTCTGTGAAGGCAAACAGAAGCCAATGCAGTTTGACTGAGGGAATGGAGGAAGGCGTCAGTGCAACTAGAGTAGTCTGGGAGGAAAATATTAGAAGTAAGGACTCCATTTCGAAAGTTATTGTCATTATCTCCATACTATTTTATTGTTTTTAAAGAGTTACTTTTATTTGAAAGGCAGTTACACAGAGAGGTAGAAACACATAGACATACACACACAGGCAAAATACATGTTTGCCACAGGTGTCAAATAGACAGGTGCAGAACATATTTGCAACTTGTTCATCTGTCCTTGTTAAATAACTGAAGTACAGAGTGATGGGGAGAGCTATTCCAGTAATTATGGGCTTCAAGATACAAAGGTCTTCAAAAAGTTCATGGAAATTCAGAATATGAAAAACTACACAGGGCCAGCACTGTGGCATAACGGATGAGGCTGCCTCCTGCAGTGCCGGCAACCCATATGGACGCTGACTTGAGTTCCGGCTGCTCCACTTCCAATCCAGCTCTCTGCTGTGGCCTGGGAAAGCAGTGGAAGATGGTCCAAGTCCTTGAGCTCCTGCACCCACGTGGGAGACCCAGAGGAGGCTCCTAGCTTCTGGCTTCGAATCATTGCAGCTCCGATTATTGGGGCTATTTGCGGAGTGAACCAGCAGATGGAAGATCTCTCTTCTCGCTCTCTTTCTCTTTCTTCCTCTGCTTCTGCCTCTCTGTAACTCTGCCTTTCAGATAAATAAATCTTTAAAAAGTTATTAATATTATATGCTTTAAAATATTTAATTATTTGACTGAGTTAGAAAAGGAGAGTAAGAGACAGAGAGAGATCTTCTGTTTGCTGATTTGCTCCCCAAATGGCCAAAGCCAGGAGCCAGGAGCTTCTTCCAGTCTCCCACATGGGTGATAGGGGCCTAAGTACTTGGGCCATCTTCCATTGTTTTTCCAAGGCACATTTCCAGGGAGCTGGATTGGAAGCAGAGCAGCCAGGACACGAACTGGAACCCATATGGGATGCTGGTGTTACAGGTGGCAGCTGTATCTGCTATGCCACAATGCCAGCTCCAATTATTAATGTTATTTGAGGTGGGGGTGGGAAGAGAGAGACAGAGTGGGAGAGCTCTCATCCACTGGCTCATTCCTCAATTGCCCACACAGCCAGAGTGGGTGAAGCCAGGAGCCAGGAGCTCCATCCAAGTCTCCCAGTAGGGTGGCCCGAACCTAGCCACTTGTGCCATCATCACTGCCTCTCAGAGTGCATTAGCAGGAAGTTGGTGCCAACAGCCAGAGCCAGGAATTGAACCCGGGTATTCTGATGTGAGACAAGAGCACCTTAAATGCCAAAGGCAAAATGCCTGTCCCATGAACTTACCTTTTCATTCCATTTCCCAAAAACTTTTCGAGGTGCCCTTGCATATGGCCCATCAACTCCTGAGGGAGGGAGGGAATGTTCTCTGGGCTAACTCAGGATTACTCCCCGAGCCCAAGAGAAAGCCCTTACACCTGGTGAACTCAGGCTGATGACGGAGAGTCCAGGTTCTGCGAGGGTAAGAGACTGGACTTGGACCTGTAGCGCGAACACAGTATTTTCTTATCTTTAATCCCCACAAAGCTCAGGTTTACTTTTCTCTCACAAAGGCCAAGTCTAAGGTGACTGCTTAAAGAATTGTTCCTCTGGATAACTATGTGTGCCTGTAAACACCCTTCTCAAAAAGAGGAGTGTGCACTGCTCACAAAGCCGGACCAGGAAGTACTTGGTGGCCCAGTGAGGCAGGCAGTTATGCCCTTGAGTGCCATGGCTGGGTGAAGATAAGAGAGGCTTTCGTTGTGGTCATTCATTCACCTGGAAAGGCCCAACACTATCTCATGTCCCTGGATTCTGGGAAGTCCAACAGCCTGATTGCACTTTATGACTTGGTAAATGATATACTCTAAGGGCTCATAAACATTAATCCAGACACATGTCACAAAGCTGATTCCGTGAAATAATGAGCAGAGACCTCCGTTCTCTTTGATTCAAGCATGGGCCAAGCTGTGTGTGGGTATAGAAGTGCCGGGGAGCACAGAGCCTTCCACCGCTGCTCATTGCTGGGACTGCCCATTCCCAGCCCTCCTGGAAGGGGCCCTCACACTCCCACCGTAGGCACAAAGTACCTAAAGCTGCCTTTGGAGGAGCTTCTGGAGTGCTCTCTAGTTTGCTGGTTCCTCCAAGTGTCTCCTTTGGATTCAGTGAAATAAGTACAGACTCTCCTGACTTTATAATGGTTTGACATGAAACTTTCCCATTTTATGATGGTGCGAAAGTGATCTATTCAGAGGAAGCCATCCTTCAGATTTTAAGTGTTCCTCTTTTCCAAGGCCATCAGTCCCTCCCGATTCTGGAACGTGACAATGAACCACAGCTCGCAGTTAGCCCCGGGACTCTGAGGAGAGACACCCATGCCCGGCAGCACACTGTACTATTTGAGCTGTGGTGTTCTGCAGGTTAGGTGGGTTAAAAGCATTTTCCATTTGCAATATTGCCAATGTGAGATGGGTTTATTAGGAAGTAAGCCTATCAATAGTCTAGGTCAACCTGTAGCTACCAGGAAAATAATAAGAGCTGCCATTTACTGAAGACTTAATATGTGCCAATTTATTTTCACAAGCTATTTCGTTCTTGCCATCAATAATACCATGGTCACTGGTCTTACCTCTGAGAATTGGAAAGAACTTGCCCCAAGTCAAACGGCTAGAAAACGCAAACCTAGGTCCACCTGCTGCCACTGCCCATGCTGACGAGACTTCTGCTTTGTTGAAGGCAGTGTCTCGGTGGTTTTTACTTACTTACTATGGAGGGAAAATGCAGGCACCGTTATCATGAATGTTTCAAGTAGGAGGGAGTAAAAGATCTGAGTTTCTTCCTTCAAAAGGGTCTCTAGTTCTCTCCATTGAGAGACAAGGTTGCCTGCAAGAATTTTGAGTCACTTTTTGTAGACACTGTGTGAAATTTTTATCAGAAAGAAGATAGAAGATAGCTATGAAGGGCCTTGATATTAACTGGTAGAAGATCTCTCTGTCCTCCCCGCCCCATAACTCTGCCTTTCAAAAAATAAAATAAAATAAATCTTAAAAAAATTAATGAGACTGGCTAATTATACCCAAAAATGAGTGTCATGATGTTAAGTGATATTTCTCAATAAAAATCACTGGGGGCCGGCTCTGTGGCACAGTGCTAGCATCCCATATAGGTACCCATTTGAGTCTCAGCTGCTCCACTTCCAATCCAGCTCCCTGCTGATGGGCCTCAGAGGACAGTGGAGGATGTCCCGAATGTTTGAGCCCCTACACCCATGTGGAAGACCCAGATGAAGCTCCTGACTCCTGGCTTTGGCCTGCCCCAGCTCTGGCTGTTGTGGCTATTTTGGGGGTGAACCAGAGAATAGATGATCTCTCTCTCTCTCTGTCTTTCCCTCCCTCTCTGTAACTCTACCTGTCAAATAAATAAATAAATATTTTAAAAGTTAAAAACATCAAATTTAAAGGAAGAAAAATCTACTGAAGACAATTGGAGGAATTGTTGAATTTCAGAAAAGTTCCTTTTCTTGAGGTGGTGGCTATGCTAATTACTCTGATCATTTCATATTGTAGCTCATATCAAAATGTCACAGTGTATTTCATAAATATGTATAATTATTATGTACATTTCTTTAATTTAAAAATTCTCCTCCACTAGGAATAGTTCCTGAAATAGCTCTCTATTTTAGATTGTAAAAAAAGGTTGTGAAAAACATCTAAGAGTATATGTTTCCCCAATTTTCAGTGGCAGAGAATGTGAACATTAATATTGTCATTCTCCACCTCCCCTTTGCCCAACTTCCTTTGCTCAGTTGAATTGTTATTTTCAGTTTATGTAGATTTATAATGCCTACATCTGCATTAATAATTCCCATTGCTTTCGTATAACTTTTCTGTTCTGTTCCCCACCTGCCTTTGTACCATAGCTTCCCTGAGTTTTACTTTGATTCCTATCTTATTTGCTTAGATTTCATTGTAAGATATTTTTGCAAGAAGGGCACATTGAGGTTATTCTCTGGCCGTTTCACGTTTGAAAATACCTGGCTTGGCCTTTGTCCTCGGAAGATGCCGCGATACAATCAGTGCTCCTGAGTCACTTTCTTTCCATTAGGATTCTGTGCAGCTTTCTCCGCTGTCTGCTTTTGTGTGTTACTATGGAGACATTGGAGGCCAGAAGGATTTCTTGCACCTTGTAGGTGTGTCAGGGTTTTCCACAGAAATAGAACCAATAGGGTGTGTGTATGGGTATGTATGGCAGGGTGTGTGTTTAGAAGGGTACTTCAAAAAGTTCTTGAAAATGAAATTAAAGATAAGTTTGTTTTGTACAAAAAAAGGAAATCCATGCATACCAGAGTTTTCCAAAAACTCATGAAAATGCATATTTTGAAAAAACTATGCTTGAAATTTAAAATATTTTTTGCACCAAAATCAGCATATCTTTTAATGTTGTTTTTCCCTGAACCTTTTGAAGTATGCTTGTGTGTCTCTCCATGTGTACAGACTTACTGACTAAGGAATTGGCTCATGCAACTATGGAGGCCTCGAAGTCCCACAGTGTGCAGTAAGCAAACTGGAGACCCACAACAGCTGTTGGTTTTAGCTCAGTGGGGAGGGTGGCAGGCTAGAGACCCAAGAAAAACCAGTGTTTCAGTCTGAAGGCTGCAAAGGGCCAAGGATTCAGCTTGAGCTCCCTCTTACTCAGCCTTTTTGTTCTATTCCTGTTTTTGATTGATTGGATGAGAACTGCCTACAGTGAGGAGGGCTGTGTGCTTTACCTTGTCCACTGCTATAAAAGCCAATCTTATCCAGAAACACCCTCACATACACACCCAGAATAATGTTTGACCAAATGTCTGCACATCTATGGCCCAGTCAAGTTGGTGCAGAATATTAACCAGCATAGGAAGTAATGCTTCCTTGGGTGTCTAAAGAACTGTTAGGTTTTTTTTGTTTGTTTGTTTGTTTGTTTTTTTTTTGTATTTTTTTGACAGGCAGAGTGGACAGTGAGAGAGAGAGACAGAGAGAAAGGTCTTTGCCGTTGGTTCACCCTCCAATGGCCGCCGCGGCCAGCGTGCTGCAGCCGGCGCACCGCGCTGATCCGATGGCAGGAGCCAGGTACTTATCCTGGTCTCCCATGGGGTGCAGAGCCCAAGTGCTTGGACCATCCTCCACTGCACTCCCTGGCCACAGCAGAGAGCTGGCCTGGAAGAGGGGCAACCGGGACAGAATCCAGTGCCCCGACCGGGACTAGAACCCGGTGTGCCGGCACCGCAAGGCAGAGGATTAGCCTAGTGAGCCGCAGCACCGGCCAGAACTGTTAGTTCTTAATGTCTAGGAACTAACCAAGGTAGTGTCTGTATTGAGTCTTGGAATTGATTTGAATGTCCTGTTTTTCCCTTCATTTGGGATGAGGGTGTAGAGATTTTTTTCTGCTATTGTGTCTTTTAGAACAACTTCTACTTCATTTTTAGTATCTTGATTATCATTATTTAAGATTTTAATCATTTGTTCTTCATTTATTGATTTTCTAATTGAATTCATATTTTGTTCCTTTAGAAGGTCATAGTCAATGGTGTCTGTTCTTCCTTGCCGTGCTTTAGTTTTGGGTAGTGCTATGGCAGAGTTTCAGTCAAATCTTCCTTTACATCTCGTACCATAATTTTATCACCTTCTCTTTGAGCTCATCCATTATGGAATTCATAATCTCATTAACTTATGCTATGGCATGAAACAAATGCTAATAATTTTCTTCTGATCTTCAAATTGGTTTTCCCTTTAGTTTGCGCCCTCCCTCCCTCCCTTTCCTGTAATAAGTTTTCAGTTTCCATTGCATCTATTTTGATTTTCTTCGGGTTTGCTCAGTTCTGGTCAGGCTGACTCTGGCATGGAAGACTTCCTGACTCTATACCGCTCTAGTCAATGTGATTTCCTCTCAGAACAAGAGCATGAGCTCAGTATGCTTCTTCTATTTGTGAAGCCATGCCTTTTGGGGCCCAGGCTTAGTGTTAATAGCAGAGTTAAGCCAGATCTTTCTTATTTCTCTTAAAAACTGAGCCATTAGTTTTTCGAAACATGGCTCTTTCCTTGTTTGGTTGCCTTTGGTGAATCTTTGCCTAAAGTGGTTCCTAAATCTGTATTTTGTTCAAATTACATGAGTTGGGGAGGAGAAATTTTTTATTTCATTTCTATTCCTGGTTTCCAAAGTCAACACAGAAACTGCAACCTACTGAGAAAGGACTAAATAAAACATTGAATTACATTTAAGTCCAAACAATTTTTTTTTATTTTGAATTTTGGATGCACCATCTAATATATGTTGCTGAAACTAGGGAAAGAACCTTACTTCTTTGATCTTGCTTTTCCTCAGTTGTAAAATTGGAGGTTAGAATCCACCATGACTGCTTCACAGAGCCATTGTAAGGCTCAAAAGAGAAAATGAAATGAAAGGACTTTGTAAATGGCAAAATGACATTTAATGTAAAGTTTTGTCATGTGATTATCATAATTATTACTATATATTTATTTGTGGAGATTGCTATAGAGATAGTTAGATGAGAGATTCTTAGGAGGAAGACTGAGCAGATTAAGGGGGCCAACTATCTGAATAAGGTAGGGAACTTCTCTAAGCATCCATATTTCCTATGTCTCTAACCTGAAAGGCACAGGGAATGTGTCTTGTTTATTCTATATGGCATCTCCCATTTCCACTGTGAATTAAAAGGTGCAAACATTTATGCACCTCACAACATGTGACCAAGTTTTTCTTATAGTTTTATATTGTGAAATTGGTAAAATGTCTGAGTAATTCTTGCATATGTGAACGTGAATAGTATTAATCATACTTTACTATTTTTATGGTTTCTTCTGGATTTCAAGAGGTTTGTATTGCCTTTTAACCTTGATTAAGATTCTTTTCAGGGACAGGCATTTGGGCTAGTGGTTAAGTCACCAATTAGAAAGTCTGTATCTGGTTTTGGAGTGTCTGGATTTAATTCCCAGTTCAGCTCCTGACTCTGGTTTCCTGACAACGCAGACCCTAGGAGGCATCAGTGATAACTCAGCTAACTGAATTCTTACTCCCAATGTTGGAGGCTGGATGGAGTTCACATATCCTGACTTGGCTTCAGCCAAGCCCTGGGTGTCCTGGGCATTTACAAAGTGAATTGGCAGATAGGAGATCTTCCCTCAAAGGCTCTTCCCAAAAATAAATACATTTTTAAAAGGATTCTTTTCAAAACATAGGCCTATAATCCTCCTCCTGCGGCACCGACGCCCTGGGTTCTAGTCCCGGTTGGGGCACCAGGTACTAGTCCCGGTTGCTCCTCTTCCAGTCCAGCTCTCTGCTGTGGCCCGGGGTGGGGGGTGGGGGCAGTGGAGGATGGCCCAAGTGTTTGGGCCCTGCACCCGCATGGGAGACTGGGAGGAAGCACCTGGCTCCTGGCTTCAGATCGGCGCAGCGCCGGCCGTGGTGGCCATTAGGGGAGTGAACCAATGGAAGGAAGACCTTTTTTTTTTCCTCTCTCTCTCTCTCAGTGTCTATAACTCTCTCTCTGTCTCTCTTTCTCACTGTCTAACTCTGCCTGTCCAAAAAAAAAAAAAATGCCTAAGGAATATGACTTGAAAGAGAAGAGATGGAAAAACTGGACTATAACACTAAGCAATGAACATTGTTGATAATATTACCAAACCAGAAAGAATTTGGGCAAAATGATGGGTTTGCTTCTGAGTTTTATTTTATTTTTTTAAAAGATTTTTTGTTTATTTGAAAGGGAGAGTTACAGAGGGAGAGAGAGAGATAGAAGGATCTTCCATCTGATGGTTCACTTCCTATAAGACTGCAATGGCTAGGGCTGGACCAGACCCAAGTCAGGAGCCAGGAGCTTCTTCCGGGTCTCCCACATGGTTGCAGGGGCCCAAGTGCTTGGACCATCATCCACTACTTTCTCAGGTGCATTATCAAGGAGCTGGGATGAAAGTGGAGCAGCTGGAACACGAACTGAAGTCCATATGGGGTGCCAGTACTGCAAGCAATAACTTCACCTGCTATTCCACAGCACCTGCCCCTTTAATTTTTTAAAGAAGATTTATTTTACTTGTTTGGAAGGCAGAATGAGAGAGAGAGAGGAAGAGGCAAGGAAAGAAAGAGATCTTCCTTCTGCTGGTTCATTATCCAAATGGCCTCAACAGCCGGGCCAAAGCCAGAAGCTTGAAATTCTGTCGAGGTCTCCCAGTAGAATGAGGGGACAACGCACTTGGGCAATTTTCTGCTGCTTTCTCATGCGTATTAGCAGGGAGTTGGATCAGAAGTGGAGCAGCTGGGACTCCAACTGGCACTCATATGGTGTGCTGGTGTCTCAGGCAGTGGGTTAATCCTCTACACCACAACGCTGGCCAACATTTCAACTTTCCTCCTACTGCCGTAGCTCAGAGAACCACCCACTAAAATTTATAGCCAGGTTCTGCAGTATATTCTGGCTGTGTATGTGCTTAGGATTCATGTTGTTTTGAAAGAAATATTATTTGGAAGTATATCTGTTATGGATTTGTTTTCTTTACCTCTTATCATAATCCTTTCAAATCTGAAGCCAAGTTTGAAAATGGATCATCATTGGGCTGGTGCTGTGCATAGCGGGTAAAGCCGCTGCCTGCAGTGCCGGCATCCCATATGGGTGCTGGTTTGAGTCCCAGCTGCTCTACTTCCCATCTAGATCTCTGCTATGGCCTGGGAGAGCAGTAGATAATGGCCCAAGTGCCTGGGTCCCTGCACCCGTGTGGGAGACCAGAAAGAAGCTCCTTGCTCCTGGCTTCAGATTGGCCCAGCTCCAGCCACTGCGGCCAACTGGGGAGTGAACCATTGGGTGGAAGACCTCTCTCTCTTTCTCTCTCTCTCTCTCTCTGTAACTCTACCTTTCAAATAAATAAGTAAATAAATCTTATCTCTAAACAAAAGCAAATGGAGCATCTGATTTTAACACAATATAAAGAATTCTTTCATCACAGATTTTTTAAAAGATTTATTTATTTTAAAGTCAGAGTAACAGAGAGAGGGAGAGACACAAAGAGAGAGATCTTCTATCTGCTGCGCCACTCCCTCAGTGGCACAACAGCCAGATCTGGGCCAGACTGAAGCCAGGAGCCTGGAACTCCATGCTGGTCTCCCACATGGGTGGCAGGGACCCAAGAGCTTGAGCCATCTTCCGTTGCCTTCCAGGTGCATTAACAGGGAGCAGAATGGAAGCAGAGCAGCTGGGACTCCGATATGGGAATCATGAGTCATCTCTTCCTGACTTAGGAGTTCTGACTGAATGGCAGAACTGATTTTTATCTTAATAGATATAATAATATCTAATGTTTATAGTCCTATAAACATTATTGAGCTTTCTTCCAATTTACACCTAAATTACTTAGGAACAGCCAATTCTTTTGGGTCTGGCTTTAAAACTGTTAAGGAAGACCAAAGCACTGTTTGCTCTAGGACTGCTTTTCCCACGTTACTGCTGCCCCATGAATCCTGAGGTATTCTAATCTGGGTAGTGGGAGTAGACAGTTTTTTCAGCTCTGTGTGATTAGTCCATTGTACCCTTTGAGATCTTGAGTTTTTTTTTTTGTTTTTGTTTGTTTGTTTGTTTGTTTTTTCTACCTGGCCTCACGTGCATGTGGTGGTCCATCCTCAGCTGAGCATCCAGGGTTACCTCTGAGAACATCTGGGGCCTCCATTCATTCGTTTCTGTTAACCTTCCCAGTAATCCCGATCGCATTGACTTCCTCACACTCATAGTTCCGTGTCCTCAGCTCAGGGATACTGGTAGGCTTGGTTTTCCCTCCCTGTGTTAAGACTGAAGACTTTGTCAAGGCACAAAGTGAGGGCAACCACTGGGCTCAACTTACTTGGTTCTCACCTCTCAGGGACTGGTGCCTTTGCTGCCCGATGACCAGGGTTTTGTGAACCATTGTTTCATGGATTTGTTCAGATTTTCTGTTGTTTCAAGCGGAAGCATAAATTCAGTTACTGTTCTTTCAGTTTGCCAGAAACAGAAGTCTGTTCAGAGTCTTTTGAAATATTATTCTTGCCAGGAAAGAATGACTTGAGTAGGACAAAGCCATTGGCAACATAATAGAGCATATAAATTTTGGGGATGTTTCATAGGCTCCGTGGGACTTGGTGCCTAATTAAGCATGCGCAGTGAGAGAAATTTCCCACCCTTTTGACCTCCTGACTATGGAAGAGCAACGCCATGTGTTGAGCTTAGATGGCCTCGGGGAAGAGGTGGGTGTGTAAATGAGTTCTAGGTCTGTGTATGATCTGTTGCTATCCAGATGGAGAGACCAGGAGGCGGGTAGAAACGTGGATCCGCAGTTCGAGAAGGAGGGGAGTGGCTAGAACTGGAGATCATGGAGAAATCTTCCCAGAAAAGGTAGTGCCCAGTTGCAAGGAACTGCTTACCTCAAGTTGTACAGGTAAGTTAAATGAATTCTGGGATTCTCAAAGAATTTGCCCATGTTCCTACTGGGCGGCACTCACTGCAGTGTTTGTATGCGTTCATTTTCATGTGGCAGGAAATACGAATAACTTCAACCTTAAAGACCAATGCTTTATCATCTCCTATCATATAGACCAAAATTTTGCACTCTACTTTAGAATTTGTTATAATAAAAAGAGAAGACTAAATGTTCCCCTTTTCTCCCAGTTTCTAAAATTGCGTGTTTGCCCATAAATATAACATATATGAAACATTTTATAAGAATACTGAAGAAAATGACAGTTTTCTAAGGCCTTTGATACCTCTTGTAGCTCTTGAAGTTGCTTGGAATTAAATGAATAAATGATTCTATTATTAATGTAAGTCTTATAGTATTAGTCAAAACTTGGCTCAAGTTGAGACTTTCAGTTTTATGAATTTTTACTTTCAGTATTACATATTTCTCCAGTCAGTGGTTTGGAACTTGTGTCAAAAAGATGAGAAAACATAAGGTAAAAATTATTCGACTGAAATAGCAATTCAACAATTTATGCAGACATTTGACACATTTAATAAATATTATGTGAGAACTTGGATCAAGTTGTTTTTATTTAAGGAAAATGAAGATCCTAGTATCATGTGACTTCCAGGCCACACAAGAGAGGAATAATCACACATCAAGTCTGCTCTGGTCACACAAGAGCATTTAAAAAAAAAAAATATTTATTGGGGTGAGAGCTGTGGCATGGTATGCTAAGGCTCCGCCTGTGGCACCAGCATCCCATATAGGTACCAGTTCAAGTCCTGGCTCCTCCTCTTCCAATCCAGCTCTCTGCTATGACCTGGGAAAGCAGTAGAGGATGACCCAAGTCCTTGGGCCCCTGCACACATGTGGGAGACCCGGAAGAAGCTTCTGGCTCCTGGCTTCAGATCGGCCCAGCTCCGGCCTTTGCAGCCATCTGGAACTGAACCAGTGTCTAGAAGACCTTTCTCTCTGTCTCTCCCTCTCTCTCTGTAACTCTACCTCTCAAATAAATTAATAATAAATAAATAATTTTAAATGATTTATTTATTATTTATTTAAAATTCAGAATTACAGAGAAGGAAAGGCAGAGGCAGACATAGATAGATAGATAGATAGATAGATGATAGATAGACAGACAGACAGACAGACAAATAATCTTCCATCTACTGGTTCACTCCCCAAATGGCTACAATGGCTGGAGCTGGGCCAGGCTGAAGCCAGGAACTAGGAGCTTCTTCCAGGTCTCCCATGTGGGTACAGGGGCCCAAGCATTTGGGCCATCTACTGCTTTCCCAAGTGCATTAACAGGGAGCTGGATTGGAAGTGGAGCAGCCAACTGGGACTTGAACCAGAACCTATATGGGATGCCAAAGGGGCAGACAATGGCTTTACCCACTATGCCACAGCGCTTGGCCCCATATATTAGCATTTTTAAACTGTTTTATATTTTCAGGGATTCAAAAAAAAAAAACTTAATATAGGAAGAAGGTCAATAGTCAATGATGAACAATATTCCTGCATTTCATTTAACATGCTGTCCAACTGACCTTCAAAACAGTGGTCTTTTGGCTAATTGGGGGATTTTAGTTATTGAATAAGGACAGAAAACTGTGTTTTGCTCCTTCAGTAATGTCTTTGGAGCTTATTTTTAAAGGTTAATTGTGAAACTGTAACTTTTCCTATGGAATGCCTTTTGTAAGCAAGTTCATGTCTACCACAGAAATTTAATGAGCAATCTGGAAATAAACCAAGTCTGCCCGTAGAGATAAACTCAATCTGATTTATGAAAGGAATGGCAGTGTCAGACTCAATGACAGGATTTTGGAAATCATAAAAGCTAAGAATTGTTTATTTTATTTATTTATTTTTTGTCTTTTCAGTACTGAAGAACTATCCATTCATGGGACCTACAACCATCAGATTTTTTTTTTAGAGATTTATTTTATTTATTTGAAAGATAGTTACAGAGAGAGGTAGAGTCAGAGAGAAAGGTCTTCCATCTGCTGGTTCACTCCCCAGATGGCTGCAATGGCCGGAGCTGTGCCAATCCGAAGCCAGGAGCCAAGAGCTTCTTCCAGGTCTCCCACGTGGGTGCAGGAGCCCAAGGACTTGGGCCATCTTCTACTGTTACTCCAGGCCATAGCAGAGAGCTGGATCGGAAGTGCAGCACTGGGACCAGAACCGGTACCCACATGGGATGCCGGCGCTGCAGGCCAGGGCATTAACCCGCTGTGCCACAGCCATCAGATTTTTAACAAGCCACATCACAATAAAGCTTAACTCTATTTCTTCATGTATTATTTGGTTATTTTGGTGCATGTATTATTTTGGTTAAGAAAATTATTCATTTACCTCTCATACACAAAGCAAAGTAGTTATCTCATGAAACACTACTCTTTTTTTTTTTTTTTTTGATAACTGAAGCTTCCCATTTCACTGAAATTTTAATAACATCATTCACTTTGGATACAGACCATCCTAAAAGGCAACACATAGTTTCTTGTTCTTTATAACATCATTACCAAAGGAAGAAGGGTGAATCCTTGAACCTTGTGTCATATAAAAGCTGATTCCTTTTGTAGTTTCTCAGACTTTGTGCCCTATGCATGCAGTTGTAATATAAGAATCATTTTAAAATGCAGTTGATGGAATTTAATTATCACAGAGTGGCTCAGGGTATTAAATATGATCACTATTTTTCAACAAGGCCTCTGATTTTTATTACAATTACATTATTACTTTGGGAAAGCTGCAAACCATATGGATTTTAATTCCAATAAGGCATTTGATAAGGATCCTGAGAGTGTGAGTCCATTTAGGTGTTTGTAACCGAAGAAATGACCACAAGAATCTAAAATTTAAAAAGTCGCGGCTCAATAGGCTAATCCTCTGCCTGCAGCACCAGCGTACCAGGTTCCAGTCCTGGTCGGGGCGCCGGATTCTGTCCCGGTTGCTCCTCTTCCTGTCCAGCTCTCTGCTGTGGCCCGGGAGTGCAGTGGAGGATGGCCCAAATACTTGGG
Source organism: Oryctolagus cuniculus (assembly GCF_964237555.1). Taxonomy (NCBI): domain Eukaryota; kingdom Metazoa; phylum Chordata; class Mammalia; order Lagomorpha; family Leporidae; genus Oryctolagus; species Oryctolagus cuniculus. The sequence goes on along the minus strand of NC_091435.1, from coordinate 102,603,233 downwards.
CCCTGCACCCCATGGGAGACCAGGAGAAACACCTGGCTCCTGGCTTCGGATCAGCGCGGTGTGCTGGCTGCAGCGCACTGGGCCGCGGGGTCATTGGAGGGTGAACCAAGAGCAAAAGGAAGACTTTTCTCTCTGTCTCTCTCTCTCTCTCACTGTCCACTCTGCCTGTCAAAAAAATAAAAAAATAAAAAAATAAAAGTGAGACAACAATGTGTGGGGTGGGTGCTGTGGCACAGAAGGCAAGCCGCTGCTTGGACGCCTGCACCCTGTATCAGAGTGGCAGTTTGAGTTCTGCCTGCTTTGTTTATAGGCCCGGGAAGAAGCAGATGATGATGCAGATACTTGAATTCTTGCCACCCACATGGGAAATCTGGATACAGTTCCTGGCTCCTGGTTGCAGCCCAGTTCAGCCCTTCTATCTTCTGCTGCCTTCCCAGGCGCAGGGGTAAGGAGCTAGATCAGAAGTGGAGCAGCCAGAACTTGAACTGGCATCCATATGAGATTCTGGTGCCATAGGCAACAGCTTTATCTGCTACCCCACAGTGCCAGCCCTTGAATCTCTCTCTCTCTCTCTGTCTCTCTTTAAGGATTTATTTGTTTGTTTATTTGAAAGGCATAGTGACAGAGCGAGAAAGAATCTTCCATCTACTGGTTCACTCCCCAAACATCCACGACTGAAGCTGGGCCAAGCTGAAGCCAGGAGCTAGGAACCCCATCTGGGTCTCTCAGATGAGGAGTAGAAACACAAGTACTTGAGCCATCATCTGCTGCCTCCCAGAACCATCAGCAAGAAGAAATCAGGACTTGAACCGGTGCTCCAATGTGAAGTGCAAGCATCCCAGGGCAGGTTAACCTGCTGCACCACGATTCCTGCCCCTAAACCTCCATTCTTATTTTCAGTATAGCAATTTATTCTGAAGCTGTGGTCTGCGGGCAAGAAGAACATCTTGGCAAAGTACCCCCAGCAATATTGGACCCCTAGGAAACAAAAGAGACTTTCCTTAGTATTCCTGGAATATTTTCACATACCAAAAATGGTCTTCCTTCTTCTACCTTACCTGCAGAGCAATAGGACTGTACTTAGAATAAGCATCAAGTCACAATCAAGTCACATTCAAAATGACACTACAGTCCTCAATGCACTTGAAAATGTTTTCAAAATGTTGGATTTTCCTTCCTCTCTAGGCTTCTCCCTGTAGTCTGACATGACTACGCTGGTATGATTGGTAACAGAACTCGAGTTAGTGGAGGCCTCTTTTTTTTTTTTTTAAGATTTATTTGTTTATCTGAATATTATTTATCTGAAATGAAATAAATTTATCTGAAATATTTGTTGCAGAGAGGCAGAGGCAGAATGAGAAGTCTTCCACCCACTGGTTTACTCCCCAGATGATCGCAACAGCAGAAGCTGCGCTGATCTAAAGCCAGGAGCCAGGGGCTTCTTCTGGGTCTCCCCTCTGGGTGCCAGGGCCCAAGGACTTGGGCCATCTTCTACTGCTTTCCTAGACCATAGCAGAGAGCTGGACGGAAAGTGGAGCAACTGGTACTCGAACTGGCGCCCATATGGGATGCCGGCACTGCAGGCGGCGGTTTTATCCACGATGCCACAGCGCCAGCCCCAGTGAAGGCCTCTTTTAAAGTCAAGAGCCTCTTTTACAATAATACCCCATTGAAAACACGCTAAGGGGCTGCCCCTCACAGCAGTGTGGAAGATCACATTGCCACGTCTGTGCTTGGAGGCCAGCACAGGAGCGGGGATGACACCAAGCGCACCTCTGTGAGACAGCGTAAGGGATAGCGAAGCGTATTTCGAAGATGCTGCTGTCGTTTCTTTCTCCACAACAGGAATTCCAGTCTCTGTGGCAGTGGGAAATCCGTTTCATTCTAGATGCCTACTTTCATCTCTGCTTACAGAAAGGGCCAGCACACGGGATGCTCTGTCTTTATATGTAGATACTCATCAGAGGGAGAGGAGCACAGAAAGCAAACAGAAAACACAGCAAAGACTCAACACTGCTGTTCTAGTCTGTCTTGTTTTGAAGCCTCTAACAGTACACGACTTTCAGAAATCCTGAAACGTTGTCACATGCCCAGGGAAAGCTGTTCTTAGCAGCCAATGCCTTCAGAGGTTGCCGTCAAGTTGCCTTGGCACACGTATCCGCCTAAATCCCTATTCTCAATGTGACTTTGGTAGGACTAGAAAATCTACCTGTTAGTCTAAAGAAAAGCCCACAGGATCCCCCTACCAAAACAGAGGAAGTAGATCCCTATGTTTTTACGCCGTATGAACTGAGAAGTGAAAAGCATTCTGGGAAATGGGTACATACTGAGACACAGTTTTTGAAAAGCCATTGTTTTGACTCTCCATGTGTGTATCTAAATAATGCTTTGGTCTCTGCTCAACATGCTAAGAGGGGCTGAATAGCCTGTTCCCTAGTTAGGGGAGAGGAGGACGGCTGGGCAAACTGCCACGTGGAAGACACCTATGGTTCTAAAATATCCCAGTGGAAACCACAGTCTCACACTGTCCAGCAGCCAACAGAGACTGAATTCTGGAGGAGGTTTAATTCTTCAAAACTCAAAATAATAGAAGATATTCATCAATACTAAATACTTTTGGCTGTGTGTGTGTTTTCACATCTTTATTATTAGCTTCTAAAATATATGCTTGTTATCTGTCAGGATCCACTTACAAAAAGAGAAATATTCTAAGTGTTTTAAACAGAAGGGATTTAACACAAGGAATTAGTAGGCTGAGTTAAAAAAATAAAGATAATGTGTTAATCTGGAGATTATGAAAATCAGAAGCAGCTACCATCCGTTAGGTGGCAAAACAAAAAAGAAACTGACAGAGCTACCAGAACTTGGGGGCACGGACACAGAGTGGCTTCCTCAGAGTGAGGCTGGGGAGAGGCCCTGCTAGTAGGCGGTCCTGACGCTGCCCAGAGGGGGTCAGGCAGCTGCCCACCGACACTGAGCACCTGCTGGGCTGCTTCGAATCTCTGCGCATGCCCTGTGGCTGTGCCAGGCAGCTGGATTCTGAGAGCGCACTGTGTAGCTGGTGTCCACGCACCAGGAGTGAACCAAACCTTCTTTCTTAAAGGGTCAGAGTTCTTCATTGAACATAATAAATTACAAAGAGATGCCTTTGCGAGTCCCCTCAGCTCTAGATCCAGCTTACCCTGGCAGCATTCAGTAGCCACCGACCAATAGGGGAAAACAGAATCAATCGCCCCAACCAACAGAGCAACCCCATTCTTGTCTGTTGGATCAAGGACATGAGGAACCTAAGTTGCCAGATGGTAACCTCAACTTCCAACTCAATAGAGCAATTTCTATTTTCCTGGTAGAATCGGTCTTCCTTTAAGAGCTGAATTCTCCAATAAATGGAGTGACCGTGGGACTAGGAAGCAAAAATTCTGTGTGTTAATAGGAGTAATGGTGAGCAATTGTTGTCCTTTTCATCTCTTTATTTTCAGAACCCCAAATTACAGCTTTAGGAGAAAAAAGTACCACCAACTATTGTCCTCTGGCTTAGAACTTAAACTGTGTCTTGTAGGGTAGTGATTGTACTACCAGAACATTCTTGGAACTAGAACTGTAACTGAATCTTTTTTTTTAAATATCAGAAAAAATAGACTTTATATTTTTGTTCTTCCAGCATTATTCTTTTTTGTTTTTCATAACAAAAGGAAGCTTTTATTTAATAAATATAAATTTCATAAGTACAACTTTTGGATTATAGCGGTTCTTACCCCCATTCCCACCCTCCCACCCCCAAACCATCCCACCTCCTACTCCCTCTCCCATCCCATTCTTCATTAAGATTCATTTTTAATTATTGTAACTAATCTTTTGAGGGCCGTTCTACCTTTTTCTCGAGTGAGTTCCCTCTGGGTATTTGTGGCAAGACCAGTGAGTTCCGGGAGGTCATTGCTGAGTTACTTTTTGTTTGCTGAGTTTGAGTTCTCAGATGTAATGTTGTGTGGGATACCAGGAAGGAAAATGAAGCAACCTGTAAGTTCATGGGTGGTGTCCTGGCATTAGTATCACATCAGAAAAGAGCAATCAGTATTCAAGGTACGTGTCAATTTCTGGAAAGACAATTACAGCTCCTCCATTGTGGAAGGGGTTCATTGCAGCTGGTGACTGGATTGTCCCTATTTCTCACCTAGTAGTAGCATAACAAGAGTTCAAATTTGGCCTCTGTTATTGTCTGCTTGAGTACTTAGTGGGGGTAAGTGTGGACAGTTCTGCTGTCTTGGTTTTGTACTTAGACCTATTGAGCAAGTACCTAGGTGTTTAAAGAAAGAAGCTGACAGGTATCCATTTAGCAGGCTGTCTTTTCTATCTGACTCTTGCAGGCTCTGTGTACAGCAAAGGCTGTTCTGAGCATGCATGTAACACATAAGAATCCTCATCCTCTGTGACAATTCAAGGGGTCCATCTGCAATGTGGACAATCTTCTAATCATTCTTTTTTAAGCTCCTGATTATCCAGCAAAACCATTAGCCATTACCCAAGAAACAATCTATATTTTAGGACATCTCTCAGTCCAGTCAAAGAGGGCGAAGAGGAATACTGCTTAAAGTTCTGCCCACTGAGAAAATGTCTCTTTCCCACTGTTTTTGTTTGCTTGTTTGTTTTATTTTAGCAGTCTCCTGATTGTGACTGCAGCGCTCTCTTCCTAGTCAGCAAGGATATTGAAAAAACCATCTGTGGACCAGATCCTTCCTCAGTCATTTGTTAACAGGAAGATCTCCATAAAAATCTAGCGTTGGATGAAGGAAAGATGGCAGTGTGGCAGAAGAATGTGTCATAGCACATGTGACTTCATTGTTCCCTCGGAATCTGCTTGAGGCTGATTGTGGACATACCATTTCCACTTGGAGATGAAGTGTTCCTGGGCATGCCCTGGTGTGTGGCCCCATGAATCAGACAACATCAGTCTGCTCAGGCCACAGGGCAGGTGTCCAGTCTCTATAATGTCCAATAGCAAATGTCTTAAAAGGAGAACAGCTATTTGGAAAAGACAATGCAACTATACTTCAAACCCTAGGGATGTTCATGGTTTTACTCTTGGGATTTTCCATAGCTGTGTATGGCATCCTTATTTACTATAGAAACGCCAAGTGCTGCTAGATTTGCTGAGTCACATGGCTCATGACTTGCCCAGGGGACCCTGAATCAGTCTGCAGTTTATGTCCTGGACCAACTGTAGAGCCTCTCTCACTTGGTTATCATTCAAGACTAGCTGCATCTATAGGTTATATACTAAACATCTCAAAGTAACACAGAATCACCACATTTTGTCTCTAAAGTACAGAGGTCCCTTCACACAATGACAATCTTTCTTGGCTATAGTTGGTGCAAGACAATCGTTTGTCTTTCCCTTTGGAGGGAGTATCCTGATGGGAACCAGAATATTGGACACCTAGAGACTTCACCCAGGTGGCTGGTTCCTGCATTTCTTCAGGTGTGACTCCTTCCCTGGACAAGCTTGTTTTGTAACCAGGCATCTCATGCATTTGCTGCCCACTATTCATCAGGTCTGAAAGTCCTACTGTCTCCGTGCAGTGGGGCCGGTTTGGTTTGGTGGGATCAATCTCCCTGCAGAGTAGTTGCTTTCAAAAGAGCTGACTTAGCTCTAAGAAGGTGATGGTGTCTCTGGCAGTCCTTTACAATAGAGAAAAAAGCTTAGATTAATAACTGCCTGCATATTGGGTCATCACATATAGGCTGGGCTTGGGCCTGAGAGACAGTGGGAAACTAATTGAAATAATGTTATTCCCAATTAATAGAATACGAGAATATGTGGTGTATGATTTTGTTGGGAGCACATGTGGAAAAGCCTTTTTAAAGTATGTCAAGGCTGGCGCCGTGGCTGACTAGGCTAATCCTCCACCTTGCGGCACCTGCACACCAGGTTCTAGTCCCGGTCGGGGCGCCGGATTCGGTCCTGGTTGCCCCTCTTCCAGGCCAGCTCTCTGCTGTGGCCCGGGAGTGCAGTGGAGGATGGCCCAAATACTTGGGCTCTGCACCCCATGGGAGACCAGGAGAAGCACCTGGCTTCTGCCATCGGATCGGTGCGGTGCGCTGGCCGCAGTGCGCTGGCCGCAGAGGCCATTGGAAGGTGAACCAACAGCAAAGGAAGACCTTTCTCTCTGTCTCTCTCTCTCTCTCACTGTCCACTCTGCCTGTCAAAAAAATAAATAAATAAAGTATGTCAAGATATCATTGCTGGATCTTCACTTAAGTACATTATAGACTTGTAGTAGAGAGGATAAAGCTGCCACCTGAGACACCAGCATCCCATCTGGGTGCTGGTTGGCTTCCTGGCTGCTCAACTTCTGATCTAGTCCCCTGCTAATGGCCTGGAAAAGCAGTGGAAAGTGGCCCGAGTATTTGGACTCCTGTCACCCATGTGGGAGACCCAGCTAGAGCTCCTGGTTGCTCCTGGATTTGGACTGGCCCAGCACCAGCCATGGTGACCAGCTGGGGAGTAAGCCAGTGGGTAGAAGATGCTTCTATCTTTTTCTCTCTCCCTCTCTCTTTGCCACTCTGACTTTCAAAAGAAAAAGCACATTATGTAACATTTGTGCCCTTTTTTGCTCACTATAAAACACCATGACAGCTTTTAAAGATTATGTGGAAAAGTATATGAACTCTATAAATGGTACAGGGGTATTACTGCTCACTTCTTTCCTTAAAGTGAACTTACAAAATAGTTGGCTTAAAGTTTATTTCCAATTTGTAGATGAGGAAAGTGAGGATTTCTCTATTTAGGAAACTTGTCTAGGTTCTCACAGCTGAGCAAGAAGAGTTTCAAACCAAAATCAGCTCTTCTGATTGATATATTAATGATATATTAGGGTGTGTGCATATATTTGCATAACTGAGATACTAATTTATTTTTTCTAGTTTTATTTTTCTCTCTCCCATTCCCTGCACACAAATCCTATCCCAAGGTACATGCTTTGGAAAGGAGATAAAAGAAGAGAAAGGAGAGAAGATAGAATGGTGGTCTTCAGTTTGTTCTTCATGCAGGAGAGACCCAAGGCCAGCTCCTTGCAGGCGTCCTGGGAAAGAACTTGGAGGGTAGTAACTTGGTGTTGTACCTAGAGAGGCTGGAAAACAGACTCTGGGGCTTTCAGCCCTGGCAAAGAACTGTGCAGCACGCTTGGCAGGAACCACAGAGCTGTCTGACCTTAAGGGATCCTGAGAGCTTGGACAATGAGCACATGTGTGATGACTGGTGTGAACTGAAGACAGAGGACTCAGTCCAAGTAACGTGCTCTGGGTAAGTTCCCAGGGGCTTTTGCACAACACTGGTAGGCCTGATAAGATGAGGACTTATGCTGAAATGTGCTTTGATTCTAGAACAAAAATAAGTGTTGTGACATTTTTCATAAACACTTGTTTGTGGAGTAACAGTCAGATTTCCTACTCATATATTTGTTTTTTGGGCACAGAAGGGAAAAGCAGGGCAGAGGTGACAGGAGTGTGATTGTAGTGTTAGAAAGAGTGGGCTTCATGTTACCAATGGCTTAAAGGGAAGAGTAGCCTTTTGTGCACCTGAATAGCATTATCAACTCAAAATGTTTTCAGTTTATTATTGGTATGTGCCACTTAGCTGTTTGGGAGAGAGTGTTAATGAGGCCAAGGTCAGGGTTCTCATTTCCATACCATCAGATGTGCTCAATGAGAGACCTTCTGCTCCAGTTGCTGCAGATTAAACCCCTAACCCACACTAACTGGCTCACGGCTGTGTGGGCCAGGTGCTGGGAGGCCAGGTGGGAGCCTGTGAAGGAGTCGGCCCAAAGCTTCACCATCTCCAAGGGCAGAGGCTCAAAACTGACATCCCTGCAATCAGAGTGAGTGCTTAGGAGAGGGCGTATGGCTGCGTATGGAGCAGTCCACAAACACATCCCATCAAACTGCTCTCATGTCCAGAGTTCACTATGACAACGAGCTCTATGGTATGGTGGGTTTAGCGCATTATCTGTATACTAAACATTTACCCCTAATTTTTTTATTATGGTATTTTTTTTTATTATGGTATACTTTATATAAAAAGCCCTAGTCTTATGGGTTTATTTTGTGGAATTTTGATGATTGTATACATTCATGTAACCACTACTCAATACAAGGTATGGGGGCCGGCGCTGGCTTGCAGTGGGTTAAGCCACTGTTTGTGTTACCAGCATCCCACATCAGAAGAGCAGTTTGACTCGTGGCTTCTCTGCTTCTGACCCAGATCCCTGTTTAATGCACCAGGGAAGGCAGCATCCATCCATGAGAAAGTTCCCCTTTGCTCTTCTTTCTTTCTTTCTTTCTTTCTTTTTTAGATTTATTTATTTAAAAGTCAGAGTTACAGAGAAGGAGAGGAAGAGTCAGAGAGAGAAAGAAATCTTCCATCCACTGTCTCATTCCCCAAATGACTGCAACAGCCAGGTCTGGGCCAGACTGAAGCCAGGAGCCAGGAGCTTCATCTGGGCCTCCCACATGGGTGCAGGGGCCCAAGCACTTGGGCGATCTTTCACTGTTTTCTTGGGTGCATTAGCAGGGAGTTGGATTGGAAGTGGAGCAGCGGGTCTGGAACTGGTGTCCATGTGTGATGGCAGCAGCATAGGCCGCAGCTTTTTTTTTTTTTTTTTTTTTTTGAGATTTGTTTATTTGAAAGGCAGAGTTATAGAGACACAGAAAAAGAGAGAGTTCTTCCATCTGCTTGTTCACTCCCAGATGGCTACGACGCTGGAGCTGAGCTGAACTGAAGCCAGGAGTCTGGAGAGTCTTCTGGCTCTCCCACATGGGTGCAGGGGCTCAAGGACTTGGGCCATCCTCCACTGCTTTCCCAGGCCATAGAAGAGAGCTGGATCAGAAGTGGAGCAGCTGGGACTCGAACAAGCACCCATATGGGATGCCAGCACTGCAGGCGGCGGCTTTACTTGCTATGCCAAGCACCAGACAGGCCACAGCTTTAACTGCCATGTCATGGGCCGGCAAAAACAATTCTCTATAGTAACTACTGTAAACTTTCCTGGTTTCTTCAGTTTGATTTTCCTTAATTCTTACCAAGATTCAGGAATTTGAAAAGTTTTCTCAAATGACTGATATGGTATTGAAGATAAAACAGATCCACCAGTTCCCTGTACCTCTTCATGCATCAAGTTTAACTTCCTGAGCCAGGCCCAGTTAAACCCATGTGTATGATTTTGAACTGTACTTCGCAAAGCCCCTCCTGTTTGCCAATATGAGTCCATTCCATAATTATTTACTTGTTTATTTAACACATACTCACCAGACTTCTGTCACACGCTCTTAGGCTTGTGCTAGGCTCTGTATATGCAATAGCATGAGTTATATTTATATCAGATCTCCAGACGATGCTTGCTGTGCCTAGCACGATGGCTAGCACAGAGAGGAAACTACTTTGTGAATGAAGGCGGGAGCTCCCAGGTCGGTGTGGAGAGTGACTGAATACAAATAAACTGAAGTATGGCCCGGAGGGTACGGCGGAGGAACTCTGGTCTTGTTTTTGCTGTCAGTATACTTGGTCATATTGCTGTAATGATAACTTTCTCTTTTGTGATTTATCTAATTATTATTTACTTGCTCATTTCAGGGACAGAACAGAGATTTTTTTTTTCCTATTAATGTTTACTTCTCTGGTACTTAGAAGGGAGGGACTAACTGTGTAGATTTGCTAAAGAAAGTTAACAGGAGAAGGGACACTTGAGATGGGCCTTGGAGAAGACATCCCAGTGTGGATGGTGGTGCAGAACGATATTCCAAATAAGAAGAAACGGTTTGATCAGCGGAGATTTGTGGGGCATTTGCTGGTTCTCTCTCTTGAAAAGTCTTCCCTTTGGTGTTCTTGAATCACCATCATGATTTTTAATCCCTGTTAGCAATTTAGTTTTTAATTAATTTTTTAAAAGATCTTTATTCTATACAAGTCTACAGAAGAAAATGATCCTGGGCCAATTTTATTTCTTAGAAAAGATTATGTTCATGTCATTTCTTGAAATAATTATTTCATTGAATGCCTTATACACAAAAGAAGGACGTGACAATAATAAAATCATTGCCTAACATTTCAACAAAGCCTTTTATCCTAAATAGAATGAATAATGGGAATTGTTATTATTATGACTTTTAGCCATTCCAAGTAGGAGAATAATCTATTTTTCAAATAATTTCAAAAATTAAATGGTTTGCTCTTCATGATTGATAATCAAATCCAGCCAATTCTACTTATTGTTGAGGAATGTGCATCCCATTGGTTTAAAGAGAATATTAAGAACAAAGAAATTAGAATCTTTTTATTTCACATTTGTCATACAAGTGGTAATTTTATAAAAGGAGTCAGGAATAGAGTATTTTAGCTGTACATTTTCCCCTTTATGCTTACAGGCATTGGGCAAATTGCACAGGAGGCTTCTCTGATTGAATGTTGGAGGTCATCTTTTGGTAAGCATGGCACACAGTGATTTCAGGCATTATGAATTCTAAGATATAAATTACAGGAGCTTTGAAGATCAGAATGATTCTCCCAGGCAAGGCAGTGCACAAAGGAGCATAGTGGAAATGTCATCATTTATGTTTTATTTTGGAGACGATCATCCCCTGAATTCCTTCCTTCCTTTGCTTTAGCAGATTTTGACACAAAAGAAATCTCATATTCTTTGTAGATACAATGTGCAAGTCTAATATTTCAGCATTCAGAATAAAACTTTCTTTCTATGCCTTTAATAAGATCTTAAAGCATTTAAAAAGTATTAATTATGCTTTACAAAGCAACTCTAAGATGATTTGATCAATTCAAAAACATAGTGGTAAAGTCTGCACTCAACTTTCAATTACTATATGTCCCAGTGGAGAAAAAGCACAGATAGTACAAACCACAGACAATACCCAAAGCATTTCTACTCAATGAACAATGGCACAGATACTTTAAAAAATGCAGCTACTCCAAAATAATTTATACTCGATCTTAGAATGCATTATTTGATTTTAATGAAACACATGAATAACTTACTATATTAATTATGCTTTCCTTAAATGCAAACTACATTTCATTTCATTTCATTTCCTTGTATATATATGGATCACTGAAATAAAAATATACACATAAAAATCATGTGGGCTGTGTGTCAGAGAAGTTCTGTAGACATGTGTAGTTTTGCCTGTGTACAATCTGTTAAGTAAAATCACCTGCATGAGGTTACATTTCTTAGGACTTCACAGATGGGAGAGCTGTCCTAGATAAACTACATCCGTCCAGCTTATTTGATGGGTAGCAATGAGGCCCACTATTGTGACAAATGACCTGCTAGGGCTGGCTAATGACAGTATTATTTACAATAGAACTGTCACACACGCACATACACACACAGACACACACACAGAAAGAGAGAGAGAGAGAAAGAGAGGGAGAGAGAGAGAGAGAATGTAAATTTCCCACAACTGAAGAATGTTTGGATAAATTATGGCCCATCAACCTCACGCCAGCTAACTGCCATAAAAAGCCGTGGGTAGGTGGCAACAGCCTTCCCTGTTTTTCACATCCATGCAAAATGTGCCCCCTGCATTCTGCCTTTGACACTGAATGTATCCCATCATAATTATAAACTTGATTGTATTTCCTTTGGGAGATTTTCAGCTCTTTGAAGGCTTGGACTATAGCATTCTTACTTATTTCATTTCCAGATCTTAGTGAAGGGCTTGGCCATGAGTATCATTCATAAAATATTAATGTCAGTGGAATAAGATGTTCTTAATACAAAAAAATTTTTTGAGAAAAAAAGTCCCAATTACAACATAGCCATGTATTCGCAGGTCTCTCCCTTTCTACACCCACCCCTTCCATATTTAGCCCTGCCCTTTCCTACTGGGTCTCCTTGCTCGTTATCCAAGAAAACAGTGGATGACTTAAAGCAGCAAGATGCTGGGCTGTCACAGATAATACACAAAGTGTACATGGCATTCAGAAGTAGTTTTGACAGAGAAGTGACATTCTGAGACAGCCTAAAAACCAAACAGCTAAACCTTCAGCTTTAAAAAAAAAAAAAAGGAAATAATGAATGCGCTTAACAGACACACTATGCACCTATACAAATGAAATCTCCTCCATGAACTCCAGTGACAAGGTTAATGGACAAGCCAGGGCCCAAGCCCCATCACAAAAGGGAGTGCAGAAAACAAATAGTGGGACGGTTTCACCCCTGGGCTACCTCTGGGTGCTCCTCCTGTCCTGGACAGATCTGTCCCAGGTCCACCAATCTAGGGCTAGTTTTGTTTTAAGTGTTTTTCTTTGAAAAGAACTTTCCTTTGTATTAGGGCTGGTTGCTAAGAGTCCAAGTAAGGGTCAGGATTTCATTATTGAGTTTGGTTGAGGTCATTTGCAGTTCAAGGGCACTTGGTGAGCTCTAAGACAGGTCAGCATCAGGAGGAGGAAACTCGGTGAATGTTCTAGGAGGAAGCCTGGTTACCGTAAGAATTCCCCAGGGTTAGGAAGAAGCAGGAATGGAGACACAGAGCGTGGGCAACACGCAGAGGCAGGTGTTTGGCATCTAGAGTATGTGTTCAGTGATCAAGTCCTGCACACCTGACTGGTGCAGCCTGTCTTGTCCTTCCAGCACTCGACATGGTTGTAATTGTAGACCCATTCGTGTGATTTTTTCTTTTTGTATGTTTAGTTTCATGCCATCCATGGGCATAACACAGTGTCTGGCCCATAATAACATTGATACATACACTTTGAGTGGATAAAAGAATTAATTCAAATTTATCACGTGTGTTTCCCGAGGGAGGGAGTTAACAGATTACCTAAGGCTTCACCTTGGAGAAGAAGGCAGAAGCTCTATCATCCAATGAAGATAGGCTGGGATAGGACAGGAAAAAAGTGAGGCCCCAAATGCTGGAACCCAGAATCCAGGGCCAACGTTAAGTGTCTTTCCGGCTAAGGTAGTATTAGATTCTAGAGCTTCAGGTTAGGACTGAGCATAGGTGTCCACAGGTACCTGCAGAGACCAGGGAGGTCTCAGGTGTGTGTCACAGCACTGAAACAGAGGTTCTGCACTGGTAGGTCTGAGGCAATGCAGGGCTGATCCAATGCGTTTCTAACACATTTGGTTCCATTCATTCCTTTCAGCTCAGAAGGCTGTTTGAGATTTCTCTGGGAGTTAGAATGTACACAAGATATTTTTCTCCCCTTCTCTTCCTGATGTCTTCAGTCCAGCCTGGATTATGATATCTGAAGTCAAGGAAACAATGATTATCTGAAAAAACTACCACCTCCACCCATCCCTATTTTTCCAAACTACTCACTGTTCTTTTGACCTACACACAACCACTCCCCCCCACCCGACACACACACTGTGTGCAGGCCTAGAAGTGTATTTTGAAAACAATACTCAAATTTCTCTCCATTCCTTAGCTAAGCTGTCTATAAAGAGCAGTTTCCATCCCCAGTGTAGGGAGTTGTAGAGACCCAATAGGATTCTTCTGCAATTCTGCCTGCCGAAGATTGAGTCCTCTAACTCCTCCAGTCAGTGACGGAGGGGCTCTCGCACTGTACCCTGGACCCTGACCCTCGGCGGATGCTCAGCTGTGGTGTTCACCATCCCTCATTCAGGGGAAGGCCAGTCCCAATCAAGTTCCGTCTCCAATAAACCCCACGGCTCAGGGCTCACCCTTGTGAGATAAAACTGTGGCAGGGCTAATAATAGAAACCACAAATCCTGCCTGCCAATCCTGCATTCTAACCTCTAATCCACTTGTAGCAAGGACAAATGTTTTCAGGAAAATAAAATGCCACTGCACAGAACACAGCGACACAACTGCTCTTGCTTTCAGAACTTCCACTCAAAAAACCTGGAAACAAGATGAATTCCACCTTCCACATTCTGGTCACCATATACCTAGTTTCAGTTCTCCTCTAATTTCTAATATGCTTGAATTACAAAAGCAATGGAAAAAAAAAAACATGGCAAGAGAATAGAGTGTGGGCTTGGGGGGAGGACACATAGTTCATCCTGGCCACAACTTTCTTGATGATGGGCATTTGTCTTCTGTGTTTCAGTATGATGCAAAGGGACCGAGAAACGTTTGCTATGAGATGACTGAAGCCCTCCGGCTGGGCAAAGTGGAATGTTGGCTAAGTGGGTGGATTCTGCAATCAAGGAGGGCAGAGGCAGCCTGCGCAGCGGAACGCACCCTCGGGAGGCCCGGGTGGGCGCTCCAGCTTGTCGCACACCCCTGGTTCAGAAAAGGCCAACTATTTCCCCTCCTGGAGCTTTAAGAGTTGTCACCCCTCAAAGGGCATGGAAAGTAACAACCCAACCCTGCTGGCACAGAGGTATTTGAGGCTCAGTGAGAGAGAATGCCTGGGAAATGTTGTATAAACTGCAAGTGTATCTATAACTGAGGAATTATTATTACTGGACACAAATCCACTTATTGTTCTGGATTGGATGGACACATAATTCAAATTCCCCACAAAATAGCTCAGCCCTTCATTTCCAGCTGTGTGGAATGCAGCTTCTAAACATTTTCACTGAAACCCTGCCTCTTAACCTTTACTCTTGAGGATCTGCTCGGAGCTCAGTTAACTGTTGCTTCTCCAGGCAGCTGTGAGGCAGGAATTCCGGGGTTGATTTGTGTGTTAACCAGCCCAGCCCTCCAGCTTCTTGGTCATGGATGGGCTTTCACAAAGACACTAAGCAGAATGGAATCTTGCAGGAACCTTGGTGAGGGATGCGTTCTGCGAGGAATCTGATTGAACAAATGAGCTCTGTGAACAGGACGCAGGAAACTGTGGCTAGCGACTTCTCCAGTGAGGCTTTGACTTTCTCAGTTTTGAAATGCCGTATGTGCTTTGCTGTGTGTAGCATGGGAGGGAATTAACAATGTATGTGGAGAGTTCTGAGCTGGTAATGTGATCCAATTTAAAATATTATTCTTGTTGGGTTTCATTTTGGAATTTTCATGGCACTAATAAAACTAATGAGAAATAACCTCATGCTGTTGGAAAGGGTGAGTGTATTTCCAGCCCTAGTTTTTGGGTGGTTCAGTCTTCCGTAATTAAATGCATGACAATAGATTTATTATTGAAGAAATAAAGAAAGAGGTCAGGCAAAAGCAGCAATTTATCATTGGAAGACACTCAATCATCTACTCTTTTATGCAAGAAATCTTATGGCCCTGCTTAAACAATAATAAAACACAGTTACAAGAGAGCAGATGTTTGAGGCCTAGCCACTAGCTAGGCAGTAACATGTAAATGTGAGAGTTTGTGGTTACAGATTCATACTTTGCTGTGCAAGGTGCTAGTCAGTTTTTCCTTGGTGCCTATCGGCTACCAAATAACACGCATTTGCCTTTACTCTGGTCTGCAGTGAAAAGAAACTGAGAAGAGAAAGAAGAAGATATCAAATAAAGTGGAACATTGTGGTTGGGAAATTCCCATGCCTTTACCCTTAAAAAAAAAAAAGAAATAAAGAAAAAAGAAACCCTCATGCAAGTAAGGCCCAAGAGAATTTTCAGTGCACACAGTATGAGTCAAAGGCAATGCAATTAACATTTACTCATCAAAGTCGATGCTTGGTCTTGGCTGCCTGGGTGATACTCACGGGTGGCAGCCTGTGCTCTGTCAGGGCATTTTTATCTAAGCACAGGTGTCTGGGCTCTTCTTCCTGAGGCGCCCACTTTCTAGCGTGTTTTGCTTTTGTCTTTATCTCCAAAGTATTCGGAGCAGGAGTTTGTTAAAAAAAAATCAGACTTGCCAACAGATGAAGAGAAATTAGCAAACTCCTCTAGGACTCAAAGCAAGATTTAAACGTTTTCTAGTCTTCTTTTTCAAGCAGATTTAATTTGGAAGCATGACCCAAGGAAAGTTACGACATCATGCTCTGGCCAGTTTGCTTCAGATAATGGCCTGTGTGACCAAAGGAAGTCATGGGGGAGGGGAAATTCAGAGAGCAGCGGGAGGAACTTCTCTGTCATCTCAGGGTTTCACAATACACACAGGAAACATTTTTAGCTGACCCTCCATTAGCCTGGAAGATTAGCTAATCCCTTGTTTCACCATAAGATGCGTTTTTAGCTCTTGGTCCTGAACTGCAAGCAAAGACTCAGCGTGGCAGGCTCAAAGTCCTCCTGCAGTATAGCTGAGAGATGCTTTGTGTTGTTCCCATTGACCTGAGCCATCAGGAAACTGGGGTGGTTCCATAAAAATTCTGCAAACAGTGTTTTTAGGGTAGTGTCAGATTCCTGAAGCCAAGAGATGGATTAACTGTCCAGGTGCCCCAGCCAAATTCCAATTCAATTAATATACCTTGTGTAAATGCAGGGTCTTCGGAAAGTTCAAGGAAAAATGCAGACTATGGAAAAAAAAACTATGCATGAATTCTAAAACTTTTTGAACAGAAATAAATGCATCTTTTAATTTCATTTTTTCCACGAGCTCTTTGAAGCTCCTTAGTATAAGCTTTTACCTCCATACTCATACATTGAAACTGACCTTCTGTTATTCAAAGTGGAAACAGAAGCAACTCCATTCCATCATGGTGGCACCTGAATACATTTGTCACTAGCCTGGCTTACCCATTTGTAGATTGCCCTCTAGATTTCCATCTTGTATAGTCATTTATTTCTAAAAGGCCTGGATGAAGTGTTGAAATTTAATTATTGTTGTTTATATGAAAAATTGATCACAGATCTATTCTGCTGAAAGAGAATGGGATTATCCATCCAGTAATCCAATGCCCTTATTTTGCATATAAAGACATGAGGGGCCCAGAGATGTTAAGGGTCTTGCTCAAGATCACTCAGCTCTTTAGCCCTGGTAGATTTGTAATCTGAACACAGGGTGGATTCCTAAACTAGTTCCACGGGTCCCATGTGTTCACGGCTCCTCAGTAAGCAAAGGCCCTAGCTAATGGAGCAGTTTTGTCACACGCACTACTCCCAGCCCTCTTCACCTCTAGACATTGTGCCAATACCAAGAATGCCACTGGCCTGAGATCAGCTTGGAGGATCAGCTGCTCCCAGGGCTTCCTGTGCACTGAAGGAACATGACAGCTGGGGAGTATCTGTCACATGTGTCTTTCTGAATAGAACCCATTACTGAGATGGAATCTAGCACAGCTCCCAGATTGCAAATATGATTGAATTCCTGCACGGTGCTCCACAGTACATGAGATTATTTATTTTCATTCATTATATACCACAGTTGGCTTGGAAATTTTCTAGCTACCAAAAACAAATATAAAATAAACAGAACAATTAGGGTCAAGGGAAAACTTTTTTGTTTTTGATAGAAAAATAATGAAGATGGGTAGAAGTTATACACAGAAGGAAATACGAGGAAGTCCTGTTCTGTGTCTGCAGAATGATGCCAACTCTGGCTCTGAGTTTCTTAGCGGCCTAAGCAAGTGGGAAGTACAATCTATTTTAAGATTCCAAAAGTTCATGAGATTCAGAGAGAAATGAATTCAAGAGAAGCATAACCTTTTCTCATATTAAGATATAAGAGGAATTTCTTCCAGAGAACACCTTTGAGCTGGTGTAGCAGTGAATTTCATGCTGCCATGTCTCGTATTCCTCCGTGCTAGTCAGAAGCACAGTAACTAATGCAAATCGGAAGTGTCATTTCCAGGAGATGGGGGGAGACAAGGGGTCCAAATACATACCGCAAGGTTTAGAAAGGAAATCTGTAAGTACTGTTCCTTATATCCTGAATATTGTAGATATTAACCTCACACTTGTAAAAAATAATTATTAGGCATCTGAGAAATAAGAATCAATGAAGGAATTGGTTCCTGCAGCAAGGGCCCTCCGTGTCGTCCATGTTCTCTGCTTCTTTTCGGGCTACAGCCAGACTGCATTTCCCAGCTACCTCTGCAGTTAGGCGTGACCATGTGACCAAAGTCAGGCTGGCTTGGCCTGTGCAGCCCCTGGGTGACCTTCTCAGTCTCGTCCTGTCCACCGTCTGCACTTGGAGGGCTCCATGAGTGTAGGAGCAGGGCAGAGCTACAAGATGGAGCTTGGGTTCTTGGAGGACCCTGAGCAGTCTACTGCTGGCCTGCAATGGGTGGGACGGGGTGAGAAATGAACCTTGTTGTATTCATTGAGGTTTGGGGGTTTGCTTCATCTAACATTGTATTAAATAGTTATGTAACAGATGGAATTATATCATTAACAAGATGACTTTTCAAACTGTTAGTCACATTGAAGCAAATGTCCTCAATGGTTACACAATCCAATCACTTCTTTTTACCTGAAAGAAACCAAAATTCCTATTTTTTTCAAGGGCAAGTCCTTTGACTTTCACTGGTGTCTAGCAGGATTAGTAGGGTTAGTATTGGGATCCGACCGCCTGGGCTCTAACTTCAACTCTGCTGTCCAAATGCTCTGGGCAAGTTACCTTGACTCCCTAAGCCTTAGCTCCTCCATCTCTAATAGTAACACGATCCCCATTTTAGTTTGTCTACAGAGAAGGTATTCTACATAGAGTGTCCAGTTTAAGATTTGCCATGTGGCAAGAATATGATAAATGTGAGCTAGAAATGCCAGCAATCCTTTGCAAATATATCCTTGCATTTCTGGTTTCCCATGAGGAAGCCCTAAGGCAGGAAGACAGGCTAAGGCTGTGCAAAGGCGGCTGCACCTGTAGCAGGAAAGGAGTTCAGAGTGATGAGGCTGCCTCCTTTCCACCCCACTCCACTCCTTTGCTGCTTCTCCTGTCTTAATTCAAGCAGCCATCCATTTGATCCTCACACTTTGAACCTGGCTACCAAGATCTGTGAGCTGTTCACATCACCTAAACATTCTGAATAAATTTCACCTGATCCATGTGGGAAAAGAGGGTGAATTACAGTAACAATAATTCCTGGTAATTTTGAGTTTTTGAAGATTTTTTCACTTAAAAAAACCTGTGATGTTTCTAATGGAGCATTTTTTGATATTGAAAAAATCTTACATTTCCTGATAAGGCATGTTTCTGGAAGATCATTTCACAAAAATGGTTGTGTTCATATTAAAACAGGAAATAACTCGATTACTGAGTGAAAGACTATGCACCGTGTAACTCTTTCTTGAAGAATTTAGTGACTGTTCCCCTTGCACCTGACTGGAGATATAAACACAGCTAGAATCCTGGCTAATGAGAACATCACAATGTGTACAGACCTGGCATTCCTCAACAGCTTTGTGGAGTTATTTTTGCCAGAAAGGATTTTATCATAAGTGCATTTCTTCTCCCAGTAGCACATGATGCACTGCTGAACTGTCTATCATACAAACTTTCTAATCGCATTTACAGTCACAGAGATTGCAAATAGATAATTAATCAGCATTTAAGAACCTTAAGTAATCCCAATACCGATAGACTGGCAAGGACTCTGGCCTGGGAGAATCCCAGTTCTCGTCAGCTATGAATGAATTCCTTGATGCCCCACAGCTGCGGGGCTCAGTTTACATACATGTGAATGGAGTGCTTTGCTAAGTATCGCTCCAGTCGTCACACAGCTGAGCATGCACTGTCATGGTTCTGAGTATTTCAGCCTAATTCGCAGCAATGTCCTTGTCCTGATACAAGACCAAGGTCACACACAGGATGGCTGTGTTTTTTTTTTTCTGAACCTAGGAAATTTGTACTGGGAGACCTGCCAGTTTTGTTGGCCTTGGTCTTCAATTCCATCCAGTGCCCTCGTTGTGACAAGTTGTACAGGATTTGACTTGGGCTGCTTTCTTCTACTCCATTGCTTTGTTTCTTTATTTATATCTTTTTACATGTGAGTTCCATAGCAGTAAAGGAAACTTTTCCTTGGAGAATGTCTGTTAGGCAATAGAGAACTGACCAAGTGACTAAATATAGCTTTGAGACCTGACCTTGCTTGGGCTCCTCACCACTCCTTTCCATCTGGTTAGCATTTAGCTACTTAGTTCATGAGACAGGCGGGCGTTTGACTCAAGTCAGCATTATCCTGGTCATAGGACTTCCCTCATTCAAGCAGCAGTCTGTGAGTCCAGCTGGAGATAAAGGGACTTTCAGGAATGGATTTAGGGAACTGTATGGACCTTCAGATTTGCCAGCTTCTGACAAAGGAATGCACATTTAACAAGAGTGCAATGAGGGGCCAGCGCTGTGACGGACTGGGTAAAGCTGCTGCCTGCAGTGCCAGCATCCCGTATGGGCACTGGTTCGAGTCCTGGCTGCTCCACTTCCAATCCAGCTCTCTGCTATGGCCTGGAAAATCCCCTGCACCCATGTAGGAGACCTGGAGGAGGCACCAGGCTCCTGGCTTCGGAGAGATGCAGCTCCGGCCCTTGCGGCCATTTGGGGAGTGAGCCAGTGGATGGAAGACCTCTCTCTGCCTCTCTCTAACTCTGCCTTTCAAATAAATAAATAAATCTTTTTTTTTTTTTCTAAAGAGTGTGGTGATTTAGAAAGTTCCATTTCCTTGACTTAACCTAAGTGAGGTTTTACCAAGGAAAGCAGAGGGAGGAGTTGCTTCCTGTGCATGGGCTGGCTGCTGAGTGTCGGGTAGGACTGGTCTGAGACGATACTTCTCAACAGGAGGCAGCCCGCCCTGCACACCAGACCCGCCCCGACCACACAGTGTGTGACACTGCTGGACTTGAATCCAAAACCCCAGCTGTAACTGTGCTTCCACCACTTGGCTTTCTGTAATATTACTCAGTGTGATACCCCACTGGTACTTTTATTTTATTTACGGAGCAGGACGTGAACGGACAGCCAAATGCTAAACACGCCGCACTCCTGCATTCCGGTGGGTGTGTGCTGGGGCTGCTTGGTGTTCTGGGGAAAAAAACAAAAGCAGCAGGAGGGGTTTGGTTCTTCCAATGTTCTTGTGCTCTAGGTTTAGATGCCGCTGCTCTTGTTGTTCTCATTTCCTTTTTGCCATCAATGGTGGCGGTTATCGGATAGGCCTGGCCAGCTCCTAAGGCCTGCTGCTTTGCCCAGTGACTGTATCTTTCCTGTTAGCATGCTGATCATACTTGGAAATTATGAGTCAGTGAAATGTAGCCACCAGCAGTGGGGGTGGGTAGATTGCTAGGGAAAGTGCAGCCAAGACTTCCTGTACCAACTCAGGGTCATTATCTCTGGGGGAAGGTAGGAACTCAGCATGCAAGGGGAACGCCTACATTCACCTGGCATTTGCTGTGTACCAAATTGATTCAGGGAAGGCACACGGGCATAAGCGACAAAGGAAGCAATTAAACCTTTCATAGACACCAGGGTGGAGCTTTGAGAGTCATGTTATAATATCCCTGTTATTGACACCTTAAACTTGCTATTAGTTGGTGAGGTTCATTAACTATTCACATTTGTCTGCCCTCATTCAACTCCTAGCAACTGCAGTTACAGTCCTATTTAAAATAATAGAGTGAGATTGGTTACATTACTGATTTAACAGGAAATTAGAGGACTTACATTCACAGAGCTTAGGTAATTGACACCAACAGCACTTTTCTTGTAATTTATGCACTATGATTGATTTCATTCCCCAGCTAGTCTTAAAAGAATCTCTGAAGCATATTCAGCCATCAGATTACTGTGCAAAGGAATTAAATGAATATCACCCTGCTGTCTATTCCAGAACTGGCAAAAAGTTTCTAAGTGGTTTGGAGCTCAGGAGTCAGTCCAAAATTACAATGCTAATATAAATGAGTTCAGTCTTAGAGCATTGCTTTCATAAATGACAACTGTGAAGTCACATGAAAGACGCTTGCTACTGCTAACAAGGACAGAATTATAAGTGGGTCACTTCTTTCCAATTTTAAAGATTTTTAAAACTAAAGTGTATGTAGATATGTATTCCCTGGAATAGACAAAAAAATATTCACTTACCTAGAATGGCACCGTTATCAATGACACATTTCCAGAGGTAGGATCCAGTAGTAGATATATTGTATATGAGTACATGATATTAAACATAATAAAATATTCACTACCATGCTTTATGTTCCCCCACCTTCCACAATATACTTTGAGAAAAGATAAAAAATATATTGAAAAATCCATGTGCTCTATCCTGGAAACCTCCGAGGCAGTAAGCGCACAGTGTTCAAGTGAATCCCAGTTATTATTTTGGGCTGTTTCCTTAGCAGAGTAGGCATGATATGGGATCTAGCTTCAAGGCCCTCCACAGTCTAGACTCTTTCATACATCACTCTGCTTTGTGCTCCTGGGCTGCTACTCTGGCTATTTCACCCCGGAATGTTCTTTTTCTGCTGCTTTACCCAGTAACAACCGCTTATTCTTCAAAATTCAGGTCTTGGGTCACCACCTGCGAAACCTATGATTCCATGGTCTTGCTCAAGTAATCCCCTTCAGTTCCTCCTAGCTTAGTCACACAATCTTATGAGTGTCATTTGCCTGTTGATCATTCCATCAGACTTTAAGTTCCTTAAGGGCAGAAATAATGAGTTAATTAACTGTGAATCACATCTATAACGGTTCTTGATACAGAATAGTGGTTGACAAATGTTTTCCAAATGATCTGTGAATATAGAATGCAACACTTAGAAAGGCTAAGTTTATGAGATGCCACTATCTTGTTTTTAAGATGTATTTATTTATTTGAAAGTCAGAGTTACACAGAGAGAGAAGGAGAGGCAGAGAGAGAGAGAGAGAGAGAGATCTTCCATCCACTGGTTCACTCCCCAATCGGCCACAACAGCCAGAGCTGCGCCGATCCCAGGAGACAGGAGCTTCTTCCGAGTCTCCCACGTGGGTTCAGAGGCCCAAGAACTTGGGCCATCTTCAACTGCTTTCCCAGGCCATAGCAGAGAGCTGGATCAGACGTGGAGCAGCCGGGACTAGAACCGGTGCCCATATGGGATGTGGGCACTGCAGGCAATGGCCTTACCCGCTATACCACAGCACTGGCCCCATATTTCTAAGTTAAACCTAAAATTCAATCCAATATGTTTTTGCCACACACACACACAAATGTGCACACACATGCACATACTCATACCTATATATGATACGCACAAATGCATGCATGAATGATTACAAATGGAAAAGCAATTTTATCAGTGACCATATTTCTATTTTTTTTTTTTTTTTGACAGGCGGAGTTAGACAGTGAGAGGGAGAGAGACAGAGAGAAAAGTCTTCCTTTTTCCATTGGTTCACCACCCAAGTGGCCACTACGGTTGGCGCGTTGCTGCCAGCATGCTGCACCAATCTGAAGCCAGGTGCTTCCTGCTGGTCTCCCATGCGGGTGCAGGGTCCATGGACCTGGGCCATCCTCCACTGCACTCCTGGGCCACAGCAGAGAGCTGGACTGGAAGAGGAGCAACTGGGACAGAATCTGGCACCACAACCGGGACTAGAACCCAGGGTGCTGGCGCCACAGGTGGAGGATTAGCCTACTGAGCCACGGCGCCAGCCCATATTTCTATTGTTAAACTTAAAAAAAAAATTTCCTCAGAAATGCTACCTCAAACATTGCAAGTAAAAAAAATAAGGTTTCCAAAAGTTCATGGAAAATGCATGTTGGTAAAAACTATGTATTACGTCAAATTTTTTTTTTTTGCACCAGAACCCATCTTTTAATTCCATTTTCCCATAAACTGTTTGAAGTGTCCATACATAGTCATAGTAGGAGTTCTTGGATTTCTAGAAGGGCAGGCACATCAGGGACACCTTGTCCTTTAGCTTTGTCATGGTGAAGACCAGGGAACAAGGTGGCCTTGCAGCCTAGGGATATCTGGAATATGGAATAGGTACTCTCAACCTTGAAAAATGTTTAACTTGTTCAATATCATCCACCCTTTCTCATTCTGAAACCCTAATTGCTTGTTGAGGCTGGAAAGCTCAAAACGGTATCTCTTGCAGCTAAGATTCCACCACTGAGATAAACTCTCACAAGACTTTAATTTGGAAGTGAGAGATGCAGGTCTACAGTAGAGATGGTCTGGGTCCAGAGCCAGCAGCTGAGCTGCGTCTTCCTGAACCTGTTAGGAGGCCTCCTGATCCAGCAGCTTCTGCATTGATGGAGACAGCCTTCACCATGGAACAAGGCAGGTGCTGAGGCTCCAGGGTCAGGACCTCAGCCTCGAGTAGTGTTTCTCAGACTATGGATACTTAAACACAGTTAGTGCAATGTACCAATCATTAAAAAATAGAATAAAATGAAAATGGAACAGCAAACATAGCTGAGAATGCTGCACGGAGCAAGGGTTAACATTGTTTACAAAAGTTGCCTTTCAGCTGTGTGTGTGTGCATAAATTCATGTGTGTATTCTGAGTCAATATGTAAAATGTATTTCTAGCTATGGGTTTCACTCATGAAAGTTCAAGAACATCTGGCCTACAGCCTTACCTCCAACATTTTCAATAATCTTCTTAATCCCTTCCTGTTTAAAGTATCCAGCGGAGTCTTTTTTTTTTTTTAATCTGCTGAACATCTGTTCTGTGGTCCGTCCGGCAGCACATAGGTATATAGATTTTCTCTTCTAAACTGCGGGTTGGGGAGGGAGGAATATGCCATTTTTTTTTCAACTGATGGCTTCCTCCCATGGTTTACTCAGTTACTCTCCAATACCTCGTAATGAGGACAAGATAAAAGTAGAAGATGGAAGTGTATCTTTTAGGGGTTCCTGACATTTTCTGGAATCCTCCAAGGGGAAATGATACTTAAACCACTTCAGCAAGGTCCCTATGAGCTGCTTCCTCCTCTCCTAGCTCTGTGCAGGGAGAGGTGGCCAGGCCTCCGCCTGAGGAGAGCAGTGTACAGCCATGTGCCTTCGGGACTCTGGCATCACTGGCACACATCTCAGAAAGGGGCAAGCTCAGAAATGACCAGGCTCCAGGCAGCCCCCGAGTAACTCACCAGGAAAACCAGAGAGGCAGAGGGTAGCTGTAGGATGACGTGGTTCTGCAGGATATGTTTAGTATTACAAAGAAGCAGATGACCCTGTCTTTACGTTTATGA
Organism: Oryctolagus cuniculus; assembly: GCF_964237555.1. Taxonomy (NCBI): domain Eukaryota; kingdom Metazoa; phylum Chordata; class Mammalia; order Lagomorpha; family Leporidae; genus Oryctolagus; species Oryctolagus cuniculus. The sequence continues at coordinate 102,578,256 of NC_091435.1, read as the reverse complement.
GCAAATGGAACCATCAAGACAATATAGGGGCAGGCATTGTGGCGCAGCAGGTTCAGCTGCCCCTTGACATTCCCACACCCCATACGAAGGTACCTGGTTCAGGCCTAGCTAATTTGCACTTCTGATCCAGCTACCTGCATGTAGGTGTGGGAGGCAGTGCATGATGCCCCAAGTACCTGGGTTCCTGCCACCCATGTGGCAGACCCGGAGGGAATTCCTGGCTCCTAGCCCTGGGTGTTATGGGCATTTGGGGAGTGAACCAGTAGATGGATGATACCGTTGTCTGTCTCTCTCTCCCTCCCTCTCTGTTGCTCTCTGCCTTTCAAATCAATAAATATGGCTCAACATAGAGGATAAGATACTAAGTGAAATAAGCCATAGAGAGAGAAATAACTGTATGGTCTCACTTTTATGTGGAATCTTTTTAAAAAAAATCATAGAGAATAACATAATGATTACCAGGGGCAACAGTGAGGGGTTGAAAAGTGGTGAGTTAGATGTAGGTCAGAGGGTACAGAGTTGAAGCTGAGTAAGTGTCGAGACCTAAGCTATAGCACAGGACTACAGTTAGAATACTGCGTCGTGTACCTGAAATTAGCTGGAGAGTAGATTTTTGGCACTCTCGCCACAAAAGGGGTAACTATGCAAAAAGAATGGATATGTTCACTTGTTGGACTAGATAACCATTTTATTATGGAAGTATACCAAACATCCTATTGTATATCATAAATATATACAATTTTAAAAAAGGACTTTTCTGGTTCTTACGGCTGTCCAATGTCAAAAAGTGTCGGAAACTTAACAGTCAGCTAGCTAAATCTACAGCCTCTGAGGGTTCCACCCCTAGCTGTCTCGCATGTCTTCCTCATAACGTCTCCATGGGCTGATCTGACAACACGTTGTCCCATTTCCATCGCTCATTGCTGTTCTTCTGGCCTGAGGTACCCTCCCCCAACTCTAACCATCTGTACCAAGCGATTCCTCCGCATAGCTCCTCTCTCAGCTCTCCGTCAGGTCTTTTCTGTTCCTTCCAGGTTCTCAGTCATTACTTCCTCTCGTCACACATGGATCTCATTTAGGACTTGCAGTGACCTCAGTGAAATGAACGCACGCTGGAACTTTGGTTCACACCACTTTGTAGCTCCCTCAACACTGACACAGGGCCCTACACATAGCAGATGCTCAATAAATACCTTTTGACTGGCTGAGGACATCTTTATGAATTCATGTACAACTCGGCGACTGGGAATACTGTGTGAGAGCTGTGGGGCCTTAGTTCTCCCTTCCCTATCACCTCCATGGAAATCTGAATTTCTTAAATGAAATTTAAGAGAGCCTCAGGCTCATGCTGCTTGTTTCTGCCAAGTGTTAATTATGTGTGGAATCCAAGGGGACTTCCATGTATGGATTACAAGGGGTATTATGAAGGGACATTAAGAAAGACAGCTGTGCAGCAAGATGACATTCTTTTTTTAAACTTTCAAAGACCTACACTTCCCTAATTTGCTTTTGGGAAAGATTTCTTTTCTCCCATACATTTTGTGCATTATCAGGATTTAAAAACACGGGTGGAAAATTCGTACTCATGTCCTCTGTACTACAACTGCTAAGATATTGTAGCTCTTGAAATTGTTTTCCGGATCTTCATCTGGCCAAAACTAACCAGCAAGTGTGTATGAGCATCTCATTTTAAAACAATTCTAAACATAGTGATTATATTTAAGATAACCTTAACATGTAGAGTGACCATAAAGCAAGTATAATCTATATGGTCCATCCTGTGTAGTCACTTGAGAGGCCACATTCTCCAGTTTCAGCATTTGTTCCAGCTTTGCAGTCATTGTGCTAATGAGATTGGGTTACCTTTGAAGCTTCTTTCCTAGCTATACAAAAAAAAAAAATCACTATTTCATAGTTCCATATAATTTTTTACTCTTAATCTAAATTGCATTAGCTTGATCATATATAAGGGACCTTAAACATTTTTTGGAAGGTAGAATTGAAAGACAAGATTATTTTGGTGTAAAATATTTGAAATCCATGCATATTTTTTTTACATAATACGCATTTTCCATGAACTTTTAAAAGTTTATTTATTCACTTGAAAGGCAGACTAAGAGATGGGGAGAGAGACAGGGGGAAAGAGAGAGAGAGTGTGTGTGTGTGTGTGAAAATTGTTTTCCACTTGTTCACAACAAGCCAAGATGGTCCAGACTGAAGCCAGGAGCTAGAAACTCCATCCAGAAACCAATGTGCTTGGGCAATCATCTACTGCCTATGCTGGATCAGAATGGGAGTAGCTAGGACTTGAACCAGCACTCTGATGTGGCATGAGAGCATATCATTAACCTACTGTGCCACAACATCTACCTGCTCCCATGAGTTGTTTGAAGATTCTTGTACCTTTTCTACCAAATTTAGCACCAGATGCCTTTGGGCTATTTACTAAAAATCAAATCAATGAACATTTATTAACTTTAAAGTCATATTGGAAAACCAAATGATATAGGCCCTGAAGGCAAATCCAAAGGAGGAGCTACAAGAGTTGTGAGTAATGGAGTAAGTGTATTGCTGCAGTGGGTAGCTTTTTTTATTTGGGACAATACTCATTTTGATGTAGAAGAGTTCACATATTTCTTTAAATTCAGTTTCCTCATTTTATATTCACATCTGATATTTGAAAACTCATTTTGAATTAAGGAAATGGTCTTTGTGAAAGAAGACTGGGTAATTTTTTTAAATTTGGGGAGAAATTACATCCTGCTAAACTGAGTGACAGATGAGAAGCAGGAAAAACATCATTAAGAAATGCCAGATGGCAGGAAGTGTTAGAACCACATAGACCTAGATCAAACCACAGTACCCGTTCAGTACTTTGGGTTAACAATGTAACCTTTCTCAGGTTCCATTTCCTTGTCTAGGCAATGGTGATCTATCAAATGGGCACTTATGTAAATTATCTAACACAGAGTCTGGCAAAAAGCAGGATATTAGGCATTTGAAAAATGTTAGTTTCCTTGGAGAATAAAACATTTAACAGAAAGATGACCCTGTCAGATTTAAGAGTCCTAAATTTCTAGTACCAGCTCATCAGCTAGGTGATCTTAAGTCATTTAATTCTGGGGCTCAGTTTTATAATTATACTTGTAACACTAAGACATTATATCCTGTGAAATTAATTTTATGTCCCAACCTGGACCAGTCATCCTGATATTTGGCTAAACACCATTCTGTATGTTTCTGTGAGGGTGTTTTTAGATGAAATTTACTGTTAGCATGGTGGATTTTAAAGAAAGTAGACTGTCCTACATAATGTGTGTAGGCCTCTTCTAAAGTCGGCTGAAGATTGGCCTCTACCGAGCCAGAAGGAGTTCTGCTGGCAGATGGCCGTTGGATTGAACTGCAACATTGGCTCTTTGACTAGGGTCTTCAAGGTAAGAGCCAACTTGCATATTTTGGACTTGCCAGCCTCCGTAATGGTGTGAGAAAATTCCTTAAAACAAACCTCTCTGTTTACCTATGTGGATATATCCCATTGGTTCTGTTTCTTTGGAGAGCACTGACTAATCCATCTACCTCAAGGGATTTTTTTCTTTTTTTTGCCCAAGGAGGAATAAAGGAAGTCATGTATGGAACTTGGCTGGCCATAACTGATCTTGGCATCCGTTCTCATTCTCTTTTCCCTCCCTTTGTTCATTGAGCCCCAGTTTTCTCACATGGAAAACAAAGAGTTTGGAGATGCAGGATGATTTCTAAAGCCAATTTCAGCTATGAAAGTCTGTGTTTCTTGATGAAACTAATTGCTTGGGGTGTAACATTCAAATACAGGCATGGCCAAATTGGGTTTCTGCCAAGGGAGAGAGGCACACGGAGTGTATAAAGACTATTTATGTAGAAACAAACCTTTTCAGGGGTATGTAATGTGTCAGGGGGACTAATGGGGAACTCCTCGTAGTCCTATAAATATTCTTATAAGCCTGAACGCTTTCTTGGTAGTTGAGGGAAACAAAATACAGTCTCTAATTCTATGCAGAAGTAGCTGGGGGAAAGTACCTACTTTATCTGTTGATGCTTTTATGTGCCTCTGTGCACATCCTTAAGTGACTAAACTGTGGAGAGGAGTCATTTGATGGATTCTAAAGAACCTATTGACCATGTTGAAAACAGTACTGATCTGCAATCTCTGAAAATTTAAAGTCCAATGCAGTGTTTGTGAGAAGGTGAAAAGTGGGGCCCCAGATTGCATTTTAACCATGTTCTCAGCAACTCACCAGAAAAGTTTCCTCATGTATTTCAGGATATAAGTGCTATTTATTTCCTTTCTCAGCCAGTGAAGTGGCTAGGTACTTATACATACTGGCTCGAGTACTTTGGGTGTTTGAGTCTTTAGATGAAACAGTTGCGAAAATCCTTTGTAATCTCTGTGGTGCTATATAAGGCTAAGTGATGATTCTTCTTACAGTACACACTCAAGGGACACCCACAGTCTGAAGCTTCATAGCATGATGTCTAGCTTCTGGCCAGCAGGGCCTCCTTGCCAACGTTCAGGTTTCAGATTTTCTTTCTGGCACACACTGGGTGCTCCTGTCAGGTAGGCCAATGAGCGAAGTTAGCAACTGCTCACACAGCTTGAATTGAGAGGCTGAAATCAGACTTCCTGCTCATCAGTCCAACTGCCCAGCCTGCCACCTGGGCTCCAGGCCACCAGGCTGTACCCTGCTCTTTTCCACGATGATCCCAGAGCCATTTTAGGCACATTCGGCATCATATGAAATCCTACTGCTTTAAAGACTCAATGCTGTTCCATTGCCTGTAGGATAAAATGCAAACACCTTAGCGTAGCACACAAGGCCTTTGAAGGGTACTCTCTGGCCTCTACTCATTTCCACAATTCCATTTTTGTTGTGATTATTGCCCACTCTTCCACAGCAAAATTCAGGGCTCTGGTTTGTGAACTTTCATTCTTAAATTCGCTATTTATTCAGCAAATATTTAAAGCCTGTTGACTAACGAGTTTTAGGCACTGTTCTCAGTGCTGAGGCTAGATCAGCAAATAAAACGGAGCTTGCATTATGGGGTGCAGGGAGGAAACATGATCAACTTTACACAGCATATTGCAGAATGATGAGAACTATGGGAGTCTTCATTCTGCAGGGAATGGGAATTGGAGTTGCATTTTACACAGCATAGGCCTCTTTGCAAAGGGAAGGGAATTCTTCAGTTACGCAGCTTTTACTGTAATAAGAGCTGGCTGATACAGAGAGCAAGTGATGCAAACATCTTGGAGAACAGCTTTCTAAGTAGAGGCAATGGCCGTCTCCAATGTCTGGAGAAAGGAAGTGGCTACTGTGTTTAAGAAACAGCAGAAAGGCTGGTGTGCTGGAATGCAGTGAGAAAGCAAGAGACTAGAAGGAATTGGGGAGGAGTTGGGTGGTGGGATCAGATATAGTAGGCTCCTGAATGCCAGAGTCAGGATTCTGGCGTTGACTTGGAGTGAAATGGAAAGCAACTGGAAGGTTTCATGCAGACAAATGTCATGCCCTGACTTGTACTTTTGAAGGACTGCTGTGGCTGCTGCACTTGGATGGACTGAAGACGAGACAAGTTATGAATCTGCTGCAATCATCAGGACAGAGGATTATGGTTAAGGTCACAGCAGTGGAGGTATAAGAGGTGATCCGATTAGGAATCTATCTTAAAAGTACAGTGGAAGGTGTTGTGATACAGGGGGTTAAAATGCTGCTTGGGACACTCACATCCCATATTGAAGTGCCATTCTGAGCACTGGCTACTGCTGCTTCCAATCCAGCTTCTTGCTAATGTTCTTTGGAGGCAGCAGATGATGGCCCAAGAACGTGGATTCTTGCAAGGTAGACCTGGATGTAGTTTCTGGCTCCTGGCTGCCACATGGCTGTTGCAGGCACATGCGGAGTGAACCAGTGGATAGAAGATAGCTGTTTTTTTTTTTTTTCCTGTTACTCTGCCTTTCACATAAATAAATAAATGCATCTTAAAATACATTCCATAAGATTCAAATGTGGGCTATTATAATACCTAGATGATAGAATATGGGCAAAGAAATCAACAGATTGGGAAAGTACAGCCAGTAACAGAGGAAGAAAATCAGTAAAGGGTAGCATCCCAGATTCCAGGTGGAGAAAGTGTTTCCAGAGGTAACCAGTGATCAATTATATCAGATGCTGCTGATAGGTTAACTAGGATGAGCCTAAAAACTATTGGATTTAGCAAAATGGAGGGCATCCATAGCCTTGAGAGAAGCAGTTTTACTAGAGTGGTTGGGGCAAATGCTTGCTTGGAAATAAACCAGAGAATATAGGAGAAGAGTGAAGGCGGTGCGTCTCCACAACTCTTCGGAGGCCTGTCTAGTGGGAGAGGAAGCAGAACACTGAGGCAGCAGCTTCACCAGCAACTGGACTCAGCAGAGGTTTCTCCCAATATACCAGGTGGTCTGATACCGTCCTGCCTTTGTAAAAAGCCCTTCTCCTCCAGTCTATCTGGTGAACTTTCACTTCTTGAGAAGCTAATGTGAGCATATCTATACTGAACTTTATTACTGTCTGCATTGATTCTTCAAAATAGGACTTACTGTAGCCAGTGCTGTGGTGGTGTGGGATAAGCTGCAGTACACAGTGCTGGCATCCCATATGGGCACCCATTTGAGTCCCAGATGTTCCACTTCCGATCTCGCTCCCTACTAATGTGTCTGGGAAAACAGCGGAAGATGACCCAAGTGCTTGGGCCCCTGCATCCACATGGGAGACCCGGATGAGGCTCCTGGCCCCTTGCTTCAGTCTGGTCCAGTCCTGCCCATTGTGGCCATTTGGGTAATGAATCATCAGATGGAATCTCTCTCTCTCTCTCTGTCTCCCTCCCCACATTTCAAGTAAATAAACAAATATTTTTAAAGGACTTAGTGTGTGCCTGTTATGAAATAAGACACTCATCAATGAACAGTGAGGAAGCCTGACAAGATCTCTGTCTTCTTGGAGGTCACCATCCAATGGGGGAGACCAAGACTACAGAAGTAAACAAAGAAAAAAAGTAACTGATCGCTACAGATCATGAGGAGAGTTGTGCAGGCCACAGACTGCGTGGTGGATAGAATGTGAGCTGTGGTAGCCCTGGGAGGCCTCTCTGGGAAGGTGATCACTGAAATGAAACCAGATGGACACTGCTATGACTTGGATGTTTGAGTATCCTCAGATTCCTATGTTGAAGCCTTAATCCTCAATGTGATGGTATTTGGGGGTGGGGCCTTTGAGAAGTGATCAGGTCATGAGGGTGGAGCCTTCAGTAATGGGATTCTCTCCCTGTGAGGACACAGCTGAAGTATATCCACTTGCAATCCATAAAAAGGGCCCTCATCAAGACCCAGGTCAGCTGGTGCCTGGATCTTTGTTACAGCAGCTTGAGCTGACTTAGACACATATGAAAGAGCAAGTCTCAGGAAGGCCCAGGAAAATCCTCCAGGCAGAGGGAACGTACTCTGGTGGTGGGTAACAAATAGGCGTCTCACAGGGTAGCTGTGGCCTGAGCTGGGGCCAGTGAATGCTTAAATGGAGCAGGTGACCCGACGCCTGACTTTACGCTCAGTGAAATAGAATTTTAGCAGGGGTGCTTGGAGCGTGGGAAGATGAGGCTGGCTTTGTCAAACACTGGCTGTGTACATGGTGACAGGTGCATGGCAGGACACAGGTATGTTTTGGAGGTAAACCAGTCAGCAGATAGGAATGTAGTGAATCAAAGAAAAGAACAAACTAGCCGGCACCGTGGCTCAATAGGCTAATCCTCCGCCTTACGGCGCTGGCACACCGGGTTCTAGTCCCAGTTAGGGCGCCAGATTCTGTCCCGGTTGCCCCTTTTCCAGGCCAGCTCTCTGCTGTGGCCAGGGAGTGCAGTGGAGGATGGCCCAAGTGCTTGGGCCCTGCACCCCATGGGAGACCAGGAGAAGGACCTGGCTCCTGCCTTTGGATCAGCGTGGTGTGCTGGCTGCAGCGCACCGGCCGTGGCGGCCATTGGAGGGTGAACCAACGGCAAAAGGAAGACCTGTCTCTCTCTCTCTCTCTTTCACTGTCCACTCTGTCAAAAAAAAACAAAACAAAAAACAAAACAAAAAACTAAAACTTGTGTTCTTGGTATGAGCAGCCAGGTGGACGTGGAACCATTATCTAGGAAAGTGTTCATGACAGGCTAGGGGGCTACCGGTAGGTTTTAGGACTTACTCCTCTTCAGCCCTGCAAACGTGTCTAACGTTGGCTTCTTTCTTTCCGGCTTTGTTCTTCATTATTTGATAAGTTGTTAGAGAGTCTGGCCTCTTTTTTTTTTTTTTTTTTTTTTAGAAACCATTTGTTTGTTAAGTACAACTTTCTTTTTTTTTTTTTTTTTTTTTTTTTTTTTTTTTTTTTTTTGACAGGCAGAGAGGACAGTGAGAGAGAGAGACAGAGAGAAAGGTCTTCCTTTGCCGTTGGTTCACCCTCCAATGGCCGCCGCTGCAGCCGGCGCACCGCGCTGATCCTGGCAGGAGCCAGGAGCCAGGTGCTTTTCCTGGTCTCCCATGGGGTGCAGGGCCCAAGCACCTGGGCCATCCTCCACTGCACTCCCTGGCCATAGCAGAGAGCTGGCCTGGAAGAGGGGCAACCGGGACAGAATCCGGCGCCCCAACCGGGACTAGAACCCGGTGTGCCGGCGCCGCAAGGTGGAGGATTAGCCTATTGAGCCACGGCGCCGGCTCTAAGTACAACTTTCTAAGTACAACTTTAGGAATATAGAGGTTCTTCCCACCATAACCACCCTCCCACCCCACCTCCTCCTCCCTCTCCCATTCCCAGTCCCGTCCTTTTATACTCCCCTCTGTAGCTCTGAGCCCAGCAGAGTGCTTTCGGAACACATGGGTTGCACCAACAGTTCCTGGCTGCACCTCCCAGGTGCTACCGGTTGAGGGGTCAGCTGCTGGATGGCAGGGCCCCTCCCAGAAGCACCAAGGGCCTCACACGCTGCGCCCTGTCCTGTCTGTCTTATTAAAGCAAGAGAGGGTGTGCACGATAAGGCAGGGTGGGACCCTTGACTCACAGACTCACAATTAGCAGGCTTTTGTCTTTGAATCTGACTGGAAGTGACTCATGGGCTGGAAAAAAACCTGTTGGAAACAAATGAGGGGGAAAAAAAAGGAGGTTAAGCCAGTGCTGCATTTCATGCTCAGATAAAATGCAGATCTGCTGTCCCATAAACGTTGACTACTGTACACTACCTCAGCCTCCTTCCAACAAAACCCAGGGGGACTTATTAAGCGCGACAATTCACTCATTTTCTCCAAGATTTTTATTAAATGCAATTTAGAGGGGATAAAGTTTCCTTCTTTCTCTTCACTCGAATGAACCCTAATTACCACTAGGGTGGAATAAGATGGGCTTCTTGAAGTCCGCCGCGATGAGTATTGCTTCCCCTTTAAATTAACCCGCCAGTCTCTTGTTCAAAAAGCCAGCGGTGCACTTCCTGTCCACACAGACTTGGCTCCATGCATTTTAAAGAGCATTTATTAAGCACCTGGTGATGGGGCACTGACAACTATATAGCCTGTGCAGGACAAAAGACACAGCTTTGCCTGGGGGTGGGGGTGGGGTTTACTGTGGGGGGTGGGGAGTGAGTTTTGCACTAAGATTCTGTGCAAGTTAAGACTAACAAAAGCCATTTTGGACTGCTTGGGGGTTGCAAGTAACAAAACACCAATCAGGTTAAGCAGTAGGGAGAATGTGTAGGTGGTCACAAGTCATCCGTGGCAGGCAGCATGCACCAACCGCCAATTCCATCAGCCCCCACTGGGCTCTGTCCCTGCCCCCAGCCCTGCCTTCACACACGCTGGGAAACAGCTCATACACAAGGTTCCTAAATACACCAACTTGCAGTTTTAGCCCTGGGCAGAAACTGTGTTTTTTCACTTCCAGTTTCAAAATCCCCCCCAAGAAAACCTGTGTTGTGTCAGGTCTTTGCTCGCGGACTCCCTGCCTGCCACAAGGTTGGGGAAGGGCAGCGACTGGTACAGCTTAGGTCGGAGGCTCCCTGCCCACTCTCTCTCGGCGCCGACAAAGCGGCTCCTGCTGTAACTGCGGGTGTGGGGCGCCACTAAGCCAGGAGTGGAGGGGGAAGGGCTGAGGACGCCGGGCTGCCGGTGCGTTTTCAGAAACCACCGCAGGGGCTCTGGCCTCACCGGCCGCCCAGGACTGGACTCTGGGCAAGCCAGTCCCTTGCGAAATCTGGATTTCACTGAATCCTCACGACGGTCACTGAGGGGCCTGGCTGCTGCCCCCATTTCACAGATGCGGGCCTCAGAGACGTTGAGCACCCGGCCCACACTTAGGCAGCTAAGAAGCCCACAGAGCAGGATTCTGCTTCCAGGCGCTTCCAAGTCTCTGGGCTGCTGGCACCACCCAGGGCGCGCACCCACCCAGCTCAGCGGGGAGGAGAAGGCCGGCCCTGGGGGAGGGGCAGCCCGACACCGCGGGTTGGGCCGGGGTCCCACCCGGGCCCGAGGCGTGCAGGGATGCGGCCTGAGGAGCCCACGCCGAGCAGGGCGCGGGGTGGGGGGAGGGGTGCTCGGGGCCTGAATGCAAGGCCCCGGCACCGCAGGCAAGGCCACGCCCTGGTTGGGAGAGCGTCCCTCCAGATCCCGGCCTTTAACTGCAATCCCATTTAAGGACAACCCGGCCCGGTTCACACCTAGCCTTGAAGATGACAGATGGCTCTGTGGTCCATTTGCAGGGTGAGAACGGGAGCCTATAACTCTGCACCTGCACTGCCGGCTCCATAAACCAAGCAGATCGTGGCCCATAAAATGCCACCGCCGCTGAGGCGCAAAATCCAAGCGGTCACCTGGAGAAGGAAGTCCGCCACGGAGAGCGCCCCGGGACCCCGCACCCACGGGGGAGGCTGGGCACGCGGGTGGGGGATGGGCGCAGGCGGCCTCCCCTCCCCCCACCCCGTGCCTCCGCTCCCGGCTTTGTAGCCCTGCTCTGCCACGTGGTAAAAGCTTCCGGAGGGCGGGGGGTGGAGGGGGCGGCATCAGTTATTTCTGCCTGAAGAGTTTTTGACCAAACGTAAGCGTCGGAGGAGCGGGAGCCCGAACCCCCCACCCCGCCACCCCCCAAGCCCCAGCGGCTGCGACCCCGACGCGGCGGCGGCAGAGCCCCAGCGCCGAGCGGCTGCAAGGCGCCCCTCCCCCGCCGCGCCCGCGAGCCCATTTTCGCTTGGCCGGTCCCCGCGCTGCCGGATGGATCGCGCCCCACCCCCGCTCCTCTGCTCAGTCATTCAGACTTGGAAAGTCAATAACACGCTGACATCATCAGGGGTTTGTGTATTATTACACGGCTACTTTCCAGAGTACCTGGCATTCTCTAAGAGAGGAGCACTCTGGCTGCCCAAGAAAGGGCCCTGAACTGGGAGCCTGGAGGCCTCGGGCGGGGCGGCTGCTCGGAGCAAGGCTCGGTGCTCGGCGGGGAGCGTCTTCTGGGCACCAATTAGGAGCAGATCCTCAGCTTCTGCTGCGCTGGATGCAGATGCACTTTAGATATCGATACAGCCTTCACTGTGGCTTGGGGGCACACTTATAAATCATCCTTAAGTGACCTGTGTTTCTACCAGAGACATCCAGAAGCATTTTCAGTGATCTTTGCATAGGAAAAAAAGAAAGGCATCTTCTAGGCCCAGGAGCCCAAAGCTGATTCTTCTGAGCCTCTCGGGGTTTGCCTGTGCGAGTCTCTTATGTAATCGCCATCACGGCTGATTAGGTCTTCCTGGTCTCTTCCTCCCTCCAGGGCTGAGCTGGGTGGTTTGGTGGCTGTGTTTTTCTTTAAGCCGCATGCTGGGCAAACACACATCCATAGGAAACACATCCCAGATCCACGGTGCAGGCTGCTCCCCCAACGGCTCCCTTGTGCAGAGTGGCTCAGTTTTTTTTTGGGGGGGGGGAGGGAAGTAGATTAATTTGTTGTTAATTAAGACTCCTTTATGTTGCTACTCTGGCATTTCCTTTTCCTAGAACGAGTTTTTAAAGATAATTTCATGTATTTTAGATGATCCCCCCCTCCTCTTGGCTGTGGTACTTGAAACAGCTTATATAATGACTTAACTATCGATTACTGTTCTGTTCATACACACACCTGAGTTTAAAAAAACAGCCGTAAAACTTAGACAACGCTGTACCTTCTCTATTTGGCCAAACAGGCGATTTCTTTCTTCACACACACACACACACACACACACACACACACACACACACACAGGGCTGACTGACCTCATTTGAGATTTTCTTAGTATCTTAAGTGGCAAAAAATGGCAGCCAGCCCTGAGCTGGCTGCCCAGAGAAGTACAAGGGCAGAGCTGTTCTTGCCTGGCCCCATCCTACCCTGGGAACCTCAGGCCCAGCGCCATAGGCAGTGATAGAAACACCCCCCCTCCCGCCGGAAGCGAAGCAGACTCGGGTCTCAACAATGTAACAATTTCCCTATGTGCACTTGATCGGTTCAGGAGAATTTGTAGTCGGTTATGACTGCTTCCTTCCAGATGGTCCGAAGGAAAACTCTCCCACCAGGCTTGCACTTCTAAAAATCACTTCCCCAGGCCTGTCCCTTCCCCGTTTCCCCTTTCCGAGGCGAGGCAGCTGGGGAGCCCGAGCAGCCAAGCAGGCCTTCCAGGCCATTCGGTGCATGCGTGTTCCTGTTCCTGTTCCGCCTGTGGAGACCGAAGTGGGGAGGAGGGGCGGTGCCCAGGACCTGCGCCAGGGGACGCCTCTCTCGCTTGGGGGTTTTCTGAGCTCATTAGAGACCAGTCTGCCTCTTTGGTTCTCCGCAGGAAGAGTCTCTTAAATCTCTAAGCACTTCTGTTTCCTAACCCAACCGACCCTCTGGCCCTTGCCCAAGTCCTGCCAGACACAACTGCCCGATCCAGGGGTCCTTGCTAAGCGAGGGTACCAGCTGCCGAGTTCAGGGTGCTGAGCTTTGAAACTTGGCAACGCGCTCGCCGCCCTGGGGTTTCTGCCAAGGCAGGGGAGGACAAAGGCCAGAGGGTTGGCTTGGGCAGAACCCCTGGGATTAGGAAGTTGGCGCTTTGGCCTAGCAGAGAGCCCTGAAATGAGAAGGAAGAGAAGAGAATTTGTGGAAAGGAACCATGTTGAGGATCTCCAAAGGAGCGCAGCGTGTTGGACAAGCATCAGTGCCAGAGCATGCCCTGTGCCTCTCCAGTGTCAGTCCTCCTGGCCTGGTCGGGGGAGGAGGAGGCACCCGGACCTGGTGGGCGTAGAAGGAGTCCTGTTAGAGTGACACTGGCATTTCCCACAATCCTCTGCGGGAAAGGAGGGGACCCCCAGGGCCTTTACTGTCACGTGTTTGTCAGCTGGTTATACCGGGCGCATTTTCATTCACCCAGGGTTACCCCTTTGCGGGGGGGTCCCTGTGAAGACATTCAGCTACAAAGCCCTGACCCTGCTGTGGGACAGGCAGTGTCTGCACATGGATCCTTTGGCTTGATGAAGGCCACGGCATTGCTTTTTTGAATTATCTCTGGGCAAGATTTCCAATTGCTTGCATGCTGATTTCTTTTCTTTAAAAAAAAATTAAATAAAAAATATACAAAACACAAGCCAATTTTTTTATTATTAGATTCAGAAAATTAGATTCAGAAAATCATTCTGTCAAATGGTTACTGAGGTTTCTAAATGTTATTCTCAGTTGCTATGCACATCTCATGGCGGAATGTAACAAACAGTTCTTGAACCTGGGAAGGAACTTTGAGGAGCACAGGAGCAGGCCTTGCAATCCGGAGGCTTAAGAGCCAAATTGAGGTCCCATGTCTATGTAGGTTGGCCTGAATAGGCGTCTTTTAAAAATTGGATTAAAAAAACCCAGAGATTTCACGTAAAAATCCAATTTTTCCTGAAGAGTAAACAGCTTTGGGCAACACAAGCCACATCAGCAACCGGGTGGAGCAAGCAGCTGCCTCCTCTAAGCCAGCACAGCTCACTGCTGCCCACAGCTCTAACCTCTTCCGGTCCTCTCACTCCCCCAGGTAGGCGCACTCATTTAAGCTGTTTGCTTGGTGACAAAAAGCATTTGAGTCTTTGTATCCCTTCACAGGGCCTCTGCTTGAAACAGGCTTCTTGAGGCTTTTTCTGGCTGCCTCCCAGGGGACTCACAGGGACAGAACATTCTGCCAGGGTCGAAAGAAGCCATCCAGAGCCGAGGAGGTCTGAGCCTGGAGGCCATGGTGTTGGTACAGTTTCTATGAATCATTGGGTGCCCCAGATAATCTCTAGATAAGTGGATCGCACACTTTGGATCCATGTGGGTAAATATCCTCAGATGCAAGTCAGATACTATTTTGATGAAAATAAAAATTTGCCCAATAATTTATATATGTCATTTTACTTATTTACCTGAGGGGCAGAGGGGAGAGAGAGTGGGAGACATATAAGCAGCTCCCATCTGCTGGTCCACTCCCCAAATGCCCACAATGGCTGGGGCTGGCCCAAGTCGTAGCTGGCAGCCAAGAACTCAGTCTAGCTCTTCCATGTTGTTGCAAAGGATACAATATCCAATATTTTCCAAAAATTGACATTTTTGAATAAAACTACTACATCACTTTAAAAAATATATCTAATGGGATCCAAATAGCACAGTAATCAAATACCTATCATCATTCACTTAAAACATTCATGAACAAGCTCTTCTGTAATACTGACAGGTTTTACATCATTTTTATCCTTGAATGTATGTAGCTATCCTTATAGTTCATCAAAAAATAAACTTTAACTGTAAAATGGTGTGATTATATAACTCTCAGTGTTAATGTTTATTTAAAATATTTACCTCAATAAGGTCAGTATGGCTTTTCTTCTAATTGGTTTATGTAATAAACCAATATGACCTGTTGTTAGATGGAGGTAGGTTTGTACTAAGTTTTTAATGATTTATTTATTAATTTATTTGAAAGGCAGAGTTACAGAGAGGCACAGGCAGAGGGAGAGATCTTCCATCTGCTCGTTCACTCCTCAAATGGCTACAGTGGCTGGAGCTGGGCTGATACAAAGCCAGCAGCCAGGAGCTTCTTCCAGGTCTCCCACGTGGGTGCAGGGGCCCAAGGACTTGGGCCATCTTCTGCTGCTTTCCCAGGCCATGGCAGAGAGCTGATAGGAAGTGGAGCAGCCAGGATGAGCACATATGGGATGCAGGCACTGAAGGTGGTGGCTTTACCCGCTATACCACAGTGCCAGCCCAGGTTTGCACTAATTCTATTTTTCTTTTTTTTGTGCATTCATGCACATGTGTGGGTACACATATGAACACAAGAAGCATTGTCATTTAAGTAGGCAGTGAAAATAATTTTTTGAACCTCCTGAATCAGTTTCCAAAGATCTCCTGGCTTGTCAAAAATCAGTTGTAGTTAGATACTTCTTCAATCTTGTGGGAGCAAAGAATGGGAAGCTACTTGATTAGCGAAAGTGTTTTTAGTCAACAAAGGGTCTGTGTTTGCTTCCTCTACACCTGTCCTTAGACTTAGTTCTTCCTTTTCTCATACTCTAGAGGTACTCATGACCAGGGCAGTGCAGCACAGTAAGATCTGATATGAGTGTGAGGGATGCACTTGTTCTGTAAAGTAGGAGACAGGGCACAAATTCAGGCCTGGGTTCTTGCAGTAAAACAGAGCTCCATGGAGGCCAATGCAGTCAGTGGTTGTAGTCATAATATATCCATTGTGCTCCAGTAGGAGGCACATTATATTCTGTGGCTCTTTCTAGGGTGCTCCCTGTCAGCTCCCCTGTGGGAACAGTGGAAGGGAACCTGGCTGTGGGATTCTGGCTCCTTGTGAAGTTGCTGATGGTTGGGCGCCCAAGAGCGTATGCAACATGGGCTTTTCAGGTATAACCTGGCTCTGGATGTCATGAGCTTGGTTCTTTCTTTTTGCTGGGACTCTAGTAGGAATAATCTGGGAAAGGCTGTGCTCTCCACCCCACCCTTATCCCTCCACCATATACTGGTTGAAAGAACAGTTCCTGTTCCTCCTCTGTTACGCTCAGCTGTCTGGCCCTCCTCCCCCACACGTGATCTCCCAAGTGTGTTGGTGTTGTTTTAAAGAAGGAAGCAAAAGGTGAGCCAAGAATTTCTAAAGGAGGTAGCTGACAGTATTCCAAGTGTGGCCTTTTGTTCACCACTTTCTTTCCTTGGTAGTTTTGAGAATTTGCAAGCTTGCGGTCTTTAAGTTAAAGAGTCATCTGGAAGATAAGCCTGTCTTCACTGCTCCTACCATTTGATCTGGTGTCACCGACAAGAGCATTGTGGGGACCTGGACTTTGAGAGTTATTTGTATAGTGATGGTGACGGAAGCTGCTGGAGAGGATGAGATCACTGGAGAGTGTGTTTAAGAGAAGAGAGCCAGAAAACAAGAGCCGGGGATCATAGCAGATCAGAGTAATGAGCTGGCAAAGGACATTATGAAAGGGAGTAGGTATTGAGGCTAGCTGTTAGGATGCTCGTGTCCCACGTTGAAATGCTTGGGTTCAGCACTCAGCTCCGGCTCCTGACACCAGCTTCCTGCTAACGCAGACTCTGGGAGGCAGCAGGTGAAGGCTCTAGTAATTGGTCGCTGCTACACACAAGAGAGACCTGGGCTGAGTTCCTGGCTTCCAGCTTCGGCCTGGCCCACTCTGGTCAGTGTGGGCATTTGAGGAGTAAGCCAGCGAATGGGAACTCTGTTTGTCTCTGTCTTTGAAATTGAGTGGAGAATGACGTGGAGGGAGAGCATAGCCAGTGAAGAGGGGAGAATGCTGGAAAAATGTTTTTGTTTTTCTTTGGCTTGCTTTTTTTGTTTTGTCAAGAGTGTTAAAGGTAATGGGAGAAGCTAGGAGAGAACAGACATAAAAGGCGTTGGACCAGCCCTAAGGAATTCGGTAGACATTTTGGCAAGAGCAGTTCCTGGGGGAGAAGTAGTAAGTGTGAAAGCGCAGAGGGTGAGAAGGGAAGTTGTGAGGCCAAGGAAGCTGTGCTGGGACACAGCTTTTTCAGGAAGCTCGATTTGTGAAGGAGGGATTGATATGCCACAAAGGAAGGGGACCACTTCAACCTGTTTCTAATGCTGGTGATGGCAGGGAGCCAGTGGAGGGGGAGAGCTGAAGCTGGGCAGAGAGTGAGGACACGTAACGGCCAGAGGCCACAGAAACCCCAGAGAGGCTGCGCTTTAGAGGGCAATGACATGTATGGTGTGCTGCAGGTCTCCTCCTCCTCTGTTTAAGCCCTGGTAAAGTCATTGAATATGGAACTAATATGCCTCCACCACTGCGTTCACAGGGTCACTGTCCAGTTTACCCCCTCGCAGGCAGACATGACACATGCTTAGTACAATATCCTATTTGTGAGTGAGTTCTTAACTCACTTTTAGTTCTCAGTAGGCATTATGATTAGCAAGTGAAATTTAAGGACTTAAGAGGGTACTTTGTGGAGAAACAATTAAAAGATAAATAGATTTTAGTTCAAAAGAGTTCGTAATCCATGCATCATTTTTTCATAATATACATTTTCCATGAACGTTTTGCAGACTTCTTGTATTGATGCAATAGAAAAAAAGTTAAGGTATTTCTTAGGCTCCATATGTAAGAGAAAAAAAAAAAGGCACACAAACCAGGGGAAGGAGGGTGCAGAAGAGCAGTTCCTACCCAGTGTCAATCCTGGCCGTTAATTTGTCCAGATGCACTGTAGTTGAACCAATCAATTGGGAGACAGCCCAGGTGCATCATTAAACTGGTTTCACTTCCCAGGTCAGCGGTGCTCAATCAGCTGCACACAAACATGATGTTAAATTTCGTCTTTCCACAGAGCAATTCGAAGGTCCACACATTCGTGTATGCAGAATGCCCATGTTACAAACACACGGCCCAAAGTATCCTGTAGGGATAAAAAGAACTGCAAGCTCACAAGAGTGAAAAGAGATTCAGATGTTCTGTCCCCAACTCTTTAACATGTTGTTGCTTGCCAAGTGGCGTTCCCGGTGCTGCACTACCTTGTAATGTGCCTCCCCATCAGTCTTCTGCAGGAGGAACCTGGGCAGCAGTTAAACTGTGTCTAAATACAAATTGCCTTGGTCTAGAAGACTGTTGGCTTCTTTAATTGACTCAATTTATTAGCCTTCCTCATCAGCACATTCTCTGAAGACTATGTACCCAGAACCTGAAAATTCCCAATTTTATTATTAAAAGAAAGTTGAGTGTTTCAAAACTTGCTGTAGAATTCTACCCACAGATGTCTGGATAGAGTTATAGAATGACTGGCAGGATGCCTTCATCCAGTTTGGTTTTACTGGTCAAATGTCCAGTTGAAACCTGTGAGAAATTTGTCAAATGAAGAGTAAAGACCCCGGCTCTGTCCCAGCTTTTAATTTGAAAGAATCCTAATGGGCTGATATTGGTGTGGGGCAGCTCTTCAGCTGGTAACCAGGCCTGGTCAATTCTGCTGTCTCTTGCATCTATCTCCATCCTCTCCATCCCACCTCCTACAGCTCCTCCAGTCCTTCCCGCCTCACCTGTCAATTGCTGCAACAGCTCCAACTGGTCCCCCGCTTCCAGGTTCTCTCAACTTCAATTCCACTCCACAAGTATCAAGGGAGTATTTTGTAAATCACCAGCCCTGCCACATCCTTCACCATTTCCCTGTTTAAATGCCCTGGGGGTGGGCATTTAGCCTAGCAGTTGAAGCACCTGTGTGTCATATAAGAGAAGCTGGGATGTGAAACCTGGCCCCGCTTCTGACTCCACTTTCCTGATAATGTAGACCCTGGGAGGCAACACTATTGGCTCAGGTAACTGGGTTCTTGCCACCTTTGTGAGAGTTAAATTGAGTCTCTCAGTTCCAAGGTTTGGCCTGTCCCAATCCCTGGCTGTTGTGAGCATTCAAGGAGTGAATCAGTGGATATTACTCTTCATTTGTCTTTGTCTCTCTGCTCTCAAAAACAAAAGTGCACGTGGAGCTGGCATTGTGCTGTAGGGGGTTAAGTTGCAGCCTGAAGGCAGTGCCAGCATGCCATATGGGCATTGGTTCATATCCTGGCTGCTTCACTTCCAATACAGCTCTGTGCTAATGGCCTGGGAAAAGCAGCAGAAGATAGCCCAGTGCTTGGGCCCCTGCCACTCACGTGGGCGTCCCAGATGAAGCTCCTGGCTCCTGGCTCTGACCTTGCCTAGATGTGGCCTTTGCAACCATCTGGGGAGTGAACCAGCCAATGGAAATCTCTCTCTCTCTCTGTAACTGACTTTCAAATAAATAAATAAATAAATCTTTAAAAGAGTACCTTGATATTGCTTACTGAACCAAGTAGAGATTTTTCTTTCGCATAAAAATAATTTATTAGCATATGTAAGATCATGTGCTTTGATTAAAAGTGACATAAAAAGCAGACACTGAGTTCCTTCTAGGAAATGCAAATGAGAAAGGCTTTGATGGGCTGTATGAAAGGAAAGATCCTACATTCCTAGGTCAAATCAGGGTTGCTCAGGGTCTGACGCTTATACAACTTGGGGGCCGTTTTTAAGAAAAGAGAATGGAAAGTGTATACTAACTGCAAAATTAAAGATTTATTTATTTATTTGAAAGGCAGAGTTACAGAGAGGGAGAGCCAGAGAAAGAACCATCCACTGGTTCACTCCGCAAATGGTTACAATGGCTGGAGCTGGGCTGATCCAAAGCCAGGAGCCAGAAGCTTCTTCTGGGTCTCCCACACAGGTGCAGGGGCCCAAGCACTTGGGTCATCTTCTACTGATTTCCCAGGCCATAGCAGAGAGCTGAATTGGAAGTGGAGCAGCCAGGACTTGAACCAGCGCCCATATGGGATGCCAGGACTGCAGGCGGTGGCTTTACCAGCATGCTATACCACAGTGCCGACCCTTAACTGCAAAATTAGATATTGGTCTTGGAAGGGGTCAGTGCCAATGAGAGGCCTTGGAGTATAGGTATTATTAGCTTCAGAATAGTAATAAACTGCCTCTGGGTCAAACAAGTGGGGCCTAATAACTACATTGATTTGTCTTGGATTTTTATAGTTGGGTCACAGTGACACATTCATGAGGCATCAACTCAAATAGTGCAGGGGGTTTAGGATGAAACGCAGCATTATCTTGTCCCTGACCATCCTCACCTTTGCTTCTATCTCCAGAGATGAGCTGTTTTAACGTTCGCTTTACCTTGGCATTTACTCCAAGAAGGATAAAAATAATATATGCTTATGCTTTATTTTCCTGATTAATCAAATTTGAATAGTACCTACTGGATTTATCATACTCTAGGACACCTCTTCCCAGTGCTTAGTAGTAATTATTACTGTTTTAGTCCTAATTTTTTTTGTAATTTAAGCTAGTAATTAACTTATATTTTAGTCTTGTGTGATTTAGAAATCATTCCTTAATAGAATCCCATGATCACTCAACACATAGCATCTCTTGTCTGCTGCTTTCTTTGTTGTTCTTTGCACACAGGTTCCTGGTGCCTCCTTCTTCCAGCCCTGTCTGCTTTTGTATATTGAAGTCCTTTCTAGCCTTCAAAGCCCCAATCAATTTTTACCTCATCCATAAATCTCAGCTGTTCCAATATACTTTGGTATCTCTCTTTGAATGCTTTACACTTGACTTCTGCAACACACAATTTAACACTTAATTATAAAGCTTATTGTTTGTTTTTGAGGCTAGTCCCCTCCCTATTCCTGGAGCCAATCACCGTATCTCTTGCAAGGTTGACTCTTCAATAAATGTTTATTGAACTGAATCATTGTGTTCTGTAATTGTTTCAGATCTGTGCAGCTTACCTGCCTCACTAGATTATTAACTAAACACGTTTTTGTATTTTCTCATATTGTACACAGAGTAGACACTCAATGATAAATAATTGCTGAATAATTCTGACCTTTTGTTTCCCACATTAATTTTGTAGCATTTCTCCTATATTTATTGGAAGATAGCAGAAGGTAGGTGAAAGCATAATATTTAGTATTAACTCTGGGTCTTACAAAAATATAAATTTCTTTCCAACTTTTCTTTGTAAGCATAATTCTTTCTCTCCATTCACCCCCTAAACTACCAAAGGTATCGTTAAATGTGCCTTTAAAAATCATCCTTCCAGGAAAAGGCATTGAGCCTCGGGGTTAAGATGCTTATATCCCTCATAGAAGTGCCTGGGGTGGAATCCCAACTCTAGCTCCTGACTCTGGTTTCCCATTAGTGCAGACACTAAGAGGCAGTAGTGATGGCTCAAATAATTGGATTTCTGCCACCCATTTGGAGGACTTGGATTGAGTTTCTGGTTCTTGGCTGTGGCCCCAGCTGAGCACTGGCTATTGTGGGCATCTGGGAAGTGAATCATCAAATAGCAGCTCACCCTGTCCATCTCTCTCTCTCCCCCTCTGTCTCTTTGGCTCTCAAATAAAGCACAATTATTCTTTAGAGCAGTTTTTGTGGCAGGAAAAATTACTCAGAGGCTTTTTTTTTTTTTTAAAGATTTTATTTATTTACTTGAGAACTAAAGTTCCAGAGAGGGAGAGACAGAGAGAAAGGTCTTCCATTTGCTGGTTTATTCCCCAAATGGCTGCAAAGGCTGGAGGTGGGTCGATCTGAAGCCAGGAGCTGGGAACCAGGAACCAGGAGCTTCCTCTGAGTTTCCCACAAGGGTGCAGAGGCCCAAGCTTGTGGACCATTTACTGCTTTCTCAGGCCATAGCAGAGATCTGGATGAGAAGAAGAGCAGCCAGGACTAGAACCTGCGCCCACATGGGATGCAAGCACTGCAGGCAGAGGTTTCGCCCACTACACCACAGTGTCAACCCCCACAGAAGCTTTTTTCTTTAAAGTTCAGCTTTAGGGGCAGGTGCTGTGACATACGTAGCAGGTGGGGCTTCCACGTGCAGTCCTGGCATCACATATGGGTGCCAGTTCAAGTCCCAGCTGCTCTACTTCCAATCCAGCTCTCTGCTATGGCCTGGGAAATCAAATCCTTGGGCCCCTGCACCTGTGTGGGAGACCCAGAAGAAGCTCCCAACTCCTGGCTTTGAGACCATTTGGGAAGCGAACCAGCGGATGGAAGACCTCTGTCTCTCTGCCTCTCCTCTCTGTAACTCTGCCTTTCAAACAAATAAATCTTTAAAAAAAGTTCAGCTTTAAAGTTTTAATTTTCTACTTACAAATCCAGCAAATTTAAACAATAATTTTAAGGAGTCTTTGGTTAATGTTTAGTCTCTTTTATAAGCTTAAACAACTAAGAACATTTAAAATTTCATTTATGATTTAAATATGCTTTATTTTCCTTTTATAAACTACAATCCTTTAATAAAACCTCTCCTATGTACTTAAACAACTGTTATAAATCTAATGAATCAAATTCACAGATAAGAGAATGTTGACATCTATTAAATCTGCCACTATTGTATTTATTTAAAATCACAACTGTAAATCAACAACTCGATTATACATTAAAAAAAATTTTTTTTTGACAGGCAGAGTGGACAGTGAGAGAGAGAGAGAAAGGTCTTCCTTCCATTGGTTCACCCTCCAAATGGCTGCTACAGCGGGCGCGCTGCACCGATCCGAAGCCAGGAGCCAGGTGCTTCCTCCTGGTTTCCCATGAGGGTGCAGGGCCCAAGCACTTGGGCCATCCTCCACTGCACTCCCTGGCCTCAGCAGAGAGCTGGCCTGGAAGAGGGGCAACCGGGACAGAATCTGGCGCCCTAACTGGGACTAGAACCCGGTGTGCCGACGCCGCAGGTGGAGGATTAGCCAAGTGAGCTGCGGTGCCGGCCGATTATACATTTTTTTAAGATTTATTTACTTATTTGAAAGTCAGAGTTACACAGAGAGAGAAGCAGGGGCAAGGAAAGGTCCTCCATCCACTGGTTCACTCTGCAATTGACCACAACAGCCTGAGCTGTGTTGATCTGAAGCCAGCAGCCAGGAGTTTCCTCCTCCAGGTCTCCCATGTGGGTGCAGGGGCCCAAGGAGTTGGGCCATGTTCTGCTTTCCCAGGCCATAGCAGAGAGCTGGATCGGAAATGGAGCAGCCGGGTCTCGAACTGGCGCCCATGTGGGATGCTGGCACTGCAGGCAGTGGCTCCACCAGCTATGCCACAGCACCGGCTCCTCGATTATACATTTTAAAGTTACAACTTACTTTTATACTTAATACAAAATTATAAGTATTACAGGTTTAATTTTTTTAAGCATTTATGTGCTTAGATTGTTTTTAAAAGTTTAATTTATTTATTTGAAAGAGTAACTGGGAGAGAGAGAGAGAGGGAGATAGAGAGAGAAAGGTCATCTGCTAGTTCACTCTCCAGATGGCTGCAGTGGCCAAGGCTGAGTCAGGCTGAAGCGGGTAGAAAAGAAAAGTGGGATGCAGGCATTGCAGATGGCTGCTTAACTTGCTACGTCACATTGCCAACCCTAAATCTCAACATTTCTGGGAATTAAACAGATGCACATCATTGTGGGAAAAATATGTTGCCCTGATGAATTCTGGGGATTGCCTCTATCTTAGTTTGGGCTGCTTCAACAGGTTACTACAAATGACAGACATATATTTCTCACAAACCCAGAATCCAGAAATCCAAGATCAGTGTACCAACACAGCAGGGTTTTTGGTGAATGATCTCTTCCTGGTTTTCAGACAGCAGTGCCTTCACTTGGCAGGGAGAGAGCCTCACGCCCTTGCGTCTTCCAAAGACGCTGATCCCATTCATGAAGACTCCGCAGGCATCGCTACCTAATTACGTCCCAAAGACCCCACTTACACACTACCATCAACCTGCCAGGAGGCTTCGCCGCGTGAGTGGGTGAGGAGGGCACACATGCTCTGTCTGTACCACCTTCCCACTTGACTTTAGGAGTTGTCTTTTCAGTTTGTCGAAGGTGCTTAACACCTGGACACATCAGCTTGGTAATGACTGCAGTAGCTTGGCAGAGGGTTTTTTTTTTTTTTTTTTTTTTTTATAATCGTTTCTGGGTAAATAGCCTCCATTTGGGGTAATGATGAACAGTAGATGCAACCACAACTTTTCCTCGTTTTGTCTATCAGGAAAGTCTCTTGCTTCATTGGTTTTTGGTAGGCTATCTGCTATATCTAGTTGTACCAGGGCAGTGGAAGGACTCAGGAGGCGACTATGTTTAACTGGAGTTTTCATTACTTTGATTCTTAAAATATGTAAATGTTGAGACTGTAAATCATATCTTTGCATCTAATTTTAATGACCTTTTAAAAAATTCTGTTTTTTGTTTTAAAATGTAATAACTTTTAACATTTTGCCACATTCATTTCAAATGTAGACATTATAGACATACACATGTATACTATTTTTCCCAATGATCTTTGAAGTGGATAGAATCATTCATTTTTCTAAGACATTTCTAATCCAGAAAAGCTATAATTTCTATATTTATTAAAATATTGTTCAGTTGAATTAGGGAGGTCTCTTGGCTTTTATTGGCATTATGGTCACCATGTCTGAGCACATTCTATTGTGAGATGTGAGCTGCAGATAGTGCCCACGTCTAGGTTTTATTTTATAAACCTATGTACAAACCAGTGATTATCACTCTGCCTGATCCTACCATGCTACAGGAGGGAACAGAAAGCCAGCAGTGGAGCAGAACGTGGCCCAGCTAAGCCTTTTCCAAATATCAAAAGGCTATAAAAGGATACAACTGTGCTTCCTCTGCAACTTCCTCTGGAGGTCAGGGAAGGGGATTATACCCTACAGAGTAGTTTTCATACTACGGAATTCATGTCTGCTTGCTCAGGGTCGTAACTTCAGTGCCCACAATAACGTATTGAGGGCCATTAATAAAAATACTTTGAATGAATGAATGGATGGATGGATGGCAGTGTGAGCCAGGCAGGCTCTCTGTGCATGTAAGGGACACATACAGGAGATTGTATTAGTCAGCTTTCTGTTATGGTAACTAAAACACCTGAGAGAAACTTCTTAGGAAGAAAGAAGGTTTATTTTGGCTTACAGTTATGAAAGTTCAGTTTGAGATCAGGCAGGCTCCATTGGTTCACAGCCCTGGGGAGGCTACAGGTACAATCATATGGCAAGCTAGGAAATAAAGAGAGAGAGGGAAGAAAGGGGGAGAGAGAGAGAGAGAGAGAGAGAGAGAGAGAGAGCGTGAGCAAGAGAAAAAGGAAGCACACTGCGCTTACATAACCAACCATCTCTACCTTCTGGGCAAACTCCACTAACCTAAAGACCTCCCACTGGGGTCACCTTCCAGGCACCATAATTAGAACAAGTCTCCACCTATAATCCATCAACAATTAACATTAATCCATTAGTTGTTAACATAACACTTTGGAGTTTAAATGTCTACCTGAGTTTGGGGAACTAAATCTCCATAACAGAGACTGTTTATAAAGCTACCATTTGATACAGGGTTAGATCCCACTAAACTGCAACATTTGCAAGTGGAGAAGAAGCTGACTCCTTTAGGAAAGAACTGGAATGGTTTTATAAATGCTCAAGATAATACAACAAGAGCAGCAACAAAACAAAATTCCTAGGACCTTGCTCCCATGGGCAAGGAGGCCTTTAATGGTGCCTTTGAAATGATGAATATGAGGTGTGAATCATAGTTTTAGAACGGTTTTGTTCATTCTCTGTGATTTTCTAATGAGCGTAAATGACTGTAACCTATGCCTACAGCAGCAATGAGGACAGATAGGCAGGCAGGCAGGACACCCTGTTCCTGCTTGTGATCACTGAAATAGCAAGTTTTCAGTCTGGTGTTTTCTCCTGGGCTCTCTTAATGTCATACCAAGTACCACTGTAGACAGGGAACTAAACCAGCTTTTGAGACCATCTCCAACACAGCAGATGGACTCCTGTTCCATTTCTCATTGTACTCATTTCTTGCTCTATAGTTGGGAAAAATAATTGAACAGCAGGCAACAAACATACAAAATGAAGTCTTTGATACCTAAAGAAGAAGGAAGTCACTGATTCTGTGGAGGTGCTATTAATGTGGGCAATGATTATTTTATTTTCCAATCCAGGTTCCTGCTTCCTACAGAGGTAAAAACACTAAGTGGAGACTAGCATAGTATGCAAATAAGTGCATAATTTATTTAACAGCAGGCAAATAAATATTCATTTATACATGTGTGTGGGCCACTTCACATAGAGAAATACTCATCATGAGTGGGCCAAAGTGTGGCCTATAAATGAGAGAGAAAGGAAAACCAAAAACGGCACCTCTAAGCAAGTGTGAGAGAGGTCCTTCCGAGACTGGTCCACAGTGAAGAGAGGGCAGATGAGAGTGGTATGTCCACATGTGTTCTGCTGTGGAAAGAGGCCTTTCCCACCTTCCACCTCTTTTTATAAAGAAGGGAGTGGTACCCCAAATAGATATACATCTGGGGTGGGGTCTGAGCAAGAGCCCTGGTCCTGGATATGACAGGTATATTCTGGGATGGTGGACATATGAAACTGAGAAAGAGATAGTATCATTTTACAAGTGCCAGAGTTCAAGCTCACCTAACCATTAACTAACTGCCTAGTTACACCATGTCACCACAAGATGAGGAATCATAGAAATCATATGATAGCACTCTTGTACGCTTGTATGGGGGAAGCAGATAAGGACGTTTCTTAGGAGGTCAGGCTCTCAGGAGTTATCAATGAGGAGATACGAGATCCTAGTCAGGAATAAGATAATACATAGGTGTAGGGTTGGGCTTGAGGGTGTCGTAGAAGGACTGGATAAAGCAGGGGGACTTGGAAGATAAAGAGGGGGACTGCTGGGGGAAAAGAAAGCTTGCTTTTACTAAGAAGCATTGGTCTTCAACGTTGAGACGATGTGAAAAGATGAGGATTGGGAATCATACTGAAGATCAACTGACCAAAGATTCCTTCTGAGCACCAGTTGAACACAATTATGGGACCATGTCGTGCTTTTCCTGCTCCATTTCACATTGGTGCTGGCTTTCCCTGAATGTGCTAGATGGGAAAAGAAGACTTAGATGATGTCCGTATCTTCTCGACCACTTTTAATCGAGAGGCACAGAAAGCCAACTATGAGCCCTCCTTGAAGAAATAATGCATCTGTGGACTGTCCTCCACAACTCTTTTTATTTTTATTTTTATTTTTGACAGGCAGAGTGGACAGTGAGAGAGAGAGAGACAGGGAGAAAGGTCTTCTTTTTTTCTGTTGGTTCACCCCTCCAATGGTCACTGCGGCCAGCGCGTTGTGGCCGGCGCACTGCGCTGATCCGAAGCCAGGAGCCAGGTGCTTCTCCTGGTCTCCCAAGCAGGTGCAGGACCCAAGAACTTGGGCCATCCTCCACTGCACTCCTGGACCACAGCAGAGAGCTGGACAGGAAGAGGAGTGACCGGGACAGAATCCAGCACCCCGACCAGGACTAGAACCCGGTGTGCCAGTGCCACAGGCGGAGGATTAGCCTATTGAACCGTGGCTCTGGCCATCTTTTTATTCTTATAAACTGAAACTTGAGTGCCATGTCACAGAAGCTATAACATTTCCTACAGTTCTTTACATATATGGCAATTACTGAAATGGTTTCTTTCCCATTATGCAGCCAAAAAGCAGTGAGATCATGAGGTAGGCAGCAAGAAAAAACAATATTTAATTTGTTCTCAAAGAGTGCCGTGGGAATAAAAACACTCTCCTTTTCCCCTGGGGTTTAAATATATGGACACAACCAAAAAATGCAGGAGCGATGCTGCACACCAAACATGCCCACACTTCACCGCCTAATTAAATCATTTTAATCTAATGAATATAAGCAACTAAATAAATTGGCGTAGCCATGAGTCAGGAGTGGTTCCAATGGAAGCAACTGCAGCGTTGGCACCGCCGTGCTGGGACTCGCAGTGCTGTTCCGTTTACTTTCCAGCCACGCCCTGTTTGCCCTTTAGCCTCAGCTGAATGGACTGAACAGGAAGGAGGCTTTGTCTGGCAGCCTCCCAGAGGGCATTGTGCCTCCTATGCATCCTCACCTTTTGCCTGGTGAAAACTGGGGGTTAGCAACCGTAGAACGGGGAACATAACCTGGGTTACATGTGTTCCCCAGGGCTGTGGGTGCAGGGGTTTTCCCAGCTGGCCTGGAGTTTGGTGTTAACAGATTGTTTACAAAGATGAATCTCAGGTTCTTGATCTGGGTAGTGGTGGATGGAAAAAGTTCACGGTGTTATTCTGCATTGCTTTGACATGAGATCAAACATGAGTTGCCTTCGTTCTCAAGATGGTAAGGGGTGTTTTGCAAACATTTTTAGAAGGACTCTTCAGCCTTTATCAGCTTGTTTGAATTTTCCCTTTTTAAGAAAAAAACTTTAAAAAAAGATTTACGTATTTCTTTGAAAGGCAGAATGACAGAGACAGAGGGAGAAGCAGAGAAGAAAGAGTTCCTGTATCTGCTGGTTTACTCCTCAAATGCCCGCAACATCCAGGACTGGACCAGGTTGAAGCCAGAAGCCTGGAGCTCCATCTTGGTTGCGCACATTGGTGGTAGATTCCCATGTACTTGGGTCATCGTTTGCTGCCTCCCAGGTGCATTAGCAGGAAGCTGGGTTGGAAGAGAAGTAACTAGGACCTGAACCAGCACTCCGACATGGGATGTGAGCATTCCAAGTGATGGCTTGACCTGCCGTGCCGCAGCACTGGCGACCCCAGCCCTGCCCCAAATCTTCCTGTTAAAACTGCCTTGTGTGCCCCTTGCATCAGCTGTAGAAAAAAAGAAAATAAGTTGACAACAAGGACAGGCTAGTGCATTTTACAGTAGATAAAAGAGGAGATTATTTGGACGTATATTGGCTGGCAACTGGACTCCGTGACTCACTGGTTCTGTGACCATGGGCAAGTTCTATTTCCTGTACAGTAGGAATAGCATTGCACACTCAATGGATAGCTTATGGAAAGTGCAGATGGAGCTGGTCTTCGGGGAAGGTGGCTTTCTTGGCTGCGAGGCACATGCGTGCACGCTGCATTTATGGATGGACATCCTTGGCTCTGTAGATGCCTGTGTGGCAGGGGATTCCCATCTTGTCACTTGGGCAGGAAAGTCCCTCTTCCTCTGTGGCTTGCAGAGGTGTGAGAAGATTTCTCTTCTCACCGCTGAGGCAGTGAGGGCTAGGGGAATCCCTTTTTACCCCTCTAATACTGACAGAAAAGGAGGGAAAGAAAGCAGAGGGAAAGTCGCTTCCGGGCTAAGTGGCTCAGAGATTGATAGAAGTGGAGACAGGCTCTGTTCTTGCCATCAGTTTTGTGGCTCTGGGGATGGACGTGTTGGTCTATTTCCAGTGAATATTTCGCTATAGGCTGACCCTATTCCTTCAGTGCCATTTCTCCCACAAGTCTTTAACCATCATTAATATCAACGCTGCACTGACTTCTTGCTCCTGTATCTTTCTTCTTATTAGCCATGACTCCTGATTTCTACTCATTGGGTATTCCTATAATGTGGAAACTGTTTTACTTCTAGCTGAGGGAGATTTGAGGGACTTTGTTTCATTCTCCCATATAGCACCCAGGGCAGCCACAGGTCTCACCCTATGGAATCTACTGCACAGTGGGCAAAAGTGTGTGTGGGTTCAAGGGTGACAGAGGGGAAGCCTGGGTCATTGGGCAGGTGGGAGACTTCCAAGAGAAGATGGAGTGCCGGCTGTTCATAGTTAGAAGAAAGTTGCAGACAAGACTTACAGACTTTGAGGCTGTATTACACTGCTGTACGGTACTTTAACTAAAAAACCCAAGAGGGGTTTCTTTGGGAAAGAAAAGGTTTGTCTCAGCTGACAACTGGAGGTTACAGGATTGGGTGGCCCCACTGTCGGGCGTCTGTGGAGGCAGGTCAAGGTGGGTATGGAGGTCTGATCTCATGCTGGGGCAGAAGCAGAGACAGAACCTAGGCGGAACTTGAACAAAGCAATCAAACCTCAAGGGAATCATCCCCCTACCCATCCCCAGCCAGCCCCTCCCAGGGCTCGCCTCCGATGATCCAAAGACCTCCTGTCACCCTCCCCTCTTGGCCACTATAATTAGGTCAATCTTCACCCTTCAACCATCAACCAGTGAACAGAAAGACGTCAGAGTTTAAACAGCCACATGAATTTTGGGCAGACAGATCCTGCTGTACCCATAATAGAAGCCATTGTCAGTTTTTGGTGTTGAATCCGTGGGAGCTGATAACGCAAAGGAAGGAAGTACAGTATAGTGGTTCTCTGATCTGACTACATATAAGAAAGCTTTCGGTAGTATTCTAGAATAAACTATGCCTGGATCGTACCTCCATTGTCTCTGATTTAAAAATCAATTTAGGATGCAATCTGGGCACCAAGATTTTTAGAAGCTCCTTAGATGATTTTAGTGCACAGCTAAGTTTGGAAATCATGGCTGTACTCTTCCCTCCCCTTCCCTCTCTCCTTTCTTTCCTTCTTTTCTTGCTTTAATTCAATGCTCCCCCTCCTGAGCTGCACATTAGAATTGGCAGGGGGGATTTTGAAAATCTAGCTGCCCATGCTATACCCCAGACCAATCAAAAGGGAGTTTCTCAGGTATCTGCAGATTTGCAGAACAGAAGACACCATTGTGCCATCCAGATTGAGAGGCAACTCCTGGGTTCCAGATGCTCTGTATCAGCAGGGGCTGAGTGGAGCTGACTGAGAGGCAGAGAGAGCAGAGACCAGAGGAGGACTGGGTCACTAGACATTTGGTATCAATGGAGCCTTCAAAACTATGTTGATGAGAAGTCATGATAGTGTTTCATTCCTGACTTTTAAGAGGCGGCTGCCAACACTCCCTAATAATAGACACTATGCTAAGCAAGCTCCCTGCTTTTCTTCTGTCGCTATGCGTTTGTATTATGCTGAATTTTATCAGATCCTTTTTATGCGTCTATTAAAATGGTCATATGGTTTTCTTTTTTAATCTGTTAATGTGTTGAATTACATTATAGATTTTTCTAATATTAAACCATCTGCATTCCCAGGATAAAAGCAACTTGGTCATGGTATATTATTTTTTATCTCTACTGTTCCATTTGACTTTGCTGGTATTTTGTTTAAGACTTTTGCATCTTTATTCATGAATTACAAAGGCCTGAACGTTACACTTCTCTGAATATCTGCATGGCTTTGGTATCATTTGTGTAAAATGACCTGGGGGGTGTTTTTTTTTTTTTTTTTAATTTTCCTGGAAGAAATTGTGTAAATCAGACGATTTCTTTCTTGGAAGATAGATTGAGAGACTTTTTGTTTCAAGCTGTCTGAGTCTGATGTTTTCATTGTGGGGATATTTTGTAATATTGCTTCAATTTCTTTAACAGTTATAACGTTATTCAGGCTTTGTATTTTTGTGGAAAGCCATCTAAAGTTTATTTTTCTAGCTCCTAACCTCCCTTACTTCGGTATCTGTTTCTAATGTTTTCAGCCAAATTTCTGGCTGTCTGCATTTTTTTTTTTCAATTAGCGTTTACTCTCCACACCCTGAGAGCCGGCTTCTGCTTCCCTCTGAGGCTGCTCTGACAAGGTCGCTAATGGATCTTCATGACACCAACCCGAAAGGAGTCTTTTCAGGGCTTTTTTTTTTTTTTTTTGGTGGAATTTTATACGTTATTTTGGGCTGTTTACCAGCCACTTCTTCCTGAAATTTCTGGGGCTTGATTTTCGCCCTGATCATCTTCTAAACATCTTATCCCAGCCTCCTTCTTTCTCGCCTGTGGTGCGAGTATTGATGTTTGCAGGTTTTCATTCTTAGTCCACTCACACAGTCTCACCTACTCTTATGATTTAAACTGCACCTAGGGTGTTGTGCCAACTGAAGCTCATCTAACTTTCGGTTTTTACTTTAAGAAAAAATACCTAAAATTAAATGCAGGGCATTGCCTTAGAAGTAAAGAGGAAAAAATAAAAAGAAGTAAAGGGCTTGAAATTTAAGCTTCATGAAGAATGTGTTTCAAATGTGTTTCTCTCTTTTGATCTCTTTAGTAAACTTATGGTTTGTAAATTAAATTATTTATTGGACTTACCTGGCTCACCGTAGGACTTGAGATGTTCTATAGCTTGGAAGATTTAAAAAATGACTAGGAAGATTTTTGACATACCGCTTATTGAGAAGTGGGGTCTATGACCCTCTTTCCTTTTAATGTTTATTTTTCTGTATTTTCATGTACTTGAAAGGCAGAGCAATAGAGAGAGAGAGAGAAAGAGAGAGAGAGAGAGAGAAACCTTTCATCTGCTGGTTCATTTCTTAAATGCCCCAAACAGCTGGGGCTGGGCCAGATGGAAGCCAGGAGCCAAGAAATCCATCTGAGTCTCCCAGATGGGTGACAGAAGCCCAAGTATCTGAGCTGTGATCGGCTGCCTCCCGGGCTCATTTAGCAGGAAGCTGGTTTGGAAACATGGAGTAGCTAGGTCTCAAACCAGGCATTTGGATATGTGATGTGGGTAACCCCAGCTGGTCCTATGACTTTCATTTTTGTCTAAGCTTTATAAATTCTTGGTCAATAAAAGCAAAATGGTGCCAGCTTCAAGCTTTAACAAGCTGGCAGTTTCTACTTGTACCTTGAGCTGTTTGCTTTGGGACCGCAAGCACCATGCTGAGAAAAGCCAAACAGCTGTGTGCAGAGCCTACCTATGGGTGTTTGAGCTGACAGGAGAGGCCCAGGAAGCAGCCAGCATCACCCTGCCAGCCATGTGAGCAAGCCATCTTGGAAGTGCAGTGTCTAGCTCCTAATCAAGCTGCCTTACAGGACACCAGGTATAGAGAAAGGACTTCCCCACTGAGCTCTGCCCAAATTGCAGACTGGTGAGAGATTTCATCATCACTTGGAGGAGCGCTGCTATACAGCACTAGTTAGCTAGAACACACAGACGCTTCAGCTCACTCCTTCCCCTAAAATACACTTATGATTAATGATGGTCCTACTGACACTGTCACCCATACATTATGTGAACCTTCATTCTGAATGTTTCCTATTCCCTCATGTCCAATAAATCACTAGATTATGTCATTTTGGATTTTATCTCTTAGATATTTCTTTTGTTTGTATCCTCTTCTCCATCTCTTTGCTAGGGACATCCTCTGTATCTTGATGTTTCTCAGGGGACGCCTAATGCATTTTCCAGTATCCATCCCGGCCCCACCACAAAAATGCTTACCATGTAAATCATGCTACTTCTCTGCTTAAATTCCTTTGATGAAATAAACATGAAAGAGTTGAAGATATAATGCAATTAACACATTTCTCAACTGAGGAAAGACTGGAGTTTGCAGTTATGAATGGAGCAACACTTAGACTGGGATCTATTCTTCAGCCGCTTTCTAACCTCCATCTTGCCCTCATCCCTGCCCAAGTGAAAAATGGTAACAAGAACAACATTTCCCCTGCAATGGTTTATGCAGCTGCTGCCTTGAATTTTCTATATGTCTCTCTCTCTCTCTCTCTCTCTCTCTCTCTCTCTCTTTGTGTTGTGTGTGTTGGGAGTGGGGTAGGAATAGAACAATATCTGTGGGACTTGAAGGGGTAGAGATAGCTAAAATGCTTAATACCTAGCCAAGTTGACATTATGCTAGAAACAGAAATGCAAGTTCCCAGAATACCACACACATATGCTTCCCTGAAATAAAGATTATTTTAGGCGTTATCTGCAGTCTATCTTGTCCGGTTTACAGTGAAACTTTTTTAGAAATTTATTTGAAAGTTGTAGTTACAGAGAGAGGAGGAAAGACAGAAAGAGAGGTCTTCCATCCACTGGTTCACTCCCCATATAGCCACAATGGCCAGGGGTGGGCCAGGAATTTCTTTCAGGTTTCCCACATGGGTAGCAGGGGCCCAAGCACTCGGGCCGTCTTCTGTTGCTTTTCCCAAGCCATTAGCAGGGTGCTGCATTGGAAGTGGAGCAACAGGGATTAGAACCAGAGTCCATATGGGATGCCTGCATTGCATGCAGCTGCGTTACTGGCTAAGCCACAACACTGGTCCTGTAATGAAACTTTCTATGTCTAGTTTTGTCACGAGATTTGGGAATATTGTTGTAGCTACTATACTAATAAAATGATAAATATAGTAGCATAGGGTAATACTTTTTGAATATCCAATAGTTCAACAACATTATGGGATAAATTGACTTCTGAAGGCTAGTTGGAGGGGACTAACTGCTATTTTAAAGCCTTGTTTCAGTGAGAAAATCCATTTTCAACTTCCATGCATATCATTTAAAGAACAATTTTTGGAGCATAATGTGGAAATGTCTGAAGTCATTTGTCTTCTTGTCATACAAATGATAGCTTGAATTTTAATGTTTTATAGCCAAAATTAATACTCTTGATATTTAAAAGATACACATGTTTATGAGAATGCTGTGCAACATTTTCCTGAGAAACAGCCCCATTATTCCTTGCTGTTTCTCTAGATCAGAAAAATGTCTGGAGCTTAGATTCCAAGACTGTTTTAAAGTACAACATCCAAAAATTGGCTTCAGTTTTACATCAGTTGGCTGTCTTTTTGTTTTCCAGTTGCCTTGGCTCTGTATAAGAGCAAATGACTCCCCTAAACCAACAGGCGGGAGATTTATAAAGTAATAATATTAATATGTCAACATTCAATAAAGAATTTAATACTTGAAGTAGTGAATCACAGGTATGTGTGGTACCGATGACTTTTCCAGAATCACATTTTAATTCTAGGATGACCTGGACATTACACTTTCTGTGCTGGCAAGTGCAGTGTGGGCAGAACTCTTATATAGGAGAAAGTTTGATTATATTGCAATGTAACTGTTCCTGGGTACCATATTTCAACCCAAATTTCACAACTCGGGAGATATTTTAATCTAGAAGTAATTTTGTCAGTAACCTGAAAACAAGCTTAACAGGCAAGAGCAAATGAAGGTAGGAAGCACAGTATGTAAATACGTCATACCTGGGACCTTGCTTTCCATATTTTCTGTATCAAAATTCTTCCTCATCTAAGGTCTGGGAGAATGAAAAAAAAAAAAGAAGGAATAATTATTTATTGTTGTGCATCCTTTAAACACATGTGAGGTTGTGAATGATGTGTATGCTTTTCTCAGGACTCAAGGGAACTAGACTTGAGAAAGTTTGGTTTTTGTAGAACTCAGTGTTTGTTCTCCCTTGACCATACAAGAAGGATTAAAAGAACTGTGCCTAGGTAAAATGGTCCATTGGTAGGCTGTTGAACTGAAATGATGGGAAGGACTGGGTTTTCACTGTGCACAGCTCTTGACTTAGGAACTTGTCCCATACCCTCTTTCCTCTCCCCCCTTACAGCCTTGAATGTCAGCTAAAAAAAAAAAAAAAAAAAAAACAAACCCTAGAAAAGGAAGAGTGAGACAGGAAGATCATGTCATGTAAATAAAGGAAGATCTCATCCTACAACTTCATTTGGTTTCATCATAAACATCAACGAAACCATGACTTATATAACCTCAGATTTCCCACACCTGTGACCTATTTGTTCCTAATTCTATGAAACCCAGATAAAGCCCTAAAGTTCTAACCCATTTTTGTTACTGCTCACAGTCATCTCTCCTACAATGATGTGACCAAATAAAATACCTTGCGTATGTACAGAGAGGGCTTAGCGTGACAGCAGGCTCCCTGACATACCTGTATAGTCTTGGACACGCAGACACACAGACAAGCACTTCAGTGCATCTTCACATTTGATCCCAAAGATGGTCCTGTCCAGGCAGGTGGTCTTGCTATTCCCATTCTATGGATGAGAAAGTGTATCTGGGTCTGTTAGCTGTGGTTCATTTTCCATTTTCCAATTTTCTCATCACCACCATCATGATTACTTAATTGGCTCTATTTAAGTCATCTCCCACCTAATTACACAAAAGGTTTGTATTTTATAGTTGGGTTACTTGAAGAATATGGAGGTTGCAAAGTTTTTAAATGATTCTTACTCCCTTAACCTCACTTTATGATGTAAGTGAATAGTTTACTTATTTATTTGTTAATATAGTCTAAGGTTATCCATGATGCTACTGTTTTGCCAAGTTTTAAGGGTAATGTAACATCATCTTGGAGTTTTGTCTAAAATCATAGCCAATGACTTTATACTTATTTTATTCTGCTAATATTGAACTTCTTGGGTCCAGATGGTTTAAATAACTCATTAGGGGATCTCAAATGCCTTCTTGACCACAAGGTCTTTCTTAAAGATATTAATTGGGGGGAAGCCATTTGGCTTCGTGAATAAGATGCCTGTGTTCCGTATTGGAGTAGTTAAGGCCCATATTTTGCTCTGGCTCCTGAGTCCAGCTTCCTGCTAATGCAGACCTGGGAGGTGGTGATGATCTATGTCACCAACATGAGA
Organism: Oryctolagus cuniculus; assembly: GCF_964237555.1. Classification (NCBI taxonomy): domain Eukaryota; kingdom Metazoa; phylum Chordata; class Mammalia; order Lagomorpha; family Leporidae; genus Oryctolagus; species Oryctolagus cuniculus. The sequence goes on along the minus strand of NC_091435.1, from coordinate 102,541,878 downwards.
GACCTAGATTGAGTTTCTGGCTCCTGGCTTTGGCCTGACCCAGTCCTGGCTATTGTGGGCCTCTGGGGAAAGAAGCAGCAATAGTAGTTCTGTCTGTCTATCTTCCCTCTGTTCTAAAATAACTAAGTAAAAAAATGTTAAAAAGAAAAAAAAACATTAAACGGATCAAGAAAAAATACGGCCAAAATTTTATTGACATGCATTTCACAATTATCAAAGAAGTGTTAAGCCTGTGTGTTTCATTGTCCTGTTCTTGAAAAGAGACTTTTACCTAACTTGGTTATAGCTTGCTTTCCCAAGTAGCATAGTTAAAAGGACCCTGGCTGAAGAAATGTACAATTGTAGGCAGTGGAATTATAGGGTTTGGAATCCTGTAATTGGGGCAGGAGGAAAGCTGCAATTTCTATATGCCATTCTGTAACTTACTTTCCTTTTTTAAAAAGGTGACATTCTTCTTTGGACCAGTGGGTGCCAAGAATTTCCTTGACTTAGACAAGAGAGAGGGGAGGCCTCTGTTCTCTCTGATGGGTTGCAACTTATGTGCCTGCTGTTAGAAGATTTACACGCATTCCTTCTACAGTTTATACCCATGTAGGTATGATTAGTCCATTTTACAGATCAGGAAGAAGAACCTGGGAAGGGTCAGAATCCTGAATGGCAAAAGTCATTTTCTGTTGGAAGTGAGTATAGATAAAGTTTCCTTCCTCAAATTGTGTAGAGCTCAACAAAGAAACAAAGATTCTAGAAGGAAAATAATTTATTTTTGCATACCCGTGGTGAAATTAGTAGCCTCTACATACATATCTTTTCTTTTTTTTTTTTTTAAGATTTATTTATTTATTTGAAAGTCAGAGTTACACAGAGAGAGAGAGCAGAGGAAGAGAGAGAGAGAGAGGTCTTCCATCCGATGGTTCATTCCCCAATTGGCCACAATGCCTGGAGCTGCGCTGATCCGAAGTCAGGAGCCAGGAGCTTCTTCCAGGTCTCTCATGTAGGTGCAGGGGCCCAAGCACTTGGGCCATCTTCTACTGCTTTCCCAGGACACAGCAGAGCTGAATCGGAAGTTGAGCAGCCGGGTCTCAAACTGGCGCCCTTATGGGATGCCGGCGCTTCAGACCAGGGCGTTAACTCACTGGGCCACAGTGCCGGCCCCATATCCACGTATCTTTATATGCTTTACCTTACCTGTGTAGTAGGGTTTATTAAATATTCATTGAGTAGCTACTATACACATAGCATTTTGCTGAAGTGGGGGCTACCATTATTAGTTCACGATCAAATGCTTTTGAGGATCTTTGCTCTTCTTCCTCTGTCTTGGAACCCTTATTCATGCTTTAAGAAGCTGCTGAGGGGCTGGCTGTGTGGTGCAGCCTGTGATGCTGGCATCCCATATAAATATCAGATCAAGTCCAGGCTGCTCTGCTTCTGAACCAGCTCCCTGCTAATGTGCCTGGGAAAGAAACAGATGACCCAAGTGCTTAGACCCCTTCCCTCATCTGGGAAACTTGGATGAAAATTCCAGACTCCAGGGGCTGGTGCTGTGGGGCAGCAGGTAAAGCCACCGCCTGCAGTACCGGCATCCCATATGGATGCTGGTTCGAGTCCTGGCTGCTACACTTCTGATCCAGCTCTCTGCTATGGCCTGGGAAAGCAGTAGAAGATGGCCCAAGTCCTTGGGCCCCTGTACCTGCATGGGAGACCCGGAAGAAGCTCCTGGCTCCTGGCTTCAAATCAGCCCAGTTCTGGCTGTTGCTGCCATTTGGGGAGTGAACAAGCAAATGGAAGACCTCTCTTTCCTCTCCGTGTAACTCTGCCTTTCAAATAAATAAATAAATAAATCTTAAAAAAAAAATTTCGGGCTCCTGGTTTTGCCTGACCTAGTCTGGGCTATTGGGGCCATTTGGGGAGTGAACAAGTGAATGGAAGATCTCTGTCTTTCTCTCTCTCTCTTTCCTTTGCTGTAACTCTGCCTTTCAAATAAATAATTTTTTTTGAAGAAGTAACTGACATTTCAACTCTTTGAAGTCCTACCTGAACACATCAATCAGCATTCATCAACCCGTATACATTTCTGTCTGTGGTACATCTAGCATAGACTTATCTCATCGCCCATGCTTATTTGTAATATGCCTGTCCACCTCTGCTAGACTGTGAGCATGTGAACACTTTCTGTGGGATGTGGTTCTTCCCCACCGCCTCTGCTCACAAAATTCCCCAGTGGTTATGCCAGCCTGACTCTGAGCAGCCGCTCAGCAAAGCTTACTCAGTACTTGAATTACTGTACACCAATGATTCTAGGCAAAGCAGAAAGTTCTTCAAAACCACTCAACGTTTTAATAAGTGTGACCAACTGAACACCTGCTAGTCCTCACATATAATATCTAACTTAATTTCACTACAACCCATGATGTTGCATGGCAATATTAAATAGAAGGCTCAATATTTCTGAGTTACTAAGCAGAGGAGCAGAAAGTGAAACCTAGTTTGACTGACTCTGAAGCTGTTTATTCCACTAAATTATATTGAATGCCATAAATAACGATGGCCTACATCCTACAATGTCATTACATATTTGCTTCTTCACATTCTTTTCAACAACACAGAACACTGTAACAATCTCCCAGTTTTGCATTAATTACAAAAACATGATTTTTTTTCAGATTTGTCATCTGTTAGCTTTTAGTAAGAAAATTTCTCAATATCTTTCCGTGTGATAATTATCAATGCATTAACATTTACCAAACTTTTGGACATCCTAAAGAGAAGAGCATGCCAAGGGTCTGAAATATCCTTTGAGCTCGAGAGTTTAAGCTTCAGAGTATTCAGAAAAATGCCCAAGTGCCTAGTATATGTCACAGTTAGGTGGACTTGAGTATATGCGTTCTGGCAAACCCTAACCCTGGACAATCGGATGTAAGTTCTCGGTTCCTCAACAGAAAGTGGGCGCAGATGACAGACTGCCTGTGTGTGAATCCCTTTGTGGGGAGGACATTGGATCAGGGAGATGGTGAGCCCCCTTTGAACTTGGTGCTTCTCCAGGGAGGAGTAGACAGGGCTCTCCGCTAACATCTGGCTTGCAGTACGTTGTGGTCATACACAGAGACCTGATGGATAAGTTTCTGTCATCATAAAGTCACTTAACCCTATCCCTTACCATATAGATCAGCTGAAGCCAAATCCTGAAAGAATACATTGTTCAAAGAAAACAGGTTAGGGCAAATTGGAAAATTAAGTTACAGATTATGGCAGCAAGAGGTTGAGGGAGAGGAGAAACTCCGAGAATCAGAAAACCTGTGTCAGAATCCAGACATCGTCTTTTAAAGAGACGCCATCAGCTTGGAGGAAAGAGCAGCATGGCTTTATTAAGAGCTAGTGAGACGGCAGGGCATACACTTGCTAGAATAGCTCCATATGGTGAGAGCAGAAACCTACATCTTTTATCGCCCCACCTTTGCCAACAGCTAAGTGGATAATCTTGTGGTGAAGAGCTGCCAACAAAACACTACAAAAATGACAAAAGCTCCACAGCACCCTGAACTGCGAGATTGTGTTGTTCTGCACAGAACAGGAAAATCCCACTTACTGTGGAATCATACAGACATGTTGTCCCATGTGTGCGAAGCTCAGCCCACATGCTGAGACTCCATAGCTGACATTGAAAGGAACTGCCCATATGTCTGAAGGCGACAAAAGGAAATACAAGGAGACCACAATTTCTCATAAATCTATCATAAAAGGTCATTTTTCTTATCAAATCAATTAATCTATTTAGCTCTATGGATTCTTTGAAGCAGCAAAAATGCTTAAGTATCTTGGAAGCACCAAGGAAAGATCAGCTTTCCTTTTTAAATCAAGGATGCTAAGAACACTGTATGTTGAAATGCTATTTTTGTTTCAAAAGATATACATGGTAGCTGTAGAAATCGTGTGACTATAAAGAGGAGATTGTAAGAAATTCAGATATTCAGACCACTAAGGATGATTACTATTAGTGTTTTGGCAAATATATTTGTGAACCCATAAAATGGGCAGACGCTGAGGATATTAATTTATACCATTTCTTCCTCATAAATAAATTGGGAACAATTCTCTGAGATAATAGCATTTTTAATTAATTTAGGTAAAATTATACACAGAAAAACACACTAGTTGTATCATATCAAGGCATAATTTAACAGCTTTTTAAAAAAGATTTATTTATTTGAAAGACAGAGTTACAGGGAGAGAGGGAGGGAAACAAGGAGGGAGGGAGGGAGAGAGAGAGAGAGAGAGATCTTCCATCTACTGGTTAGCAGCACAGATGGCCACAGTGGTCAGCTCTGGGCCAGGCCGGCTGAAGCCAGGGGCTTCTTCCAGGTCTCTCATGTGGGTACAGAGGCCCACGCACTTGGGCTATCCTCTGATGCTTTTCCCAGGCTACCAACAGGGAGCTAGATTGGAAGTAGATTAGTTGGGATGGGAACCTGGGGCCCATATGGAATGTCTATAGGTGCTAGCCTTACTCTCTAGACCACAACACCGGCCCTGATTTAACATCATTTTTAATATTTGTGTAGTATTCCATTCTTTGGGTACAAATATTCACAACTTGTTCAACCAATGTTTTGTTTATAGAAATATAAAATTTCTCCTATTACAAAGAATGTAAAAAAGGCTATCAGTGAACAAAAATCTTTGCATACATCCTGATTTATGTCCTTAGGATTAATTAATTAATAAGTTAATTAATTAAGTTAATTAATTAAATGAGATGAGATTTCTTTTAGAAAATTTTTTATTAATTAAAAAAGACATTTTTCATGTATTTCACAGGTACAGTTATAAAAAGGTAACCATACTTTCCTTCCTTCCACTATTACTCCTTCTCCCTCCTTCCTTTCCTTCTCCTTTTTCTTTAATTTTTGCAAAGACATACGTTCAATCTACTCCATAATCACCAGCTTTATTCACTACTAACCATAATATTCAACAAGTAGAAAATAGGAAGACTGAGATGAGCTCTCTAAAGCCCTGCCTCATTTCCTTCCCGAATAGTCATGTCTCACTATTCTCCTACTCAAAAGCACAAGCCAGTATGAAGGAGAGGATGCTGTTGTATTTAAAAATTGCAATGAGTTTTCTTTCTCTGGGAAATGTGTATATGTCCTCAAGCACGAATTGCCCAAATATATCATTTAATTACTTTTTCTCCTGGGATATTTGCTTTTTTTGAAAAAAATATTTATTTATTTGAAAGGCAGAGTGACTGGGAGAAAGAAATCCTCCATCTGCTGGTTCACTCCTCAAGCAGCCCCAACAGCTAGGGAGCTGGGAACTCCGTCTGGATCTCCCACGTGGGTGGCAGGAGTCCAAGCACTTGGGCCATTATCAGCTTCCTCCCCAGTGCGTTAGTAGGGAGTTGGATCAGAAGTGGAGCAGCTAGGACTTGAATTGGTACTCAGATGGGATTCTGGTGTTACAGGTAGTAGCTTAACCAGGTGAACCACGATGCTGGCCTCTTGCCTTTTCAATCTATACAATCTCTTTCTGTAGTAATTAATACATCTTCCATGTGACTTACATTAAGGAATTTTTCTCATTTTGTCTGGTGTGTGTGTGTGCATTTGTGGGTGTGTGTTTGTTGTGAGAGTAAAGTCAATCCTAATTGTCCATGCATTCAGTATTTGCCAATTTGCACACTCATTAAATTTATTTGTACCCCAAATCAAAATTCATTGTGTGTTTTGAATAATAATGGACATGAATAGGTCAAAAAAATTTGAGTTCCTTGACATGCATGTCCCCAAGAACAAGGTGCTTCCTTTTTCATGTCTCACACTATCATGTGTCTTTTCCATGACTATTTAGTGCCTGTTGTGATTTCACATTTTTGTACCTTTTGTTGCTGATTTTGCTGTTTCAAACAGACCCCAAGCACGTGTTGAAGTGCTGTCTGGTGTTCCTTTGCACTGGAGGCTAAGATGTGCTTTACCGAGAGCATGTGTTTTGGGTAAACTTTGTTCAGGCCTGAGTTACAGTCCTGTTGATCATGAGTTCAATGGTAATGAATCAACCACACTTATTAAACAGAACATTTAAGCAGAAACACACATAACACAAGATTATGTATTGATTGGTTGACAAAGTGTTGGGATCAGAGCTTGCAGGAACCTAGCCCTCTATTTCCCTAGGAGCAATGGTTCAATATTCGTTAATTCAGTGTCTGCATGTGACTACCATGAATGACAAGAATCAGCTGTGTGCTGATGAGGGGGTGCCAGAAATTCATGGAGACTGTGCTTTACTCTTTAATCCCACTTTCCTCCAACTTGTTTAGGAAAAGAGCCCCTTTCAGCCCCTCATTGAATCCGCCCTATTCCTGCCAGCAGCCCATCTCCTGTGATCCTTATAGGATGCTCGTGTCTCCACAGGTGAAAACCTGCAGATGGTCGGCCCTGCCTACGAGCACGAAAGTCAGCTTCTGGAGTACAGTATTAGGAAGTCCCCCACCTTTACCGATGCAAGCTATTTATGTGTCTGCTTTATGAATGAACGTGTTTACTTTCTCTCTGGCTCCTGGGTCTGTCTCTCAAGTGGCTGCAATCTAAGACAAGGAAAGGTAGAGTTCTTTTTCACGTTAACACCGATGTAGATATTTATGTACGGTTTCTTCCAGTTCTTTTTTGCTTATTATTATTTTGTTCTTAGCTATTTATTTTGGAGAAGCTGATGTTGGTGTTGGATGTCTCTGTTCCTGAATAAGGCAGCCAGGGAAAGGAAGCCGACCTGGAAGCCCCCTCAGGTATCAGGAGGAGGGTAGAGGTGGCTTTCCTGGTTCCTATCAGCCTTATTTTTTGGGTCTGAGCCTAGTTCTTTCTAACCTGGACTTGTTATTAGAATTTTCAATTTGATTCTTGAACCTCTTGGTGCTCAGCCTGTTCTGACACGGCCACTGTCTCAGTCTCACTGGCTCTGTTTTGAAAGTTGTGCTCCTACCCTTCCTTCCTGCATGAGTATCCCTGAGACCTTAGGTGTTAGATTCAGGTTTGAGCTAAAATACAGTGATTCTGCCCATACTTAGTCTCAGGACTCCAGATCTGTTTCCAAAAGTCCTGTAAACTTTACCTTGATTTCCCCCCCTCTTAAATGCAATCATCTGCTGCTTTTATGTGGCACCATGGCCTTACTGGAAATAAACAGAACAAACATGCCCAGTGATGCTCAAGTATTGCAGTGACCTTATAAATATCATGGACCTTTCAGTATGGAAACACCAATTAAGTCTACATAAGATCCTTTGCTGTTATTTGAGAAAACAGCATAAACTATCACTATTTTAAATTCATCATCCATGGGAGGGCTTGCTATGCTGGGAAGGAGCTTGGAGTAAGAGAATTGGATTCAAATCCTGCTTTTCCTCCCTTATCAGCCATGTGACCTACCATATTGATTTTTAAAATATTTTTAAAATTTATATATTTAAAATTTTAAAAAAGAATTATTTATTTGAAAGGCAGAGTAACAGAGAGAGGAGATAAACATACACACCCACAGAGATTTTTCCATCTATTGATTCAATCCTCAAAAGGCCACAACAGACAAGGCTGGGCCAGGCTGAAGCCAGGAGCCAGGCATGTCATCTGGATCTCCCACGTGGGTGACAGGGGTCCACGCACTTGGGCCATCATCTGCTGCCTTCCCATGTGCATTAACAGGAAGCTGGGTTAAAAATGGAGCAGCTGAGTCTTGAACCAGCATACTGATATGGGATGCTGGCATCCCAGTCAGTGGCTTAACCCGCTGTGCCACAATGCTGGTGTTTGCCATGTTAGACTTTTTTTTAAAAAAAGAGATTTATTTATTTGAAAGGCAGAGTTACACAGAGAGAGGAGAGAGAGAAGAGAAAGGTCTTCCATCTAATGGTTCACTCCCCAGATGGCTGCAACGGCCGGAGCTGTGCCAATCCAAAGCCAGGAGCCAAGAGCTTCTTCTGGGTCTCCCATGTGGGTGTAGGGGCCCAAGGACTTGGGCCATCTTCTACTGCTTTCCCGGGCCATAGCAGAGAGCTGGACAGGAAGTGGAGCAGCCGGGATTAGAATCAGCGCCCATATGGGATGCCGGTGCTTTAGGCCAGGGCGTTAACCCACTGCGCCACAACGGCGGCCCCATGCCATGTAAGCCTTTAAGACTGAGTTCCCTAGTATGTAAAATACTGAAAATAATAACAAATATTCTCTTATAAAATGAGAGAATGTTTGCAAGTTACTGAGCACAGTGCTTGTGGACAATGCAAGCCTGATAAACACTAGTTCAATGCGTTCTGTTCCCTTCTCTTCTACATTGGATGAGATTTGAGCGATAATCTTTTGGCACATTTGTGGAGCAAATGATTTCAAAGTGCATCATTTGCTAAATAATTCGGTAAATGTTTCTGTTCTACAAATCACTGGGAGGGGCCAGCCAGTTAGGGTCTCTCCCAGAAACATGACTCTTTCAAGAGTTCGCTTAAAAATGCTTGACCATTGATCATCTGGTCAAGGAAGGTGAGTGGCCTTGTGCCGTCAGCACTTGTAAGTGCTCAGTGCCTTGACTCAGGCACCTATTTGCCCTGGGTCACCCTTTGTTCCTAGTCTCTGCTTTTCTCTATCTGAGCATTGTACCTCGAAGCAGCATCTTTATGAAGTCATTCATTCATTCATTCATTCATTCCTGAAGGTGCAGGAACTACCTGCACCATTTTACCCCTTATACCCCACAAATGTGTTTCACATAGAACTTGATGTTCTCTAAGATTTCTACTTTTTATTATAATCTTTGTCTCCATTTGGTGCTCCAAGACCCAGCATGGCATTTGGCATACAGTGGTGTTTAATAAATGTTGAAAATATGAGAGATGAAGCAATGAATGGTAAAACATGGAGAAGAGTTGTAGTGGAGGTCATTGCCACCAAAGGTGGCCCATGTGTTGTCTTGGGAGTGCCAAATGATGCTCACGTGGGGCCTTCCACAAAGCATTTGGATGCATTTCTACGGTTTTCTGTAGAGGTAATCCTTTGGCTCCTTTGGCTGAGAGGTGACTGGAGTATCTACTGGAAAACCAGAATGCTGAAGCTGAAGTGTTCAATGGCTGCATGTCTTCAGGAAATGCCTGGGACAGAGAAGCATAACTTGCAGGATGCACACTGTGTCCTGGCAGAGATGGCAGGGTCTGTGTGACTCAGGTATACATTTTTCCCTCAGTATGTTTTTATTTATTTATTTATTGACAGGCAGAGTTGGACAGAGAGAGAGAGACAGAAAGAAAGGTCTTCCTTCTGTTGGTTCACCCCCCAAACGACCACTACGGCCGGCGCGCTGCACTGATCTGAAGCCAGGAGCCAGGTGCTTCCTCCTGGTCTCCCATGAGGGTGCAGGGCCCATCCTCCACTGCACTCCCTGGCCACAGCAGAGAGCTGGCCTGGAAGAGGGGCAACCGGGACAGAATCTGGCTCCCAAACCGGGACTAGAACCCGGTGTGCTGGCGCCGCAGGCAGAGGATTAGCCTAGTGAGCCGCGGTGCCAGCCCCTCAGTATGTTTTAATGAATTCAGTATATCAAAAAGGTCTTGGAAACAATATTTCCTTAAAAATTTAACACCCCCCCGGGGGGGGGGAAGCCATTGTAATCCATTAACTGTACTTTGAAAATTTATATTTACTAAATAAAAAATAAAAAAAATTTAACCCCCCAATGTGTTTTCTTACTGTTTTGTATAGTTAAAAGGCCCATCATTTCATTGATTTGTCTCATCTAATTGTTTAAAATTTTTATAAATTATTTGAAAAAAGAGAGAAGGAAAGAGAGAGAGGAAAGAGAAAGTGCAAGCGAGAGAGCTCTCTCATCTGCTGGTTCACTCCCCAGATGGCCACAACAGCCAGGGCTGGGCCGGGCCAAAGCCAGGAGCCAGGAGCCCCATCCAGGTCTCCCACGTGGATGGCAGGGTCCACGCTAGTGGGTCAGCATCTGCTGCCTCCCAGGTACATGAATAGGGAGCTGGATCAAGGGATTCCAGGGACTCTGACATGGGGTGCAGGTGATTTGTCTTATTTAAAAAAAAATTTTTTTTGACAGGCAGAGTTGGACAGTGAGAGAGAGAGACAGAGAGAAAGGTCTTCCTTCCGTTGGTTCACCCCCCAAATGGCCGCTAGTGCCAGTGCACTGCTGCTGGCGCACTGTGCCGATCTGAAGCCAGGTGCTTCCTCCTGGTCTCCCATGGGGTGCAGGGCCCAAGCACTTGGGCCATCCTCCACTGCACTCCCTGGCCACAGCAGAGAGCTGGACTGGAAGAGGAGCAACCGGGACAGAATCCGGCACCCCGACCGGGACTAGAACCCCGGGGTGCCGGTGCCGCAGGCGGAGGATTAGCCTAGTGAGCTGCGGCGCCGGCCTTATTTCAAACTTAAGGGAAGTGACTACTTGGCTAAATAAATTGGGAAGAAGAGACAGGTCTCCTTTACAGTATTCTTTCTAGATACTCCCTTTCCAAAGAACATGTGTATCCGTCAGTCTTTTGTGGCCACAACTAAAATACCTGGGAGGAGCTGCTGAGTAAGGAAAAACATTTATTTTGGCTTGTAGTTTCTGAGGTTCACATGGGCAGCCTCGTTGGTTCAGGCATCTGGAGATGCTGGAGTGTGGGGAAGGTCTATCACACAGCAATCCAGGAAGCAGTGGGAGAAGCTAGGACCAACTCACCAAGTGACATCATATGAATATCATGTACCCCACGTACCCCTGGGGTAAAGTGAGAAGGGCACGCCTCTATTTTTTTTCTGAAAACCCAAACCGTAGTCTGATCACGAGACAAACCCACGTTAGAGGACATTCTACAGGATACCTGGCTAGTACTCAAGACATATAAGGTCACGAAAAATTGGGCAAGTCTGAGAAAGTGTCGCAGAATAGCAGAGGCATACAACTTCAGGTGAGATTGTACCATCAGGTGAAGATAGTGATGCAAAAACTGTGGAAGCCAAATAAACTACGGAGTTCAGTGAATAGCAATCGGTCAATGTCAGTTTCCCCATTTTGACAACTGTATTCTAGTTAGATGTAAAGATGGGGAAACTGGATGAGATGTGTATGAGGGGACTTCAAAAGGTTCACAGAGGGGGCAGGCATTGTGGCATAGTGGGTTAAGTTGCCACCTGTGATGCCAGCATCCCATATGGGCACCAGTGTGTGTCCTAGCTGCTCCACTTCTAATCCAGCTCCCTGCTAATGGCCTGGGAAAAGCAGTGGAAGATGGCGCAGGTGTTTGGTTGATAGACTTTTCCCCACTTCGCTGTTTTGGGAAGCTTGGCAGTGATTTCTTTTCTGGATTTAACAAGTAAATCTGCGGTGAATTGTGAGGACAATGGGTTGCTGAACCAGACTTTTCAGCAAGCATTAACATTTAGAAATTCAGCATGGGAGACACAGTGACGGGTGGACAGTTCTACAGCTATCTACCAGGGCGTGGGGAGCAGGGTGAGTTTTCTTGTGTACAGACTATAAATACTCCCGGCCTCAATCACCATTCTGGACGTGTGATTAGGCAGAGAATGAGATTGTACAATGTTTACCTCTTTGATTTTTTCATTTGCAGTCCAGCCGCAGCTAGCGTACATATCAGTTTTCATCCTGAAATGTGCAGGAAACCAAACCCGGGCTTTTGCAGACTCTAATTGCTGTATGATTTGATGTTACTGTGCAGTGAAGCTGTGCTAGTTAATTGTTTTCCTGACTGAATTTCCATTTCTTTCCCCCCTGCCCCCATTCTGCCTGAAGGAACCTATAAAGCAAAAAACAAACAAACAAAAATCTCTCGGAAGAGTATCTTTCATTTTCGGAAACATCATTTGCAACGGGTAGCAGCTTCGTCATAATACAGGCAATAATGATGACGGATCACTGCAATCCTTAAGTGGTTTTAGCTTATGGTTATTAGCAAAGGGAGCAAAGTCAGGATGGGTATGTGGAAGAGAAATGTAGTTCACTCTGCTTAAGTCGTCTTTTTTAGTATTCCAAACAATAGATGTGAAAGCCATCTTTTTGAATCTCTTGCTGGGTTCTATCCTGGTTTTGATCATGTGGATTTGACTTTCATCCACTGGTACATTGTGTGATATGCAGTATGGTTGTTGGAGGAAAATTCATGGTAACAAACTAGATATATGATTAACCACTTTAAATAATGATCTATTTATATGGTGACCTGTACACTGCCTTTTTCATATTAATCCATACTTCAGGTGATACATAAACAACAACCCTCAGTAATAAAGAAATGCATTATATAATGCTAGTTAAATTTGGAAAGCACTGTCTTATTTCATGTGTCACTCACAGAATGTAGTGCTAGATAGTAACTGAGATTGAGTTAGCGTCTCATGGTGCCTAGCCTCCCATACAATCCAGGAATTGTCTTTGCAGACCTCTAGAAAGAGATCCCATGGGTAGTGATGGAGGCTGGAGGTGACCGGCGTGTGGAGGCAGGGAAGAGGTGGGAGGGAAAGAGGGAAAGTCTAAATGAGATTGGAGGGGGGCGAGGAAGGGCTCAGAGAAAGCAAAAAGCTTGATGTGGCAGGCTGCCCCTTTTGGATCCCAGCAACCCACTTCAATGGAAATGGGCGGCAGGCAAGGAAGGGCTCCAGGGGAAAGGGCTAAGGAGCAGGCCCTGTGTCCTCAGGCGAGCAAAATGTCTCTGACGATAAGATGGGAGATTTATTACGTAGAAGCAAAATGTGCTGTTTTGGTCTCCCTGGGGTTTCTAAAGCCCTTTGCATGCTAGGGGGATGGAGGCGCCCGTTTGCTCTGGGAACATCAGTGCTGCTCTGAGACGAGGCATCTACTGGGCGGGAATCTATTATCTCCCTGCCCCCATCCACCGTTTTCCTTCCGTGATTCCATCATTCTCTCCATGAAAAATGGAGGTCAGGGATGGAGGAGCAGACGGGGGAAACAGGACTCTGTTACATCGTGCTCACAGTGAGAAGATGGCCCCACATCCCGAGGTAGAGAGCCACAGCGCTCTTTGCAGTGCAGCTGTCTGGAAGAGTTGTGATCTTCGCTGGAAAATACATAGCAATGTGTTTGGAACACTCTTTACAAATGGTAAAAATGCGCTTTCAAAATTAGAGCTCAGAAAACACTGGGAGAAGACTCACCTGGAAGGGGGAAAGAATCAAATGAAGTGCCCTTGTAAGCAAGGGAAGGAAAGCCTGAGCTGTTCTGCAAAGCTGCCCACGCTGTGTGGTCTTGGAGCATCCGACTGCATCCCTTAAGCCAACCAGAGGGGCGTGCGGACGTCAGTTCCAGCTCAAAACTACGTTGGCTGGCTGTGTCCACAGTTAGCTTTCTTTTCTTCCATACCTGGAAGAAGTTCTCTCAATTTCTGCTTAAATTTTAGCTCCTCTTTATGTCGTCTCAAACCCACTTTTAGGGTTTTCTTCCTTCTTTGAGCTTTTATCACTACTGCCAAATGTCTTGATTAGAAGCATGCTTTAATTTTTAATATGTGGCTGTCTTTTCAACTGAAGAGTAAGTTCTTTGAGGGCAACAATCGCACCTTGGTTTCTTCTGTGGTTTCACCCATAAGCTTAACGAAGTGAGAAACACACGGGTGATGATCATTAAATCTTGGCTGCCTGATTGATTCAGAAACATGGATGTCTTCTCCAGATACTTCTTGTCTAGAGAAGGAAGTTGTCTTTTTTTTTCTTCAAGATTTATTTATTTTATTTGAAAGTCAGAGTTACACAGAGATAAGGAGAGGCAGAGAGAGAGGTCTTCCATCCAATGCTTCACTCCCCAGTTGGCTGCAACCGCCAGAGCTGTGCTGATCTGAGGCCAGGAGCCAGGAGCTTCTTCCGGGTCTCCCCTGTGGGTACAGGAGCCCAAGCACTTGGGTCATCTTCTACTGCTTTCCCAGGCCATAGCAGAGAGCTGGATGGGAAGAGAAGCAGCTGGGACTAGAACTGGCGCCCATATGAGATGATGATGCTTCAGGCCAGGGCATTAACCCGCTGTGCCACAGCGCTGGCCCCAGGAAGTTGTCTTAAGATATGTATGATTATCTCAGAGAAGTGTTGGAATCATGACACATCATTAGGCTCCAGATTACTGCCAATGCATGGGCTAAAGTGCTTATCACTCTGTCAGTCAAGATCCAACCTGGGGAAGCTTGACTATGGGATTTAGGGTGGATTTGCTTCCACAGTCTAAGACTCTAACTCTTGTGATTCCCCTTAGGCAAATTCACCTTTTCCCTGGGGGTCCCTTTTGTCTGCTGACCATTTGGAACAGAACAATCAACCTGGCTTTGCTGGGTCAACATTGAATTAATAACTAGCAACATCGATGACTTGAACAGAGGGTAACTTTGGTAATATTTAGGGGGCCCTCAAAAGTAAAACAACTTAATCATTTGTTGACATGGGATAAAGTTGGTACCTAAAAGCTTAACTATGGTGTGGAGCTACACGTTGCAAACCAGTGAAGCAAAACAGTGACAAATTATAGCCCAATCTAGAATGTAAACTTTCATATCTTACAAAACTTAGCAGTGCAGAAGTCCTCAAGACTGAGGATCATGTTGTTAGAAGTCTCAGTTTCAAGCCTTTACTGCCATCATCAATGGAAACCAGTCCCTCAAAGTTGTGCTGTGGCTGGCAGGGTTCCTAGAGTAGTCCAAGTGCTCTCTGGGCTGGCCATTAGACTCCCTTCTTTGCTAACATGAGGTCATCATTCACCCTTTCTAATCATAGCATGACCTTGCTAGTGGCTCTGTTGCTATTGCCTTTAGTGTTCACATGGTTCCCACAGCACTGCCTTGTGATGGAGTTTGGGTTTTCCTCTGGCTGGGGTTCAGGGGTTTGAATGACTGTTATGAATCTCTTCCAAAAAAGCAACTTATTATTTGAGTATCATTCATTCATTTGGCACTTTCTTCTATATGACAATAGAGACAGTATAAAAATGAAGAAAGGATAAAAATAAAGGTGGAAATAAGGACGAAAATAGAATATGGGTAGAACTCTAATAAAGCGACAAGTGAACATAGTATTAGTATTCCAAAGGCTTATTACAGGCATATGGGCTTGCAGAATTTACAGATGTGGGATATACACTTGCCTTAAACATTTCTCGCATCCATAACAAAGATGGAAACCAAATAGGTAAAGAATTCAGTATGTTCACATTTACAAACAGAGTAACTCTTTATGGAATACAGCTTTTCTCGGCATTGAGAGCATTAAGAAGTGCCTCCCTGTGGGTCTGTGTCAGTTTGGTGGATGACGCCTTCAACAGCATCTTTGTGTTAGATTCCTTTTGCCCTTCAGCTTTGGACTGTGATGCCCTTCAATGTCAAGCTGATGGCTACACAGCTCGCTGGTGCTCCGGCTTGATCCAAGGCTTAAATTTGAAATGTCCAGGGGGATTGAAAGACTGCAGAGTCCCAAGACAACTTTCCATCAATATTATTTTGGACAAATGCTTTCTACTTGTCTCAGCTCCTAAGAGGCACTATAGTGAGCGGTTAAACACACTGGATCAAGTTAAAGACTCTGGATCAGACTATCTGAGTCTAAGTCCCAGCCCCATCACTCACTCAGTTTCTATATCATGAGAAACAGATAACACAGACCTCACAGAGACGTTATCCATAGGAAGTGAGATGATGTAGGCAAGGTGCTCAGCACTGTGAGTGCTCACTGACCATGAACCATCACGATGAGACCCCACACAGAGGCTGACAGTCTTGGTGACCTCCCGATGCACCAAATCACCAAACAACCAGCATCAAGCACTGACACTTTGTGCTGACATCCAAACAGGGTACCTAGATGGAGCTCGCCAGCTTGACCTTGAACCCCTCAGAAGGGACACCTTCTCCCATTGATACCCACAGTAGGCACTGAAGGGACAGCCCCATTGCTCTCCTTGCTGTATCCTCACACCTGGGCTTTTCAGTTCCCCTCACTCTGCAAGAAGGATGTCAATTCCTTTTGTGAAGAAAACTCATCAGTCGGCCTGGTCCGGCCTATCTTCCTGAGAGGAGCTCTAAGAGGAAGGTTACTTTTGAGACACTTGACACTCACACACTCTTGGTCTGCGACAGGACTTGAGCGGGCACGTTGAGGCCTGTGTGCAGTGAGCACAGCATTTCATATGGAAGTGAATGATTTCAGGACATGCACGGTCTAATTCCCACTGTTCCCATTGTGGGCAGTCCTCTTGCAGTACAGGCGAAGCCACCTTGGGGTTGCTGCAGAAGGGAGAATCAGTGCAATACTGCTCCTGTTTTATTGGAAATGTTGATATTTTGCTAAAAATGGATGAATTTTTGCATGGGTTTTGTTTTATTAAGGTGTTATTTATCTTGATTACTGAATTTATTGGCATTCATCTGAATTTTGCATCCAAGGCCAACGTCTTGCTTCCCTCACTCCAGTCCTGGACCTGTGTGCAGATTCTGTGATCCGTACTGACCTAACTCTTGAATATTTGATCTATAGGCCCTAAAAGCCATTATTCTCAAATGCAGGCCTGTGAACAAAATGTTCACCCAATGGAGGAGAAGTAAGGAAAGGAAAGACAAATACTAAGTTTTTTGTTAAGCCAATTTTAAATAACAAGATAATGTTTTTCTTATGTTTTTTGAATTAAAATACAATTTATTAAGAAAAACCCTATAAAATGCTATTTATTAAATAAAGTAATAATGTTAATACATAGTGCAGCTCTTAAAACATATGCTTATTGGGCAGAATAAAATACAGTGACTCAATTAAAAAATCATTTTAATTCCCACATATAAGGGAGAACATGCAGTAAGAAATGCCTGTATCAATTTTGCTGCAAATACAGTGTTTTGTCAAAGTCTGCTTTAAATATTTGTCAAGTAAATTCATAAGAATTATAAACTATTATAATTTTAGTGATTTCGTGACTATTTTAAAATGTACTTTATATAAGTGAAATTGAACATCTTTTTACTTGAATATTGTTTATAACCCTTTCCTATATTCCAGCTGAACTAGGTCTTTTTTTTTCTATTTTAAAAAAGTTTTTATTATAGAAATGTTCAAACATAAAAATAAAATGGGATGACGAACCTCCCTGTAACCCATCACATAGCACCAGCTACCATCCATTGGTGCCAGTATTTCATATCTCTGCCTGCCACATGCTTTCCTGGTGTGTGAGCCCTGGTATTTGAGAGCAAATAACAGAAACCCTAAACACTCCCATATATCTAACAGAGTCTAAAAAAAAACCATGCAGGACCTCAATGCAATTTTCCTATTGAACAAAGCAAAGAATAATTTAATTACCAAGTTTGTGGTCAGTTTTTCCCGATTGTCTCAAAACATTTCTGTGGTTTACTTGAATCAGGATCTAAGAACAGGGATCAGCTGGATGTGAGGGCGATCTGGCTGCGACATCTGTCACCCCATTGCTCGCCAGGGCTGATTGAGCTGATCGGGCTGGCTAGCCAGGTGTCCCCCTCCTCCCTCACCCCTCCATGTGCTTCCCTCCCAAAGCTGTGCGCTCATCGAAGAGCATGACCTTCCCCGCCAGAGGAGGACCGGTCTTCGGTCAAGGGCGTACAAGTAGCTGTGCTCCCCTGCTAGAACCTCCAAACAAACTCTCAGGAACAGGGATCAGCAAAGATGTCCCCATTCAGAACTGCCTGAAGTTTGCAACTTCCATAAAGACAGTGACAAACCTGCCACAGATGATCAGAATCAACTTCCACAGAACTCTTGACCTATGTCTTTTTAATTTATATTTGTTGATCTCTTTATTTAGCAGGAGACTTTATAATATAAATTAAAAATACTATCTCAAAAATATTACAAAATAACTGCTCCAGGTAATCCTACACACACAGGAACCTCTTTTTTAGGAGCCTGGTCATTGCTCACAACCCAAGACACATAAAGATTAGCAACACAGAGGTGGTGACTGGGAATCTGTGGCACAGCTAAGAGATCTGGGAGCTGCTGAGAGGCGACAAGGCACGCACTAGGGGTGACAGCTGAATGATGGGTGGCAACCTGCCTTGTGTTCAACCAGGGGCAGGCTCTTACGCATGCAGAGGTCTAGAAGCAGGTGCCAGGAAGTGAAAACAGGTCAAAACCAAGAGCAAATACTGTGCTTCGGGAGGAGGGAGGCTTGTGTGCATGGGCACAGAGGGCTCTGCTAGAGGCCTGGCTGTTTTCCCACAAGATTTTTATTCTTGCTCTCTTCTCAAAGTGCTTTCAGTACACGGAGCTGCAACCTCAGAGAGATTTTCTAAGGAGAAGAAATATATTTTGAACTGCATCTAGTGAATTTTTAAAACCAAGAAAGATATGAGTGCATTGACTATGAAACAATTCCTGGACAGCTAGAACTACAAGCCCCCATTATAGTCATTGAAAGAAGTGTGACATTACATAGTGGGTAGCAGCTATGTGTGCACCCGGGGTACTGATGGCCTGGAATGTAGATAAACTCAAAGAGATAAATCCAAGGCTGATATTTCCACAAAACTGCAGACATCTGTAAAAATATTTCCTACCTTTGGAAAACAAAAGTAGAGATTTTATTTTTATGGTTACTCATTATCTTTCTTAACTTTGTTTTTAGTTGGAGATAGATTCAAAGGAACTGAGCCCAAGTCTGGGCTTTTTCATATCCTTTGGTAGCTGTGTTGCTGCAAGGAGGTCACTGTATTCCCTCAGGCCTTGTCTTCCTCATCTGTAAAAAGAAGGAGTTGAACTTTATTAGATTTTCTTGAATTCCAAAATGTTATGATTTGCTATGATTTTTATGATGACCTCGGGGGAACTAATACACTCCTCTACCAAACATTTCTTGTTGCCCCTTTCAGGTTGAGAAAAATGCCCTGGATCAGAGATGCCTGTAGGGAAATTTCCACCTTCAATTTAGAAATGTTTACTACGCGATTCCTTATATTATTAAGTTCTTTGGGACTGTAAGAAGCCCATGCATTTCTCTGAGCCTTAATCTGTTACGTCTATAAGACCCTGTGTTTTTATAGCTGTCTCACAGTCTTGCTGTTTTCTGGATGAAAGAATTAATTGTTAGCATGAATATACGTGACAGGGACTTTGGGAAGTAGGGTTCACTCAGCAGGCAACATACAACAGTGCTCCATCCCCACCACACCCCTACGAACAAAGCTCTCCCACTGCATGGACTGAGTGGGCTGGAATCCCGTTGGCCATTTCCTTTGCTGTAGGGATTTCCCTGTCCTCTTGGACTGCCATTTAAGCAGTGACACCTTGGTATTTTTGTTTTGTTCCTTTAAGAGTGGTGGTCCTACCTGCACGGCCTGTGCATGCCGCAGTCACATGCGCAGGGTGCTCTTCCAGGGCGCTCTTACTCTGGCTTAACTGGCCAGCGCTGCACAGAGCGGGGCAGCAGCAGCCAGCTGGCCCAGAAACCCAGCTCCCAGACTATGGAAACTTTCTATTGAGGAGTCTCAAAAGTTCCAAAGGCCATAAAAGTTTCAAATGAAAACATTCTCAAGAGAGGCAATTCAGGGAGCAGCGAATTCTTTAATTTCATAGAAAAATGAGCACCAAGATCTGACCAGGTCTGGCCCTGTTGCTTTGTGAAAGGCAATAAAACTCACCAAATGATGATTATGAGGATTTGTCTGTCTTGAGCTGACACCTTAGAAGAGAGAAAAATTCTCAGCACTAATTTTATGTCATGTTGTTGGATTTATTTTTTTAAAGCAGCTCTCTATTTTAAGAGCATATTTCCTGTATTCAGCCTTTTTTTCTCTGTGATAAGATGGGGGTGGAAAAAAATTGTCACACTTGAACGTAATATCTCATTTCCTAGAGGCAGCTGGTTGCCAATTAAGCAGGAATACTGTAAAATAGCAGGTGGTTATTTACCCACAAACAACAGGGAACTAAGGAGACAGGGAAGGGCCGCAGGACAGAAGTTGTTGCTGTCAATAACAAATGATTAGCAAGGTGGGTTATCTTCACGCAATGACTTTTCTCCCCATCCCGAGCTGAGCAGTCCTGACCTAGTCCCCAGTGCTGCCTGTATACAGTGGGGCTTGCACTCTGCTCATACAAGCGTTTGCTTTGCACGCTCAGGACTTGCCTGTGGCTTGGAGCATCTGTGATGTTTACATCCTTTGTTGACCCAGGACTAGTCTCGCTCAGAGCCCTCTGGGTTTCATTCTCCAGGCAGAGTTGGTCACTTCCTCCCTGTGCTTGTCTCACTCTGTGCTAGTTTTTGGTATAGCGCTGATCTTAGTGTGTGGTCATTGTTTGTTTGTTTCTGTCTCACTTGCTGTCAGCTCTTCCCGGGCAGAGAAACTGACAAATGGAGGGTCTTCAATAAATGGTTATCAAATTACTAAATCAATATAGGAATGAAAAAATGGATGATGGAACAGCTGACATCTCATCAGCAATTATAGTGGCCCTTCTGAGCCACTGGTCCA
The DNA here is from genome assembly GCF_964237555.1 of Oryctolagus cuniculus. NCBI lineage: Eukaryota > Metazoa > Chordata > Mammalia > Lagomorpha > Leporidae > Oryctolagus > Oryctolagus cuniculus. Next base: position 102,521,396 of record NC_091435.1, on the reverse strand, counting down.
TTAATATGCTGCCTCCTCTTCTCCCTGCCTCGCTCCCAAATTTGTGCTCTGCTTGTCACTGGCTCAGTGTAGTCAAAAGCCTGCTCCCACCCGCCTTCTACATGTCAGAAGTGGAATGTTTGGGAGCAGGTGCTTGGCCTAGAGATTAAGATGTCTGCATCCTACATCAACGCAGGGTTTGATCCCCAGTTGCAGCTCTTGATTTCAACTGCCTGCTAATGTAGATCCTGAGGTGCCATGGTGATGGTTCAAGTTTCACATGGAAGTCCCCCACAGCATTCCTGACTCTTTTACAAGCATTTGGGGGAGTGAAATCAGCAGATGGAGGCTCTCTGTCTTTTCTTTTCAAATAAATAAATAAATAAAAATAAATGGTATTGTGGGGCCGATGTTGAGGTGCAGCAGGTTAGACAGCTGCCTGCAATGCTGGCATCCTATGTGAGTGATGGTTTGGGTCCTGGCTGCTCCACTTCCAATCTGGCTCCCTGCTAATGCTCCTGGGAAGTTAATGGAAAATGGCTGAAGTGTCTGGGGCCCTGCCACCCACATGGGAGACTCAAATGAAGTTCCAGGCTTCTGGCTCCAGCTTGGCCCAGCCCTGGTTATTTCAGCTATCTGGGGAGTGAGCCAGGATTGGATGATCTCTCTCTCTCTCTCTCCTTCCCTCCCTCCCTCCCTTTTCCTCTTTCTCTATGTAGTTCTGCCTTTTAAATAAATAAAATAAATCTCTTAGAAAAAGTAGGTTTTCTTTTAAAGTTTTGCAATGGACTCTATTTTCCACAGCAGCAAATTTGAGAGGAAGATATGGATATTTCCCATATAGCTCCTGCCTGCCTCTTTATAGCCTCCCTCCGTACCAGTGCTCCACTTGAGAGTGGTACATTTGTTAACAATTGGTGAACCTACATTGGCATAATATCATTATTATGCAAAGAGAACAGCTTACATGAGGATTCTTTATGCTTTACATTTGATGGATTTGGAAGATGTATAATGACATGTATCCATCACCACAGAACAGCTTCACAGTCTTAAAAACTTGCTATACTGCACCCTCTTCCCTAATCCTTGGCAACTCTGATCTTTTTACCATGGCCATAGTTTTGTCTTTTCCAAAATGTCATATGGTTGGGCTCATATAGGATGAGACCTTTTCAGACTGCTTTTGTTCATTTAGTAATATGTATTTAAATCTCTTTCACTTTTTTATGATTTGATAACTCATTTCCTTTAAGGGCTGAATAACATTCCACTGTCTGGATATAATACAGTTAATTCTCCACTCACCTGTGGAAGGGCATCTTGGTGACTTCGGAGTTTTGGCAATTATGAGTAAATCTGCTATAGACATCTGCGAGCAGGTTTTTGCATGATGACAGCTTTTCAGCTCCTTTGGGTACACACCAAGTTGCATGATTGGATCATATGTTGAGACTATGTTTAGTTTCAGAAGAAACTGCCAAACTGTCTTTCAAGGTGGCTGTACCATTTTGCATTCCCACCAGTAATGAGTGTGTCTCTTGTACCTCCTCTCCAGCATTCAGTGCTGCTAGTGCATATGCATGGACTTCAACATTTGTTGTACCAAAACAAACTTATCTTTTCCTTATTTAAAAAAATCATTTGAGGTGCAAAGAAGGAGACACACACATACACACACACAAACACACACACAGAAAGAGAGAGAGAGAGAGAGAGAGAGAGAGAGAACCTGTCAGCTGATTTACTCCCCAAATGCCCACAATGGCCAGTGTTGGGTGAGAGTGGAAGCTGCGAGTAGAGTTCAATCTGCGTCACCCATATGGGTGACCAGAACACAATCACTTGAACCATAACCTGCTGCTCCCCAAAGTCTGCATTAGCAGGAAGCTGGAGTCAGAGTCAGGAGCAGAAGCTGGGACCTGAACCCAGCTGAACCTGAACCTGAACACCAATATGGGATGCAAATGTCTTAGTGGATGTTTTAACCACTGAGTTGAATGCAAACTCCAAACATATTTTTTAAAGATTTATTTATTTATTTGAAAGAGTTCCAGAGAGAGAGAGAGAGAGAGAGAGAGATATCTTCCATTTGCTGGTTCACCTCCCAGTTTGCTTCAGTGGCTGGGCCAGGCTGAAACCAGGAGCCAGGAACTTCTTCCAGGTCTTCCACATGTGTAATAGAGGTCCAAGTAGTTGGACTATCTTCTGCTGCTTTTCCTAGGCCATTAGTAGGGAGCTGGTTAGGAAGTGGAGCAGCCGGGACATGAACCAGTGCCCTAAACTTATCTTTTAATTCAATTTTCCACAAACCATTTTTAAAAAAGATTTATTTATTTATTTGAAAGTGAGAGTTATAGAGAAAGAGTGGGGGGGGGGTGGAGAGAGAGAGAGAGAGAGAGATTTTCCATCCACTGGTTCACTCCCCCCTATGGCTGCAAACTGGTGCTGGGCCAGACTGAAGCCAGGAATCAGGAGGTTCACATGAATGGCAGGGGCCAAGCACTTGGGCCATCTTCCACTGCTGTTCTCAGGCCATTAACAGGAAGCTGGATTGGAAGTGGAGCAGCTGGGGCACAAACCAGCCCCCAATATGGAATGCTACTGTTGCTGGCTATTACTTTACCCATTACGCCACAGTGCCAGCCCCTCCATCAACCTTTTGTAGCACCCTTGTGTTCTGAATTTTGACCATTCTAATAGGCTATGTAGTGCTATCTCACTATTGTTTTAAATTATAATTCCTTGATGACATAGGACATGGAGCATCTTTTCATATGTTTATTCACCAAGTATATGTCTTTGGTGAGGTGATGACTTCTCAGGCCTTTTGCCTTTTTTAAAATTGTGTTGATTATTTTATTAGTATTCAATTTTAAGAATTCTTTGTATGTTTTGAATAACAGTCCTTTGTCAGATTTGTATTTTGCAAATATTTTCTCCCAGGTTATAGCTTGTCTTTTTGTTCTCTTGACAGTCTTTAGCAGTGTAGAAAATTTTAATTTTAATGAGGTCCATTTTATCAATTCTTTCTTTCATGGATCATGCCTTTGTTGTCATACCTAAAAAGTATTTGCTGAGGCTGGAGCTGTGTCACAGTGGGTTAAGCTGCCGCCTGCAGCGTTAGCATCTCATATGGGCGCCAGTTCGTGTCCCTGCTGATCCACTTCTCACCCAGCTCCCAGCTAATGGCCTAGGAAAAGCAGCAGAAAAAGCCCCAACTACTTGGGCCCGTGTAACCCAGGTGGATGACCTGGAAGAAGCTCCTGGCTGCTGGCTTTAGCCTAGCTCAGCACAGACCTCTGCGGCCATTTGTGGGTTGAACAGTGGATGGAAGACCTCTCTCTCTCTCTGTAACTCTGCCTTTCAAATAAATAAATCTTTAAAAAAATTAATTGTTAAACTCAAGGTCATTTAGTTTTACTCTTGTGTTATTTTCTAGAAATTTTCTTTTTCTTTTTGCATTTTGCATTTAAGTCTCTGATCCATTTTGAGTTATTTTTGTGAAGGATGTAAGGTTTGTGTCTAGATTCACAGATTCACACACACACACACACACATTCTTCGTGTACACAGGCAATTGTTCCTGTACTGGTTGTTGGTAAGACAGACTCACCCGTGGTTTCATGTGGCTAATGACATCGGGTAGAGAGAAACTTGACTTTACCATGTACTTTCCCCCAGGTCATACTCTCTTGAGAGTTTTTCTTGGATTCCACTTCTGGGTAGATACATCTTAGCTTCAGGACTCTGCCTGGGATTAGACAGTGAGTGATGTCAGGAGATGGCAGTTTCTTTAGTCTGGCGTCTCACTTTGGTAAGTTTAATGTACAGGCAAGTAGGGAACACGGGAGATGTCACTGAAACAGCCCTGTCCAGGGCTCCCTGATGTCCTTAGACGAGCTTTGCATAGCTCTTCTGCTCGGAAGTCTATTTGTGTTGAGAACTTCAAACTTGAGTGTCCCCTGATTGACTTCAATCCAAGTTTTAGGAGTTTTTGTGAAACTTGATTTTTGTTTTTAAAGAAAGTCTTCTTTGGGCTGGTGCTGTGGTGTCGCAGGTTAAGCTACCGTCTGCAGCACTGGTTTCCTGTATGGGCGCCGGTTTGGGTCCCACCTGCTCCATTTCTGATCCAGCGCCCTGCTAATATGCCTGGGAGAGCAGCAGGGGATGGCCCAAGTCCAAGACCTGGAAGAAGCTCCTGGCTCCTCGGTTCGGTCAGGCCCGGCCCCAGATGTTGTGGCCATTTGGGGAGTGAACCTGTGGATGGAAGATCTCTCTTTCTCTGTTAACTCTGACTTTCAAACAAATAAATAAGTCCTTCTCTAAAAAAAAAAAAATAGAAAATCCTTTTTGTTACTTGATGAGAATAGCACATTTAACTCAAAAACAAATACTTGTTGTATCTGTGTTAGACCCTGACGACCACCAAACAGGGGAGAGCAAATGGTGTCTCAGAATGATTAATTATGTGGATTTTCTCACAAGGTCCTCTTCTTTGTCAACTGGATTGTTCACTGTGTGCTCACATACAAAGCACTCATTAGGAAATGAGGCTACAGAGAGGAGTTGAACTTGGACTCAGCCCTCAAGGAGCTCATTGTTCAGTACAGCGGGAGAGGCACAGATAGGAATGCCAGTTTTACAAGACAGGTCATGGTCGGGCCAGAGACAGAGGTACAGAGTCTCATGGGTCACAGAGAAAGCAAGCAAGGCTTTCTCCTGGGAAACACAGGAATGGACTGTGGAACACGTGCGCTTTGAAGGATAAGAAACGGTGGGAAGAATATCCCTTGGACAAAGTAGGAAAGCGAGGGCCTTTGTGTTCATTTTAGTGCTTGTATACGATGTTGACAAGGAGGGAGGGAGAGACCGCAGGAGACACAACGAGACCACTAGAGTAAGTCACCGCGAAGCCCAATCCTATTTCTTTTGTCCTGGTTGTAGAAGTTGTCCTTCAGAGTGCCTGGGTTCCATATCCTATTTGGCTCCTGACCCCAGCTTCCTGCTAATGTGGACTCAGAGGGCGGCACTGATGGTTCCTGTGACTGGGTTCCTGCCACACTTGTGGGACACTTAAATTGAATTCCTGGCTCCTAGCTTTGATCTAAGGGAGCTGTTGGGGGCACTTGGGAAAAGAGCTGGTGTTAGGGAGCTCTCAGTTTGTCTGCCTGTTTTTCTCTCTGTCTCTCTGCCACTTATGTGAATTAAGAAATATATATATACATGGAGCAGGTGCTGTGCTGCAGTGGGTTAATGCTCTGGCCTGAAGCGCCAGCAGCCCATATGGGCATCAGTTTTAGTCCCGGCTGCTCCTCTTCTGATCCAGCTCTCTGCTGTGGCCTGAGAAAGCAGAAGTAGATGGCCCAAGTCCTTGGGCCCCTGCACCTGCATGGGAGACCTGGAAGAAGCTCCTGGGTCCTGGCTTTCGATCGGTACAGATCCGGCCATTGCGGTCATTTGGGGAATGAACCATCAGATAGAAGACCTTTCTCTCTCTCTGCCTCTCCTCTCTCTGTGTAACTCTGACTTTCTTTTTTTTTATTTTTAAATTTTTTATTTTTTTATTTTTTGACAGGCAGAGTGGACAGTGAGAGAGAGAGAGACAGAAAGAAAGGTCTTCCTTTGCCGTTGGTTCAGCCTCCAATGGCCGCCGCGGCTGGCGCACAGCGCTGATCCGATGGCAGGAGCCAGGAGCCAGGTGCTTCTCCTGGTCTCCCATGGGGTGCAGGGCCCAAGCACTTGGGCCATCCTCCACTGCACTCCCTGGCCACAGCAGAGAGCTGGCCTGGAAGAGGGGCAACCAGGACAGAATCCAGCACCCCGACCGGGACTAGAACCTGGTGTGCCGGCGCCGCTAGGCGGAGGATTAGCCTAGTGAGCCGCGGCGCCAGCCTCTGACTTTCAAATAAATAAATAAATCTTTTTTTAAAAAAGAAATGTACATACATATTTTATTTTTTATTTTTTTAAAGCTTATAAATATTTTAAGGAAAATAAGTTTCATCTGTTTTGGCCAGTTTGAGTTAGGATTTCTGTTCCTTGTTATAGAAATTAGCCTAACTGATAATAAAATTTTGTTGGAAGGAGAGGTTGGACAGACTGTTGAGGAATTTAGACAATCTTTCAAAGGCATGTGGAGTCACTTCGTGTTCTCCAGCTGAGAAAGGAGGTGATTAAAACTTCAAGGAGACTGAGCTGGTGGGTGGCTGGGGGATGTTTTCCAGGAGGAACGACAGACCCCATGGGCAGGAGTCCTCTCCCTCGGACAGTCTCTTCACACGACTTTCAGTGGTCAGCAAATGTAGTATTTGTCCTGAACCCACTGACATTTTGCATACTACAACATACATGAGTACCCCCACACAACTAGCTTAGCAAGCTTGTACTGATTGGCATGGTGTCAGTTCGGTTTGCTGTGTTGCAATCATATTTACGTGTTCTTCATCGCCCTATAAATGGTAGAAAGTCATCTATTCCCAGTGACTCTCCTTTGCAGCAGGCTCTCGCACGCATGAGGCTTCCTGTGTTCACCCATTGTTTTAGATTTTTACGTTTCTAGGTAACCCTCTAATACCAGTGAATACCACCAATAAATATTGACAAAATCTTGGAAACTAAGCAATTAATCATAAATAAATCTGGCATCCCACACCTGCTTCATCCGCTCAGTCTGTTACCTTGAAAAAAATTATGTATTTCCTTAAGCCTCAGCTTTGTTACCTGTAAAATGGAAATGATATATTACCTACGTAGAGAGTGGTTAGGAGGGTGAAGTAAAGCTCAATAAATTTAGCTGTGCGTGTAGCTGCTCCATGTTTTAATTACCCAGAGTCTTAGAATGAGAGATTACGCGTCTGTGCCCTTAGGAGGCTGAGGGCCGCGAGCTTGTCCAGGCTGGTGATTTTCTCTCTGTGTCCCCACCAGTATGGTAGCAACCGAGGACAATCTTTTGTATCTGATTTTGAAAGGGTGAATAAAAAAATTAGGTGATAATAAAGATAGTTTGGGGAATATTTAAAACTCGAAAGTCCTTGATTTTGATTTATTGTTGACTCACAGACATGGCATGCAGAAAAGAGATTCCTGAGATAAAAAAAAAAAAAAAGAATTGGACCAATGCACTAGAATGGGGAAATTAAGAAGACTGACAATTCAAAAGAGAAGTATTGAGTCTTGATAATATCAGTGGATGTTCTCACTGGCGTGTGCTGCACACTGAAATGCCACCTTTCCTTGTGCTTGCTTTAATCTTATTATGAGCTAACAAGCTGTAAAAGTAATATTTTCTTTTCAAATATGAGGATACATAGAACTATGATGTTTCCTGAACAGACCTTTTTGCATTAAAAAAAAAAAAAGATTTATTTAGTTATTTATTTGAAAGAAGTACAGATGGAGAGAGGGAGAGAGACACACAGAGAGATCTTCTATCTACTGGTTCACTCCCCAGATGGTTGCAACAACTCAGCTTGGGCCAGCCTGAAGCCAGGAGCCAGGAGCTTTGTCTGGATCTCCCACCTGGGTGATGGGGGCCCAAACACTTGGGCCATCTCCCGTGGCTTCCCCAGGCACATTAGCAGAGAACTGGATGAGAAGTGGAGCAGCTGATACACAAGCCAGCCCTTTATAGGACGCAGGGGTCACAGGCTGCAGCTTTACCCATTCTGCCACAATGCCGGTCCTTGCACAGACCCTTTGGGAGACTTTCCCAAAAATGCGTAAGTCTAAGCCAAGTACCTAGCTCCAAGTACCTACGTCAGTCTGGCTTTTTAGTTTTTTTGACTTTTCATTTTATTTTAAAGGTAGACAGATAGAGACTGAGATCTTATCCCTGCTGATTCTCTTTCCAAATACCTGGGGCCAGCGCAGTGGCTCACTTGGTTAGTCCTCTGCCTGAAGCGCCGGCATCCCATATGGGTGCTGGGTTCTAGTCCCGGTTGCTCCTCTTCCAGTCCAGCTCTCTGCTGTGGCCCGGGAGTGCAGTGGAGGATGGCCCAAGTGCTTGGGCCCTGCACCCCATGGGAGACCAGGAGAAGCACCTGGCTCCTGGCTTCGGATCAGCGCAGCACTGGCTGTAGCAGCCATTTGGGGAGTGAACCAATGGAGGGAAGACCTTTCTCTCTGTCTCTCTCTCTCACTGTCTGTAACTCTACTCTCAAATAAAAAATTAAAAAAAAAAAAAAACACAAAACACTTTCCAAATACGTGCAACAGCTGGGGCCGGACTAGGCAGAGGCCAGGAGCCCAGAACTCAATCTGGGTCTACTATATGGGTAGCAGGAGCCCAACTACTCGAGTCGCCAGCTGCTGCCTCCTAGGGTGTGCATTAGCAGGAAACTGGAACTGAAAGTGGAGCTGGGACTTGAACCCAGGAGTTCCAGAATGGGATGCAGGTGCCTCGAGATCTTAACAGCTGCATCATATGCCCACCTTCATGTCTTGCTTTTTATCCAGACATTTTATTTTGAAATAATTTTAGACTTACAGAAGAATTGCAAAACTTAGTACGGGCAGTTCCCATATTCCTTTCACCCAACTTCCCCTAGCATTGATGTCTTAATAGCCATGTAATAGTTATAAAAACTAAAAAAAAAAATGTTGGGACATACTATTATAATCAAGTGGCTGACTTTGTTTGGATTTCCTCAGTTTCTCCCCTAGTTGCTGTGCTCTTCTAGGAGCCAATCCAGGACCCCAGTGTCGCACTAGTTGTCTTGTCTCTTTCCTCTTTGCATCTGTGATAGTTCCTTGGACTGTCCTTATCTTTTGTGAACTTGATACTCCTGAAGAGCTCTGGTGGGGTATTTCAGAAACTATCTCACTTTGAGTCTGTTGTCTTTTCATGGTGAGATTCAAGTTCTGCAAGAACACTGTAGAAGTGACACATGCTTCTTACGCTGGCTGTCCTGTTGGAAGGTTCATGATGTTGCTGTGTCTCAGTGCTGGTGATGTTAAACTTGATCACTTAATTAAGGTGCTGTCTGCTGGGCCTCTCCACTCAATTTTTTAAAAGATTTATTTGTTTATTTGAAAGGCAGAGTTATGCAGAGAGAGAGAGGGAGAGGGGGAAGGAGAAAGAGAGAGAGAGAATCTTCCATCCACTGGTTCACTCCCCAAATGGCTGCAATGGTAGGAGCTGGGCCGATCTGAAACCAGGAACTGGTAGCTTCTTTGGGGTCTCCTACATGGGTGCAAGGGCCTAAGTACTTCAGCCATCTTTCCAGGTGCTCTCCCAGGCACACAGCAGGGAACTGGATGGGAAGTGGAACAGCCGGGATTCAAACTGGTGCCCATATGGGATGCCAGCACTGCAGGTAGCAGCTTTACCCGCTATGCCAGAGTGCCTGCCCCAGTCCTCTCCACTCTAAAGTAGCTATTTTCCCTCTTGATAATTAATACTATCTTGGCAGAGGTCATTTGAGACTGTACAAATATTCTAAGAGGGTTTTTCAAAAGTTCGTGGAAATACATAGCATGAAAAAACTGTACATAGATTTCAAAATTTTTGGCATCAAAATGATCATGCCTTCTAATTCCATTTTTCCACAAACTTTTGGAAGTTCCCTTGTATTTCATGCTAAACTCTCATGAGCAGATTGTAGCATCACCTGCAATGTTTGCCTGTGGTGGCAACGACTCCTGGAGTGTTCTGATAGTGATTTTCTATTCTCTTCACACCTTCTACACTATTGAATTAGAATTACTCTGTTAAGAGAAAGTCTTGATATTTGATAATAATTACCTGATAAAACTTACCTATGACTTCCCAAGGAGGATTTGCACTTTAAATATGACATTTCCACAAAAATTATTTTTGCTTATTATAAATGCAATACATAACACAAAGCCAAAGATAATAGAGGTTAAAAAAATCCATTGAGACAGCCATCTTAATATCTTTGAGTCTATCATTCTGTGTGCTTTTCTACAAATACATAGGCATAGATCAACAAATAATGGATCACGCTGTGCACGCCAGTTTGTAAACCTACTTCTTTCACCAAGTAATAATGTGGACATTTTTCTATAGCAATAGGTACATTTTCATAACATCGTTTTTTAAAGACAAACTAAAAGTCATTTTAAGATGTGTCATAATTTGTTTCACAAATCATTCACGAGATACTTTGGCTGCAGTTAGCTTTCCTATTTTACAAACAATGGTTGTTACGACTGTCCTTGTACCGTGGCCTTTTAGATGTGTGGAGAGTAATATGATTCAAGAGCACCAGCAATATTTATCACTCTCTCACACCTTGCTGGACGTAGTGTGGAGCATTTGCATGCTTGGGCTCATTGTAGCCCCATGACAACCTTGTGAGATGGGTACCGTTCCTATCCCCAGTTCACATATCAAGGCCTCACAGTTCACATTCAGTGCAGAGTCTGAAGGTTCATTCAGCTGATCAGTGGAATCAGGAATGAGCCTAGGTAGTGCTTATGTCAAGGGCTGGATCTCAGCTGCTACAGGGTATTGGGATTTTAAGTTGTTGCCTTAAGCAAATTCCTAGTTGAATTTCTGCTTAAAAATGTGTCTTAGCCTGTTTTTTTTTTGTTTGTTTCTATAACAAAACACCAGAGATTGGATGCTTTATAAAGTAAAGAGTTTATTAGGCTTGGAGTTTATTGGTTTTGGACACTGAAAATTCAAGATCGAGTGGTTCCATGTGGTCGGCCTCAGAGGAAAGGCTGTGTCATAACAGCGATGGCATCACTTGGTGGGAGCACATGCTGAGAGGAAGCAGGAGAGTGGGCGGGGTCAGGCTTACTGACTCTCATAGTAACTACTTTCGACAAAACTCACTCCTGCAAGACCAGTGTTAATCCTTTTACAGAGTTGGACTTGACTCAATCACCTTCTGCCACTCACCTCTTAAAGGTCTTGGGTGTCACCAAGGTTCATGCTTCGGTAGCTTGGTCCTCAGTGTGGTGATGTCCAGAGGAAGTGGGACCTGACATTAATCAGCTTTTTCTTACTACAACAAAATACCCAAGACAAGATGCTTATGAAGGAAGGAGGCTGCTTAGGTTCATGGCTTTGGAGGTTCGTGGTCCAGGACTGGATAGTACACTGGACTGGTGTCTGATGAGGAACACACATGGAGGAAGGATCATGGTGAACCAGGAAGCAGAGCCGGGGCATGCCCATCTCTGTCTGTGTGGTCTCTCCTCATGAAGCCGCCATGGTTCAGTCAAAGGGCTCTACTCCAGCAACTGACCCAACATAATCACTCCCCAAAGGCCTCACTGTCAGACACCATAATTAATTAAGGTTCTATCCTTAACCTATTAACATTAAACCATTAACCATTCACATTAGACTTTGGGGACCGAGCCTTTAACACATAGACCTTTGGGAGTTGGTGAAATGCATCCAGATCCTAGCAGGCCTTGAAGAGGTGGAGCCTTGCAGGAGTCTTTAGGTCACTGAGGCGCTGCCCTTGGAAGGAACTGATGCTGCTCTCGTGCAGTTTGTTCCTGTGAAAGTTCTAGCTCCTCCCGGTGTCTGGCTTCCTGTCTCATCACGTGCTCTCTCCCCTTCACACGTGCTCCTGGTATGATACCATTGGCCATGGATTGTAGCCAGAACCACACGGAGCTATTTGAACCTTCAGTCTCCAAAACTGTGAGCTAAATACACTTCTTTTTCTTAGAAAATACTCAGCCTCAGGTATTTGGTTATAGTATGGGTTAATACCAGTCTTAGCACCTTCCAATACTGTTACTTTGAGGGACAAACTATTCAAACCACGGCAAAAGGCATGCACATTGGAAGGCTTTCTGAAATAGAGTCCAACCACTTTCCAGAAAAGCCGATCAAGTTTACACTCTACTCCCAGTGCAGGGTATGTGCTCATTTTCCTGAACCAATGCCAATCCTGGATATTCTAATTATAAAGTGTCCCTGTTAAGGAAAGTATTTATAGGGAGCTATTTACATGGAAGCGAATCTGGAGTGGCTGTTCTTGGCCTCCCAAACTTCTACTCGGCTCCCTGGTCCTGAATTCTAAGGCCCCAAGGAGTGGAAGACAAAGAACGTAGTTCCTGAAGAAAGGAGTGCAGGAGTGAGCAGAGGCACCTGCCTGTGCTGAGGGCCTTAGTCTGGCTGCTCCCGCTGCAGTGGCTCTGAAGGGCGTCTCAGCGAGCAGCCAGGGTTCCGATCTTGGCTGCCAACAAAGAAGGGACCCTGCCCAGTGCAGAAGGAGAGAACACACAAAAGCCAGAGGGAAGCCTTTGGCTTTTGTGGTCATACAGTCAGATGTGCAAAACTGTCCTCTTTATTTTCTCATAGAAAGAGCAATTTCTTACTCAGCAGAAAGTCTTGAATTTAGTCACTTCCAAGTAATCTCAATCCAATGCAGAATTTTCTTAGTAAGTTCATGCTTATATTTCAGCAAATTCACATTAAAACTCCCCTTCCCCTCCTGGCCAAGATCTTTTGCTTCCTGCTCCCCTCCTCCCTGAGGTCATTACCGTCCCTTAGAGGTTTCTGTAACTGGCAGCTGTCTCGGGAGGACACAGGAGGACTTGTCTTAGACTTCTGCTGCCCTGCCCCGTCAGATACATGTCTGGATGGCTGCCTGGACAGCCTGCAGGGCCAGGGCTTGCAGACACAGGAAACCTGCTTAGATGCAACCTCCTCTGGCCTAAGTGTAGTGTGATCCAAGCCTCCTGCCTCTCTCCCAGGCGTGGCCCTTGTCCCAATGTTTGCTCTCCTATCAGCCTTGCTTCTCTGTCCTCTGAGCCCAAGACCAGGCTTCTTTATAAACATTCACCATTCAGAAAGCAAACAAACAAACAAAAGTTTTCTGCAATCATATATTCTGATTGTGATTCAGAAAATTCTGTTTATTAGACCCTGGAGCTGAGTTTGAAATACGGAGCGGAGGACTGTAAAGATGTTGTGTCAGAGATCCAATGGCTAGATTCTGATCTGTGCTGGTTACACATAAATGCAAGTGCACATTTCTTTTGTTTGGCCTTGTGTTTTCTGTACAAATGTTCATTTTGATATATGAATGCACTCTTGGCATTCATGGATTTAGCATTCCTGGTTTCAACTATTTGCAGATGACCCAAAAGATTTATGACGTGTAGCAATTTGTTCTTCTGCTCAAGCACCGATTTGAATCACACGCAGCCTGGCTGCAGGGGCCGGGGACTCACGAAGCTGGTGTGTGCCTTTAGCTGCCTGCCCAGTCCCTCTGCCTTGCTGGTTCACTGTTTCTGTTTCTCCTTGAATATTCCATTACTTTCGTTAAGCATCTGATTACATACACTGCCTTAGCTCATTCCATTGCATTCAATGGGAAAAATTCTATTATGTGCCGTGGTAGAATTTGTGAATCCAGGATTTTAACAAGCATTTCCATGTGTTCCTGGGGGATACAACTAGGCCCTGCATGTCATGGTTTCCCCTCCCTCTCTGCGCCAGCAACCATCCACTCCCTCCTCCTCCCAGTGAGAGTGTACGTGTGCTTGTGCTTGTAGAGGTGCGACTTGAGCGCCTGGGAGTGGCAGGGATCACTCAACCCCCTTTCTGCCAGATGAACGGCCAGTCTGGGAACTCTGATTGCTTTCCTCAAAAGGCAATGAAGTGACAACATGCCTGGGCAGGAAGGAAAGGGAACAGGGTGGGGCAGCCCTGCCAGGAGAATCCATATCCCCGGCGGCCAAGACTGGCTTTCCATTTACTAACACTGCAAATGTGGCACCAGTCCTGCCTCCTAGAGTCGCACAGGATGCTTGTTATAAAATAGGGATGCTGGAGTGTCATGAAGCCAGTCTTTCTGGGGATGATTTTCTTATGATTCAAAATATCCCAAGTAGGGCCAGCGTCGTGGCACGATGGAGTCAGCCGCCACTTGCAGCACCAGCATCCCATATCAGAGCACAGGTTCCAGTCCTGGCTGCTCCATCTCCTATCCAGCTCCCTGCCAAAGTGCCTGGGGAAGCAGTGGAAGTACTTGGGCCCCCGCACCTGTGTGGGAGCCCAGGGTAGAGTTCCTGTCCATTGTGGCCATCTGGGGAGTAAACCAGCAGATGGAAGATCTCTTGCTCTTTTTCTCTTCCCATCCCTCTCTGTAGCTCTGCCTTTCAAATAAATAAATAAACAAATTAATAAATATTTGAAAGAAATCCCAAATGATTCTAGTCTGGGCTGGGTTTGAGAGCCACTAGAGTTTTCTTGGCCCTGAAGCGACGGGAGGCGTGACCCGCCTCATTCCTCAGGGCAGGGGCACTTTGCAGCCATCTCATCCTCCAGATACTGTCCCAACAGCTGAGACACGACCACGCCTTTGCAGCTGGCGTCCCTTTGCTGGCTCTTCCTTCTCCGTGAGGCTGACCTCTATCTGTTCTTCAACACTCAGCGTAAGTAGCTCCTTCTCTGAGAAGTTTGCAGTGACCTTCCCTCCTAGCCTACCGACATCACCCCTAGTTCCTGGCTGGTTAGGACCTTCTGTGTCTCCAGAGCCCTTTAGGCACACTGAATGCTAGAATCTTCACGTTGTTGCTTGACTATGGACCTTGTGGGATTGTGCTTTTCATTTCTTCTCCTCCAGCTTTTCACATGTTGTCTGGTACATGTACATAGGCCCACATACACACATGTCCCTAGGCACACGTGTAGTGACTGTTGTATCAATGGGTCTGGTTTGCATTATACAGTCCAAGATCCTGAAGGATGTATTGGATAAACAGAAAGAGTGGACCATGCAAAGTCAAATGAATGTATTTACTTAAATAAATGAGAGGGGAAAATACTTTATTTATTTATTTATTTTTTGAAATAGAACCTACTATTCTGTATAAAATTACAAGGGCAGAGAGAAGACCACACTGGTTCTGAAAGTTGGTAACCTGTTTGGATCAGCTGGAGGGTGGTATGACACGCTGATACCTGAGTCTCCAGGTGGTTCAATGAACAGCAAAGTGTAGGAGCCTCGCATCCAGCCTGGGTCTCTAACTTGGGACTGTCCTAGGGGCCCCCTGTGCAGCAGGCACATCTGGGCCTGTCTTGGAGATTCTGATTCACAGGCCAGGAACAGCTTGGTGTACTTTGAGCAGATGCTCCAGGTTTCTCTGAAGAGATGTTTCTCCTCCCAGGCTTTGAAGAACTCTGACTTGGGCAGTTAGCTTCCCATCCTCCTCTTACCAGGAGACTGATGTTGGAGGGCAAAGCTCATTTTGCTTGAGCTATCCACACTCCACTTCTCACTTTGCAGAGCCCAGATACCTCAGCAGCCTTACACTTAGATCCACATGGCTTCTACTCAAGTATTAAGTATTTGTGATTTTAAATTATTAAAAAAAGATTTATTTTAAAGGCAGAATTACACGTGCATATGTGCACGCACACACACACACACAGATCGTCCATCTGCTGGTTCACTCCCCAAATACTGCAATGGCTGGGGCTGGGCCAGGCTAAAGACAAGAGCTTGGAACTCCATCCACATCTTCCATGTGGGTGGTGGAACCCAAACACTTGTGCCATCTTCTGCTGCTTTCCCAGGTGCATTAGCCGAGTGTTGGATAGGAAGTGGAGCAGCTGAGACTCAAACCGGTGCTCATACTGGATGCTGGCATAGCAGGTGGCAGCTTAACCCACTGCCCCGCAGTGTCTGCTCCTTCAATTTTTTCTTATATGAACTACAAATGTCTCATTTTGTTTTCTTCCACTTATTCTTGGTACAGTGCCTTGCGAGTAACAAGTGCTTAATAAATGTATGTAGAATGAAAAAATACAAAAAACAGTTAAGCATTGTTCTGAATCAGCCCGATTCTGTTTGGAATGGACAATGGTCAAGGGCACAGTAGGGAATAGTGGCATTAGTGTGGAGTCATATCAATTTTTCTATTATTTTCGTTAAAAGCAGGCACTGAAAAATATTTGGAAATAGCTCCTTGAGGCATATATTTTAATTATCAAAGCATTTTCCTTTTCCCTCAATTCTGCTAAATATTTCCGCCAGCTGCTCGCTCAGTAGCCATTGTTGAGGAACACTGGTGGGCTCCAGGCAGGGCTCGCTGAACCCTGGAGGCGCGACCTGGGAGAGTCGTTTTGGTTTCCTCACTGTGGTCAGGAGAGCATGTTTTGAAACTGCGTCAGAGGCCACTCACCCTGCTGTCGCCATCTCCAGGTTTCCATTCAAGATGTCGTTACAGCCGTCCCTAAGTGGGCCCCTTCTTCAGCTCTCCAACAGCCTGGTGGGGACGGACGGGGCTTCCAGGGGCTGCCCTGGGAATTGTCTCGTCCTGCCCCGGTTGCTTTTTTTTTCTTCTGCTTTTTAAGAATTTATTTATTTACTTATTTCCATCTACTTGAAAGGGAGAGAGCTGAAAAGAGAGAGGAAAAGTGAGAGAGAGAGAGAGATCTTCCATTTGCTAGTTCAACTCCCAAATGCTTACAACACCCAAAGGCTGGGCCAGACTGAAGCCAAGAGCCAAGAACATAATCCAGGTCTCCCATGTGGGTGGCAGGCACCCAAGTACTCAGGCCATCTTCTGTTGCTTTCACAGGCACATTAGCAGGGAGCTGGGTTGGAAGCTGGATGGACTCCAACCGGTGCTCATAAGTATTCTGGCATAAATATCCCCTACCCCCATTTCTTTGCATCTCTTTCCTTTTTTTTCTATTTTATTGCCTATTCATTTCCAGGTCCTTACGTGGGGACAAAAGTTCTCCAGCCAAGAAAGTTGGAGGAGCTGTTGCCCTCTCCCACTTAGCACAGGATGGAGAAGGCTTGAGACTGCAGCTACAATCTGCTTCAGGCCCCACATGGGGGCACCTGGTTTACTACACTCCTTCCCGAGTTCTGTCAATCATCTCTCCGCATGTACAAAGCAGTGGTCAGCAAACTTTCTGTAAAGGGCTGGGTAACCAATGCTTTATACTTTGTGGACTGTATGGTTTCTGTGGCAACCACTCAACTTGGCCACTGTCACGAAAGCAACCACAGATAATACATAAACAACGGTCCAGAGTGTTCCAGTACAACTTTATTTATGGACCCTGGGAATTTGGATTTCATGTGTCAGAAAATTGTCTCGCTTGTTCAACTGCTTAAAATGTAAAACTCATTCTCAGCTCAAGGGCTGTACAAAACCAGGCAAAAGATTTGATTAAGCCTGTGGTCTATTGTCTGCTAACCCCTATAGTGTACCTTTGAAAGAGAGAGGAATGAGGAAGCAGGAATGGGGAAATGCTATTTTTCTTAAAGAGTAGTGTTCTTCATAGATGCACGCCGAGGTGGGCCAGCACGTCAAAGGGTCTGTAGGAGTCTGGAGACTGGTTCCTACCTGAATAGCCGTGAACTGCGTCCAGTGTCTCTGGATTGTAGAAACGACATAGGGTGCACTCCTTCATATCTCTGCATCAAGTACAGATTCCTCTGTGTCCCTACCCATTTGCCTGCTGGGAGGATCTACCTCTGATGGCTCTTTCTTTGGGATCAAATAAGAAGTGAGGTTTATTTGGAGTGCATGAGTCACAGGGGGGGAGATGCCGTTTTCCAGGCCACGGCCTTGCGTGCGGCCATCGCATTGGCTCTTGCTGCTCAGCACCAGGGCAGGGCCGCCCTCCCAGCTACAGCAGGAGTTCAGGCAGACACTTTGCTCCCTCCCTGCTGACTGCTTGGTCCCCACCACACACTGTGCTCTCAGAGCACGCCCTCCCCCACCTCCACCCAGGCACACTGTGGTTTCTGAAGAAATGCACACACACACACACAAAAGACCTGTTACTGTACTGTAGGTGAACTCCCCAGCCCACTAGCTATTTCCAATGAAAACCAAAAACCTTGCTATCCTGAGGCCCCTCGACTCTTGTCTCCACTGTGCTACAAATGCTGCCTCATCCTCGTGAAACCCGAGCATTTTTCTCTTGCTCCAAATCTTGCCGTCCCGTTTAGATTCCAAGGGTGATTCTAGCAGATTTCTCTTCCTGGGTGAAGCACAGAGACCCGAGACATTACAAGTGCAACATTCTGCTCGGGGGGGGGGGGGGGGGGCGATGGGGACTGCAGGGGAGGGGTTAGGAAAAGGAGACCCTAATTATCACAGTTCATTTAAAATACAGCCTTTGTTTCCTTCCCCTGTAGCAGTGCCTACAAGGAAATGCCGCAGCTGCTTCCTGGTTGCCATGACTCCATCCTCCATTCTGGTCAGAGGCCAAATGAGAAAGAGATGAGTTGTGCAAACCGCGGATGCTGATGCACCATTGAGGAACAGTGCTGGAATCCTCAGTCTTTTCAAGTGCAATCCACTTTGGCCTTAACTGCTCCTCCTCAGAGGGGTATTTGAATATGAAAAGGTGGTTTTAGACCAAATGTGGAAGAGGCCGGTGCTAAGGAACCTGGACTATATTTTATTAAGCAACAGAGGAAGCAACACAATTGGATTTTATTTTGGGTAGCACTCGGGCGGCCATGCGGAGGATGGATTCAGAGAATAGTGTGGGGGTGGGAGCCTGCTACTTGGCTGCTGTGACAAGTTCTGGGGCCCTGGTTCAGACTGTATGCCCAGATCTGCCTCTCTGTCTCTGGGCTGTGGTCTCCTTAGTAGGAGATCTTCTAAACCTCAGTTTTAACTCTCTCCACCCCTCGCCCCTAGAGCCTCTCCTACATTAATTTCACATGTTTTTGGCATTTCATAAATATTGACTGAATGAGATTGCCCCCAAATGAGCTCTTAGAACAAAAACACTCAACAACATATAATCCCCATTTCCACAAGGTTTTTACAATGGTATGCTATTGGAGTGAATCACCTTAGTCAAAACAGGGCTCTTTATTTTGGCATTAAAACTGATGACAGCCTTGGGTAAACCCTTCTCCCCCCACCCCCATATTAACACCAGAAACTAATTCTCTGCCCTGTTTTATAATATATGTCCATGACAATAGAATATTAAAACCACATTCTCAAGTCGTAAATATTACAAACCACATTTTTACACAGGATTGCATAGCCACTGTCTTTTGCAACAATTTGGCATGGAATTACAAGTAGCGTGCATTAAATTTCATATGCCCTTTAATTTTTTTATCTCTTCATTTGCATGCATATATTTTATAATCATTCATTCTGGTAATAAAACCCACAGGATTTTAAATTGAACTGAAGTCCCAGATGCTTTAAAAGAATTTATGTTGCATAATTGTACTGGTTTGCCTGAAAACAAACAATAATGTAGGACTTAAATATTCTGCCCAGGAAAGGATTCAAACTCTTCCTTAACATTCCCTGGCTTCTGTAGACAGACTTTCTGGGAGGAAAAGATTCAGAAAATCAAAGGGAATATAAAAATGATGGGACAAAGGAAGCACATAGTAGCGGCTTTCTGAGACTTTCACCATCTAGAACCACTTGCATATTTCAAGTGCGAACATTTGTGAAATAGCTTCGGAAAGGGGAGGGGGTGACAGGATGTTGACATCAATGATCTGCTAAAGGGAGGCTAAAAAGAAAAACTGTTCTTTTCTCAACAGGAACGATCTGAGTGGGCCAAGGTTTAGAATTTGGAGGAAAATTCCAGGACATGAAATTGTTATCCACTGCTGTGTAACAAAGTATACCTAAATTCAGCACTTAAGACAATCTATTTTTTTTCCTGTGGCTCAGGAATCTGGGAACAGTTAAGGTCGCTGATTCTGGTTTAAGGTCTCCCATGACAGTGCACTGAAGCTGTTTGCCCGGGCTGCCGTCTCATTTGAACGCTCCGCTGGGGAACAAACATTTGCTAAGTTCACTCATGAGGTCATGGACAGGCTTTAGTTTCTTGCTGGCTGTGGGCTGCACACGGGAGTTCCTCACCAGGTGAGCCTGTCTGTGAGTGGGCTAGGTCCTCCTGACTGGGCAGCTGGTTTCCCCCAGAGTAAAAGATCCCAGACGGACACAGAGGGACATAATGACTAGCCAAGGAAGAGGTGACTCTTTTCACAATTACTCTCAGAAATAATATTCCATCACTTCTGTCGTATGCTGTTATCCAAACCAACCCGGGTGCATGAAGGAGAGCACAGCCGCAGCACGCTACTTCTAGCAGGTGTGCAGCGTGGGTGGCCGTCTTGAAGGCTGCCCGTGCCAGGGCTGGCAGGGCAGGGTGGGGCAGTGGCTCGTGTCTACAACCTGGAGCTCATGAATCAAGTCCTTGTCTGATGAAGGTCAGAGAAGGAGAGGGGAGAGGACCGGGGTGATGAGAGAGCTCTCTGGGGCCTTTGTGTCTCATCCTGAGCGGTTCCTGCAGAAGTTCAGGAAAATTATTCCAGACAGCACTTCCTTAGGGCTAAAGCAGTCCTGTGATCCGGGCTTCAGTGTGTTTGGCTCGAGAAGTATTGTTACATGAGTGCAGCATGCACTGGAGTTGAACATGGCTCCGTGGAAGCCAGGCAGCTCTTGCTGAATATGATCTTAGCAATGTGATAAGAGAGCTTTGTGAGACTCAGGCTTTTTTTTTTTTTTTTTTTTTTTGTACAGAAAATGGAAGTGATAGTCTAACCATTAGGGTGGCAGAATGGGTTAAATAGTATTCTCTTTGTGACATCCAGTTGTCTCTTCAGCTCTCTCTAGAATGTCCCTTGATGGAGCAACAACAGTGACGGGGCTTTTACTGTGTGGGATCACCAATGTATTCTCCCCGAGACCCAGGCACTGCAGATCTGCGCTGTGCCTTACCTACCGGGTGATGCAACCTGCGCAGGGCCACTCCGCAGCTGGACGCATGAGCACACCTGGATTACAGTGAACACTGGGATGGGAGGATGCAGCGTGAGGAGCGGGGGCTGAGCACTACTTCCCCAGGCCTGGAAACCATTTGGCACTGTGCCTAGAGGGAACTTGAGAAAGAAGTATGATGGATAGCTTATGTATTTTTGGTGTTGCAAAAACAAGAAGGGAAAATGCCTAGCTAAAAAAGAAAGATCAAAAAGAATTGTAAATCTCTTTTCTGAGAATGCATGGGCTTCAGTCTTCTGCAGTTCCAGACAAAATTCTTTCACACTCAGAAGCAGATATTCACTAGCTCAGAAAGAAAAAGAGTGGTGGTGGTGCCAAATAAGGAATTCCTGGAATCCAATGGGATCTAGGGGCTGAAAGCCAAAAATGAAGCCACTTTACTGTCTCTGAGGACTTCGTCTCTCTAGTCATCTCTGCTGGCTTCTTGACTAACTTTCCCTGCTTACTCATCTTCCGTGTGGCTTGGCCTGACCCCGTTCACCCCAACTTTGCATCAAGGGCCCTGAAGCTCAGTACTCACCGCAGATTATCTTCGTGCTCTCTGAACTCGTATCTGAAGAGAGAGGCCGTCACTAGTCATTGAGAGAGGCCGTCACTAGTCATTGAGAGAGGCCATCACTAGTCGTTGGTTAGAAAGTGAATTGCCTGACCTGGAGCTACATGCCCTTCCTAGAGTAATTGCATGGCAGTTTCCCTCTTCCCTCCCTCCCTCCCTCCCTTCCTTCCTTCCTTCTTAATATTGGTTTGCTTATTTGAAAGGCAGAATTATACACAGAGAGGAAGATACACATGCACGCATGTGCGCGGGCGCACACACACACACACACACACACACAGGTCTTCCATTCACAGGTTCACTCCCCAAATGGCCACATTGGCCAGAGCTGGACCAACCTGAAGCCAGGAGCCAGGAACTTCTGGGTCTCCCACGCAGGTGCAGGGGCCCAAGCACCTGAACCATCTTCCGCAGCTTTCCCAGGGCATTAGCAGAGAGCTGGACAGACAGTAGAGCAGCCGGGATACATTCTGGCACCCATATGGGATGCCAGTGTTGCAGGTGGCAGCTTTCCCCACTATGTCACAATGCCGGCCCCTGCAAGGCAGTTTTCTAGGAGGGACTACAGAGCGTCAGAAAATGAAATTATGTCTAGTCCATCATTTCATCTTGTAATAGATGGTGAGTGTGCAGAAAATGGTTATTTGCTTACCTCTTTGCTTTTAAAAAGATAATTGTAGGGAGTGGAATGTTAGTTTGAGACATCTAACATCTTCAGTTTTTTTTATTTCTTTGAGACACATATGTGGTGGAGTGGGGAGAGAGAGGGAGAGAGATGCAAGCACTCTCATCTTTGGTTCACTCTCCAAATAGCCTCAACTGCTCTCTAAATGGCTGTGGGGAGCAGCCCGGACTGGACTGAGTTACTGGAATTAAGACTTATTCTATGCATCTGCTCTCCCACAATATGGCGCTGGGAGAGAAGTAAACAGCTTCCGCACAGCTGCCTCCAGTTCAACCAATAAACTGTAGGACTTGCTCCTGATTGGAGAGCAGCGTACTCGGCGTGTGGGCAGCCGAGTTAGGATTGGCGGAGGAGGACTATAAAGGAGGAGAGAGACGGCATGCACCAGAAACATCTAAGGGGAACATCTATCTGAAGGAACACCTGTGCAGCCCCCGAGAAGAGCCGGCCGGCGGTGTGCCGCTCCCCTGCGGAAGTGGGGAATGTGGCCAGGGGGAACTGCCCTTCCACGGAGGTGGAAGGGATAGTAGCCAACCCGGGAAGAACCAGCAGCAAACCCGGGGAGGGCCGAGCAGACGAAAGAACAGCGCAGGGTCCTGTGTCGTTCCTCCACGAAGAGGGGGAGCGACAAATGGCCTCAACTGCCAAAGCTGGGAGCCCAGAGCTCAATTCCAAGTCACCTATGCAGATGCAGGGACCCAGCTACACGAGCCACGGCCACTGCCTCCAAGAGTCTGCATTAGCAGGAAGTTGGATCGGAGTGGTGCCGACTCCGATGCAGGCACTTCGATGTGGGATGTGGACATGTTAGCTGCTGGGTTAAACACCTATTCCTGAGTTTCAGAGACGGGAGAATAAAAGACTCTGTTCTCCTAAGAGGGACACATCTGGGGATGGGGGAAAGAGACAACCCCTTAAAAAAGAATACCCGAAGTCGTGCCCATTCAGTGGCCTGTAGTTTTTCAGATTTTGAGAGTTTACAGAGTAGTAAAATTAGAAAAAAAAAAAGGGAATGACATAAATTGTGGATTTTATATTTTCCTGAGCAACACCAACAAATCTCCAACAAATGGGTCGCAGGAGGCCCGAGTAAGTCACCGAGGGACAGGACGGGAAGATGGATCCTCGTCTGACCCTTCCTTCATTCCTGAACAACTACTTGGTGAGCACCACTATGTGCTTCACAGGCAGCTCATCCAAGGTCATGTATTAATTTTTGTTAGTGGCAGTGATCTTTCTACTTATGTTAAGATTTCTGATCATAACCACATTTCATTGAGGTACTGCTTCTTTTCAAATAAAAAAGTTTGAATGAAATCTTTATTTTTGTTTGATAGAAAGTCTAGGCAGAAGCGTCCCACTTCTCTCAGTTTCCATTAACTCTAAGTGGAAGCTTCGGCTGTGGACAAGAGGATGTTCTAATGGGAGGAGCGACAGATGAGACTAAGAGGCTTGCCCTCCACCACGCAGGAGATCCATCATTCATGGAACATCTAGATAACCCCATTTCCAGACCCACACAGCGCGTGTACTCCACTCTGCAGTCTGCAAGGCTCTGCTTTACTGGGGAGCTCTCCCCTTGCACTTTAATGGGGTGACAAGGCGTAGAGCTTCATTCCTCTGATGGGCATTCCCATTGTCTGTTAGTGGAGACATGTGAATGGGTGGTTGGGTCATTTGCTCCTCTCATGTGTATTTACAGGACTGAAGAAGAGTTGACATGAAATCACATTTGGCTTTAAACTTGAAAGAAGTTTTGTAAATGCAGGAGAGAACATAACCAGAAATAAAAGTTACCAGCAATCCCATTTCTCAAAGAAAACCATTGTTAGCACTTTGGCATACAGCCTTTTTCTTTCCTGCAACATAGCAAGAAAAAAACTGCTATTTGTAGCAGCAGCGATGATGGCAGCATCTGCATTCTGGAAGGCTGACATCATCATGACTGTGCCAGGCCAGTAATGTCTCCGGAATAATTCTGGATCTGGACAGCAGAATCCAAGTAAGCCCCAAATATGAAAAATCAAATTTAAGATTTGATACAGCCATCAAAAATAGGCATTAGTCCACAAACAAGTTGCAACAAAAATTAGCACTTCCATGTAAGGCACAAAAAAAGGAGACATAACGATTCACTTACACTGCAGTATTGTATCTATGTAGACACTATAGTCTGTGAGGACTACTTGATTATTGTCCTGCCCAGTCAGGCTATCACGGGTGACTGCCTTTTGCCTTTACATACTGGAGTATTGTTTTTCATTGTGATCAAGACTTCAGTGGGCAAAAAGTGAGATTTAGTGAGCAATGACACAATTAAGATTGTTCACTGTAATAGCTCTCTGGTTTGTCATGTTTTGTCAAAGATGTGTCTGGTCGCTATTGTTTTTATTATTTCCAGCTGTACCAATTATTTCTCTCATTTGATTTTAATTCAGCTTTCAAAGATGTGCCGACTTGCCAGGTGGTTATTATTTTTTCTGAGCTTGTTCATCTCTAATTAAGAAGGAAGTCATCATTTCAGCATTTACCTGTAACGATTCAGGACCCACCAAAGAGGGACGTGTGTGCTCCTAAGGACGATTTCTATTGTGTGTACTGCACTGGTGCTCAAGCTACAGCAATAGGCATAAACCTTGAGAATGTGAGTGAATTTCTTTTTCAAAGCAAAAAGAAAAGCTGCATTCTTCATTGGAAATAAAATGTTATAGACAGATGTTGCATATGAACACACTTTAAAATGTAATTGGAACTAACATTCATTGCTTGCTTAAACTTAATTTTTATGAGCTAGGTTTTATTTGGGTTAGATTTTAATAATGGAAATATTAAAGCTGGTGAAAAGGAATAAAAGACTGGATCTAGAGGCAAAGGGGACCAGGAGGCACGTTCAGTTCCATGAGGTGTGATGGGGCAGTTATTTACATGTGGCTCCTTGGGAAGTGAAACAAAGAGCTGTGTTCTCATCATCAAGTAACAGGACATTCAAAGTCCACCCTGCAGAAACTGTGCATTCATAAGCCCTTCTGCACCTTCCATCAACCTCCCCAAGTTGCCACATTGCAGAATGGAGGTGGTGACCCTGGTCCCATTTAGAGCCGCCCTCTCATTCTTTGCCACACAACCACCAAGCCCCTTTGCTCACTTCCTGAGCTTCCTTCTCTTATCCAGGCCACTTGTAGTTTTCACCTGTCCTGGAGATTTTTGGAGCTGGTTGCTCAGAGCCAAGTGAGTGACATTAAGGAGACTCCAGTGTTCCTACTTTGAAAGTTAGACTCATGGGCTCCCTCAGAAGGGCCTTGTACACTGAAATATTTCACAATAAAGTCAAAAGCTTGTGCTGCCCCAGGGAGGGCAGGCTCTGCGGCCGTATGTGTGTTGCTTTTGTTAACCTGCTTAGATGCATCTATCAGTTTATGCCGTGCACGTAAGAGAGCTGATGGAATTGTATAATGCTTTCTGCCTGCCTTTCTTAATGCTCACACGTTAAAATTACTTAGCAAGAGGGAATCATGTCAAGGCAGAAACCCATTGAGCCTTTATGTCCTTCTCTGTAAGATGGAGGTGGGTGTGAGCGTTCTGCAGTTTGTGTGCGAGTGCTAGGCTGCAATAAACATAAGTTCCCTTTCTTTCCTCTCCCAGGTAGGTATCCAACCCCAAGTTATTTCCCTAAGGCACGCCAGTGGAAAGTATGTGGAGAGTCCTCATTTATGACAGTGTTGATCCAGGAAGCTATATTGGTCCCTGCTGGGCTCATCATTGCAACTGGAAGTCACGATTTCAAAATAACTTGCAAAAGTGTTCTAGGAACACTTGGACCAAGGCAACCTTGTTTTCCTTTAAGACAGGAACCTAAAGCTGAAATTACAGGCATGAGCTTTTCTGTCTCATTGAGCATGAGGGCAGTTTCTGGAAGAATCAGCACAATGCGTAAAAGCTGTCCTGCACCAGAGTTGTAGAATGTGTTTTAGAACATAAGCTCCTGACACAAAGGGTGCCAGCTGTGTCCCTTTTTTCACACACAAATCCACCCAGACCACCAGGTTCAGGGTCCCACAGCCACATGTTTTCAGGCACATCCATTCTTCCCTCCCATTCATAGCCCACTGTGGGCTGCACACCTGAGCAGTGCCCAGTGCCAACCACCTTGTGTACTCCTTGCCTTCATCCTGCTACCTGGAATTTCCCCTTAACCCTGGCCTGAGAATGCTTCCTGTCCTCTGTGCACAGCTGGTGACTATGGGGAAAGTCAGAGGTGGATGGTCTCCTATTGTTCTCCAATGAAGAGAGGACTTTGACCCTTTCTATACCAAATGACCCAGCACCTCAAAACTATCTCCTCGGCTCCCCTGCCCTTGTCATCTGGAAGCAAAGATTTCATTTACCAGTCTTCTGGGTTCTGGGAGTCCAATCCAGGAATGATTCTCAGATGATATTTCTATACTGCAGCCTGAATAGAAATGGTTGTCTAATCTTGAATTTACATAAAAAGGTCATTGTGCACTCCATTGGGATTATTAAAATAATGTTTAGTTAACATCGCTACAATACTGTTAAAGCTATTTCAGGCAAATGGCTGTAGCAATGGATGTGGTGGCCCTTACTACACATTTGCTTGTGGTCATGGTGACGCCTTTGTGAGCGAAGGTGTAGTGTAATTATTGGATAACATCCTGTAGCAGGTGCTCACCCAGGCTCCTCACACCTCTGTGTCAGTCAGTCCTGCTCCTTTTCCGGCCCCTCCCCTGGGAGGCCTTCTCCAACCACCCACTCTCCCCTGTCCCCTGGCCCAGCTGGGTGACTTCTCTTTGTAGCACTTACCTTCATTATGATTAAAGTTATATTTTTGTCAAAAAAATCTACCAAGAGCCTCCAGAATCCCATGCATCACATCTGAGTCTTGGCTCTGTCTCTTACTTGCTTTGTGACATCGGGCAACACGTTTCCCTTTCTGTGTCTTACTTCGCTTGCATCTAAAATGAGAATGTGCTAGCATATACCTGAAGGGTTGGTGCAAGGAGAAAATGAAGAAATACACTTCAAAATTCACGCGAAGCCTGGTACATAGACGCATTAAAAACACAAGCTATAAAATATCCTTAGGATGGGCATTTAGCCGAGCAGTCGAGACACACATGGCCCACATCCCAGTGCTTGGGTTTGATTTCCAGCTCTAGCTCTTGACTCCAGCTTTCTGATGGCGCAGATCCTGGGAGGCAGTGGTGTGGGCTCAAGATGTTGGGTTCCTACCACTCATGTGGGAGACCAGGAGTGAGTTCCTGGCTCCAGCTTTGGTCCTGGCCTGGCCACAGTTTTTGTGCACATTTGTGAAGTAAACCAGTAGATGGGAGTCTCTTTCTGTCTTTCTGTCTCTGTCTCTGTCTCTGTCTCTTTCTTCCCCTCTCAGTTAGACGGATGGGAAAAAGATAGGAAAATGTTCTTCTGCCCCACCACCTGAACTGCAAGCTGTGTGCACGTAGGTTTTGTTATTGTCTTGCCCATGGCTCTAGAATTCTGACAGCTCAATATTTATTGATTAGCTAAATGACCACTAAGAGAAACACCTCTATCCCTGGCACTCTGGACCTCCAAAAGTCATGCAATTAAGTTTGCTGAAGGCTTCTTATTTTTTATTTTTTTTAATTTATTTTTATTATTATTACTATTATTATTTTTGACAGGCAGAGTGGACAGTGAGAGAGAGAGAGACAGAGAGAAAGGTCTTCCTTTGCCGTTGGTTCACCCTCCAATGGCCGCCGCGGCCGGCGCACTGCGGCTGGTGCACCGTGCTGATCCGAAGGTAGGAGCCAGGTACTTATCCTGGTCTCCCATGGGGTGCAGGGCCCAAGCACTTGGGCCATCCTCCACTGCACTCCCTGGTCACAGCAGAGAGCTGGCCTGGAAGAGGGGCAACCGGGACAGAATCCGGCGCCCCGACCGGGACTAGAACCCGGTGTGCCGGCGCCGCAAGGCCTGAAGGCTTCTAAAACTGGAGGCTTAGTATTAATTAGTATTAGTATTAGGTTTACTAATATACTAATTGTTTTTATACTAATGCATCTTTGAAGAGAATACCTTTTGATTTACCATAGCTTTCCTGCTCTCCTCTAGAATTTGTCATTTCTTTTAAAAATGTTAATAGACATACAATATTTATACATATTTATGAGGTACAGTATTATAATTGAATACACATATATAATGTTTAATGATCAAATCAGAGTAATTAGCATTTCCATCTCAAACATTATGTGTCATTTTTATGTATTGGGTAATTTGGACTCTTCTCTTCTAGATATTTTGAAATACATAATAAACAGTTGCATGCTACAGTTACCCTGCTGTGCTATAGAGTACTAGAACTAATTCCTCTTATTTAACTGCACTTTGGTATCTGTTACCCAAACTCCCTCAAGCTCTCCACTCCCACCCTGGCCAGTCACATGTAACTGTTATTCCACATTCTTTTTCTACGAGATCAATTTTTAAACTGCCACAAATGAGTGAAAACATGTGGCATTTTCCTTTCTTTGC
The DNA here is from genome assembly GCF_964237555.1 of Oryctolagus cuniculus. Taxonomy (NCBI): domain Eukaryota; kingdom Metazoa; phylum Chordata; class Mammalia; order Lagomorpha; family Leporidae; genus Oryctolagus; species Oryctolagus cuniculus. Next base: position 102,492,900 of record NC_091435.1, on the reverse strand, counting down.
CTTGCTTATTTCACTTAACTTGGTATCCTACAGTTTCATCCTTGTTGCCGCAAATGACAAGATTTCAATTCCTTTTTTTGTGGTTGAATACTATTCCATTGTATGTACATAACTCATTTTCTTGGTCTATTAATCTGTGATGGACACTTAAGTTGATTCTATGTCTTGGTTTTTTGTGAGCAGTGCTGCGATAAATATGGGTGTGGAGGTACCACCTTGACATGAATCTTTCTTTTCCTTTGGATGTGAGATTGCTAGCTCATTGTTGTCCAACTTTAGCTTTTTAGAGGAACCCCCATGCTGCTTCCCATAGCGGCTATGCTGATTTATATTCCCAACAGGACACACGTGCTTCTTCTTATCTACATGCTCACCAACATCTGTTATTTTTAAAATTTTTGATAACAGCCAATTCTAACTGGGGTGAGATGATATCTCATTGTGGTTTTGATTTGCATTTCCTTGATAATTAGTGATGCTGAGACATTTTTCAGTATTTCACTGGCCATTTGTATGTGTTCTTTAGAGAATTATTTATTCAAATTATCTGCTTAGTTTCATTAGACCTCTGGAAGTTTGTTGATGTATTATGTAAAGAAATAGCATCAAAATACACAGCTTACACCATGCCATATGTTTAAAAGTTTGTTTTTTTTTTTTTAAATAGACTTTACACACTAGGCTAATCCTCCACCTAGCGGCGCCGGCACACCGGGTTCTAGTCCCGGTCGGGGCGCCGGATTCTGTCCCGGTTGCCCCTCTTCCAGGCCAGCTCTCTGCTGTGGCCAGGGAGTGCAGTGGAGGATGGCCCAGGTGCTTGGGCGCCTGCACCCCATGGGAGACCAGGAAAAGCACCTGGCTCCTGGCTCCTGCCATCGGATCAGCGCGGTGCGCCGGCCGCAGTGCGCCAGCCGCGGCGGCCATTGGAGGGTGAACCAACGGCAAAGGAAGACCTTTCTCTCTGTCTCTCTCTCTCACTGTCCACTCTGCCTGTCAAAAAAAAAAAAAAAAATAGACTTTACAATCAGATCAACACTGACACATCATTATCAATTGAAGTTTGTAGTTTACATCACTCTTGGTGTATAGGCTACGGATTTTGACAAATGTGCAATGACGTTGATCTACCACTATGGTATTATATAGAAGTTCTTAAGCCCTGAAAATCACTTGTGCTCCACCATATGCGTTTAAAATGCCTTAAAACATTAGCTTATTGATTCCTATGGTACTATTACTGAGGAAACCAAATACTGTCTTCCCACTTAACAACTGAGCCATTCACAATCAGGGCTTATTTTGGATTAGACAGGAGAAATTGAACCTAAAAAAAAAAAAAAACTATATCCAAACCAGAGTTTCTCTTTTGCCCATATCACCCATTAGACTTTCTGTGGCACCATACTTTCTTGATCTATAGGTTCAAACCTCGGAATTTTCTGTTATATGCCTGTCATTGAGTTCAGCAGTCCTTTTTCCAGACTTGAATTTGGCCATTTCCATTTGTTTCTTGAAATTCCAGCCCGTATCACATCAGGTAAAGATAATGGAGAACCCGGTTGTTCTGTTCAAGCCTTCCCCCACTCCTCTCCTTCTTCATACGCCTACTCGGATAATCTGCTTTATAGCCAGCGCTTGAGCTTGCACTCCACTCCACAGCAGTGATTCCCTAGTATATATCTTACAAGACCAAGCTCCCAAGCCTGGCTCAAATCACAGACACATAGACAAAGGAGGATATAAATTTACAATTCTAAAAATGTACATTACCACTAGGTACAGATTTCCTGTGTTAAGGATTTGGCAGTATGAATTGTGTGATGGCCTGGATTCTCACTGGAATTCTGTTTCTTTTTTCTACTCACAGAAAAAAAAAATGACATTTTAATTTTTGACACATTCTTTTCCGTATATTCTTTGTCTCATTTGCCAGTTTTACTTCCCATATTTTTAGAAATGAATTTTGCTATTACCTATTACTCTCTTTAGTTACTTTACAATGTAATTTTGATTTTTAAATTATTTTTAACATAATTTTATTTGCCTAAACAAAGTTGCTTTTCTTTTTCCACTTCTCGACTCACATAACTCTCAAGAAGTAGTCAGATCTCTTCCTGGCCAGAGCTCTTGAGCCCAATATACCATCTGCCTCTTCCTTCTATTTTAGTCAATGCAAATCTTTTATGGAGTCGCAGCCTTGCCATGTCAGAGTTGAATGGGCCTTTAGGGGGCTGTGGGCACCTCCGTCATTTTACAGATGAGAAAACTGAGCCTCTGAAAGTGAAGTAATTTGCCCAGTTAGTAGACGGGCTGGAACTGAAACCTCTGGGCTCTTATCCTTGACCTCCTGCCAATAGGCCGCACCTTCATCACTTTGTCCTGACATCACTCCACTTAGTTTTCTTTTTTTTTTTTCTTTTTGACAGGCAGAGTGGACAGTGAAAGAGAGAGACATAGAGAAAGGTCTTCCTTTGCCGTTGGTTCACCCTCCAATGGCCGCCGCGGTCGGTGCGCTGCGGCCAGCGCACCGCGCTGATCTGATGGCAGGAACCAGGTACTTACCCTGGTCTCCCATGGGGTGCAGGCGCCCAAGCACCTGGGCCATCCTCCACTGCACTCCCTGGCCACAGCAGAGAGCTGGCCTGGAAGAGGGGCAACCGGGACAGAATCCGGCGCCCCGACCGGGACTAGAACCCGGTGTGCCGGCGCCGCAAGGCGGAGGATTAGCCTAGTGAGCCGAGGCGCCAGCCTAAACTTCGTTTTCTTTAGCAGGTGACAAATCCTCTTTTACTGGAGAGGACGAACATTTCCTTTAAGGCATGTTAAACTAGTCAGGCTCACTTGCTTTCTCTTTTTTTCCCTGCTTACTTAGAGGCACTATTGGCTTTGCTGGTTGGGTCTGAATTCAGTCAGTAGACCCAAATTGTTTGGTGAAGTTAGGTTATTATTTGGCTAGAAAATAACCAGAGCAAATTGTGCAGTGTTCTGCTCAGATAGTTTGCAGTGATGCCTCAGACTCATGGGCCAGACAGAAAACATTTAGCCTCTTTGAAATGAATTGCAAGTAGTTACTGATTTTAAATAAAGATGGATTAGAAACCAGAAATGTTATCATATCTTTTGGCAGAATGACTTAACAAATGGAGTAAGTTTGCAAATGGAGTGAACTGGTTAAAATAGGTGAAGACATGTATGACCTTTGTGTCAGAGAATGCTGTGGTATAAAAGGCTGGGCCAACTTTGAGTGACGTTATGCAGTTCAGCCTTGAGCAGGGCTGTTCCCCCTCTTCCAGAGTCTCATGGTGACTGATTTGGAAGGGACAGGTTATTTTCAGCTCTCTCCTACAACATATCAAGAAGACATTATACTTACCCATCAATCAACAGTAATCACCAAGAACATGCCATTTAAAAATACTAATAAAACCCTGAAGATATGAAGAGAAAGAGAATTTAGAGTTCAAAGCGTAAGATACTGTAAAAGTCATAGAATTCTAAATTTATGTAGCTAGCCATTTTAAAAAATCATCTAAATGTCAGGGTAGAAACTAATCTTTCCCCATGCATGTGACATCATCTGCAGAGGCCCCACGCTATTAGAGGCACTTGCCAAGGTTGTGGGTGTGTTCTTAAAGGCAAATTAAAAACATTTGGCTCCTGCATTGCAACACTACAGTTTAGTCACAGCAAAATGAGGTGGGGAAGCTTCAGGCCCATGTGCCACACTGAGATGCCAAGGGGCAAAGTCCCAAGCTCCCTTGTAGTCCATTGACACAGAATATCTGTGGTAGAACAGTGGGAGTTCATTATTTCATCAATAGACTGAGAGGTCAGATGATTTTTTTTCTGTTGAACAACTAGTTTACAATAATTGAATTGTATAGCAGGTGTGGCACAACCTAGTGTCCTCTTGTTTTTCTGTCTCCAGTTAGTGTAGTAAACAAGTTGCCAGAGTCTGGTGATGAGTGCAATGGAAAGAGCATGCCCTCTTAATGACTTCTAACAGAGGTTTAGCTAGTTACTCGAGATGATTTAGCAGACATTAAAAAGGCTACTTTTGTCAGATTTCTTGGGCTTAGGTGGCCAGAATTTACAGCAATAGAAAAACAAAAATTAAGGCAGCTCAAAGAGGGTACCTTTGTTGCTTTCTTCTCAGTAATGTTTACATTCTGTCTGTATTACCTGAATAATTTGCCCTTAACAAGCTGCAGATGTTGCCTTCTGCGAGCATAATTGAAGTGGATGCAGTGTGTGTACTCAGCGATGCTCTGATACCTTCAGCATCTCCCAATTAGCAGACGCAGCATTCAAAACACCTAACAGCTAGTTAGATACAAGTTCTGACCAATCTCTCACTGTCCCTTGGTGTTTTGCCTTACTTGCAGGCTGACGATAAGCCCTATAAGAAGGCTGTTATGTTGAGACGTCTTGGGATTCTTGGGGCCTCTTTATGATTAATGATTTGGGGTCTTCATCTGTGGGTCTACCAACTTTGTGAGGATGCTCACGTGATTTGTTCTCTGAGGATTGCTCTGGAGTTGTGCATTCATTATTACATACTGATTTTTAGTTAACAAATTATTTATTTGAAGGAGAGAAGAGATTGTTTAGTTCACTCACTAAATGCTTGCAACAAGTAGGGCTGGGCTGAAACTGAAGCAGGAATTAGGAACTCAATCCAGCTAGGCCAAACATATGCCTTCATTTCTTTGTTTTATGGGTTAAAAAGGCAGCATGGACAATGTGGCATGTTAGCAAGACCTCTGGACTAAATGGCCAAAAAAAATTCTGCATCCATGTTCCAGCTCTTCTACATACCTACTGCACGACAGACATGATATCTCACTTAATTGTACAATGAAAAGATTGTACTAAAATCATCCTCTGCTCCATGCTTTGTTGAAACTTAACATCCATGCCTGCTCATAGATCATTAATAATGCTTTCCAGTTTTCTGAACTGTGGAAGCAGCCTCCTTTCATTGGAACTTTGAGACTGTTACGTGGTATCATGCCAGAGATGTGACTTCCTGGTACCTTCTTGAGAACCACAGTTGTGGTGGTCAAGTACTGCTAACTAAAAGAACTCTGCCAGGCATTTAATGTTCTCTTTTACCTTATGGTCTTCAAAATCATGACACATGAAATTAGCACAATTTCTTAAGTGAGGAACAGTGAGTGTCTGGGTTTCCGACTATGCCTGTAAAAGAGAACCGCCACATGGGCAGAGAGTTTGGAAACAAGTGAGCTGGAGTGAATCATTTGTCCCCTTTCTGGGCTGCCAGTCTTATTCTGCAGGTTGAGAAAGAGGAGTAAGTAGACTAATTCTTTCACTCTTCTTTGTCTCTGAACCTTAATTCAGCACAACAGAGTTGGCCTGGATTTACCCATTACTGTAAGGAATGGTGAGTAAAGACTTCTATTACTGTCCCTGGCGGGGCTGCCCTGGTGGCCACTGACATCCACAACCCTGCCTCTTCCCGCCGCTGCATTTCACTGAGAGTTACAAGTGTCCATTACCTAACAACTGTGGCGAGGAGGAGACACTGTCCCTGCCTTCCTCACATGTGAGTGGGTGGACAGGGGCTGGCTTGCCAATTCCAAATCCTTGTGTGGGGTGAATTACTCCTTAAACGGATCATAAAATAAGCATCTGACGTTTCCTGCAAGCGCTCTGTTTCTTAATACAGAATTAACCTGCCAAAAACATTGTGTTTATAATCTAAATATTTGGATCATAAGCCAAAAGGGTGGGGGAGTGTGTCTTCCTCCATATTTTGCACAACGATGGGTCCAATAAATGTTAATTATGGTAATAATAAATAATCAAAAAGAACATGTTGAGGGGGAGAGTGTGAGGAGCCAGGAATGGTAAACTGCATTAGTGATGAGAATTATTAAAAGGAAAAAAAAAAGGAAGAGATCTGTAACCCTGCCTCTCAAATAAATAAAATAAGTCTCCTCCACCCCCCAAAAAAGGGAGGAGCTGCCTCTAGACTGCTCATCCCACAGCAGATATCTTCCTAGTCTAAGAACCCACGGGATATACCTGATTTTGAGACAGGGGAGTGTGTTGCAAAGACAAGGGTGTGGGCTGGAACACCACCCAGAAGGTGTGAAACTTCCTATAGGTCTCATAGGGATTACATCTGGCCCAGGAGCAGGTTCAAGTTCCACAGCATTGTCTCTAGATCAGGCAGACTTGGCTTTGGGTCTAGCTGCTACCAGTTCTAAAGGACTCTTTTAGGCTCGTTTCCTCATCTATAAAATAGAGTTCATTGACGTTTCTTTGTCAAAGGGCTTTTAGGAGTGTTGAATGAGGCAGAGCGTGGAAAACATTTGGCACGATACTTGCACGTAGTAAGGACTCAACCAGTGTCGCTGTGAGAGCCATCACCGGAAGCCTCTCCTTCCCTGACAGCTGCACCTGCCTTCCCGGATACGCGGGACTCAGTGCCCTGGGCATGCCTTCTGGTGTGCCTTTGCTTGCGCAGAGGGATGCCTGCTTCTCCCATGGACTGTGAGACAGTCTCAGCTTTCAGTATTCTATTGTGAAAACTATTGTTTTCACAAATCAGGAAATAATTGAGAATCCCAGCATTTGCTACACTACTGGAGTGACTCAGGTCAGGAACACAGTATAAGCATATGTGTCACTCACATTAAGTCAAGGCCTGAAGAATTCAGGGATTAGTAAAGTCACAGGTGGGCGTGCTGGCTCATATCTGATATTGTATATGTGCATGCGGGGCTTTTTATTTGTAAAACTGGAGAAAATTCTATTTATAAAATCCTGCTCAATTAGGAGCAATGTAGAGATGAGAGGCAACATCAGGGGATGAGACAAAGTGAATTATTTGGGTAATTTAAATTAGGTTTAGGGGCCAGTATTGTGGTGTAGTGGGTAAAGCCCTAACCTGTGAGGCTGCCATTCCATATGGACCCCAATTTGTGTCCTAGCTGCTCTATTTCCAGTGTAGCTCCTTGCTAATGCCCAGGAAAGCAGCAGAAGATGGCTCAAGTGCCTGGGACCCTGCCATCCATGTGGGAGACCTGGAAGAAGCTCCTGGCTCCTGGCTTTGGCCTGGCCCAGCCCTGGCCATTGTGGCCATCTAGAGAGTAAGCCAGAAGATGGAAGGTCTCTTTTTCTCTATCACTTCCTCTTTCTTGGCCACCCACGTGGGAGATATGGATTGAATTCCCAGCTCCTGGTTTTGGCCTGCCCCTGCCCCACTGTTGCATGCATTTGGGGTACTAGTAGATGCCCTAAAAAAACTAGTAGATGGAAGACTTCTTTGTCTCTGTCATGCTACTGTTTGAATAAATAGATATAACTTAAAACATAAATTATTTTTTTAAAATCTCACTAATGATGGAGACTAACTCTTTTTGGTAGTATTAGATGGGGCTGTATGGTCCATAGATATATGGACAGGATTTGGAAGCCTGTAAGGACAGCCAGAGTGACTGGGATGTGGTTTCAGTATAGCACAGTAGATTCTGGTAGCAGACACCAAGCTGACTACATTTTACCATCTGAAGAGCAAATGTACGCATCGGAGCCTGGTGGGCTCTAGAGAGCAGAAGAGGCACAGAGCTGGACATCAACATGAGCGGGGGAGCTATTTGGTAGCATTAGGCTGCGACGGTTCAGAAAACTAATGGGGAAGAACTTCCAGTGAGCTCTCCTTGTCTGATTTCGTGTTCTTTCTGGTTGCAGAGTTTCCTAGTTAAGTTTCCAAATAAGGGAGAATTCGCGTTGACCAACCAAGTAGGACTTGTCTCCCCAGAACTCATGGAGCTGCTTGAACTCTGATGTTTTCATGTTAATAGTTGATTATTAAGAGTGGAGATTTGATCTCACTGTGGTAGCTAGGAGGGGGGGCCAGGTTGGGGGTGTGCCCGTGGGGGGATGTTCTTGCAAGAGGGTTGATTTTTTTGAGTTCAGGTTTGACCTAGGCTCTTTCTCTCTTTCCTGGCTCAGCGTGTGATCACAACCGCCATGACCAACCTCCATCACATGCCGGACCATCAGGCTGCCTGACCCTGTAACCCTCCATACCACAATGCCAGCCCCTGAAATAAAAGCTCAATAAAATAACACTTTCCATGTCACATGACTTTGTGTTAATGTTTTCTTATTTTTTATTTGAAAGGCAGACACACACACAGAAAGACAGACACATAGAGAGAGCTGCAATCCACTGGCTCACTCCCCAATGCCCTCAATGGTCAAGAGACCGAAACCTGAAGCTGAAACTCAATCCAGGTCCTTCATATGAGTGACAAGGAACCAACTGTGTAAGCCACCCCCTGCTGCCTTTCAGGGTCTGATTAGCAGGAAGCTGGAACTGAGAGCCTGGGCCAAAATCAAACCCAGGCACCCTGCTAAGGGACATTGGTATCCTAACCGGTATCTTAACCAGTAGGTCAAATAGCCACCCTGTAATGACATTTTCTGTTCTAGTGCATGAAAAATACTAGTAATAGTCCATGAAATTGGATTGCTAATCATGTAATGTGTGTGAGTGTATGTGTGTGAGCGTGTGTGTGTGTGTGTGTGTGTGTGTGTAGGGTATAGAGTGTATCTTGCTTTCAGCCCTCATCCTCTGCTTGAGTCTCATTTCCTGATCTCCCTCGTCTGTCCCTTGCAGGAGGAGTGATCAGATGGGAGTTATCTAATTCATCTGTCACTGACCTGTGTTGTGATGACTAATGCAGGCGGGACACAAAGTGGCTCAGGAGGGCTGGCATGGAAAGAGAGGAAGGGAGTCAGTGCCTGAGGGCAGAGACAAGCCTGGTAGGCAGTAATGCAGCCTCAGGCAGGACTGCCCAGAATGTTTTGAGCATTCTTCAGTGCAGTCGCTTTTCTAGTGTCTTTGAGTGCCAATTCCCTTACTCTGGGCACAGCAGAACCCTCCGGGGTGGTGGTGGGGGACCAGTGCTGTTGATGGAAGGTCATGGCCAAAACCATGGCATGCACGCACACTCAGGGTCAGGGTCACATTCTGTTTGATTTAGTAGTAATCGTAATAGAAATAGCAATGGTAATCAAACTAACAGTAACTGGCAGCATTTATCTTGTGTAATTTTGTGTGAGTGCTATGAAGTAGGCAGGTCCCCTCCATTTTAGAAATGGAGAATAGCAACAAATAAATGATTCGCCCAATGTCGTACAACCAGCAGTGAGAAAGCTGGGATCTGAATTCAGTCTGCTGGCTCCGCTGTTTCTCCTCAACTGCCTTGCATTTCAGGCTCAGAGCTGGCCACATGACCTTTGACCCGAGGAAGCGCTTTCTTGGGGAAGTCCCCCCTTACAGAGCTGTCTGTTTTCTGGAAAAGTACTGCTGAAATGGATGTTTATATCCCGCTAGTCCAGAGCTATGCAGAGAAACCAGACTAAAGAGAACAACCTTTCTTTCCAAGAACATTCTCTGAAGATAATAGAGTAAGTTTGAAGTCTCTACATTGGAAATTCCAATATTTCTATGTACATAATGCCAATAAAGACTGGATATAAGCTAATGTTTATAGGGGGAAAATCTGTGTGCTCTATGTATGTTTGCACTTTTATTTTTAAAAAGATAAAACTGAAAAAAAAATCTTTAGTAAATCAAATCCCGGTGTAAACAAAACCTAGCTTTCATGTTGGAAAATGCAAAATGGGAAATTAAAACATAATTGTGAAAGGCAGAAGTACTGTTGCTTACTTAGTGCTATATTATAATCACTGTGATTTAGGCCACAGGCTTTACTTAAATGAAAACAAAACCTTGATAATGTAAGTGCAAATGTGAGTCCAACTCTTTAATTTGCTAATTACGCTTCCCAGTGATGGAGTGAAGCTTATCATCTGTGTGGGTGGTGTTTTATAATGTTATTTTATTAACATGAGAAGAAGAGGCTATAAAAATGGTGCAATGCTCTCACTTAATACACAGATTTTTTAATCCTGAAGTTAGTAATTATGAATAAAATTAAAATCCATTGCATATTAGTTGTAGAAAATAATACAAAACTTAATTATATCTTCAAGGTAGCAATTGTTAATTCTATGCTATGCTATTCATCATTAGAGAAATGAAGTGCATGACAAAGAGGCACATTTGAAAACGAGAGATACTAGCAGAATTACAGACCTTTACAGCTGGTATATCTATCTTAAAGGTTACGTAGCTTTTGTTGTTGTGGCCTTGTTGTTTTATGGATAGGGAAACAGAGTTTGAGAGAGCTTGGGCAGTTTGTGCAGGTCACGCAGTGAGGCAGTGGCTCAACCCAAGCCAGTGCAGCCAATGGCAAAGTGTGCCTCAGTGCGTTGTTTTCCAGGGCAGGAATTGGCATAGGCAGAGCCTGAACCGTAAAGCAAAAAGGGGCTTTGATCATAGCAATCAAAAGGCCAAGCAGCCAAATCCCAAGACCTTCCTAAAGAAATCATTTAAAATACCATTTTCTCCAGTGTTTCCGTTCACAAGTCCTGCGGCGTTTCATGGATATAATTGATTTAGGGAACTGAGAGAGTTTCCCTATGCAACACAACACAATAATGCCGGTCGATCTCATAAATTAACAGGGGAAGGATCGCTGACCTCAGGACAGCTTGGCAGGAAGCACCATTAAGCACCCAAACTCTCTGTAGTCATGTACACCAGCCCGCAGTGGAAATAGGGTTCTCTCCAAGTTGATGACCTTTCCATGAATAAACAGAATCTCTGCAAGTGATCCTCAGCACGCAGTTTTCGAGCCATGTGAACCACTTGTTTTTGAAATAGAGTGACGTACTGAAAGCCTCAGGGACAAATAGCACTTAAAACACAAGGACGCACAATTCCCACTGAGCGACCCATTCCCATTTGAATACTAGCGCGGAACCCTATGTGTTAATGCCTATTATGTGAGCACGGGTTATGATAAATGAGGTAAGGAGTACAAGCACCACCGAAGAAAACTGAAGATGGAAACACCAAGCCGATCTTTGCTTGGCTTCCAAGAAATACAAGCCTTAAAATCCCTACTGCCTTTCTTGCCCTTTTCCCATAAACTCTGGGTATCCATCCTTTACTGAATAGGTTTCAGTGTGTACCAGACACTGTGCCATGTGCAGCACCATAAGTGACTTTTGCAGTGATCCTATGAAGAGTCCTTGTCCACCCGATTTCACGAATGAGGCTTGCAGAGGCTAAACACTTTGTGACTATCATAGGGCTGACACATAAACTCGTGTGTGTGGAAAAACAAAATCATTGTCTTCATTACTTCACAAATAAAAAGTAGCTATTATTTTTGTCCTTTAGAATAATCATTTTTTTAAAGATTTATTTATTTGACAGTCAGAGTTACACAGAGACAGAAGGAGGGGCAGAGAGAGAGAGAGAGAGGTCTTCATCGGCTGGTCCATTCCCCAGATGACTGCAACGGCCGGAGCTGCGCCGATCCGAAGCCAGGAGCCAGGAGCTTCTTCCGGGTCTCCCACACGGGTGCAGGGCCCAAGCACTTGGGCCATCTTCTACTGCTTTCCCAGGCCACAGCAGAGAGCTGGACTGGAATAGGAGCAGCCGGGACTAGAACTGGTGCCCATATGGGATGCTGGCCCCGCAGGTGGAGGATTAACCTAATGCGCCATGGCGCCGGCCCCTCAATTTTAAATCAAGCAAGTGTTTTCCCTCGCATTGGATCAACAGGTTAGACAGTGGCAGAAGAACTGATGGGTACAGAAAACCTGGTGTTAATTCCAGACATCTCCTGAGTTAAAAAATATTGAGAACCACGCAGCTATCTTTATTTACCCATTTGGGTGAATTTACTGTTATTTTATAATAAAACATTTATGGGCCTTTTTATATCAGAAATGTACTTAATTATTTGGTGACTTTCTGACTTCTGGATGACATAGTGGCTCTTCCACTAGTTCAGACTGATTATCTCTAGTTTATAGCTCTAGAATTTAATTAATCTGTACACTCCATACGGAATTTGGAGGAGAAAATTCTTAAAAGTTAATGGGCTGGTTTTATATTTAGTCAATATATCTTTAGTACAACTCTGGGCAACGAGATTTCATGTTATGTAGCTTGGTGCAATAACAGTCGTGAAAGAGAGGTCGTGGATGGCTATAACTAAGGTTTACATTCTGGCTTAAAGCTTTTTCTTTCTGTTTCCTGATAATGAGCTTGATCTTTGTGGGTAGAAATATTGGGTGGAGATGGGGGAGGGGAGCATGAGTGAGGGTGGAGGTAAGGGTGGGAGAGGGTCCTGGCAAAGTGGGTGACCAGAATGGGACCCAGGAGTGTGGTTCTGAGTCCACCCTGAGTTCTAACTCTGACTTTAGCACTTCAAGAATTATTTATTTATTTTTAATGATTGAAAAGGCAGGCAGAGAGAAAAAGAGAAAGGTGGGGAGAAAGAGATGGGAGATGAGGAGAGGGAGAAGCAAGACAGACAGACCCACAGACAAAAGGCAGATCTTCCAGCAACTGGTTCACTCTCCAAATGTCTGCAGTAGCTGAGGCTGGGCCAGGTCAAAGGCAGGAGGCAGGAACTCAACCCAGAACTCCCATGTGGGTGACAGGGACCCAAGTGTTTGAGCTGTCACCTGCTGCTTCCCAGTGTGCACATTAGAGGGAAGCTGGAGTCAGGAGAGGAGCAGACTTGACCTAGGCACTGCAATATGGGATACGGGTGTCCCAAGTGGCATCTTAACCACTATACCAAATGCCCAACCCCCACTTTTTTTTTTTTTTTTTTTTTTTTTTTTTTTTTTTGACAGGCAGAGTGGACAGTGAGAGAGAGAGACAGAGAGAAAGGTCTTCCTTTGCCGTTGGTTCACCCTCCAATGGCCGCCGCGGCCGGCGCGCTGCGGCCGGCGCACCGCACCGATCCGATGGCAGGAGCCAGGAGCCAGGTGCTTTTCCTGGTCTCCCATGGGGTGCAGGGCCCAAGCACCTGGGCCATCCTCCACTGCACTCCCTGGCCACAGCAGAGGGCTGGCCTGGAAGAGGGGCAACCGGGACAGAATCCGGCGCCCCGACCGGGACTAGAACCCGGTGTGCCGGCGCCGCTAGGCGGAGGATTAGCCTAGTGAGCCGCGGCGCCGGCCCCACTTTTTAAAGTTATTTAACCTCAGACAATTTAACTCATCTGTGCTACAGTTTTGCACATCTATTAGATGAGCATCGCAGCATCTACTACACAAAGATTGAAGTGCTTCGCTTGGCCAAGGTAAATGGTAGCTACTATTGGGAGATGCCCATGCGAAAGATTTGGAAGCTGGTTCCTCAAAAGGAGGACCTCACCTGGCCTGTTCCAGTTCCCTGAGAGGAAGAAGAGCTGGGCAATGAGCCCAGAATTTTTCTTGGGCTGCTCCCTTCTCTCATCTTCCACTGAGCTCATCACTTGGACTGTGCTTACAGGAAGACAAGGAAATACGATGTAGAGCGTAAGTTCCTTGAGTCAGGGGCAAGCTTTTCATTTTTCTTAGCTATAATTTGTATTATATTGGGTTGCATGGTAGATGTATATTGATTTTACTTATAGCATGCAGGGCAGAGCTCCTGTCCCCCCGGCTATGCATTGGGGATGGTAACAGCTCAGTAAATCTGTATGGTGGAGAAGACTGGAGGGGGTGGGAGCACATGAGATGAGTCTTTCCAAGAGCCAGGAAAAGAAATGAGATTTTTTTCAAACCTAATGTTGTTATAAAGAGAATAAAAGCAAACTCAGTAAACACAGTTAAAAATTTATTTTTATTTACTTGAGGAGAGATGGGGAGAGAGAGAGAGAGATTGAAACATTTCCTAAGTGCTGGTTTACTCCCCAAGTTCTGCAATAACTGGGACTGGGCCAGGCTGAAGTTAGGGGTCCAGAACTTATTCTGGGTCTCCCATGTGGGTGGTAGGGACCCAACTACATCCCAGGGTACACATTGGCAAGAAGCGGGAATTGGAAGCAGAGGAGCCGAGACT